>NW_024423319.1:1148097-1222060 GCF_017311325.1 Ursus maritimus | reverse complement strand
ATCTTCCCTTTGAAAGTGCTTTTAATTGGCACTTTTTCTTAATACAGTTATGAGGATTGTGATGAAGTCCCCGAAGTCACCAAACCTCAGTCCCAGGCTAACCACCTCAGGGCCAGTGCGGCACAGCCTCGTCTGTCTTCCAGATTTTAAGCTGCTTCCAAAAAGCACCCATTGCTAAATTTCGCACAAAATGCCTATCCTACCTGGAAAGTTATTCCTCCGGAGGGCAACTGATAGTTTGCTTCATCAGCATTTCATCATTGTTACATGAAGAACTATTTTGCTTTTCTCCCCCTTCCAATACTCCCGTACACATGCACATTTGTGTGTGAACACAGCAAACACAGGTGGCTAGGTACTCAGGAGGGCTCAGCACCTCACAGCCTGTGTAGGAGTCACAGCCTTCGTGTTTCCGAATCAGAGAAAACTCGCTTGGAATGTAGTAAATATATTCATTCATTTGTTCATTCATTCATTTATTTATTTAAGATTTTATTTATTTATTTGACAGGGAGAGAAAGAGCACAAGCAGGGGGAATGGAAGAAGCAGACTCCCTGCTGAACAGGGAGCCCGATGAGGGGCTCGATCCCAGGACCCTGGGATCATGACGTGAGCCAAACGCAGATGCTCAACCGACTGAGACACACAGGCACCCCCCCTTTTTTTGTAGTAAATATATTTAAAAACACATTAGGCATAATCTGTAATGACTATGGTTAAGAGGTAACAGGGCCAGGGTGTATAAATTCAAAGAAGGTGATAGTTAAATCAACATGGATCTCTTTACCGGTTGCCAGCTACTCAACATTTTTCTTGAATTCCTGAGCTTCGAGTCAGTTAGCCACCCAAACTAGGATGTCCTATAGGCACCTGGCACCCAACCAGCCCCTGACTAACGTCACTATATTTCTCTCACTCCCCAAAAACTTCCTTATCCTATTCCACAGCCACTCATGTTCTAATGTCATCTCCTATCCAGTCAATCCCCCTAAATGTGCCTTGCCACCCTTCTTGGGACACCTTAGGCCAAGTTGGCATTTTCTCTTACCTTACAGATTCCTTGGCTCTTTCCCTCTGGGAACACCCCCCCACCCCCACCCCCAGACATCTGAGGAGAGTAGTGGGCTATCGTCATTTCACCTCTGACCATTCCCTGCCCCACAGCCCTGCAGGGGCCCTGTGATCTCCAGAGGTCTCCCTCCTCCCTAAGGCACTCTGTGTTGCTTCGAGTGGTGGGGCTTTCGGCTTTTGCCCCTCCCCCTCCCCTCCAAGGCCGTTTGCGCATGTACATGTGCGCATGAGTGTGTATGTGCAAGCACAGGGCTGCTTGGGTTGGCACTGTCACTTCCTTCTCTCACAGATAGCAGGGCCATGGTGGATGGGAACCTGAGGCTGCACTCCTGTCAGCAACATTCTCATTAGAGTTTCCTTCAATGAGAACTGGACCAAGGCAGTAATCAAAAAGGGGTCATGGACTAAATGGTACTTGAGCTGTGCCTCAAAGGAAGAGTGGAGGTTAGATAAACGGCAACGATGCAAGAGGGCATCCAAGCAAGGGGACTGCTTGGGCTTGGGCGAAGGAGGCTCATCAGTACCTTTACCTTTCAAAACTCTTTATTATGGAAATTACACATCTACACACAGGAGAGAGAATAGTATTAAAAAACCCCACCCTCCCCTCACCCAGCTCCCACACTGGTCAACATTCACTAGTTTATTTTGGAAGTAGGGAAGGATTTAGGGGAAAGAGCAGTGGGAGCTAATGTTTCTTGAAGTGATAAAAGAAGAGACACCCACCTAAGGTTGTCTAAATACAGGGGTGCCCACGCACCCTTTTATAAGGGCATTGCACGGCCCTGAAGCCCAGGGCCTGGGTGGGGTTAAAGCGGGTGACATCAGCAACAGTCTCTCTCCCTCTCTCTGGGGCTACACGGATGTAGTTTAGCAAGGTGGCAGTGTGGAGGGACCTGGTACTGCACCAAGCTGTGGCTAATCCCTTCTGCCGTGGATTCAGCACTTCGCATGCCAGGAGCAGGGCTAGGCATCACTTTCCAAGCCTTGTGCCTTGCAATCCTCACCACAATCCCAGGAGGTGTGTAATAGGATTGTCCCATTTGATAGCAACGTGGACCTATCTTTCAGCATAACATTGTTAGGTCTGGACTGTCACCAGGAATTTGCTGGTCTGCATGCTTCAGGGCAGAGACTTTAGGGGATTCTTCTCTGTTGTCACCATATTCTCTTAGTGACTTGCAGTTGCACTGACCAAAGAGCAAGTAGGGCTGAACACTAGAGAAATGATCCACATGGCTCCTGCCCTCCAAGATCTGCCACTCCCATTGAGGGATGCCCCCTCTGATGGCTCTGAGGGCCTCTTTGTGGTAGAAAATGGAGTCATTGCCTAGCATGATAAGCAAGACGGTAAGAGCCGTGAAGTGAGGAGAGTAAGCAAGGTTGGAAATAACTGATGCTCATGATGTTTTTCCATGCATCACTTAAGAATGCTTTATGGGCTTAAAGTATAAGGAAATGTATTTTTGGCCGAACATGGAGTCTAGAGGGAGATGGTCATGGTGTTGGTTTAGTTGTCAAATGAAGGCTCATCAAGGTCCTAGGCCCCTTCCTTCCTGACCCTTTTAACAGCATGTGGCTATTCATAGGTATGGTGCTGGGACTAGTTACTCGTTTCTATGAATGAATACTTCATAACCATTGCATTAAAACAAGTTGTCTTTGTGTCTAACTGCCCTCTCAGGCTAATTTGTGAGCTTCTTGAGGGCAGAGACAGTGCCTTATGCTTTTCTGTATCCCAAGTCCCATGACCAGTGTCTGGTACACACAAGGTATTGCTGATTCAGTTGGTGGTGTTGTGTCTCAGGTGATCTCCCGGTTATTTTCTGATGATGTGGGATTCAGTTTCAGGGTTGGCTCTGCCTTTCCACTTTACCTAGATCTGTCTTAGGAGCTCTTTGTATTTTTGTTCCTGCTAGCTCTTTGGCCAGAGAAGTGGTCATCTTACTGTTTTGTTTGGGTCAGCTCATGACCTTCTTCCTGTCAGTGTCTTTGTCTCTGACAGTCCTCCAGATGATAGATGTAATTGTCCATGAACAGACAGTGAAACATCCACAAACACCCCAGAACTGCCACAGCTTAGAAAGCCTTAGGATTCATTCTATGTCTCTGACCACAGGAAATGGGGCTGTAAGGCACAGGTGCACAGAACCATGAAGTAGTCCTCAGAGGGAGGAGTGGAGCCACAAGGTGTGCTGTGGGATGACCAACTGGATTCTTGAAAGGGGGCCAGATTAGTTCTAGTGGACCCCATCTTTCCCTTCACCTTGCATTGGGTTGCTGCCTCATTTGGTTATAGCTCTGCAGAAGTCTTCTGAGGGCACCCTTGACTTCCTTGTTCCTCAGACTATAGATCATAGGGTACAGCATGGGAGTTACATTGGTGTAGATTAAGGACACAATTTTGTCCTGTTCTGGGGTGTAGCAGGACTTAGGGCGAATATAGATGAATATTGCACAGCCATAGTGCAGAACAGAGACCAGCAGGTGCCCAGCGCACGTGGAAAAGGCTTTGCTCCTTCCCTCAGCCGAGTGGATTCTGAGGATGGCAGCAATAATGAATGCATAGGAGAGCAGAATCAGCAAGAAGGGAATCAACAGGATGAGCATGCAGACAAGGAAGACTGCAATCTCATTGGCTCTTGTGTCTGAGCAGGCCAGAAATAGCACAGCAGGGATGTCACAGAAGAAATGATTGATCTCATGCGACTGACAAAAGGGCAGGAGAAATATCACTGTAGTAAGGGTGAGTGAGAGTGCAAAGCCACTGATGCATGCCAGAGTCAGCATCTGCAGACAGAGGGCCCTAGTGATGATGACCGTGTAGCGCAGTGGGTTGCAGATGGCCACGAAACGATCATAGGCCATCACGGCCAGGAGGAAACACTCTGCACCACCCAGGGCGATGAAGAGGTGCATTTGCAAGGCACAGCCCAGGAAAGGCATCCGCTGGCTCCTGGACAGGAAATTGGCCAGCATGTTGGGGACAATCACCAATATATAGCAAATTTCAATGGTGGACAGATTGCGAAGGAAGAAATACATGGGGGTCTGGAGGCAGGAGTCAATGAGGGTGATGAGCACAATAGCTGTGTGCCCTGCTAGGGTGACAAGATGCATGATTAGAAAGAGTCCAAAAAAGAAGATTTGCAGTTCGGCCAGGTCCCCAAAGCCCAAGATAATAAACTCAGAGCTTAAGGTGTGGTTTTTCTGCAACAGGGCCATCCTACATTTTCCTCTGTGGAACTCCTAGGCTGGAAAAGGCAGTTTTCTAGCAATTCTCCAAGTCGTGGAAGACCCTAGAGCCTTTTCTAGAGATGGGAGTGTAGCCAGCTCTGTAGGACCTTCACCTCCCTTTGCCAGGTTTGGCCCTTGTCTTCGTTCTATTAGCTTTTTGAATTCTGCCCTCTGTTCACTGAGAATGAACTGTTCACTGTGATGTCACTTTAGTTTACCTGTTGAGTTATTATAAAAAATGAAGTGGGATGAGTAAAGTCTATATATGAGGTTGTTTTTCATAGACTTTAATGACAGTCTTTCTTTTACATTTTGAAGAGTTGTCTTTGAGTGGGGATGGAGGGGCTGAGCTTGATGTTGTTAAATAGTTTTAAACAGAGGCTGGGCCTTCAGGGTCATTGATGCTGTAGGGAATTCTTTTTTTTTTTTAATTTTATGTGTTTATTTGACAGAGAGAGACAGCGAGAGAGGGAACACAGGCAGGGGGAGTGGGAGAAGAAGCAGGCTCCCAGCAGAGGAGGGAGCCCGATGCGGGGATCGATCCCAGAACCCCGGGATCACACCCTGAGCCGAAGGCAGATGCTTAACGACTGAGCCACCCAGGTGCCCCAACTGTAGGGAATTCTTGTAGAATGTAGGGTCTGGTGAGTTGATTTTAAAGACACTTTTGACTTGTGCATCAGCTGTATTATCCCTCCTTTACCACCTCCTCAAAACTCCCAGGATTCCTGGGAATCCCAGGAGAGGAAAGAGTATAACCTGCAGTCATTGTTGCCTCTCCTGTTTTTGTGGTCCTCAGTGCCAGGGAGACCCTGGATTATGTGTGTCACCTCCTTCCAGAAAACTACTCTGACCTCTGTACTGAGTTAGTCCCTTCCTTAGGTTCCCACGGCACTCTGGGCTTCCCCAACCATATTATTTACCACTGACTCCTGTGATTATTTTTTCATTATTATTTCTCTGTGTAACCCAGCAGCCTGTGAGTTCCATTATAGCAAAAATGGTGTCTTGTTTAGCTTCTCAAACATTGGCTTACACGTATTGGGAGTATCAATAACTATTAAATAAATGCTTGTTGCATCCTCTACAGTTAGTACAGGGTCAGGCATTGAGTAGGTGCCTAACATATGCTTGAATGAATGGTTGAGTGAAGTACTGAGGATGGCTGAGTTCGTGGTCATCCAAGGAGGGTGTAGAGTGAGAAAAGCAGAGGGCAAAGGGTGAGCCAGGTCACAGGGTGGGAGTGAACAGGAAGGATCTAGGAAAGAGTTCAGGTAGGAGTGAGAACTTTCAGGACAATGGGGGTTTGAGTCCTTGGTGGGACAATGGCTTTGGCTGGTCTGCGTCCAGAGTGCAGGAGAGAGGGAACAAGACCCGGCAGCTTCCTGGACTTTGGGGGACATGTTTGCTTCTTTCTTCACTTGGCAGGACCCAAATTACAAGTTATGTTTACCCTGAGATTTCTTCCTGTGCATCTCTCCCTTGCAGCAGAAGAGAGAAGATTTCTAAACATTCTAGAGATGTAACAAATCTAGAATCAACAGAAGTTAAGGGTCCCATGGAGGTGGGATTTTCACCTAAAGGACAGAAACTCGCTTAGGTACAAACCATTTCTACTGGGGCCACTGAGACTCAAAGTGGGTTCAGTGAAACTTAGAAACCCATTCTGGTTTTTTTTTATGACTTTATTTATTTATTTATTTATTTATTTATTTATTTATTTATTTATTTTAGATGGAGGGAGAGCATGATGGGGGGGAGGGGCAGAGGGAGATGGGGACAGATAATCTTCAAGCAAACTCCCTGCTGAGCGCAGAGCACAACATGGGGCTCGATCCCATGAACCTGAGATCATGACCTGAGCCAAAACCAAGAGTCGTACACTTAACTGACTGAGCCACTTAGGCACCCCTTAAAACCCAGTCTGATGATAGCTTTGCTTGGTGTAGACAATGGTTGTGATTCCAGTTTTCCAGTCACTTGCGTGTTACACTATTATTTTGGTTTTTATTGACCGAATTGACACTTGGATTCTTAGAGCTGTATGGGTCCCTAGAGGGCAACTTGCCCACTCCTCACTTCAGAGCACATGGTCATGAAGTCTTTTTCCCTTGTGACCCATGCTCTGCTCCCACCCCCAACCATCAGCCCCCACTAGAAATCACAATAAGTTCCCACCTGCAGTCCCCTGTGCTGACAAAGCACACAGTCCAGCCTAGCTGCTCTGCTCTCAGCCTCCCTGGAGCCCGTTTGTCCCTGGATAACTGTCTATGAGTGAGAGCACATTTTCCAGGTGTGGTCTAGGACCCTTGGCTTTAGCTTTGCCACACCAGATCACTTCTACTCTTTTTCTTTGTGGCAGTGCTGTGGAAATATGGGGATTGGTTTGTTTTATTTGGGCCTTAAACCTTGAAAATACTGAAAAACACACAAATGAAAGTAGAAGTCACACATAATCCTAACACTTAAAAAGTGAGAATTGAAAGTTAATGCAAAAGTGTCTGTTCTTCCAATCCTACTCCCACTTTCCCTGAGAAAGCCATTCCTAGCAGTGAGGTTCAGTCCCTTCCTTGCTTTGTCCTGTGTGTATAAACACACATAGCTCACACACAGGTGCACACACACACACACACACTCACAGATGTGTCCACATACATATACAGAACAAACATAGCCTCACACGTACACACATACAGTCTCACCTACACACACAAACACGTACAGTCACACACGTATACATACACACATATAAAGACACGCACAATACACACACATACACTAACACACATTCACACACAAATATACATAAACATTCATCACACTCCCACATTAAAAAGCTCAAATGGGATCATAGTATACAAACTTAATGCCCTTAGTGTTCTCACCTAATAATATGTCTGGGATAATCTTTCAGTCAGTGTATATTTATTTACCTCATTCTTTTTAACTGCTGCATTCTACGGCATGGATACACTATAATGTAATTAATTGTAATTAAATAATGATAACACATAATAACAAATATAATCTATAAACAAAAGTAAATAAAGCATTAAATAAATGATAATTTAATTAGTCTTTTATTACTTTTGCGTTGAAGTGCTTTCTATCTTTCTAATCACACTCCATGGTACCAAGCATCTCCTCACACAGAGCATAGAGCAGCTGCCCTGCTACCCAGCTAGGGTAGCCTTTCTGCTCTTTTCCCATGTCCCATGAACACCTGTTACCTGGGAGGGGCAGATCAGTGTATGGAATGGAAATCCGGGAGAAGCCCTGGCTGTTGGTGAGGAAACTTGAGGAGGAGGAACAGCCCATCTTCAGGGGAGCAATGGCAGGGATGGGTGGCCTTGGTCTGGCAGCACAGCTTCCCAGAACCCAGAAGGTGGCTTTCTTGTGTGTCTAGACCACGGGGAGCAAGCCGTCGGAAGTGTTGCCTGATGGCTGTTAAGAAGGGAGTGTCTCTAGAGGAGTTGTCACGTTCTGTCACTTGAGTTAAATAGTAGTGAAGGCAGGACTCTGGAAGTCCTGGAGGACAGGTCAGGAAAGAGGCTGTCCCTGGGGTCCCCCACCAAGGGGAGTGTTTTCCCTAGGTCATATAGCTGAACCTAAAGCCAAACCCAAACCCAAAGACTTATGTTTTCTTTGCAAAAAATACAGTACGTGAATGGCCTGGATTAGAATTAAGAGATCAAGACTTGCTAGGGAGGAGCATAAAGTGGGCAATGGAACCCAAGATTGGTGGCTTTTTAAGTCCCCCAATCTACAATGCCGAGAATCTGTGATTCTTTGTAATGACTACAAAGGGACATCATCTGGGCTACCAGGGCCTCCATTTTTGATGTGCAAAACGTGAGTTGTCAGAGTAGCTTATCTGAATGATGTGGGTAAAAAAGAGTTGTGAGCTCTTGAGAACACTACTACTCAGCTGACTTGACCTTCTGTCTAATACCTTCATTTCCCCATTCCCAGGCCCAATGTCCAACGTGTATCACAGTCTGCATCTTAGCAAAGCAGGATCCAATTTACTTCTGGGGTTCCCCCAAAGCTTCACCTGCATTCCTCAAGCAGTCTACATGCTGCAGCTGCTCTGGGATGCTGACCACAGCTCTTCCTGTCGTTCACTTCCACTGCCCAGAAAAAGTCTCCTTACCACCACTGCCCCTTTTAGGAATACCAGTGCCCAAGACAAAGCCATTGCCATGTCTCAGAATCTTCCATTCCTTAGAGGGCCAGCATTGTGCTGGGTTCTGAGCAGCAGCAAGGAGAAAGCCCTCTCTCCAGCACTTTGCCACACCCTGAAACAGGAAACAGGACCCCAATGAAGCCCTGTTTGTGCTTAGAATCAACCCCCCCAATCATCCCCGTGGTTTCTGTCTGTGATTCTGCCCCCAGAGGCCCTCCCAATACTCCAAGGTGGGTGTGTGATACTCTTTCAGCACCTCCACTGTCTTCTTCCTCCTCTCTGGCTCCTCACTCCTCTAGGCCACAGTTTCTAATACAAGAGCTCTTCTGCTTCCTAATGGAGACAAAGGCCATGTAACTTTGGGAACACCTTCTTGATGTGATCTTGCCCTGCACGTATTGTAAGGGGAATGAAAAGGACCTGGAAAACAAAGTCACTGAGTCTTCCTCAGCTGAGCTGACTCAGGAGAAACCAGTAGGAGCGCAAGAGAGAGACCTAGCCTGGAGACAGAGGTCAAGGCCGCAAAAAATCTTTGGCAGGGCCTGTGGACACAACACTGTGGCCCAGGGCTGACAGTACCTGCTCTTTCACCAGGATTACCAGGATTACCCAGGGAGGAATGGAAAGTAAAGAGGTTTGAAACTTAAACTGAACACTTCCAGTTAGACATTACAGATTCTGATAGGATTTTGGGCAACACAGCATCGAATTCTGGGAGCATCATTCTGCTGGGACTGGACATTGGCTTGACTTCCAAATTTGGTAGTGATAGGGCCAGAAGTGGATATTTGTGTGCATTCTGTTAACTGTTAATACTCTGTAAAAGGGAACATCCTGGGTGAGTTGGCACTGAAATAATCTCATTGCTGGGACCCTGAGTGAACAGCACCCATTCCTGCAAAACTCTCCGCTAATCATCCAGAACCACTCAGTTTGAGCGAAAGGGAGGCTGGAGAACATGATTTGGGAATTCAGTTTCTTTCAACGTTAGCTCATAGGCTCAAAAGACTTTTATTTTGGGCTTTTCTCTAATGTCCTTAAAATTCAATTTGCAAAGACAGTTTTGAACTGTCTTGTCTTCCCAGGAAATTCATTATGGCTTTATATCTGGGGTATCTTGTATATTGGGCTTTTATTATTAGAGTATCTTATGGTTGTCGTTTGCTGTTGTTGAACCTCTGATGAGATATGTTACACAATGGTGGCTAGAAATAATTAGAATGAGAAAATAGAGTAAGGAGTAAACTTTTGACTTCATAGTTAAGCCCAATGGGTAAAGAGATTAAAGGAATCTGTGCAATGTCAGGTGTGTGTGTTGGGGGATAACACTTTTCTCCCCTGGTTTCCTCAAGGAATAAGATGACACGTGCAGATGCAGTGAAATACACTGTTGGTGGGCAGCATCCATCGGTTTGCATTTCTTTGAGTGGTCATTTTGACAAAGGTTCTGAGTATGAGAGATGTGGTCTCTTTTTCCTCTCTTTCCATCCACCTGGGTGGGAGACAGCAATATTGGAGATGTGAATCGCTCTGCAGACCCAAAACCTCCCTCCAGTGGGTTGTTCCAAGTCTAGACTGGGAGGGAGGTATGGGGAATTAGCAAGCTCAGGCAGCCCCTATAGCAGGCTGTACCCACCAACCAGCCTTTACCAGTGTATCTCTCAGTTGGTTCAGAATTCTGGCCCTTCTTTACTCCTTCAAATTCTCAACTTGAGTGCTAATATTTGTATTTGAATTTCTCACAAATTGTGGTGCTAAGTATGCAGGAATGTAGTTCTGATTAAGGGCCTCAGAATTCTGTTGGTTTCTTAGCTAGCACTTCTGGTCCCCAGAGTGAACTCCAGTCCCCTTTCTTCACTATACTGGTTGTGGGTCCCATGCCTGCCTGGGACCATGAGGAAACCACACACTTTTGGCCCCTCAGCTGGGACACTAGTGCTCTTCTCCATGGAACTATATGCATGTATTTGGTTAGAATGTTATGAAGCATTTTGCGTCAACCATATTGGATGATTGTTTTTTCCTCAACAGTCTCTCTTCATGTTTTGAGAAGGTTAGTTACAGATTGATAGGTTTTCTTTATTTTCTCACCTTGTATTTGGGCAACCACAAAGTATTTCATAGTTGGAATTACCTGAAAGTAGGTAAGTTTGATCACAGCTAGTCCAGATTTTAGAATTTATGGGGACCACTTGTCACCTAATTTTGTTGGAGATGTTGCCTTGGACTTTTGGTTTTGCCATTTTATTCTCTGTCTCTTTTTGGGGGGGCGGTTGGGATGGTTGTGAAGATTCCAAAATGATATTATTGCCACTGTTGCCACCTTCCCCAAATCTAGAAATTATATTACTTCTGTATCAGAATAATTAATAAAGATGTTTTAACTTTGACACAACGAAACACAAAAACAATTAGAAGTTCTGGGCAATACAGTAACTTGAGGGCATGGAATCCTTGCTCCAGATGTGTCCTGACATGAAAAATGAAATACAAATTATAAGGGGGAGAGGGTTCAGCAGCAAATAGCAGCAGCCTTTTATCAGAAACTCTTTTTGGTGAAGGACCTTTCTTTTTTTTTTCTTTTAAAATAATATTTCCAGTCTGTAATGGATTGATACTTTTGTAAAATACAGTAGAATTTGTTAGTAAAATTAACTGAAAAAAGACATACTAAATACAAAAGCATATTTTTAATATTAGATTCAATAGACATAAATTCACTTTGTCTGCATATACACTTGATTTCTGTACTTATCACAGGCCAGGAACATTTTGTAGACCACCATCAACTTGCAGACTGTACTTGTTTCCTAGGCCTGCCATAGGTTCCAGATGGACATGAATTTTGGGCGTACATTATTCAACCTACTGCATGGAGCATGATTGTTTTGTGAAGCTCACTTTTAGTAACTCTTGTGCAGAGGGTACAAGAGTATTTTAAAGGCAGAGTCAGAAGAGCTTCTTGGTGAATCACATCCACTCACTGAGAAGGGCCAGGGTTGGAGGTAAGTTTGGGATATGTGGCAGCTGCAGGAAGGAGACACATCTGGCCGCAGCAGAACCTCTGGAAGCCCAACCTTCTGAGAAGAAGCCTATGGGAATCTTTATTGCCACCTGATACTGATTACATTTGGCAATGCCAGGGAAAGAACCAGGCACTACCATTGAGTGGCTTTCTGAGGGGAAATGTGCCTAACCTGCCTGCTGGCTGCCACATCAAGATCATAAAAGAAACTGCTGCCATTGTCTTGGGCTCCAGTCTCACCTCCCTCACTTCTCGGTCTCTTAGCTGGCAGAGTAGAACCACACACACTCTAAACTTCTTCCATCTTTCTTCACCCTGCCTGAAAGGCTGGAACATAGCGTCTGATGTAGCCCTCTTAATCCCCAGTTCTGGTAGACATAGACTTCCTTCTGAAAGATGAGCAAGCAGATGCACCTGTTAGGATTCCATTGGTCAAAAGCAGCAGATACCAACTTCAACTAGCCCAGGAAACCACGGAAATTTATTATAAGAATTGGGGGTGGGAAGCTGTGTCCCAGAAATCCAGGACAGGACTGCCACCAGGCCTCAGGAGCAAACTGGAACCAGAGGCTCAAACATCATTAGGCCTCCCTCTCTCTTTCCACTTCTCATCCTTGTGGATCTGCTTCATTCTTCTTTTTTCTCTAAAGACAAGTTTCTCCTTCATCTCTTATCTGAATGGCGGCAAACCAACAGCTACCAAATTAACAGGTGACAGTCTCAGTGTGGGATGACTTCAAAACCTTCCTGTTATAAAACATCCTCAGGACTCGGGGCGCCTGGGTGGCTCAGTCGTTAAGCGTCTGCCTTCGGCTCAGGGCGTGATCCCGGAGTCCTGGGATCAAGCCCCACATCAGGCTCCTCCGCTAGAAGCCTGCTTCTTCCTCTCCCACTCCCCCTGCTTGTGTTCCCTCTCTCTCTGGCTGTCTGTCTCTGTCAAATAAATAAATAAAATCTTTAAAAAAAAACATCCTCAGGACTCTGTCTCAAATGTCCACCAACAGGTCAGAAAGAGGAGCATGCTAATTAACGTGGTAGGAGGAGATGTTGGGAATACAGACGTCAGCCAGCTCATGTGAAGCACACGCTCATGTGCATTGTGCATGACATTGATCCCAGAGGCATCAGTCAACAGAGACCTTGTTTGTTTGACTCCTTGTTCCACCTTCCCCCATGGTGTCATCTAGTGGTGAAAGCTGCCTCATTTCCACTACACTCTCAGTCCAGGTCACATCTCAGGCCACCAGCAGGAGAAACAAGGGAGGGTCATGGAATGGAAAAGCAGCCCAAGAATAAGGAAATTACCTACTCAAGGTTGACCAGCAAACATATAATATCTTTCTTCCACTTAATTTTTCCATGTTTCCTCTCTAGACCATGAACTCTCAATTCTAGAATGAACATTCATTGAGCGTTCTTCCATCTCTACCTAGTGGCAACTGCACCCCTGGTGTCACTAGGAGTCTCTGTAATCAGTTTCAACATTCAGTCACTGAATGAGTAAAGAGAGCAAAAGGTGCTAAGATGAAAGATGGCCTTGAGATTGAAAGATGGTGTCTTCCAGATCTGAACATCTATCTCCAGGAAAGAATTTCCAAATAGGACAGACACTGAGCATGGGTTTGGAAGAGAGGCTAAAGCATCTTCATGTTCCCTGCAGCTCAGGCTGTTCCACAGTCTTAACTTATTTTCTCTGCAGTGCACAGGGCAAGACCAACAGGAAGCCCCTCCATTGAGATGCAGACAGAGTTGCCCAGCACTCCTGCCTGTTTTTTGATTTCCTTCAAGTACTTGCTCCTTTGGCCATCTGGACCCTCCTTGTGTCCCCACTGTTGAGCTTGGTGTGCACATTTTAAATCAGAATGATGCTGCCAACTTGCCCTCCAAAGACGCTGCTCAAATATACACCATCATCAACAGCATATGACAGTACCTCTAGCCTCATATCCTCACTCAAACTGATGCAAATTGTTTAAATTTCTGCCAGTCCAGTGGGCAAAAAATACCTTTGTTTTAATTTGTTTTAAAAAATTATTGGTGAGGCTGAGCATCTTCTTTTGTGTTCATTTGCCTTTGTATTTTTCTTAAGACTTCTTTGTTTGGGGGCGCCTGGGTGGCACAGCGGTTAAGCATCTGCCTTCGGCTCAGGGCGTGATCCCAGTGTTCTGGGATCGAGTCCCACATCGGGCTCCTCCGCTATGAGCCTGCTTCTTCCTCTCCCACTCCCCCTGCTTGTGTTCCCTCTCTCGCTGGCTGTCTCTATCTCTGTCAAATAAATAAATAAAATCTTAAAAAAAAAAAGACCTCTTTGTTTGCCTTCATAGCCTATTTTTATATTGAGTTGTTTACTTTGCCTTAAAAAATGCATATTAACATAAAAGACAACTACTGAATGGGAGACAATATCCGCAAATGACATATCTGATAAAGGGTTAGTATCCAAAATCTGTGAAGAAGTTACACAACTCAACATCCAAAAAACAAACAATCTGATTTAAAAATGGGCAGAAAACATGAACAGACATTTCTCCAAAGAAGACATTCAGATGGCTAACAGACACATGAAACGATGCTCAAAATCACTTATCATTGGGGAAATACAAATCAAAATAACAATGAAATATCACCTCACACCTGTCAGAATGGCTAAAATAAAAAACACAAGAAAAAAATGTGTTGGGGAAGATGTGGAGAAAAAGGGACCCTCTTGCACTGTTGGTGGGAATGCAAACTGGTGCAGCCACCATGGAAAACAGTATGGAGGTTCCTCAAAAAATTAAAAATAGAACTATAATATAATCCAGTAATTCCACTACTGGGTATTTACATAAAGAATACGAAAACACTAATTCAAAAAGGTACATGCACCTCTATGTTTATTGCAACATTATTTACTATAGCCAAATTATGGAAGCAGCCCAAGTGTCCATGGATAGATGAATGGATAAAGAAGATGTGGTATATAAATATATATATATATAGCTAGACAGTATAATGCTATGTAAAATAAATGGAGCTAGACAGTATAATGTTATGTAAAATAAATCAGAGAAAGACAAATAGCATATGATTTCACTCATATGTAGGATTTAAGAAACAAAACAAAGAGCAAAGGGAAAAAAAGAGAGAGAGAGGCAAACCAAGAAACAGACTCTTAACTATGGAGAACACACTGATGGTTACCAGAGGGGAGGTAAGTGGGGGGAAGGGTTAAATAGATGATGGGGATGAAGGAGGGCACTTGTGATGAGCAGTGGGTGCTGTATGGAAGTGATGGCTCACTATATTGTACACCTGAAACTAATATAACACTGGATGTTAACTATACTGGAATTTAAAAAAACTATGTTAACAAAATTAGCCCCTTCAAATTGATATATTTTCCCATTTGTCTTTTGCTACACATTTTCTTTTGATCATGGGAAATCTTTTATATCTTATACATTTCTTAAGTACAGAATATTTCAACTATAAAAATATATGCAGTTTTAAAATATTCGAATATAAGATTTTATTCAACTTTATTTATTTATTTATCTGAAGTATAGTGATATAAATATTACATTGGTTTCAAGTGCATATACAGACATTTCGAATTTTATATAGCCAATTTATTGTTTTTCTTCTCTGTGATTTCTGAGCTCGGACACATTTTCAGTACTCTCAGAAGATAAAATATCCACCTGTGTATTTTTCTAGTAGCTTTAGTGTTTCATTTTTATATGTTTACTCTTTGACCCACCTGGGATTTATTTTGAAAAATAAAGATGGGTGGGTATATGTGTGTGTATGTAAAGTGAGAAGACAATTGTCTAAAATGCTATTTATTGAGTGCTGCCTTTATTGCTTATTAAATTTCTCTTTTATCATATATTAAATTTTCACATGGACTTTTAAAGTTCTGTTTCATTGATCAGCCTTCCTGTTTCTTCTTTAGTACCAAAGTATTTGTGTTATTGTATTTAGTTATTATTTAATTAATATTTCCTAGGACTTATTCTACCTAATGGCATATCTTTGGCCATATATTCCTGCCTATTCTCCATGCAAATTTTTCCATTTGGACATTAGTAGCATTATGTTGATATCCTTAACTGATGTTGTAATGAGTTTACCCATTAAACTAGCAAGAGTCGCTATCTACAGTATTGTTTCTTTTATACTAAAAAGTGGTAGAGAATTCTATATACTAGGCCTTCTTTGATGTACTTCAGTAGAATTTTACAGTTTTTTAAATATATTAATTCAACAAATGTTTATTGAGTGCCTGCTATGTTTTTGATGTTTAGGATGCCGCAGTGAACCGAACAGGCAGAGATGCCTGCTCTTGCTCAGCGGACATCCTAGTGGGGAAGAAAGAGAAGCAAAATATCAAGAAGTAAGTGATGTAGTATTATCAGGTGACTCATGCTATGAAAGCAAAGAAGGTTGGGGTGCCTGCAGGTGGGCCTCAGGGGGCAAGTTTACACAGGGAAGTAAGTAGGCCCTATTGAAAAAGGGACATTAGTTTTTGCTTACTTATTTGTAGACAGTGGTATGGTCTTGGTTTCATTGCTTAGTTGTGTAATCTATTTACAACTTGTTCTGTGGGATTCCCCTTTTGTCTTCATTTTTATTTAGTTAAAAAAATCTAAGTTATACACAAATGTTTCAGAAGTCAAATAATTCCACAACCTCCTATACCCCTTCCCCTCATTTTCTTTTTCTCAGAGACAACCACTACATATAGCTATTATTGTATTACATAATATTATTATATTGTTATACTTCTGCTCCTTGACTTTGAGCTTTGGCATTGTCTACCAATTTACTACTCTGAAAGTTAAGAATCTAACCCTGTTTCACCACACCCCTTACAACCACCCTGCACATATACATGCTTCCTCTTTCTCATCTTCTCAGGATAGTAATATCATAATTTTATAACAAAAATCAACATTTACATTATAATTACTATGTGAATACTTAAAATGCGTTTCTCAGGCATTCCTTGGCAATCTTACACTCGAGTTGCCATGAAGAAATCTTCCCAAGCCTGTATAAATATTGAGCAATGGCAGATTTTACTTAGAGCTGATAACTTTTGTTTGATTTTAGGTGATATATTGAAGTATAATTAATTAAAAACCTTTGAGTGCCAGCATCTCTAACTGCTGACTCTGCACTATCACCTGACTTCTAGCATCCTGTGTCAACTTCAGTGAAAATATTCCTTTTGTTGCCCCAGCTCTATTACCACCGTGCATCCAAAAAAACTAATCATGCTCAAGAACTCAACTGAAGAGAAGCTCCTCAGGTTGGAAAGAAGGGCACCTCGGCCTTTTGCGTTATGACTTTGCTCTTGTACATCATCATATCTAGTCCCCAACAAACACGGTGTCATTTCTGACTCCCAAGCACAAGGGCTGTGCAGTTTGGGCTCTCGCTCAGCCATCTCTCTACCCCTTTGGGAACATGTCTGAACCCTGTCTCCACCTCTGTACTGGGGGAAAGACAAAGGAGTTGCACTGGCCTAGATCCCTGATGCTTTGTGTGTTGGTGCTGGTATGAAACCATTGTGTTCTGATGTAAATGAACTGCTGGGACCCCTAGGGCAATACCTCACTCCTGGGGTGGGGGGAGGTTGGTCTTTTTCCTGATGGGACACCTGTACTTACAGACTAGGTACACATGTACTCTCTCAGTTATTCTTCCAAACGATAGTGAGATAGCTACCATTATTTGCTCCATGTCAAAGAGGAAATGTCTAAAGCTGAGGGAGATTACATATCATACAGCTCACTCCAAATCACACAGCAAGGAAGGGTGGAGTCAAGCTTGGGACTCTGGTGGTCAAGCCTACCCCTAAGTTTCCATGCTAAGTAGATGAATGCTCTACTGTCCACTTCAAGTGTTTGTGTTTGGACCTTATTAGTCTATCAACTCTTGCACAGACATTGGAACAGAAGAGGTGCATAGTTAAAGGTTGGCTATCAGCCTAATAATTCTGGGGTCTAAAAAAAGGGGGGGCACCTGGATGGCTCAGTTGGTAGAGCATGGGACTCTTGAGCTCAGGGTCATGAGTTCAAGTTCCACATTGAGTGTGGAGCCTACTTAAAAAAAAAGAAATTCTGGGGCCTGGACAAGAATCACTCATTCCTGAAATGCAGCTTTGGACAAGGAGTACAGAAGTCCCTTGTGTTGGGCTCTGAGGTTGCAGCATGAACTTGTTATTTGTTGTTTTTTTGGCTCAAAGAGTCAGTCTGTTTGCTCCACCTGGACCACAGTTACAATTGTGGCTGCCCATAGAGGCTATTCCCAACTTCATTAATGTGGTTGGCATACACCTCTAATTGTTTCCCCTGAGGTTCTCTTGCCAAGATATTTTTGTATTTCCTGTCTCTCTCTGCTTGATAAGGCCAGCAGAGGTAACCCTCAGATTAGCTGTCCCTTTCCCAGTCTGACTGCAGATTAGAAAGTCAGGATTACTTTCCTGAGCCATTTTGGGAACCACATGACTCTAGGACATGTCTTTCTCTTCCTAGAGTGTGAGTCTAGTTGGAAGTGTACCAGGTGTAGTTGGCCTTTGTGCATCCCTAGCAAGAGGACTGGACTTTTTTATTACCTGTTCTGACTTCATTGCAGCCCTGAACTGTGGGCAATGGGATAGCAACTGACGGCTGTAGAATTCAGATTCAGAGGACTCTGAAGTCCTTGGAAAGCCTGCACCATTATGGGGATGTCCTTCACACCTGTCCCAAGTGTGCCTCAGAATCTAAGAACCAGCTAGTTAAGAAAGGTTGATAGTTATAGGGGAAAAAAAGTGAAATTTAAGCTACAACCCTGAAAAAGAAGAAGTACTCATCTCTGCTCACATGTTCATTCTCTACTAGACTGCCTGCTTTTCAGAAATACAAGGGAATTACCTACCAAGCATCCAGATCCTGAAGAAGCTACCAGGAAATAATTTATTGACTACTGATATATACAGTTCTTGGACTCTTTTTTTAAAATAATTTTTTATTATATTATGTTAGCCACCATACAGTACATCCCTAGTTTTTGATGTAAAGTTCCATGATTCATTACTTTGGACTCTTAAGTCTATTTTAATACCTTAGTATTGAGCTTCTCAAATCACTACTGACTGGCTGTTGGCCTGTGTCTGAAGGAAAGCACTCACTGAGCAGAGACCATAGCTCTTTCCATCTCCCAGCTGAACTAGAAGTCAATGCTTTAGGTAAGTGAAGACATCATAATTGTCCAAAGCATTGTTGAAATCAGGCCTGGAATCCCGTTTTTGGAAACACACACCCCTATGGAGTTATCAGTGAAGAGTATGCTGGGACCTTTTTCCTTAGGTATGAGGATGATGTTGCCAATGTCTCAGTGGTACAGAATACTTTTGAGAGCAAAGAGGCCACTTTCCTTAGCACTCCAGATGGAGTCCCCAGAACAAAAGGCTCCGTCCACTCACACCAGCACAGCTGCCTAAGTTGGAGTTGGTCCTTCCAAAATGACTAGCTCGTTCTGTGCCCTAGGACATGCACACAGAACACTGGGAGCTTGTTGTGGAATAAGCCCCATTGGTGGTTTATGAAAGGTTGTGTAGTCTTTATTTATTTGACAGAAATAGCCAGTGAGAGAGGGAACACAAGCAGGGGAAGTAGGAGAGGAAGAAGCAGGCTCATAGCAGAGGAGCCTGATGTGGGGCTCGATCCCATAACGCCGGGATCACGCCCTGAGCCGAAGGCAGACGCTTAACCGCTGTGCCACCCAGGCACCCCTGAAAGGTTGTGTAGTCTTAGTGAATGCTCTTCAAACCCAGGTGTGCACATTGCTGGGGGTAAATAAAACTTTCCCAAGGAATGTTTCTCAAGGGGGTAGTTTTAAATTATGCATATTTAGAGTAAGGCAGAAATATTATCTTTACAACTATTTAAACTTATGAAAAAATTCAAATGCTAGTTTAAAAACGTGTGTGTGTGTGTGACATAGTTTCACAAAATTATTTTGAAGGGAAATTGGCAAAACTGTTTGAAGTCCGCTAATGTTGTAAACAAAACATTGGGCCTGGCCTTTGAAGTCCTAACCAGAACTAGACTCTTAGTTGTCCACTTTGTGACTGGAGCACAGCAAATGAATATGACAATTCATCCTAGAGTGCATCACAGGAAAGTTAATTCACTTTCCCACCTTTCCTATGAGCTTCTGCTTTGTTCAGGTGGTATTTTGGTTCCCAGGGGCAAAAATGGAAACTGCCTCCCAAACTCCTTGGTGTTTTTAGAATCCAAAGCCTTCACATGGGAACTGAAAATGAGAAATACGAAGAGCTGGGGTCACACAACAGAGATGTTGCTAAATAGCCCTGCAGGACAGCAAAAGGGGCTGCTTTCCTTGACCAAACCTGGCTTTTGGAAGACTGTGGGGATGTATAGAAGAAGGTGAAGAAGCAGGCTGGTTTCTCTAGGACTGGGGTGAATACTTTTCTCTCTCATTCTGACATTGGGATCTTACAGTTGTTAAACATCCGAAAAACTGCCTATGTCTCTTTTTTCTCTCATTCCTGCTTTGGGACAAAAGTTGGAAGCCACCAGGAAATGAGTAAGCTGTACTCACAGCCGGTGGTTCTCAAACTCTGGAGGCGTCAGAACCACCGGCAGGGTTCATTAAAACACAGATTGCTGGGCTCCAGCCCCAGAGATTTTGACACAGTAGGCTTAGGGTGGGAACTGAAAATCCGCATCTTTAGCAAGACCCGGAGGATGCTGATGCTGCTGGTCCACAGACCCCGCTTTGAGAAGTGCTGCTCTAACAACATGTGTGTCTGTAGTGAGTGAGATGAGCTAGTCATGAATCAAGTTAGCCCTTTTTCCACTTTGGTGCCTCCTTCTGTCTAACCTTCCTCATTTGGGATTGGGATAGTTGGATTTTCTCACTCCACTGATGGTGAGTGAAGACTGATGTATTCACTTTTGTTTCTTCTTTCTCCCCTCCTTCCCTCTGGCTTTAAAAGAAACTGATGGGCTAGTTCCTACTCATTCTTTACATCTGGCTAAGATGTCACTTTTTCCTGGATCAGAATTGGTTAGGTACCCTTCCTGGGTGCTTTGATAAGGCCTTGAACCTCCCCCAATATACTACATGTCACATTATATTATCGTTGTCTGTTTTCTTTTCTATCACTCTTACCAGATTGTGGACCCCTTGAGGGCAGGGACTGTGCCCAAGAGATTGCTAATAGTGAGTCTTGTTGTGAGGTAATGAATTCTTAAAATTTAAAAACATGAGACTAGAGAAGAAGGGATGGATATGAGAGATATTGTAAAGAAATGTTCTTCCCAGTGCCTCCTCCACAGTAAGTGTATGTAAATGCTTATTTAATTAAATGTACACATTAAAAGAGCTTGCTGACTGATGCTTTATGGAGGGTAAGCTGGAGAAGGGATCTAACATTTGGTGAGCCCATAATATGTGCCAGACACTAATAGAGATAGCAAAGTTGAAAATGGCATGGACTTAGAGGGGATTAGGACAAATGAATGAGTTTGACATTGGTCAAGTTGCATTTAGGGTGGTGGTAAATGCCCAAATAGAGATGTACATCTGGAAATTATTGATTATAAGTTACAGCACAGTAGTTAGCAGTGCATTCAAGAGGACAAACATGGGAATTACACATATGCTGGTGGCCACACCAAGATCTCAGATCTTATCATTCTAGTGCCAAAGAGGTTAGTCCAGACCTTGCCAACCAACGAGACTATTTACAAAAAAGCCCAGAGCAGTGCTGGCTTGACCTGCTGCCCAACCCGCCCCCACATATGTATATAAGTCAGAAGGGAACAAAGACACCCAGCAAGGCAGTCCTTAGGGTCCCTCCCCTGCATATACTGAGCTTCCAACCTTCCCTTTCTTCCTTCTCTCTTCTCTACTCTGAAGAGTTACAATCTGCTGTACTTTAACCAACCTGACAGTATAATTAATGCATTCCTTTTAAAAAAAATATTTATTTATCTATTTATTTAACAGAGAGAGAGGGAGAGCAGGGGAGCGGGAGAGGGAGGAGAAGGCTGCTCCCTGAGCAGAGAGCCAGATGCCGGATGCAGGGCTCAATCCCAGGACCCTGACATCATGACCTGAGGTGAAGGCAGACACTTAACCAACTGAGCCATCCAGGGACCCTTATGCATTCCTTGTTGACAAAGAACTGATGTGTTTTCTCTCCCCACTTGTAACTGAGAATAGAAGAAATAAATTACCAGGAGATTGGATACCACACCAAAGTGACTGAATTCATTCTTGTGGGACTGTCCAAGCACCCCATATCCCATAGTGTTCTCTTCTGGTCAGTGATGTTTCTCTACACAGTAACTTTGGCAAGAAACAGCATGATCATTTTCCAGGTAGGAGTAAATTCTCAGCTCCACATGCCAATGTATTTCTTTCTCAACAACTTGTCTTTACTGGATCTTCTGTTTTCAACCACTGTGGTACCACTGATTTGCCAACTCTCTGCAGAACTTTCCCACCATTTCCTACAGTTCCCATTTTGCCCAGCTCACCATTTGAGCCTTCTTGTTGCTGGCTGAATATTTCCTTCTTGCCATCTGCTTATGACAGATTTGTGGCTGTCTCAGACCCACTCAGGTACAACCTGGTCATGTCTTCTCCCATATGCATCTCAATGGCTGTACTTGCATGGATAATGGCTTTCTTGCTCACTATTATGCCCATTATGCTCTTTCCCATCAGTTTTTGTGGGCATAACTCGGTCGATCACTTCTGTGAAGACCAAGCCATCTTTAAATTGTTCTGTTCCAATACCATTTTCCTAGAGGTTATGATGATGGTGTGCACTGTCATTTCAATGCCAGTCCCTTTAATTTTCATCCTTTTCTCTTACCTTCCTCAGGGTGGTCTTAAGAACCCACCCAACTGAGGTCAGGGTTAAAGACTTTTCCACATGTGTCCCTCACCTGGTCATGGTCACCATCTACTTTGGAACATTAATATATATTTATGTGAGACTCCAGACCAAAAAGTCTCAAGATGGAGACAAAATTGTCTCTGTGTTCTATGAAGCAGTGACCCCATTGCTAAAGCCCCTCATCTACACATTGAGAAATAAGGATATGAAGCTGCTCTTGGGAGAGTAACTTGTGGGACCAAGTCCTGATGCTTCAATCACACAACAGTGTGCTGGGTGGTAGGACAGCACCAAGGCTTTAGTTGCCCTCGCAACTTTGCAACCATGAGGCAAAAACACTTCTGAAATAAGAAAGGACTTGCAAAACATCTGAATAATGGAAGAAATCACAAGAGAACAGACATTTAATAGCATAAAGATATAAAACTACTGATGTCACATGCATCTTAAATAAAAATGAAGGGCAAGTTACACATGAGAAGCAAGGTTTGCAACATACATAACAGAAACATTATCAGTAGTCTTTATATATAAAACTTTTTGCAATTCATTAAGACAGAAGATAAATACTCCAGTAAGAAAATGGCCAAAGGACACAGACATTCAATTCATTAAAAAATAAAATCACAATTAAGCAATAACAAAATATCACTTTTCATTTTTCATATTAGCAAAAATGAATGATGTTTATAGTATATGGTATTGGTGAGAGTTTGGGGAAATACCACTGGGGGCATGTAAATTGCTATAGACTTTTGGAAGGCAATTTCATCAGCTATAAAAAGCAAACATTTGGGTAACCCATTTGGTTGGGGAGGTGGCTCTCAGCTAGAAGTGGCCTTGCCCTTTGCATGTACTGCTCTGAGAGCACTGGGGTGGGTCTACAAGCCCAGTGGCTCTGAAAATATCCACACAGGAGCAAGATATCAATCTCCATTTTTTGCAGACTCCCACAGACTGTACACTTGAGCCCCTACATCCTTCCCAACATTGGGAGAACGCTGGGGAGGTGGAGGATAGTTTCTCCCTAAAGGCAACTCCTCCACCTTTGAAATGGAGCCCTTCAGCAATCTCTGTGGGGAAATGGTTGGTCCTGAGCAGGTGGTCTTCATTATTTAGAATGGGAGAATTCTTTTTTAAAAAATTTTTTATTTTGTTATGTTAGTCACCATACAGTACATCCTTAGTTTTTGCTGTAGTGTTCCATGATTCATTACTTGTGTATAATACCCAGTGCACCATGCAATACGTGCCCTCCTTACTACCCATCACCGGCCTATCCCAATCCCCCACCCCCCTCCCCTCTGAAGCCCTCAGTTTGTTTCCCAGAGTCCATAGTCTCTCATGCTTCATTCCCCCTTCGGTTTACCCCCCCCCCTTCATTCTTCCCTTCCTTCTCCTACCGATCTCCCTGCTATTCCTTATGTTCTGTAAATGAGTGAAACCATATAATAATTGTTTTTCTCTGCTTGACTTATTTCACTCAGCATAATCTCCTCCAGTCCCGTCCATAGAATTCTATCTTGAGAATCTTTTTTTTTCATAGCTGTTTACTTTAGTCATCAATTCCAAGAAAATAGAAAAGATCCACTGCTGAGGACTGAGCATTTGAGTCCCCCTACCCGCAATTCAAATATTGAAGCCCAAACTCCAACGTGATGGTATTTGGAGATGGGGCCCTCGTCTGATGGGATTAGTGCCCTTATAAGAAGAGGAGGTGACAGCAGAGCTCACTCTCTCTCTCTCTCGCCATGTGAGGGCACTGAGAGAAGGCAGTCATGTATAAGCCAGGATGAAAGCTCTTACCAGAAACTGAATCAGCTAGTGCCTTGATCTTGGACTTCCAGCCTCCAGAACTAGGAGAAATAAATGTCTGCTCTTTAAGAACTGTCTATGGTATTTTGTTTTAGCAGCCTGAGCAGACTGAGACATGGCCTTGGTGTCTCATGTCACCATGCCACCTTGATGTATGTATGTCACAGAAATACTGATATGTGTTTGTAACATGTTTATGCAAGAATGCTTGTTAAAGCACTGTTTGGACTTGTGAGACTTTTGAATAAAAGCCCTAAGTGTCCATCAACAGAATAATATTTAAATAAATTTCAGTACATCCATACTATGGAACATTCTGTATATAAGAATAGCTCTACTCTACAGGTCTCTTATTCTTCTGGAACCAGAAGGTTACCTGGCTATTGGGATGTGTGCTTTTCATGACCGTGGCAGAAGTGCAAGAGGGGTAACCATGATGCTTCCTAAGGCCTAGGACCAAAGTAGCACATTGTCACTTTTGCCCAGAAGAAACCATGAGTAACACAACATGTTTTGAACATAGTAGAAAAATAATTAAAGACAAAGAGGGGGGAAAAACCCACAAAATTTCTGTAAGGATTGTTTTGTTGCAGAGGAAAAAACATTTTGGCAAGTTTAAGGAGAAAGAGGTATAATTGCAGAGGTATTAAATAAGCTTATATGATTGTTGGGAGAGCTGAAGAAACAAACTTCAGGCTGATCTTCCAGAAACAAATTACCAAACAGAGTGGGGCTATCAAGGTGAGATGCTGGTCATGCTGCATCCAGGCAGCTGCCAGCTCTACAACCAGTGGGTCTATTATGATCTTCACTGGTAAAATGGTTCACACCCTGATTCTCTCCCCATTAACTCAGTCTCAAATTAAGGTCTCGTGGAGTGAATCTGATTGGAGGAACCTAAATCACATCTGGAAACCTACCTGCAAAGGAGTCTGGGAAGGTACACTGGAAAGAGCTTTGAATATCCAGCACATACATTCCCATTGTCCAAATACACTGAGAATATGTTAATATTTATCTTCCCACAGGTTTTGCCTACACATCTATACATATACATAAACCTCTCCGCTGTCATCTTTCTCCACTCTTCTTATTGTGAACTACTCAGTCATTCTGTCCCTTGGACATGCCAAGCTCATTTTCACTTTAGGATCATTGCAATTGATGTTTCTTCTATGTGGAACCCTCTGGCCCCAGACCTTCATTTGGCTTCCTTCCTTCGTTTCCTTCCTTCGTTTCCTTCCTTCGTTTCCTTCCTTCTTTCCTTCCTTCTTTCCTTCCTTCTTTCCTTCCTTCCTTCTTTCCTCCCTCCCTTCCTTCCTTCCTTCCTTCCTTCCTTCCTTCTTTTCTTCCTTTTTAATTTGTGTGTGTAAGATACTTCAAACATACAGAAAAGTTTTAAAGAATAGTGTAACAAACACTCATGTATCCACTACACAACTTTAATAATCTTTAAACTTTACAATATTTTGCTTTAGAATTGTAATGAAGTTGAAAAGAAGAAAACAAAAAAAAAATGGATCATGAGTGTAGACTTAGGGAACTTAGTGACTCCATAAAGCATAATAACATTTGTATCATAGAAGTCCCAGAAGAAGAGAGGGGAAAGGGGGCAGAAGGTTTATTTGAGCAAGTTATAGCTGAAAACTTACCTAATCTGGGGAAGAAAACAGACATCTAAATCCAGGAGGCACAGAGAACTCCCATCAAAATCAACAAAAGCAGGCCAACACCAAGACATATCATAGCAAAATTTGCAAAATACAGAGATAAAGAAAAAAATCCTGAGAGCGCCAAGGGAAAAGAAATCCCTAACTTACAAGGGAAGACAAAAAAAAGGTTAACAGCAGGCTTATTCACAGAAACTTGGCAGGTCAGAAGACAGTGACAGTGACATGATGGGAAAATCTGCAGCCAAGAATACTTTATCCAGCAAGGCTGTCATTCATAATAGAAGGAGAAAGAAAGAGTTTGCCAGACAAACAAAAACGGAAGGAGTTCATGACCACTAAACCACCCCTCCAAGGAATATTAAAGGGGACTCTTTGAGTGGTAAAGAAAGACCAAAAGCAACAAGGATGAAAAGAAAAGAGAAAATTTCTAGAAACAATGATTTTACAGGTAATACAATGACACTAAATTCATATCTATCAATAATCACTCTGAATGTAAATGGACTAAATGCTCCAATCAAAAGAGTATCGGAATGGATAAAAAACCAAGACCCATCTATATGCTGCCTATAAGAGACTCACTTTATTTTTTTACAGATTCATTCATTCATTCATTTATTTGTCAGAAAGAGAGAGAGAGAGCACGTGTACAAGCAGGGGGAGTAGCAGGCACAGGGAGAGGGCTCCTTGCTGAGCAAAGAACCTGAAGTGGGACTTGATCCCAGGACCCTGGGATCATGATCTGAGCTGAAGGCAGATGCTTAATCAACTGAGCCATCCAGGCATCCCAGGAGACTCACTTCAGACTTAAAGACAGCTACAGACTGAAAGTGAGGAGATGGAGAACTATTTATCATGCTAATGGACATCAAAAGAAAGCCAGAGTAGCCATACTTACCTCAGACAAACTAGATTTTAAACCAAAGACTGTAACAAGAGATGAAGAAGGGCACTATATCCTAATACTTGTCTATCCAACAAGAAGATCTAATAATTGTAAATATATATGCCCCCAACTTGGGAGCACCCAAAATATATAAATCAATTAATAACAAACTTAAAGAAACTCATTGATATTAATACAGTAAGAGTAGGGGACTTTAACACCCCACTTACAGCAATGGACAGATCATCTAAGCAGAAGATCAACAAGGAAACAATGAATTTGAATTATACACTGGACCACATGGACTTAACAGATACAAACAGTACATTTCATCCTCAAGCAGCAGAATACACATTCTTTTCAAGTACACAAGGAACATCCTCCAGAATAGAATTCTCTGATTTTACTTGAAAATGAATAGCCAATGTACCAAAAAGTCACCACAAAAAAATTGAAAGGTGAGCCACAAACTGGAAGAAGATATATGTTATGTGTCAAACTGACCAAGCATTAGTAGCTATATTCTAGAATATAAAGAATTTGTGTTTTCCAAAAGGCTCCCCTGCTAACTGCCCATTGACCAGAACTTAATCACATGACCACTCCTAGTGGCAAGAGATACAAGGAAATATTGTCTTTTTTCTGGGCTGCCATGATCCAGACATGAAACAAGAAGAGAATAGAGATTGAATGATGGCTACAGTCTCTGTCACATCTTGCTAAGGTTTCTAACTCACTTATTGGAGAATGATCATGTTTTTAAAAAACACTTTCTTTTGTTTCTTTGTTTTCTACTTCATTAATATCTGCTCTTGTCTTTATGTTTCCTTTCTTACACTTGCTTTAGGTTTATTCTGTAGATGTTTTACTAGGTTTTTGACTTGAACACAATTTATTTTCATGACATTTTAGACCTTTAAGAAATGAAAGCTTTTTATTGTGAAATAATTTTAGACTTACAGAAGAGCTGCAAAGATAGTACAGAAAATTTCCATATACTCTTCAATCAGCTTCCCCTAAAATTAGCATCTTACACAACAATGGCACATTTATTAAAATGAAGAAATTAACATTGGGTCAATACTATTAACTAAGCCATAGACTTCCCAGCTTTTCTACTAATGTCTTTTTTTCTCTTCCAGGATCTAACCTGGGGTACCACACTGCATTTAGTCATCACGTCTCCTTAGTCTCTGATCTGTGATGGTTTCTCTATCTCTCCTTGTTTTCATGACCTTGACATTTTTTAAAAGATTTCATTTATTTATTTGACAGAGAGCACAAGCGGGGGTGGGAGGAGGAGGAAAGGAGGGATGGAGGGAGAGGGAGAAGCAGACTCCCTGCTGAGCAGGGGAAACCCCCCCCCCCCCGGATGTGGGGCTCAATCCCAGGATCTTGGGATCAGGACCTGAGCCGAAAGCAGACGCTTAACCAACTGAGCCACCCAAGTGTCCTGACGTTGACATTTTTTGAAGAGCATTGGCCAGACATTTTGTAGAATTTCCCTGTTTGGGTTTTCCTGATGGTTTTCTCATGGTTAGACTGAGTTATGGAATTTTGGGAAGAACAACACAGACGGAAAGTGTCCTTCTCATCACATTTCGCCAGGGGAACGTGATGTCAACATGCCTTGCCAATGGTGAAGTTCACTTAGATTACTTGGTTTAGTGGGTGCCTTCCAGGTTTCCCTGCTGTCAAGTTATTATTTTCCCATTCAACAAATCCTCAGAAGGGAGTAACTAAGTCCAGCCCACCTTCAAAGGGAAGAAAACTAAGCTCAATCTCTTGGAGTGAGGAGTATCAAAGAACTTGTGGGCATATGTTATAACCACTACAATTACTAATAAACATTTAAGGGGAAATATTTGAGGATATGCAATTACCTGGTTTCTCCTTAAAGTTTCAGTCACTAATTTTAGCATTCATTGGTGGACCTTACTGGCAGCCATTATTATCCTGGTGTTCTATTGGTGATTTTCTAATTCTTGTATTCCAATCTTTCATGATCTTAAATACATGTATTTAAGGCTACGACTTTCTCTCTCATACCCACTGCTTCCTGTGTATTTGTTGTGTAGTACTTTTACTGTCATTCAGTTTTATATATTTCACAATGTCTACAATTAGTGGCTCTTTTACCAATGAGTTATTCAAAAGTGCGTTTTAAGTTTCCAAACATATGTGTTTGACTTGATTGTTTTAAAATTGTTTCAAATATAATTGCATAGTGGTCAGAGAATGTAGTCCATATGATGTTGATTTTTGAAGTGTGCTGAAACTTCTTTTGTGACTTAGTATGTGGTCAGTTTTTATAATTGCAAGCCCCCATATTCTCTATGTAGTGAGTGCAGGGTTCCTGTGTGTCTTTCAGGTTGTTTGGATTTTCTATGTCCTTCCCAATATTTGGTGCATGATCTTTCTGTTTCTGGTAGAGGTGGGTTAAATGTACTATGATTAGCATTTTTTCTTGTCAGTGAGTCATACTAAGCATCCTGGGTGGACGGTGCAGTTTTTTCAGTTTCTGTTTTGTTTTGCCTCCTCCTTGCACCACTACTGTGATCACCTCCACTCCACCTCCATATCACCCCTCCAACCCTCGTCCTCAGGTAACTTATGATAACAACCTAGTGCCTGTCCTTCAATATAACCAAATACACACATGTGTCTATATAGACTTATATAAAAATATAGGTATTTCTGTTCTTTGGGTTTCACAAAATTGGGCTCACACTATGTACATTTTGGGCACATTTTTTTCTCACTTAGTAACTAATATATATCTCTCCAAATCAGTTTTTATAGTTCTGGTTCATTCTTTTTCTTTTTCTTTTTATTTTTTTAAAGATTTTATTTATTTATTTGACAGAGACAGCCAGCGAGAGAGGGAACACAAGCAGGGGGAGTGGGAGAGGAAGAAGCAGGCTCCCAGCAGAGGAGCCTGATGTGGAGCTCGAACCCAGAACGCTGGGATCACGCCCTGAGCCGAAGGCAGATGCTTAACCACTGCGCTACCCAGGCGCCCCTGGTTCATTCTTTTTAATGCCTGTATAATATTTGCTCTCACAGAATGCTTTTGAGATGTAGTTAACACAGTCTCATTCATTCTTTTCACTGCCCCATTTTAATCTACTGGATGGATATGCTCCATTGCATTTATCCATTTCCTTACTGATGGCAATTTAGATTGGTCCTAGTTTTTCCTATCACCAATATCCCCAGGCATGTATCATTATACACATTACGTGCTGATGCTTCACTAGGAGAGATACACTTGGCAGTGCACCTGCTGGGTCATAGAGAATGGGATTTTGAGTTGTAATATTTTCAGTTCAAGGCAAGGCTCTGGAGCCAGATTGCCTTGATTCAATCCTGCTGCTACTATGACCCACAAACTGAATGATCATGGGCAAGCTGCAGGCTCTCTCTGTCCCTGTTTCCTCACCTATAGATGGAGATAATAGTACATACTTCAAGCATAGGATTGTTTTGGCGTTTAGTTAATATTTATCCACAGCGTTTAGAAGAGTGCTAAAAGTCTAAGAGGATGTTATATAATTTGCTATTTGCAGATTCTGCCAGATTACTCTGTCAAGTGGCTGTCCTAATTTTCATGCCCATCAGCAGTGTGCAAAACCCTAGTTTTCTCATAACCTTGGAAAATTTTGCAAATCTGATGAATGAAAAATGATTTGTGGTTTTATCCTTTTTTTTTAATAATGATTTTTTATTATATTATGTTAGTCACCATACAGTACATCCCCGTATCCTTTTTTAAAAAATTTTGTTTATTTTTTGAGAGAGAGAGAGTGTGCAAAAGAGCATGAGTGCGGGGGTGGAGCTGAGGGAGAAGCAGACTCCCCGCTGAGCAGGGAGCCCCAGGCGGAACTCCATCCCAGGACCCTGGGATCATGACCTGAGCCAAGGCAGATGCTTAATGGACTGAGCCACACAGGCACTCTGATTTGTGGTTTTAGTTTGTATCTCCTGATTATTGATGGTGATCATTATAATTCCTTCCCTTTTGAATTAACTCAGGGATCAGTAAGCTATGGCCTGTGGTGGGAATGCAGCAGGCCAGCAAAGCTGTATTGGAGCAGATTAGTATACATACTGGCTGGGGAGGCTTTCCTGCCACAACTGTCAAAGTGTAAAATAAGTAATGCAAAAATCAGTAAAACTGACCAGGGCATCTTAGTGCAGCATGTGGGGGTGGTGAGGAGCCAGGGTGCAGGCAGCCACCCAGGGATCAACATTTGTGTGGGAAGGAGACTTAGCAGGCTTAGCCCTGGAGCCTTCTGTGAATTTACAGCCCTCTCCCTCTCTCATTGATCTATCTCCATGTAGAAATATATTGTTTGAACCCCATGTACACTTTGGTAATAAGTCCTAGAGATCTTATTTTAGTTTATTTGGAGATACCATGTTTATTTTCTCTTTAACTACTGCTTTGTAGAGACTATACATGTTTTTACAGGTTCTGAAGGATTCTGATACACATCAAAAGTGTGAGAACTACTCATACATTGTGTTTTCCATTAGAAAACATGTCTACCTTTACCTCAAGTGGTGGTGGGTGGGTCATTCCAGGTTTGGATGGGGGTTCAGCTTGCAGGGTTGGACCTATCCTATGGGGATAAGGAGGCAGTGCCTGGTTATGCCTTTCTGTTTCGGTGACCATGCAGTGCTTCATTGATCAGTTCCAGATCCTTTGACGTGAGTGGTAACTCTTTCTATACTCCTTCCTACAGTCTTTGTGTGAGAGGGCTGGGGGCTAGCCCCAGCTGGAGGCTCCTTCCTGACTCTGCTCTCTGTTGTGGGTTGAACGCAACATCCCCCTACCCAGAAACAGCTGGTATCTTTTTAATCCAGGAGCTATAGCCACACTGGTTTTCCCTGTTCTCACCCACTTCTCATCAGAAGGCCCTGCTGTGCTGCCCTCTTTCCCAAGGGTTAGCAAAGTGTCCCCTGTTCACTGCAGTTTGAAACAAAATTACTTCTCTGATTCTGTGGTCTGCCTTCTCTCTGTGGGGGAGCCTGGGTAGGCCATAGTCGCCTGACTCTACATGCACTATGCTGTTCTTCCTCATTCCCTCTGTATGGGGTCTCATCACCACCCTCACCTCCTCCTCAGCAGGAACCAACTGCTCTTTTCCAAGGCTCCACCCCGACCCCCCATTTGGATCTTTGTCTTGGTTCTGGCTGAGCTGCCCGAGCATGTAGTGGTACCAGGGCGAGACACTGTGTTGAATGGCATCTCCTCTGTGGCCGTTTCAGCAGCTCCTGCACAACACAGTTTACTTGTCTTCCCCCTTCCCAGGTCCGGTCTTCTTTCTGGATTCCGTGTCTCCCCCTGGTACCACTACATGTACGGGCAGCTCAGCCAGAACCTCCTCACATCCTCATTTCCTCTTTGCCTTCACCTGCCACTTCTCTCTCCTTAGTTTCAGTAGAAGGGTGGAGGCAGATGTTCTAGCATAATGAGATATAGAGCAAACAGGGGGATATTGAGTGTTCTGCTCACTCTGGGCCAACTTGGGGGAACTGCCCACAGGCAGTGAGAAATGGATGGTTAAGGGGTCAAGGGTTTCATACCCTTTGTGTCCCAGTCACCACTGACACAGCTAATTTGGGCCCAGGGCTCACCCTGACACCCTGTCAGGGCCCTATGTCACCCCAAACTGCCCCAGGAATGACAGCTATGCTGCCCACTGTCCCTGTGCCTGTGCCTGTGGGCCCAGGTCCACAATCGGCATGCTTACACCAGTATATCTCCTTTGCTCACACACATGCTCCATTGTCCCACCAGACTTCACTTATATAACACAAGCTCAAGCATAAAATAATCAAGAATTTCAGATAGCAACAGTAGAGCATTGCACCCAGCATGGAGGGGGTTGCTTTTGACAGCAGGGTCCTGTGCAAAGGTCACACACCCAGGAAGCCAGCCTTGGTCACATCTAATGACATCTAGCAACAAGGGAGACTAGATACAAGTCTCTAGCTGGATGGTAATATGTACAGGTAAAACTCAATGAGTTTTATTTTTAAAAGGAAGAGGGAAGACTAGATATTGGAGGGTAATTTAAAGTCATTCAGAAGGGGAGAATGGGGTTCACAACACAGCAATAGGATGAAGCCCTCTGGGCAGAAATAATACAAGCACTCTCCCACAGCAGTGGAGCCAACTCCTTGGTCAGCCCATCAGGCAGCCCCTGGATCTCTCCTCTAGAAAAGATTTACTTGTCCTCTCATTGTCCTGTGTAGTCACTGACTTTTCTATCTGGGGGTCTTTCCTTATCCATTTGTCCCCTAGAGTCACCCCTGAAGAGTATGGACAGTATGACCTTCTTGGAGGTTACATGGTATTCGGAGGCTGCCACCAACTAGTGCAGATCTGGGGACCCCCAGATGTTTGCTTTAGTGTCTGAACAATCACTGGCTTTGGGAGGCCCAGCTTGTAGTTTCTTTGAATACAATTCCCTCTAAAGATTGGTCGGCTTCCAGCCAGTTCAACACACACAAATTGCTAATCTAGACTTGGTTCTTAATCCTGAAGTCTTTTATTTATTGGTCTACGCATGCTGGCCTGTGCCCTTTTCTGACAATAACTGTAAGCTGTGTCGAGGTTATCCAAAACGGTGTGCTCAGATGGGAATAAAACAGTCTTAAGTTGGTCTTAACTGTTCGGTTGGCTTACAGTCTTATCTCCTCCTCAGTAGGCTGATTCCAAGCTACCTTTACAAATTGCTGCCATTAGAAGCAGAAGTGGTCAGCTTTCTCCACCTGTAAGGTTCTACATTATTGGGCTTGTTCCTTCCCTTGTAGTTTTTCTGAAAGCAACAAGAAGCCACTGACATGTCCCTAACACTTTAATTCTTTCATGTTTTTAATAATTTTTGAAAAAATTTATTCATTTATTTGACAGAGAGAGAGAGAGAAAGAGAGACAGAAGGAGCAGGAGGAGCAGCAGAGGGAGAGGGAGAAGCGGGCTTCCCGCTGAGCAAGGACCTTGATGTGGGGCTCCATCCCAGGACCCCGGGAACATGACCTGAGCTGAACGTAGACGCTTCACTGACTGAGCCACCCAGGTGTCCCCGCTTTAATTCTTTTCATCATTACCCCCAACACTTCAGCCTTGGACGACTTGCCATCTGCCTCCCAAGGTCCTCCAAGAGGCAACTGCTATATCTTATCAACTTTACCAATAAATACTTCACATAAAACAAACTGCATCCATTTAAAGTGTACACTTTGATGACTCCTGAGAATTGTGCATGCCCATAGAACCACCACCAGAATAACATACAGAACATACTCCTCATCCCCAAAAGATTCTGTGTGACCTTTGCAGTTGTTCTTTGCCACTCCCCCATCCCATGGCCACCACTGATTTTCTGTCTTTCACTCTAGATTTGTTTGCATTTTATATAAATGGATTCATGCAGTATGTAGTCTTATGTGTCTGACTATATTCATTTGGCACAATGACTTTAACATTCATTCCTGTCATAGTATTTGTCATTAGGCTGTTCTCTTTATCACAGGGTACCACGTGGACCTGCCATACCATGTCCCGTTTGGGCTATTGTGAATAAAGCTGCTATGAACAATCATGTTTTTGTGTGGATGTACAGTTTTCATTTATCTTGGATAATTATCTAAGAGTGGAATGGCTGACTTTTTAAGTAAGTGTATGTTTAACCTTTTAAGAAACAAATAGGGAGGCACTTGGGTGGCTCAGTTGGTTAAGTGTCTGACTCTTGATTTTAGCTCATGGTATGATCTCAGGGTTGTAAGATTGAGCTCCACATAAGGGGCTCTGCACTCAGCATGGAGCCTGCTTGGGATTCTCTCTCCCCCTCTCTCTGCTCCTCCCCCTGCTCATGTGCATGCTTGCACTCTCTCTCTCTTTCTAAAAGAAATACAATCTTTAAACAAACAAACCAAGAGAAAGAAACAAACAGGCCATACCATTTTGCACCCTGACAAGCAATGTATGAGAGTTCTAGTTCCTCCACATCCTTGTCAATGCTTGGTATGATCAGTCTTTTTCATCTTAGCCATTCTAATAAGTATGTAGTAGTTTCTTATTGTGGGTTTAATATGCATTTTCCTGACAACAAATGATGCCAGGTCTGGTGTAGCAGGTGATGAAAGTGGGATGGGGGAAGGAGCAGCACACATCAGCTTTAGCATTTGCCCAGGAGCTGGGCTGGTAGTGGAACAAGCAAGATAGAGCCCAGGGCTCTCCTTGGCTGCCTACCACTTCCGCTTTGGCTGGGGCAAGGCTTGAGGACATAGGAAAAAGGAGACACTGAATTGGGGATGGGCCTGACCTGTTCCTTTCCCTGGGGTCTGAATATATTTCTTTCAACTAAGCCCCAGTATCTTCCACATTCTCCCCCCCCCAGCCAAAACTAGAAAATCAGGGTACATGTTTACAGCAATATCATTGTGCAAGGGTTGGTCCTGTGAGGCTGGAAGCAGGGTTGGCAAAGCCAGTCACTAAAGTTGTGTTTGTGCCCTCCTGCTTCTCTTCTCAACATACTTCTCTCTTTTCCCACCCTGGTCACCAGTGCCCCCATGCCCCTCAGGACAGTGCTCCTGTGCTAGACTTTTCTCCCTAGTTAGAACTTGCCTAGACATTTCAGCTGCCAGAAACTTCAGTTGGAAATTATCTGCTAAAACTTATCCACTCAGAAAGCATCCTGTTGTACTACCCACCAAAAAAGAACCATTTGAGAAAGCATCAAAGCCCTAGCCTAAGGAATCAAGCACATCTTCTCAAGTGAGGCTATTATCATTTACTGTGTAATATAAAATTATAATATAACTTTTTTTGTAATTTGTAACTCTACGATTTCATTTTTGCTCCTATAATATTTTACAGATGGTAAGATAACTAAAAGAAAAAAGTTTACATTTTAGTACCCCTAACTGTACTTTTTTTCTGCTTGAATAAGAAGTCATACAATTTTGGGGTGCCTGGGTGGCTCAGTCATTAAGCATCTGCCTTCGGCTCAGGTCATGATCCCAGGGTCCTGGGATCGAGCCCTCCATCGGGCTCTCTGCTCGGCAGGAAGCCTGCTTCTTCCTCTCCCACTCCCCCTGCTTGTGTTCCCTCTCTCGCTGTCTCTCTCTGTCAAATAAATAAATAAAATCTTAAAAAAAAAGAAGTCACATAATTTCACTTTGCACTGGGCCCTACAAGTTATGTTGCCAGCCCTGAATGTGATTAAGTTCTGCCAAAGGGTTAGGAACATAAACAATGTGTGCAATTATTGGCTCATATGTTGTAAAAAGGAAAATGCTTTTTAAATTTGTATTTCCTGTCTGCTACACCTACCTCCCCCCTGCTCCTTGTCACTGGTGGGGAAATAGCGACAGCTGGAGCTGTGGGAACAGCTGGAACAGCTGAACTGTTTTGGGAGCTAGAGATGGAAGTCACATGTTAGGTATGACACAGTGAATTCACCAACCAGGTTCCCTGGATGATCTCATTCAGTAGAGAGTCCCATCTGCCAAGGACCACCTTCCTCCTTACCTCTGTGTGAGAAATTAACTTCTGTCTTCTTAGTGTATTTTATAATTTCTTTGTTAGAGTTGCTTAGTCAGAGAGCAGGATCTGGCAGAAATAGCCTCTTCTTTAGCCAGAGTTGAGAGTTTAGGGCCTTCTCAGGTCTCTCCTGAGCTTCTGCTCAGCGCTGGGCATGCACATAGCCATATGCATGTTTATGGCCCTTAGGATTCTCATGAATATGACAGAACTTTTAAAAGTTCCCTATGGGGGATGCCCGGGTGGCTCAGTTGGTGAAGCCACCCGGCTCAGGTCATGATCCCAGGGTTCTGGGATTGAGTCCCACATGATGCTCCTTGCTCAGCAGGGAGCCTGCTTCTCCCTCTGCTTTTGCCTGCCAATCCCCTTACTTGTGCTTGTGCTCGCGCTCTCTCTCTCTCTTGTTCTCAGTCTCTCTCGCTCTTTCTCTCTCTGACAAACAAATAAATAAAATCTTTAAAAAAAATAAATAAAAGTGTCCTATGCATATCTCATCCCCTAGCTTTTTCCTTTTATGCTTTTTTGGTTAGCCAATTGTTTTCCCCAACTGTTATCTACTGCCTCAGGGGGCCACAATGTTAAACCATTGCTTCTGATTGTTTCTGACACACCCCCTCCCTGAAAGGCTGTTTGCATAGGGTGAGCTCCAATTCAGGTCAAAGAAAGATAGCTTTGGGTCCATCTGGGTAGCTCAGTTGTTTAAGCGTTTGACTTGATTTCAGCTCAGGTCATCATCTCAGGGTTGTGAGGTTGAGCAGCATGGAGCCTGCTTAAGATTCTCTCTCTCTCCCTCTCTCTCTCTCTCTCCCTCCTGCCCCATCTCTAAAAATATAATAAAATACAGACAGCTTTTGAGTGGTGTCTTCCAGGGAACCACCAGTTAAGTAAAATAATTATAATTATCTCAGAATGGAACTTTGAAGGATCTCCAGTCCCATTCTACCCTATCCAGTGGCTGCTAGGCTTCTGGTTTTCATCATGATAGCAGATTTTTGGTTTTCAAGGCTACTGCAGAGCTGGGAAGAAGAGGATAGAAATGGGACAAGTTAAAATGCCACAGAGATCACTGTTCTTACTGAGACTCAGCTGATGATGCTGTAGTGCTGGACTGTGAATCACTTTGAGAACCAATGGAGATGAGGTATATGAATGAGGAACAGAGTGAGATTGACTGTCCTCAACTATGATACAAACATAAATTCGCCTCCTTTTTCTTCTTTACTAAGTTCTAACCACCAAGCCAATGGGTGTATGAGAAAGAAGAGTGTTTTCTGTCTTTGTCAGATGGTGAAGGATGGGCCTGTTCCAGGGGATTTCTCAGCATCTTTTCACCCAGTGCCTATAATGGGGAACACCTTTTCTAAATATAATTTTTTTAAAGCCCTGCTTGCCCTATGGTATGGAAGGAGTACACTAGAAAATATAAAAATATTTCTTCTTCCCAAGGGCAATTACACCAATTTGTCACTAACAAGTACTTCTGGGAATTGTTCTCCCAAGGTTCTAGGAGTCCCTGAAGCTTCTTGGTTTTCACTCTTCCAACAGTGCTCCCGGTCTCTTCTTGCTGATTTCACCCTGTCTCATGCCCATAGCTTCTGCTCTCTTGCTCTTGTGGATCAAGGTTCCAGAGAGTTCCTTGGGTTGCTTGTCAGGAACTTTGTGGTGAGACGTGCGTGAAAAAAGGTGGCAGTGGGGCCAGGTGAGGAGGCTGGGTGCATACCTAGCTATGAAGACTTAAGTCTTAGCAGTTTGCTTTCCCTGGAATCAAGGGACATTCTGTCTCCCTTTTCCTGCTGGGTTGATGAAATGGGCCATCCCCATTTCCCTTGGTCTACAGACTTATGCCTGGGATGCTGCCTCATGTGTATTACGAAAACATGTGTGTTTGAGGCACCTGAGCTTGGAGAGGGGTGCCGAGGTCCATTGGACACTAGGGGAAAGAAGCATACTGGGGAGCTACAGTTGATCAAGCATGAAGAAGAGACAGACAGGATGCATAAGGCAGTTATGGGATTCCTGCTGCAGGTGAGCCGGGAGAACTGGTCTGGGGACCAATGCTGCCGTCCAAGCCAGGCATGGTCCCAGACAGAGCACAGCAGAGACAGCTGCCATTCTATCAATTCCATTCATCCATACTGTCTATGTGTACTGTTTACCTAACCTGAACCAAGAGCTGGCTAGGAGCTGAGGTGTCAGAGAGCTCATGAACACTTTCAGGAGTATCCATAGGAGTTGAATAGAGTTGAATTGATATCCACAGGTGGGAAGTGACCTGGGTCAGGAAATGACAGAACTCTGGAGGCATCTGGGATCACACAGGCAAAGCTGAATGCTGTGTCAATGGTGTACACTTCTAGTTTCACTAGCATGCGTGTGTGTATGTGCAGTGCGGGGGGACATATGTATCATGTGTGTGTAGATATTAGCACGTGCACACAGATCCACACACATATGTGTATGTGAAGATCACACTCTCAGTAACCTTGTGCCATGCAGGAGACTGGCCTTTCTTTGTTCCATACCAGCAGCTTCCAACTGAGTTTTCAACAGTACAGAGAATTTTGTGTGTGAACAGTAGATGAATATCTCTCTGAGAGAGAGTGGACTGCTCTCCATCCCAGCAGTTGATGAGAATGGAGAGGGACTTGGAGTATCTTTGAGTAGGACAGCAGCCCCTTCCTGGGATAATGCAGGAGGGAGGGAGACCTATGTGTGGGGTGGCAGCTCCAAGAACGGGAGACTTTTGGCACAGGCATGAGGTGCTCAAGAAGGAAGTGAAGAAAGGCTTCTGGGTGGGGGCTTTAACTTGCACTAGGAATGCCAGCTGGTGTTTCCTCAGGGACTGGGGACTGAGCAAAACTGCTTTCCTGGCAGAGGAACAGGGTAGGGTTGGCACTGAAGAAAGAAGCCCATATGTATGCCCCAGGCTGCTGAGCTGGCCTTGGTCACTCTGTGGCACGCAGCAGGGTTTGGGGTCTGTCCCAGGATGCCAGGGCCATGAGCAGGAGTGGTCTTGTGTTCCCTGCACAGCTGGTCAAGCTGGTCAAGCTTTCCAGATGAGCCCGAAGGAGGAGCCCTGGCCAGAGTATGTCAAGGCCGAGCTTCTAGGTCTCCATCTCAGTGATAAGGCCCTGGCAGCAGCCAAGTGAAAAGCACAGGATGGAAGGAGTGGAGGCTGGGTCAAAGCTAACCACAAGTTCAGGAGGAGCCTGGCGTCTAGGAAGGGGGCACCTGGTAAGGTCACTGGGACCTGAGGCCTGATCCACCCTGTGTCAGGTCCCAAGTCCAACTGTGTCTGTAGTACCCAGACAGGGTTAGTCAAGCTCTGAGCAACTGACTGCTGTGACCAAGCTCACAGACCCCACCATACCAAGGCCATGGTATGATAGAAGAAGATACGTCGTTGGGTGGACTTGGCATTGGGGACTTAGTGGGTTGGTGCCAGAGTGGACAGCTCCAGGTGGGGGTCGAGGGGAAGGGAAAAGGGTTGGTTCTGGCAAACCTGTCATCTTCTTATTTTAGAGTTCTTGCATCTGGTTGAACCTATTGTGCAGGGGACATAGAGGGTTTAACAGACCCTGGGCCTCAGGGGTCCAGCCAGTTCAGCTGACTTTCGACCTCCAGGGATCTGCCCCTCCTCCCCCTTCACAGAAGAAACAGGCCTGCTGGCGGCTGCTTCTGCCTCCGCTGCTGCTCCCACTGCCTTCTCCCCTTCTTCAGAGGAGCTTCATTCTGATGGCCTCCAACACCTGTTTGTGCTTCTAAAGCTTCTTTACCCAAACGCAGAGGACACAGGGTGTGGGCAGTGGGGGCTATATAATAATCCACAAATGTATATTCCCCAGCACAAGCGGTGGGGAGGGGCAGAGGGAGAGGGAGAGAGAGAATCCCAAACAGACTCCACACTGAGCATGGAGCCCAACACGGTGCTCAATCCCACAACCCTACGATCATGACCCAAGCTGAGATCAAGAGTTGGACGCCCAACCAACTGAGCCACCCAGGTGCCCCTATTCCTCAGCTACTTTAACCAGTCCCCTCTACACAGACCTTTTCACTGTTTCTCATCCTTCCGTACTATAAATGGCGCGGCAATGAATATCACGTAATATTTGTTTTTGTCCAATAGAGTTTTATTTTTTTTAAAGATTTTATTTATTTATTCGACAGAGATAGAGACAGCCAGCGAGAGAGGGAACACAAGCAGGGGGAGTGGGAGAGGAAGAAGCAGGCTCCTAGCGGAGGAGCCTGATGTGGGGCTCGATCCCATAACGCCGGGATCACGCCCTGAGCCGAGGCAGACGCCCAACCTCTGTGCCACCCAGGCGCCCCCAATAGAGTTTTAGAAGGGAATTGTTGGGTCAAAGAGTAAGCCGTCTTTAACCTGTTTGACACACGTTCAAATTGCACCCCAAAAGGTTGTGCCAGTTGTATAGAAAAGTGTCCATTTCCTACTTCCCTCCTCAAACAGAATGTGCTCAATCTTGTACATCTTTGTAAAACCAAACACATGTAGTAACCAAAATCACATCTCAGTGTTGCTCCACTTTCCTTTTGATGTTAATGTAACTAGACAATAACGCGTGGGACGCTTTGGCCAGTGGCATCTCTTCTGAGAACTGTCCATTCATATCCTCTGCCTGTTTTCTATTCGGGACAGTCACATTTGCATACTGATTGCTAAGTGTTCTTTATGTGTTCAGAATATCAAATCCTTATCATAATGGAAAATACTTTTCCTCCTCCTTGCTTCATTTCAACCGGCCATGGTCCTATGCATAGAAGCATAAGTTAAAAAAAAGTAAATGCATTTAAGTGATCAGTTTTTTTCATTGTGATTTCGGCTTGTGCCCTATGAAAAGCTCCACCCAGATAACATTATAGAAATATTCGCTCACAATAGCCTCTACAACTTAAAATTTTTCTTTTTTTCTTAAAGATTTTATTTATTCATTCAACAGAGAGAAAGACAGCTAGCGAGAGAGGGAACACAAGCAGAGGGAGCGGGAGAGGAAGAAGCAGGCTCCCAGCGGAGAGCCTGACGTGGGGCTCCATCCCAGAACGCCGGGATCACGCCTGAGCCGAGGCAGGCGGCTGCGACTGAGCCACCCAGGCGCCCCAACTTAAAAATTTTCATCTACTGGAAATTTATTTTGGTGCGAAGGATGACATTGGGATCTAACTCCAAAGATTAGCCAGGTGTCCCAATATCATTTACTGAATAATCCATATTTCCCACTGAGTTAAAAACGTCATCTTTACCAAAATCTAAACCCCACTTTGATTTAATCTTGCACGTTTGTTCTTCCAGCTAATTTAGGCTGGGTGGTATAGGATGGCCTGTCTGGAGCAACGGTCTGAAGGATATAGTAGGAAAGTTGGGAATGAGATGGGGAAAGAGATACAGAGAGAGAGACGGGGGAGAAAGAGGGAGGAGGAAAGTGAAAGGAAGAGAAGGGAGGGAGGAGGAGAGGAAAAGGGACAGAGGAGAGAGAGAGAAACTCTCCTAAGCAGAGGAGACTGGTTTCTTCGGAAATGCTGGAGGAAAGCTCACAGAAGCACCAGCCAGGTGACATTTCAGAGGGATCGGTGGTTCTCCAAGTCTTCCAAACCATCTCCGATACTCTCATGACAACTGTGAGGACACCACTCTTTGGTGCTCTTGCGTTAAGGACAGAGACCCAGGGAGGCTGGAGATCCAGCTGCCACTGCAGTGTAATAACTCTCAGAATCCTTTTCTCAGTTGGGTTTTCTTGACATCTCCACACTTTGGCTCCATGCACTAAGGGATCCCCCACTTTGCCCATTGCAAGGTAGGAGAGAGGCCAGAAGTTTCCTTCTGGGTCTGGAGGCAAAAATGTCAAGATTGGAGTAGTGGTTCCCAAGCTCTAGGTTACCTGAGACCATCAGAAGTGACTGTCTACCCTATGGTCACCTTTCAAAATGGTTTCATGGTGGGGTGCCCTGCGTGACTCAGTCGGTTGAGCATCTGACTCTTCATCTCAGCTCAGGTCTTGATCTCAGGGTCATGAATTCAAGCCCCATGTTGGGCTCCATGCTGGGGGTGGAGTCTACTTTAAAAAAAATATGTATACATATACTTAAGCAAAAAATAATATATATACACTTGTATAGGCATGGAGTCTACTTAAAAATAATACATATATAATTTATGTATATAAAATTATATGTGTGTGTGCGTGTATGTATGTATAAATTGTTTCACAGCAGCGTGTACCCAAACCCTAGAGTTTGCTTTCAGAGAACACCATGGTCCCAGTTGTCCGCTGGGGACAGCTGGGTTCTCTGCTTCCCTCTCCTGCAATGTGAATGGGAGACTCTTGGCCAATAAATTGCAGATCATCAAATCACCCCACATTTCTTGAGTCTGTTGCTTGAAACCCACCGACTGTTCTCATTAATAGGAGTTGGAGCACTTTGGTTGTAAGTGACAAAACACAGCTCTGGCTGAATGAGGAGGCTCACTGGAGGGGCATGGAGGAGCTCACAGAATGGAAGTTAGGAGCTGAATATCAAAGTGTTGGGAAGGGCGGGAACCAGAGCATCTCTGAGGAATCTCGTTGGCAGGAATTCAGACTGGCTCTCTCCAAGGAGCTGCTCTCAGCGACTCAGCTGCAACCACTTTCCATCTCTGTGTATCTCTGTTCCACTTTCAAATTCCCTGAGAGAGAGAGAGAGAGAGAGAGAGAGAGACTGTGATGGGTGTAGTCTGGGTTACCTTCCCAACCGTGCGGGGATGACAAAGGAGGTTGAGGTTAATGGATTACAGTGGTCTGTCACGTGGACACTGAGGTCTCGGAATGAGGCAGGAATGGGATATAGAAGGGACAGTGAGCTTGCAGCAGAGTCCTCGTAAATGCATGGGGAGAGAATGGTTCCTTTGAGAGATGGCAATGGGCAAGGGGGCTGGACAGCAGGGGCCTCAAGTGGCAAAGTGTTCTTTTTAAATTTTTTCTATGACTTTTTTTACTGTGGTAAAATTTATATAACACGAATTGACCATTTTAAAGTATAAAATTCAGTGCCATTTAGTACATTGACAGTGTTGTACAACCATTGCCTATATATAGTTCCAAACATTTTCATCAGTTCTGAAGGAGAACTTGTACCCATTAAGCAGTCGCTTTGCATTCACCCTCTCCCCCACTTCTGGAAGCCATTAATCTGCTTTCTGTTTCTGTAGATTTGCCTCTTCTGGGTATTATGTTTGGAATCATATAATATATGGCCTTTTGTGTTTGGCTTCTTTCACTTAGCATAATGTTTTCAATATTTTCATCCATGTTGCAGGACATATTAGTTCATTAATTTACATGCCTGAATAATATTCCATCTTATATTCCTATTTGATGCTTTATCCCTCCAATATACCTCTAGACTGGATTTGCATGTATTGAAGATATTTGCCTCGTTATTCTTTTGTGCATATGCTTGTTGTTGCCAGGTTTTGATTTCAGCGTTATGCTGGCTTGAGGCCATGGTGATTCAGTGGTGAAGCAGCCAGATGCCATTCTTTCCCTTGTAAATGTTTAATATTTGAAGAGGGCATTAGTGGGCTGAAAATCTGATGAATTAAAATGATTCTTTCTTAAATGCACCTGGATTAAAAGGATGTGGTTTATTTTTAGGTGGAGATCCATGAAATATTTTTCAGTTTCTTCCATGGCTATTTGCTTACTTATGATCTGACTGTTTTTGAGTCAATATTTTAAGATCAGATTTTACCAAGTTTTCCATTTTATTTGATTTTCTGATTTATGAATGTAGATCTATCTAGTGGAATTACATCACATAAGCATTTAGTCTTTGTGGATTCTACAACATGAACTTGAAAGGAGAGACAAAGATACAAAAACATAACTTCTTTGATATGCCCTTATGTATTACAAGGCTTCATGACCCCTGAGCCCCTAATTGTGCTTGTGCTTCAAACTTAGTCCATCAGTGAAACATTTTGAAAGGCATATGAACATCCATGGAGCATAGTTTAGAAAACTGATACATGTTCTTTGTTGGAAAAAGATGCAAGTTAAAATCTCACACCCCAGAGATAACCACTATTAGTATTTTGGTGAATACGCTTTCAATGCATTTTTCTGTTAATACATACATATGAATATATGTCTATGTATATATTTATAGAGTATATACATCTGTGTCTAAGTATACACACACACATGCAAACACAGAATTTTGCTTTATGGTCATCACCCAAACCCCTACGTGGGTAAAATTAAAAGGCCCAACCAATGCACCTATTGTGACAACTCAACTGCTTTAGTTGCCTCCACCCACTCTCCCCAAACCAGGCCTTACTTTCGGTTCTGTCTTCTCTGCCTGGTCTTTCTTTCCTTCTCAAGAAAGAAGAGGAGCTCCTGATTGAGGTAAGTCACAAGAAGGGCCTCAGCTCACCTGCCCCGCATTCTCTGATAACCAGACAGCCCCACACTTTCTTGCTCTTACTAGCCCAGGTTAGAGTTCCTTCCCAAAGTGTCACAAAGTATGATTTCAGCCAGTGATGAAGGTTGCTGTGCATGCTTTCCCAGATTGCCTCTGCTTTTATTGACAGATGTATTTTCAATGCATATTTATAGAAACCAGAAGGCATGGCAAGAGGCAACCTAACCATCATCTCAGAATTCTTCCTCCTTGGACTGTCAGAGGTGCCCGAGCATCAGCCCCTCCTCTTCAGTCTGTTCCTATCCATGTACCTGGTTGCTGTGGTGGGGAACCTGCTCATCATCCTGGCCATTGGCTCTACTTCTGATCTCCACACCCCCATGTACTTCTTCATAGCCAACCTGTCCTGCGTTGACATCTGCTTCACCTCTGTCACTATACCAAAGATGCTGCTCAATATCCAAACCCAGAGCCAGTCCATCCCCTACGTTGGATGCCTTACTCAGATGTATTTTCTAATCTTGTTTCTAGAACTGGACAATTTCCTCTTGGCAGTGATGGCATATGACAGATTTGTAGCCATATGTCACCCTCTTCATTATACCATAACCATGAGCCCCAAATTCTGTATCACATTGGTGTCTGTGGCTCTGATTATCACAAACATTTATCCTTTGATCCACACCCTCTTGATGGATACACTGTCATTCTGTGCAAGTGTCAAAATTCACCATATTTTCTGTGAACTTTACGCATTGCTAAAGCTTTCCTGTTCAAATATCCACATCAATGAGTTGGTTGTTTACACCCTGGGGAGCCTTATTTTTGTTGCTCCTTTCCTCTTTATTTCCCTTTCCTACATGCACATTTTCTCAGCCATCCTAAGACTTCATTCTTCTCAGAGCAAGCTGAAAGCCTTTTCTACTTGCAGTTCCCACCTTGCTGTGGTGTCATTGTTCTATGGAACTTTATTTGGGGTGTATCTGCGACCTTCTTCTTCCTATACCACTGAAGACTCAGTGGCCACTGTGCTATATGCAGTGGTGGCTCCCATGCTCAACCCCTTCATTTATAGTCTTAGGAATAAGGACATGAAGGGGGCCTTGAGGAACCTCTGCAGTTGGAGAAAGGTCTGGCCTTGGTGACAGCATCTCCTGCTTCTGAACTATGGTGTTGTCTTGTCTTCTCCTCCCATTGATGTGGGAAGGGACAGTCCACATGATGGATCTGACAGGTGTCCAGCTTAGCCCAGATTTCTGCTGTCATCATGTTCACTCACTCCTTCAACCAACCCTCCTTGAGTGACTCGTGTCAGGCTCCAGGTGGACACCTTATTTGTGTGAGGATTTAATTTTCAATTCATTCTATTTCTCCTTTGTGGCCCCTCCTCAAACCTTGTCTGCTTCATGAGTTTTTACTACAGGCCCCCATTAATGGAGTGAATCATAATAAGCCATGGGGCTTCTTGTTTTGTGCTGGGCACCGTTTTGAGGGAGTGCATGTATTTACTCACTTAATCACCAGACAATCTTGTGATGGAGATGCTGTTATTATCCACATTTTCTAGGCGAGGGATGTCATCAGAGAAGCAATGGAATTCTCACCTTCTGCGTATGTAGGAATAATTTGTTGGATGGAAATAAAGCCACCTTTCACTTCTCAAAAGAACAAAATCTGCAATGGAGGCCCTTGCCAGTAGATGACAGTAGATGCATGGATTGTGACTTCATGACACTCACAGAGTTTGTGAGCAAATGGAGAAAGAGATGGGTACCCCTTTGAACTCCTGCGTGGATCGTGGTTTGTCAACACACTTCCCAAACCATAGACTTACTTGCTGACCTCACAAAGAACATTCCTAGATGAAGTGAAAAGAGTGGATTCACCACATTTCTCAACATGTGCATATAACAATAATCACAACAGTGTGGCTGAATGTCTTTTCCAGTGATGGATGTAACAGTAGTCCAACCCATTGTGCTCTGCTTTGTAGCCTCCTCTTGAGAGGTGGGGTCTGTGCCCCCAACCCTTGAATCTGGGCTGGCTTGTGACTGTTTGTACCAACGGAGTACAGCGTAAGTGATGCTGTGTGACTTCCAAGGCTAAGTCATGGAAGGTGGTGCAGCTTCTGGATTGTTCCTTGGACCACGTGCTCTGGAATCTCTGAGCTGCCTGTAAGAAGATGGACTGCCTTGAGGCTGCCATGCTGTGAGAAAGCTAAGCTGCTTGGAGGGGCCATATGGAGGTGCTCTGGTCTACAGAGCCCAGCCTTCCAGTCACCCCAGACAGACTGGAGACATGAGAGTAAGTGAACCCCTCAGAGGATTCTGGCCCCCACTTGCCTGAGTTTTCCCAGCAGAAGCTGAAGACATCATAGAGCAAAGACAACACGTTCCCACTGTGTCCTGCCCCAATTCCCAAGTCCCACAGAATTTGTGTGCACGGTGAATTAATTGGTAGTTCAATTAAGATACAAAGATACAATGCAAGTAGATAAGATTAGGAAGGACAGAGAGGATGAAAAATAAATTTTTAAAATGCAAAGAAATTTTGAATCCAGATAAAATGGGCAATTTTCTAGCACTATGTTAATTTCCAAAACTAAGAGGAAATAGAAAATCTGTTTACATTGAAACCAAAGGGGAAATTCAAATGGTGGCCAAAGATTCAGTCCAAAGAGAAGGAGAAATCAGGTCCAGATTATTTCATCAAAACTTGAAGAAACAGAATATTGCCATGTTATTAAAAAGGTTAAAGAGCACAGAAAAAGATGGCAAGTGTACCGATTCATTCTTTAAAATCAAGATAGCTGACATCAACCTGGAAAAGACCAGCTCATATGAGCATGCACACACATACACATACAGAGAGAAAACAAACAAAGACACAAAACACCTATTAAAAGAATATCACCCTGTGACTTACCACTCACTGTGCCTTTTTTTCCCTTAACACTTATCACTACTTGAAAGTACATATAGAGAAAATTTTTAGTTCCTTTTCCCCTGTCTCCATGAGGCCAGAGATTTTGTCTGTCTTATTCATGTGACATTAGTAGGTGCTCAGGTAATATGGGTTGAATGAAGGACTGAATGAATGTAATTTACACATTATAATTCACTCCATTGGTAGATTGATAAATAAGTATGTGAAGGGTGTATACATCTATTTTAACTGTTTTTTCGTTGTTAATGTAACCAATGCTTCTTGTAGATTATCAACAACAATGGAATAGAAAAATGAACCAAGAAGTGAACATAAATTCACAGAAAGAGAACTACAAGTGGTTTTTTTAAACATAAGAAGAGACAATCGATTTCACTCATAACTTGAGAAATACAAATTAAACTCACACTGAAATTTCTTTTTTCAACTCTCAGATGCCCAAGTCCAAAAAGATAGAAAAATAATTTCCTGTAGAGACTCCAGACACGCTGTGTTTTATGGACAAGGTTTACTTTTTAATGTTCATGGAATATACAAGTACCATAATGTGACATATTCTGATGATGAAAAATAACTAATTTTTAAGAAGCTACCATGACCCTAGTATCAAATCACTAAACAGAGAAGAAATCTGTGAGATGTGGCCAAAGTCATAGTCATAGGATAAATAGCAACCTTAAATTGTTTAATTAATTAATAAAAAAAAGACTCAGTATAAATTGTTTAATCATTCAAGTCCAAGAGCTATAAAAACGATAACAGAAACACAAAAACAAAACAGAAGGGGGAAACTAATAAAGATTAAAGCATTAGCATGAAGAGTCCAGGTAGAATAGGGCAAGGAAACCAAGATCTGGTTCTTTGAAGGGACCAAAAATATAGACAAAGAAGAAAAATTCAGGTAGATAACATTACGACTGAGAAGAAAATCTAACAACAGATATAAAAGTATGGAGGATATTTTTAAAATTCACAATAATACTCTATATGGCTTTGTGAGAATGGGTTGGACAATTTTCTAGGAGAGTATGGAAAAGAATACATGCAACTCAAGAGGAGGTAGAATAATGAAAATGATCAATCAATAAACAAAGAAGAAACAGAATCAAAGATCTGCTTTTCCAATAGACACTAGTCCTACTCATTCTGTTAAACTTTTGACCAGAGATGTTCTAATGTCATTTAATCTGTTGCAGAGCATCAGAAAGAAAGCTTCCCAATTTACTCCATAGGGCATTACTCCTGACATACCTAAACCTGACATCAAGCTAGAAAACAAAGTGCAAACTTTCTTAAAGTGATAAACAAAACAAAACAAAAACCCCGTCTTAAAACAATTTGGCCAACTTAGTACTTACTGTTGAAACACTATTCCCATTAGGATCAGGGCAACAACAGGGATTCTCCCTATCATGACTATCATTTGACATTTTTGTCAAAATTCTAGCATAGCAATAAGTCAGAAAATAGATGTATTAGGTACTAATGTCAGAAAGGAAAGGGGGAAATTTATGATCATATGTAAATATGAGTATCTTTTTGGAAAACCTAAGACAATCAAACTGAAAAACTACTAGAGCTAGTGGAACAAATTTACAAAGTGTAAAATAAGTAATGCAAAAATCAGTAAAGTTCTTCCAGTCCAGGGAGAAAAAACTACTTAGAAGTGGCACTGGAAAAATATCCCAAACAGAATAGCAACAAGGATAAAATATTGCCTTAACAAGAAATGAAAGGAGCCTATATGAGGAGACTGCAGATATTCTCTTGAGAGAACCTGGTCAAAGGAAAAGATATACCATCTTTTTGAATGGGAAGACTCAGATTAATCTATAGGTTTCAGGCATTTACAACCTGAACACAATATATATATTTTTTAATTCAATTTGAGAACAGGCTTTTACTGCTCATTTGGAAGAATAAATGGAAAAAAAAAAAACCAACAACAAAAAACCCAAAATGTGATCAGTGAGGATTTTTTTCTACCAGACATTAAAAGGTAAGATAATTTAAACAGACTGCTATTGGCAGATGAATTAACATACAGATCGTGTGAATATATAGGTATTCTCATGCTACTCTTGGAGCACAAAAGCAATGGAAGAGATTGCAAAGGAAAATGGATAGATTTATCCACATGAAAAGCAAATTAACTAGGGAAAATAGTTGCCATTTGTGTGACAAACACTAGTATCTTTTGTGATATAATACAAACATATCGTTGGTTTTTGTACCCAGTTCCTGACACAGAGCTCCTAAAACCCTTGGAATTTCCTGGGTGATAAGAGCATCTTTGTTCTATTATGGTGACTCTTGTTGAGCCCCTAGACAGCTTCAGAATGGGGTTTGTCACCAGAAGACCAAGCCTTTATTAGGAGCCTGGAACTTTCACCCTTACCCCCTCTCCCAATCTCTGGAGACTGAGTTAATTGATCATGCCTACATGATGAGACCTCCATAAAAACCCCAAAACAGTGGGTTCAGAGAGCTTCCAGGTTGGTGAGCACATCAACGTGCTGGGAGGGTGGAGTACCCACAATCCATGGGACAGAAGCTCCTGTGCTTGGGACTCTTTCAGACCTTGCCCTATGTACCTCTTCACTTGGCTTCTCATCTATATCCTTTACAATGTCCTTTATAATAAACCAGTAGCCATGAGTAAAGCATTCCTGAGTTCTGTGAACCATTCTAGAAAATTATTGAGCCAGAGGAGGAGGTGTGGGAACTTCCGAATTCTAGCCAGTTGGTTGAAGTATAGGAGGCCCCTAGGACTTGCAAGTGGCACCTTAAGTAGGGGACAGTCTTGTGAGACTGAGCCCTTAATTTGTGGGTGACTGTGCTAACTCCAATAATTGGTGTCAGAGTTGAATCAAATTGTTGAACACTCAGTTGGTGTTCAGAGAGTCAGGGAATTGGTTGTTGGTGTTAGAAACACTCCATTCTTCTAATTAAAAATCTTATAAAAATAATAAAAAAATACGATCCATTAGGACATAAAAACGGAATGAATGGAGAACATGAAGAGACAATTCACATCAGAAGAAACAAAATGAATAATAAAAATATGGGAAAAAATCAGCCGGATTAATAATCAAAGAAATGTGGATTTAGAACAGTCAAGTTACCATTTTCATTGACCAAAACAGCAATGTGATAAAGTGGATATTCCTATACTGCAGGGTAAAGTACAATCTACAACCTTTCTGCGTGCAAGTTGCCTAAATGAACAAAGAAACTTAAAAATACTGAATGCCCTGTGATAAACTCTCTGGGATAAATTCCTAGAAGTGGGATATGGGGTCAAATGACATATATATGTAAATTTTGATAGATCATGTGAAATTCCTCTGCCTATGGGTATACAAAAAGAGATATCTACCCATTTATCTGCCCATCAGCATTTTGAGAGCATGATTGTTTCTCCCCTCATCCTCTCCATATGGACTGTCCAATATGATAGCCACAAACCACTTGCAGCTCCTGAGTATATGAAATGGCTTAATTGAGCTATAAAGTATAAGTATGAAATACAATGAAACTCAAAGACTTAGTATGAATAAAGAATGCAAAATATCTCATTAACATTTTTTATATTGATTACATGTTGAAATGATAATGTTTTGGACATTGTTGGGTTCAATAAAATACATCATTAAAATTATTTTGTCCAAGTCTTATTTCTGTCTCTCTTAACAAGTTCCTGAAGTTTTTCTCTTGCCTGCTTCATGTTAAGCTTATTCCTGGGTATTTCACAGTTTTTATTGTCATTGTAAATGGTGTTTTATTTATTAGTTATTGCCTTTGTTAATGAAGAACCTGGTTTTTGTATATCAGTTGTGTGCTGGGCCACCTTACTAAATTCTCTTATTTGTAAAAGTTTTTCTCTTGGATTCTGTTGTGTTTTCCAGGTAAGTAGTTGTATCATCCTCAAATAATGATACATTTACCTTCTCCTTTAAATTTGTATACCTATATCTTTTTCTTGTCTGATTTTATTGTCTATCTTCAGAATAATGTTAAATTACTGGGGTGCAAGAGGATTAGTGTTTTTCCATGTCTTAGTGGGGACACTTCTAGTATTTTTTTCACTAAACATGGTGTTGGATTTTGGTTGATTGACAAATGTCATGTTAAGGAAGTATACCCCTAATCTGATTTTTTTTAGAGATTTTTGCAAAACAAGAATGGATATAAAAAAAAAAAAGAACAGATATGAAGTTTTGTCAAATGCCTCTTCAACATCTGTAGGGATGATCGTATGATTTTTTACTGTTGGTCTATGAAAATTTGAAATACATTCATAGCTTTTCTAATACTGAACCATCTTTACATCCCTAAAAACAAATCCCACTTGGTTGGTTATGTTTTGATTCTTAAATGAGTCACTAGATTATGTTTGGCTATATTTTATTTAGTTTTTTTGTAATGGTTTTCTTAGGTGAGATTCATCTATGATTGCATATTTTTTATGCTTTGCTGGTATCAATCTTTCATAACCAAAATTTGCAAATTTTACTTTTTTTATGCCTTGGAATCATTTACACAGCATTGGAGTTGCCTGCACCTTAAAGGTTTGGTTGAATTCTCCTGTGAATTCAGTTGACCTGATGCTTTTTATAAGGGTTGCTTTTTAAAGAAAAATTTTTAAGAAATTAATTTATTTGAGCTCAATGGAGGTTGCTTTTGAACAACATTCCCTATTTCTTTTCTAGGAATAGTTTTTATAAATTTTATTTTATAGAGTTTCTCTTTTCTAGAGTGAGATTTAGTTACTCATATATTATTCCTAGAGAATCAAACATTTCCTCTAGGTCCCTAAACTTATTTGCATAGAGTTGAAAAATATTGTCTTATATTTCCTATTATTTGCTCTCAATCTGTGGTTATCTACCCATTTTCTTTTCTTGTTTTGTGTGTTTGTGCTTTCTTCTCCTTTTGATTATGACAGTTAACATATCTATTTTATTCTTTGGAAGAGCCTTGTCTTGGATTTATTAGATCTATTATTTTCTAGTTAATTGATTTCTGCTTTTATCTTTCCTTTTTCCTTTTTTCCCCTGATTTTCCTAGGTTTATTTTTGGTTTCTTTTCTAACTTTTTGAGTTGGATACTTTATTCCTTTATTTTCATGTTTATTAATACAAGTATCTTTTCTCAGCCCTGCTTAAACCCTGCTTACAGGAGTCTGAATACCTAATGCTTGCATTGTCACTATTTTATAGATAACCTTCAATTTTGGTTTGGTTATCTTCTTTGGATCAAGAGCTGTTTAAGGCAGCATTTAAAATCTTCCAGATGATAAAAGAGGTTATTACTTTTAAAATTATTTTTTACTTAATGTATATATTTTTACTTTTTGGAATATATTAAGGTTGTCTCTGTAGTTTTAAATAGGTTGATACCAATCCCAATGTATGTGTGTGTGTCAACAAGCAATTCTTGGGACACCAGTTGGGTGTCCCACAGTTCAACTCAATCCTGATGCTATCTACCCAGAGATAGCATCAGATTCCACAGGTTAACGGTTCAGTCCTATAAGACCACCCCTCAACCCTGATTTTAGAGTTCAGTTGCAAACCCAGGTTGTTACCTGTGTGCTGCAGATGGGAGGTTCTCATTACCTCCTCCTTGCACTTTAGATGCCAGTCTTAAAAGTCCAGATTGATACCTGTTCTTCTGACCAACTGGCTATAAGTCAGAGGTTGCCAAGTTCCCTTCCTCAGCATCGATTAATTTGCTGGAGTAACTCACGGGACTCAGAGAAACATTTTACTTGCTAGATTACTGGTTTATTATAAAAGTTTATGTCACCAGCTAGACCTCAAGACCTGACCTTTACTGCCCACCTGCTTGTACTCACTAACCTTTGTCTCACATTTTTCTTTCAGCTCTTCTTTCTGGCTTACCTCTTAACTCAGGCAAATGAAACCCCCAAAACACCCTTCAGGTGATGGTGACTGCCCTGACAAGACTTCCCTCTGGCCCAGACCACCAGACCGCTTGGGCTAACCCCCCCACTCGTGCCTGCGCAGATAGACCAGGGAGTGACCCTTGGAATGGCCAGCAATTATCTTCACCTCATTATAATACTAAAATCTCTGCCCCAGGAGGAGCCTCGGCCTCATTTACGTAACACACAATGTATGTATAGGCATGTTTCCTTAAGGCACTTGCACGAATTTGTGCCACGACAAGGCTTCCCTATCTAAATATTCATTCTAACCCTAAACAAAAGGTACCCATTCGCCCTCTTAGGGAGTCACAGCTCTGGAAGCTATTCCCTGTGATCTCTTTATTTGCTGCCAATAAAGTTTACTTTGTGCAACAACTCCACCTGTGTATCTGTAATTCCCCAAGGAGCGAACTCACATTCCTTTGGTTACAGATATAAATAAGGAAGAGCAGATGGAAGACATGCATAGGGCAAGGTATGGGGAAAGGATGCGGAGCTTCCGTGCTCTCTCTGAGCAGCATGCCACTCTGACTTGTGTTCACCAACCTGGAAGATCTCCGAGCCCCCCCCGCCGTCATTTTGGGGTTTTATGGCGGCTTCATTACAATGGCATGATGGACTCAAACATTGGCCATTGGCTATTGATTCAACCTCCAGCCCCTCTTCCCTCTTCAGAGGTTGGTGGAGGCTTAGTGAAGGCTCCAGCCCTCTAATCACTTGGTTGGTTCCCCTGGAAACCAGCCCCGGTCCTTAAGTTTCCTAAAGGCTTTCCAAAGGTTCCTTTGTTAGCATTACAAAAGACACTCATCACAGGAAATTCCAAGGATTTTAGGGGCTCTGTGCCAGGAACTGGTTGAAAATAAATTATATACTTCTTATTATAAATCACAACATCGCAGGTCTAATATATAGTCAGTTTCTATGAATACTCCATGGACAGTTGAAAAGAGAAGTTGCTTTCATTGTTTCAGGGTAGAGATTTAGATACATTAATTTGATATGCTTCATCCATTATGTTATTTACTTCTTCTGTATCCTCACTTTGCCCTGTTTATGCTTGAGTGTATTCATTGGTAAAATGGGATAATGATAGACCATACGTCAAAGGCCCACATGAGTTAATCTAGGAAAGGCACCCAGAAGAGTGCTTCTGGGCCTGTGTGTTCAATAAATGCTGCCAGTTTGGGGATTAACTCATCCACTTGACCTGTCACAGGCTGAGATAAGAGAATACAAATTTACTTCCATGTATATCTTCTGCCTTAGTTTTCTTGAATTTCCTGTCTTTTCTCCCCCTTTTTTCTTCTTTTTTGCCTTTGAATGTTGAAACTCTTTATTTTGCACATACTGCATTCAAGACCATTAGCTCTTCATTGAGGATTGCACCTTTTATCCTTATAAGGTGTTTTTCCCACCTCCTCACTTAATGCCTTCTGGATGAATTCAACCTTGCATGCTATTAAGCTTTCATAGACTTGATTTTTTTTTTTGCCGCTAAACCATACATTTTATTTTATTTTATTTATTTTTTTATAATGATTTTTTATTATATTATGTTAGTCACCATACAGTACATCCCCGGTTTCCGATGTAAGGCTCGATGATTCATTAGTTGTGTATAACACCCAGTGCACCATGCAATACGTGCCCTCCTTACTACCCATCACCGGCCTATCCCATTCCCCCACCCCCCTCCCCTCTGTAGCCCTCAGTTTGTTTCTCATAGTCCATAGTCTCTCATGTTTCATTCCTCCTTCTGATTACCCCCCCTTTCTTTATCCCTTTCTTCCCCTACTGATCATCGATCAAAATACCGAGGACATTTTTCAAAGAACTGGAACAAACAGTCCTTAAATTTGTATGGAAACAGAAAAGGCCCCGAATCTCCAAGGAACTGTTGAAAAGGAAAAACAAAGCTGGGGGCATCACAATGCCGGATTTCGAGCTGTACTACAAAGCTGTGATCACAAAGACAGCATGGTACTGGCACAAAAACAGACACATAGACCAATGGAACAGAATAGAGAGCCCAGAAATGGACCCTCGGCTCTTTGGGCAACTAATATTTGATAAAGCAGGAAAAAACATCCGGTGGGAAAAAGACAGTCTCTTCAATAAATGGTGCTGGGAAAATTGGACAGCTACATGCAAAAGAATGAAACTTGACCACTCTCTCACACCATACACAAAAATAAACTCCAAATGGATGAAAGACCTCGATGTGAGACAGGAATCCATCAAAATTCTAGAGGAGAACATAGGCAGCAACCTCTACGACATCGGCCAAAGCAACCTTTTTCATGACACATCCCCAAAGGCAAGAGAAACAAAAGATAAAATGAATTTATGGGACTTCATCAAGATTAAAAGTTTCTGCACAGCCAAGGAAACAGTCAGAAAAACTAAGAGGCAGCCCACGGAATGGGAGAATATATTTGCAAATGACACTACAGATAAAGGACTGGTATCCGAGATCTACAAAGAACTTCTCAAACTCAATACACGAGAAACAAATAAACAAATCAAAAAATGGGCAGAAGATATGAACAGACACTTTTCCAATGAAGACATACAAATGGCTAACAGACACATGAAAAAATGTTCAAAATCATTAGCCATCAGGGAAATTCAAATCAAAACCACACTGAGATACCACCTTACGCCAGTTAGAATGGCAAAAATCGACAAGGCAGGAAACAACAATTGTTGGAGAGGATGTGGAGAAAGGGGATCCCTCCTCCATTGTTGGTGGGAATGCAGGTTGGTACAGCCACTCTGGAAAACATTGTGGAGGTCCCTTAAAAAGTTAAAAATTGAGCTACCCTATGATCCAGCCATTGCACTACTGGGTGTTTACCCCAAAGATACAGACGTAGTGAAGAGAAGGGCCATATGCACCCCAATGTTCATAGCAGCAATGTCCACAATAGCTAAATCGTGGAAGGAGCCGAGATGCCCTTCAACAGATGACTGGATTAAGAAGTTGTGGTTCATAGACTTAATTTTTAAAAAGATTTAATTTATTTATTTGAGAGAGAGAGAATGAGAGAGAGAGAGAGAGCACACCCACGAGAGAGGGGAGGGTTAGAGGGAGAAGCAGATTCCCCACTGAGCAGGGAGCCCGATGTGGGACTCAATTCTGGGGCTCCAGGATCATGACCTGAGCCAAAGGCAGTCGCTTTTGTGAGCTGAGGTGAGGAAGGTGAGCTGAAGGCAGATGCTTCATCAACTGAGCCACCCAGGCACTGCTATGCTACTAAGCTTTTGATTCATTTATTCACCTCACTTCAAAAAGACCTTCCCTCTCACACCTCCACTCATAAAGGCATTTCTTTCCTTCATAAATGCTTTCACCACCTCCCCAGCACAAACTACTAGTCTCTCCCACCTCCCTCACAGAGAACTTCCCTCCATCACCTCCCCTCACAAATGCCTTACATCCCTTACCTCCCCTCACGAAACACTTCCCTTCCTAACCTCCTTCACAAAGGATTTTACTGCTTCACGTCCTGTGACAATGGACTTCCCTCCATCATCTATCCTCAGGAAGACCTTTTCTTCCCTCGCTTTCCCTCATAAAGGACTTCCCTCCCTCACTTCCCTAACAAAGATCTTCACTTCCTTACCTCACCTCCAGAAGTACTAACTTCCTTCACTTCCTCTCACAAAGTCCTTACCTCTCTCACTTTCACTCACAACCCTCACTAAAGCATTCCCTTTGTTGTTTCCTCAAACAAAGATCTAACTTCCTTCACCTCCCTCTAAAAGTACTAAAATCTTCTAATCCTGTGTCAAAGGCCTTCTCTCCTTCACTGGCTCCCTTAAAGTATTAACTTCCTTTACCTCTCTTCACAGGGCTTGTTCCTTTTCTCACTAATGCCTTTACTGTTGGACTTGCTCTCAGAATTGGTTTACCTCCATCACCTGACATCACAAAGGCCTTCCCTCCCTTCTCTACCCTCTCAATTCCTTCCTCTCTCAAAGTGCTAATCTTCCTCATCTATCCTCAAAAAGACCTTCCTTTGATCATTTTCCCTCACAAAGTTCTAATCTCCCTTGCTTCCGGTCACAAAGTCCTTCCTTCCCTCGCCTTCCTTAAACAAAGTTCTCTGACTCACCTCCCCATAGTCTTTCCCACTCACATCTTCCTTGGAAAGGCCTACTGTCCCTCTTCTCCTCTCTCATAGGCCTCCCTCTTGAACGCACAAAAACTCCTTCTCTCTCTCTCTTTTCCCTACATAAAGGCCTTCCTTTCCTTCACTAAGGCCTTCTTTGCCTCACCTCCCATCATGAAGTCATTCCCTCTCTTACCTCCCCTAACAAAGTACAAACCTCTCACATGTTCCCTCACGAAGACATTCCTTCCCTTACCCTGCCTCAAAAAGTCTTCCACTCCCTCACATTCCTTCACAAAATACTAATTTCTCATCTCCCTCAAAAAAGGTCTTTCTTTCCTTACAACCATCACTAATGCGTTTTCTGCCTCACCTTCCTTGCAAGGTCTTTTCTTCCTTCCCTACACTCACAAGGCATTAACCTCCCTCATCGTCCCTCACAAAAGCCTTCCCTCCCTCACCTTTCACAAGGTGCAACACTCCTTCATGTTCTCCCACGGAAGCTTTTCCTTCTCTCAGTAAGGTCTTCCCTCACTCACTTCCCCTCGCAAAGGCCTTCTTTCCCTCAACTCCCCTTAGAAAGGACTAGCATTCCTCACCTCTGCAGACAAAGTACTAACCTTCCTCACCTCATCTCACAAAGCCCTTTCCACTCTTATCTCCATTCACTAAGGCATTCCCTTCCCTCATAAACGCCACTTGTCAACTTGTCTCCTACGTGCTCTCACAAAGACCTTCTCTTCCCTCAGCAGTGCATCCCTGCCTCACTTACTCTCACAATTGATGTCACTCCATCACATTCCTTCACAAAAGTTTTCCCTCATTCATCTCCTCTCTCAAAGTTCCCCCATTTTTTCAAGGCCTTTCACAAAGTACTAACCTCCCTCATCTCCACTCAGAAAGGCCTTCCCTCTTTCATGTCCCCTCAGAAAGTACTAATTTCTCTCACCTTTCCCTACAAAGTACTTCCCTCCCTCATCTCACCTAAAAAATACCTTCTATTTCTCACCTTCCTTTAAAACCACGTTCCCTCCCTCACTTCCTCTCACAAAACCATTTTGCCCTTTACCATTTAAAAATTTTATGTGTAAATTGCCTGTTTCAGAAATAATTTTATCTAGATTAAAGTGAGCAATTGATTAGGTATACAAAGATTTGATGCATTGATGTTATATACAAAGAACCTGTGTTTTATTTAGGTTATCTATCTTCTTCTTCTTCTTCTTTTTTTTTAAAGATTTTATTTATTTATACGACAGAGATAGAGACAGCCAGCGAGGAGGGAACACAAGCAGGGGGAGTGGGAGAGGAAGAAGCAGGCTCATAGCAGAGGAGCCTGATGTGGGGCTCGATCCCATAACGCCGGGATCACGCCCTGAGCCGAAGGCAGAGGCTTAACTGCTGTGCCACCCAGGCGCCCCTATCTATCTTCTTCTTAATAATCCTGTTTGATTTTCATTATCTTGAATGCTTTGTCACAGCTGAAAAGTGGATTCTTTCTACTTTCTCCTATACAGAGAAATATATTCATAAATTAAAAAAAAACTTTTTAAAAATCTGATTTAAACCAATTTCCAGAAGGGAAGTGTACAGCTTAGGGTTTATTAGGAGCAAAGAGATAGTATTCCATAGAAAATAGAGGTATTATTAACAGGGGTTGGGGGATGCTATATCCATGAAACAAAAATAGGTTGGTATAGGAAAGAACAAGTCCCAATCTGAACTTAAAAATACCAGAGTTGAGGGGCGCCTGGGTAGCGCAGTCGTTAAAGCGTCTGCCTTCGGCTCAGGGCGTGATCCCGGTGTTCCGGGATCGAGTCCCACATCGGGCTCCTCCGCTAGGAGCCTGCTTCTTCCTCTCCCACTCCCCCTGCTTGTGTTCCCTCTCTCACTGGCTGTCTCTCTGTCACATAAATAAATAAAATCTTTAAAAAAAAATACCAGAGTTGAAATAAAAAACCAAATATTTAAGTGGGATAAGTGGCAAAGTATTTATCTGACACATACTCAGTTGAACCAAAAAACGAAACCATGCGATTTTCCAAACATGCAATACAAAAGGGTGAATGAAGGGAAAGCATGTGAGGAAAATGAAACATTTAAGACAGATCCAGAATTGTCAGCATCTATCCTTTACTGATGATCATAGAGGAAAGATAAGGGAGCACATTAACAAAAAGTCAGAGAACTGAATAAAGGCATGAATCTTGAAATAGCTGACCCAATTCTTCAGAGTGAGATGGAGATATTTCCATCATTTCTGTAGACTCTAAAATAATGTATAAAACATAGAAATTCAGATTCCTCCTTTATAGAACAGTGTTTATATTAGTACCTTTGACTCAAGCTAAAGTGTAGATTAAAAGTATTGATATGTGGAAATCCCTTAGGAACTTTACAGGCACAGCATAAAAGCAATGGCATTTGTCAAATAAAAGAACCACCTGGCATGTTATTACCCCTTCCTATCAAATAGGAAATGATCTGTAAGGGCAGTTAGCATTGACTGCAAGTTTTAAGTGGGAGGTTACCAATTCTGCCATTGAAAGGATTTGGGGCATGAAGGAGACCCAAGTTGGGGCCCTCTGGGTTATTTTCCCTGGGCTGCATTGAGCAAAATATTTGTCCCATATACTCACTGGAGAATCAGAGCCTCAACCATGCTTGTCCCTAAATCATCACACTTAATTAATATCTTTGTCATGTTTTCTAGAAGCAGGAACTTCTAGCAGATGTCCTTGTTTGCCCTGCCTGCAAAAGGAAGAGTTTTTGCCTGAGCTGTATCTAAGCCACCTTAGCCTGTCCTCTGATGCTCTCCTCAGAATCTGATTGATAATATCTACTTCCTGGAAAGGTAGTTTTAAACCTTTCAAAGACACAAGACCAAAGTTAGCCATGATGCACAAGGCAATTTGGCTATGAGCATTCGCAAGAGTGTTCAAGGCGAAAGCATTTCAGAGAGTGGTAATTAATAACCATCATAACTATCATTTGCTGACTTCTGACTATATGCCAATCACTGTATCTAATTTAGTTCTCCTAAAAGTTTTGTGATGTTGACGTTATCCACTTTTCACAAATGTGGAAACATAGGCTCACATAAACTGAGGGACTTTCTTAAGACAACAGGTAGATAGGAAGTTTCAGAGCTGGGTTGAATCCAGACCAATGTTTCTTTTTGTTTATTTTGTAACTCCATTTTAAACTTTCTCCTTAATAATAAAGTGAACATTTATCAGCAAAGGCCTATGCAACTTCATCTTTGATGACCCCTCAAGTTTCAGTCATTTGTCTCCATTCTGCTCCCCTCTCACTGGGCTCTAGTTACACTGGCCTTTTTGCTGTTCAACATGCTTCCTTGTACTTACCTCATGATATTGCTACTTGCTGTTTCTTCTTCCTAAAATACTCTTCTTTGAAATCTCCACACTACCCACTCCATCTTGTTGTTCAAGTCTCAATTCAAATGTCAACTCCTCTGAGGTTTCTCCACAGCCCACAGCTATAGCAGCTGTCCCCTTGCTCCTCCCCTTTCTCCCCCCTTTTGACTACCTGCTGACCCATGAAAACATAAATTCCTGATGGCAGGAACTTTTGACTTCTTGTTCTTCACTGTAAGCCCAGGGCCTACAACTATATCTGACACTAACTAGGCACTGAAGACTTACTTCCTGAAATACTGGTATTTTTGGTAAAGTGCCATATATCGTCTATTACTTAAGCTTCTGTGAAGTTCACTGTAGTCACCCCACAGGAGTAAGATAGAGTTTCCCACACATCCCAAATTTGGTTTGGATGCCGTGTCTGATGTTGCTGTATGAGCACCAACAGGGAATGAATGCTTTGTTACTCATGTAATGAGGCTTTCTGGGGAGACCCAGGCTGGCTCGCAAGCAGGACCAAGACTGGTTTGAGAGAGCTGGGAAAGGAGACTGGCTTGGGATTTTATGGTGGTTAGGGGCTGGGCCTGGGGTAAGGGTTCCTGTACATGGGCTAGGGGCTTGTGCGGCTCAAATTTCAGAGTTCCTTATCAACTTGCTTAAATGTGGGGCAAAAGAAGGGGGAGGAGTGGAGCTTGAAAGCTGTCAGCAATCAAATATCAAAAAACAGCATCAGACTTTTTATCACACACTTCTACCCTCTCCCTTACATCACATGTCACCCCATCTGGGTTCTGGCAGTCTAAACCTTGATGTCACCCCCCTCTGTTTTTCCCATCCTGCCCTATTCCCTCCTTCCCCCATACAGAAACACGAAGTTGTTTTTTTTTTTTTAAAGATTTTATTTATTTATGTGACAGAGAGACAGCCAGCGAGAGAGGGAACACAGCAGGGGAGTGAGAGAGGAAGAAGCAGGCTCCCAGCAGAGGAGCCCGATGTGGGACTCGATCCCGGCACGCCGGGATCACGCCCTGAGCCGAAGGCAGACGCCTTAACGACTGCGCTACCCAGGCGCCCCTGTTTTTTTTTTTTAATTCCTTGCCTGTGGGTTAAAGTATCAAGGAGGGGAATTTGTCTTCAGTGCTCAGCCATGACCCAGTCTTTGTACCAAATGACTGTAAGTATTGATCTGCCAGTCTGACCCCCAGCCCTCCTGGACTTTACATACCTCTCTCCTCACAACCTGCCTCTTCCCTTTCTTCCAACCTCCCTACCATCAGAGAATTCACAAAGACACATACACACATCATTTTCGAAACATGTTGCTTTTATTAATTGTCACCATTCGTGTACCTTTTGGTGGGAGGTTTAGTCTTTACGGGTTGAACGTTTTTTTAGAACTTCCACTGGGGATGCTGAGAAAACTTGTAGTTCATTGGGCTCTACTATGCATGAGGCATTACTCGCAGAGGCAGAGTTGTCCAGGTTCTTTTGCTCTTGGACCGCCTTATTTAGATTCTTCTTTTTATGTGCCCTGTGGTAACAGGCTCCTATGTTCAGCATTTTTGTTTTCTTTGGATTTCCTGAACTCTGTTGAAGAGCTAATTTTATCCTCTTGACGATCTGCTTCAACTGGTAAGGAAAGAGAGGATATTAGTTTGGAAGCAGTGGATGGGGAGGTGCATGGGAAGGGTGGATTTATAAAAGGGGTGTGGGCTGAGGAGGTGGTTTGTCCCAGACAAGGACAGGTAGGAGTCTTGGGGGTGTGGTAGGTGAGGATGTAGAGAAGGACCATGGGTTGTGTGATCTGACCTTTTCAGTGTCTTTGATGTTGGGTTGACAGCAGTTCTTCAGATTCATCCTCTGTCTATTGCTTGTAGTTGGTTGGTTAATGCTTGTGATTGGTGGTTCTGAGTCTGTGCTGGGCTCTTGTGGTTTCCCATTCACCTCTGCCATGTCTAAGTCAACAGTAGCTTGACCAACAGTTCTCCTGATCTCCCTATATATACTCTCCCTAGGACAATGAAGAGGTATACCCTTCAGCTTTCTTTAGTCAGCAAGAAACTCCTCCCAGCTAGTGGTAGCCTTGGGGAGACTCAGAGTGACATCACAATGCACCATCCCACTCCATCTGGGGGAAGGGAGAGGGGAGTAAAATGTGAGCGAGTTCCAAATTATCTTGTTGGATTAAGGGGGAGTTACCTCACCTCCGCCTAAAGAGTCTTCCCAAAGTGACCTTTCACTTTTCCTTATCTCCCTTGGTTCATTTGTGGTGGATCATATGGCAGAGAGAGGGTGTTTCCTCCAAGCTCCTCCCCATGACCACCCTATTGAGTGGTTTGTTCTGTTCTCCCCAGCCCTCCATAACTACCTTGTTTTTGTCTTACCTAAAATTCCTCCAAGCAAATGAGGTTCTGTATAAGTCTCAGCAGAGATGTTTATCATCCCACTTCCCACCAACAATGGCCTTAAGACCATTCACTACTTGGCAACAATCAGGCAACTTCCCCAGGGTGTGTGTGTGCATGTACATGTGTGTGCACGTGTGTGTGTGTGTGTGTGTGTGTGTGTGTGTGTTTATCTGTGTGTATGTGGTTACTGGATATACTTTAGGGAGGCCTATATACCCTGCTCATATTTGTAAGTTTCTTCTTCCAGGAAGCCTCAGATTAGTGTCATTAGTGTTACAGGCCTCTCCCATGGCCATAGTTGAATTAATCCCTTGGCTGTGTCACAGGGGTGCCCTACAAATGAGGATTAGGATCTTTTTTGGTCATAGAGGCAGCAGCAGCAGCATTTTGTAAGTGTCCTAGTGCATTAATCAGGGTTCTTCAGAGAAACACAAACAATGAATGAGGAAACAGAAAAAAGAGAGACAGAAACAATGTATGAGGAATTGGCTCATGTGATTATGGAAGCTGAGAAGCCCCACAATATGCTATTTGCATCCTGGAGGCCCAGGAAAGCCAGTGGTATGATTCAGTTCAAGTCTGAAGGCCTGAGAACCAGGAGAACTGATGATGTAAATCCAGGTCCAAAGGCAGGAGAATGTGTGATGAGAGGTCTCAGCTCCAGCAGTGAGACAGAAAAAAGGTGTGCAAGTTTCTCTTCCCTCTGCCTTTTGTTCTATTCAGGCTCTCAAGAGATAGGATAATGCCCACCCACACTGCGGAGGGCAATCTACTTTACTGAGTCCACTAATTCAAATGCTAATCTCATCTGAAAATACCCTCACAGACACACTCAGAAATAACTTTTAATCTGGACAGCCCATTGCCAGTCAAGGTGATACAAAATTAACCATCACAAGAGGGGTCACACATCACAAGGGTCATCACAAGTTGGTGTCAAATTGACACCCATACACGTATCCTTAAACCATACTCAATCTCAAATAAAGACAATAACAAGGTCATAATTCCCACTAACATGATACAACTATCCTGGATAAAATAAAAAATGCACTAACTCCTTCCCCAGAAGAGGAGTTACAGTCCTTGAGTGATGGTATTTACTCTTCTTGATACCCGGTAACTTAAGTACTATGATTTAAAAGTAACAAAACTTGGGGTGCTTGGCGGACTCAGTAGGTCAAGCATTTGTTTTCGGCTCAGGTCATGATCCTGGAGTCCTGGGATCGAGCATGCTTCTCCTCTCCCCCCACTGCCCCTCCCCCTGCTCATTCTCTCGCTCTCTCTCACTCTCTGTCATATAAATAAATAAAAAATCTTTTAAAAAATAAAATAAAAGTGACAAAACTTAAATACTATGTTATAAAATCAATGTATCTTATGTTACATGGTAGGGGAATAAGAGAGGAAATAAAACACTCACACACACACACATTCTAAGGAGGAAATATTCATGACAGTTACAGTCCTTGTTTCTGTAACTGGTAACATGGTTATAGCTAGTATTTACATGTACCTTCTTTCACTACCCATTTTGTATTCTTTGCCTTTAGCAGACACCTCAGCTGGGGTGGTCTCAACCTTCATTCCTGAAGGCTCTAGGTCATTAGTAGTCCTGCCTGGATTGGATTGTTGTAGTTTTCCATTGACCTTAATCACAGGGCATAATGCTAAGAGATTTAATAATAAGAGACGCCCTTATATCTCCTGCACTCCAGACAGTCTTCCTTACCTTCACTGTGGAGCAGCAGTCCAATTTCCCCTTGGTACTCAGGATCAATCACGCCAGCCAGCACAGGAACCCCCTTCTTTGCCTGTTGATTCACAGGCATGAGGAGTCTAACGTGGCCAGGTGGCAGTCTTAACTTCCAGTTCAGTGGAATCAGTGTTGTACTTCCTGCTGGAAAGAAGACTTGCCTCCCTTTGGAACTAAGGCCTCTAGGACAGCAGAACATAAGGTCGCAGGAACAAGAAGCAGGAATGTTGCTGGTGGGTCACTAGGAGTCTTGGGGAGTTGGTGCCATTTCCACCCCTTGATTCCTGAACCCATGAATCCCGGCTATGGGAGAAAGAGCACCATTTGCTGGACGTTGACTCAGAGCATATACAGCTTTCTGGCGAACCTTGCTCCAGCCCTGCAAGGAATCGCCACCTAGCCAGCACTGTAACTGAGTCCTCAGAAGGCCATTCCACTGTTCTATCAGGGCAACTGCTTCAGGATGTGGGGAACAGACATGGTAAGACCAGTGAATTCTGTGAGCACGGGCCCGTTGACACACTTCTTTTGTTGTAAAGTGAGTTCCCGGATCAGAAGCAATGCCGTGTGGGGGCGCCTGGGTGGCACAGCGGTTGAGCGTCTGCCTTCGGCTCAGGGCGTGATCCCGGCGTTATGGGATCGAGCCCCACATCAGGGTCCTCCCCTATGAGCCTGCTTCTTCCTCTCCCACTCCCTCTGCTTGTGTTCTCTATCTCTGTCAAATAAATAAATAAAATCTTAAAAAAAAAAGAAGCAATGCCGTGTGGAATGCCATGAGGGTGGATAAGGCACTCTGTAAGTCCACAGACGGTGGTTTGGATAGAAGCATTGTGTGCAGGGAAGGCAAGTCCAAGTCCTGAGTAAGTGCATATTCTGGCAAGGACAAAATGCTGCCCTTTCCACAACAGAAGTGGCCTGTGTCATCAAGCTGCCACTAGGTAGCCGGCTGCTCACTCTGGAGGTTGGTGCCATTTCAGGAGTTCAGTGTTGGCCTCTGCTGCTGGCAGGTTGGGTGCTCAGTGGCTGTAGCCAGGTCAGCTTCGGTGAGGGGAAGTCCGTGTTGCTGAGTCCATGCATCACCTCCATCCCTGCTACTGTGGCCACTTTGTTCATGAGGCCACTGCACAAACACAGGACTGGCTCAGGGAAGTGGTTGACTGGAATCCACAGAATGGGTCATCCCACCCACTTGATTATGAAAATCCTCCTCTGCTGAGGTTGCTCCTTGGTGAGCATTCATACGGGACAAGATACCTTCATGCTTTTTGCTCATTCGGAAAGGTCTCTCCTAGGCTTCTTTGCCCTCAATTTTCCAATTATGCTCCTTCCAAATCCCTCACCATCAAGCCAAACCATTGGCCAGAGCCCATTGATTGCTATATAATTGCACGTCTGGCTGTTTCTCCTTCCAAGAACAGTGAACAACCAGGTGCACTGCTGAGATCTCTGCCCACTGGGAGGATCCCCCTTCACCACTGTCTCAGAGGACGCCCCAGAGTGGAGCTGTGGTGCTATAGCTGTCCACTTCTGGGTGGTGCCAGCATGTTGTGCAGAACCATCTGTAAGCCAGGCTCAAGTCTTCTCTCCCTCTGTCAACTGATCATAGGGAACTCCTCATGAGGCTATAGGTGCAGGCTGGGAGAAAGGAGAAGTGTAGCAGGGGTGGGGACCATGGCATTTGGGCCACTTTTTCACTTAAAAATTTTTTTAAATTTATTTATTTATTTAATTTAAATGATCTCTACATGCCACATAAGGGTGAGACTCATAACCCCGAGATCAAGAGTCTCATGCTCTTCCAACTGAGCCAGCCAGCTGCTGGCCACTTTTTCATTTTTAACTTCCTTGTGCCTTCAAGATCTGCTCAAGCCTGATGACGTATATAACACTTCCATTTGATGGTGTCCATGCTCAAATTTATGGCTTGGTAGGTCAGATAACACCCAATTTATGATGGGCGGCTCTAATCGCATGGTGACTCAGTGACCTGGTGTCAGGTGTTCAGTCTCTACTAAGGCCCAGTAGCAGGCCAAGAGTTGTTTCTCCAAAGGAGAACAGATGGTGCTAGGCCTTGCTCCAAAATCCTAAAGGCCTATGCTGTGATTCATCTATAGGGGCTTGCTGAAGGCTCCAAACAGCATCCTTACCTGCCATTGTGATACCTCACGCACCACTGTATCTGCTGGGTCACGTGGCAGAGTAGACTGCATAGCAAGCTGGAGCTTTCTCTTGTTCTGGGCCCCACTCAAAATTAGCAGCTTTTCAGGTCACTCAGTAAATGGGCGGGAGGAGTATGTCGGAGAAATGAGGAATATGTTGCCTCTAAAATCCAAAGAGGCCCAGTAGGTGTTGTGACTCTTTTTTTTGGTATAAGAGGGGCCAGATGCAACAACTTATTCTTCACCCTAGAAGGGCTATCTTGACGGGCCCCACACCACTGGACCTGTAGGAATTTCACTACGAAGCACCCTGAATTATTGTTGAATTTATTTCCCAACCTCTGACATACAGTGTATACATACGCTTACCAATAAGTGTAGAGCAGGTCTTAAATGACAAATACACTCTAACATTCCAGCCCTGCTAAGCCTTTTGATCCCTTCTTCTATATCAAACCAAGGCAGGTTCAGCATTTCTAATTTGTTCTTGGTGAGCCACTTTTAGGTCCAAACAATCAAACCATTAGAGACCTTTCTAATTCCTGGAGATGCAATTAAATGCAAAATCTCTGCTTAGTGAGCCCATGTCAATAAATTTGGCCTGATCCAACTTTATGTCCCTTCCACCATTATCCCACACCCTTAGTATTCATTCCCACCCATGTTCCCTGAATTTCTGTCTGGATAAATTGGAAAACTCAAGTCATTCTTTTGGAGTGGAACATACCTCCTCACAGGTCACACTTTGTACCTTGCCTGCTGGGATTTGAGTCTACTTATATGTCTAGATGCAAAGAGGGGTGGTGGAGGTAGGTCCTGAAGACAATCAGCACTATCTTGCATGGCAACTGCCTAAGAGAGGCCATTATGCTTTCCTTCGGCCATGTGTAGTTAATCCCCTCACATGGAGGTGGAGAGGCCAATACCACTGTGAGTTTAGAGCCTGCTGCCACTGGGGATGGGGAGGCCACTTCTACCAGTAAAGACTCATCACAGTTTAGGGGCTCAATGCCCCCAGCTTCAGTCGTGTATTCCCACATGTCCTTTCCATCTTAATTTATAGGATCCCATTCTTTCCTAATCAATGGCCTTGGTTTAACAGTAGACAGACTTCAAGTTTTTGGAGGTTCAACTTGCATTGTAATTCAGGTAGTTGTGCATGAGGTTCTGCATTTGAATTTTCAGCAGTTTTGGCTCTGTGGCTATAGAACATAAGGTTTTCTTTCAGGGCACCCATAGAAGCTCTTAAGCCATTTATGTGGTGTTCGAACCAGGAATTCAAATCCCTGATCTCATCCTTTCCTTTCACCACATTGTCCAGCCACATTAGAAACTACCAACCAATGTCATTGTATTTGTTAGTTTTCCAAAAAAATGTTCAAAAGTATCATATAGAGTCACCTAGCTCCTTGTTTCTTATAAGCAGTTGATTAGGGGTATCCAATGCAGATATTTTGCTTATCTGTATCAGCTCATGCCATGGGTTATCCGTGTTCTCTTTACTATTAGAAACAGACATGAGCATCCTTAAAGCTAATCAGATCGGAAATCCAATTCCAGAAGCCTGAGAACCAATTCAGAGAACTCAGCTCTAAAATTCTGTTCCTCTAGAACTACTACTGGTACCAAATCTGTATTAGTCAGGATTCTCCAGAGAAGTAGGGCCAAGAGAACCAACAGCCAATTCATTCATTCATAGATAGACAGATAGATAGATTATGGAAGCTGAGGGGTCCCATGGCCTGCAGCCTGCAAGCTGGAGACCCAGGAAAGCTGGTGGTATAATTCAGCCTGAGTCCGAAGGTCTGAGGACCAAGGAAGGGGGAAGTGGTGTAAATCCCAGTCCAAGGGGGGCAGGAGAAAATGAGATGAAATGTCACAGCTCAACAGTGAGACAGAGGAAAGTGGGGTGAGGGCAAATTCCTCCTTCCTCCACCTTTTTTTTTTTTTAAGATTTTTATTTTATTTATTTATTCGACAGAGATAGAGACAGCCAGCGAGAGAGGGAACACAAGCAGGGGGAGTGGGAGAGGGAGAAGCAGGCTCATAGCGGAGGAGCCTGATGTGGGGCTCGATCCCACAACGCCGGGATCACGCCCTGAGCCGAAGGCAGACGCTTAACCGCTGTGCCACCCAGGCGCCCCATCTCCACCTTTTGTTTTTATTCAGGCTCTCAATGATTGGATGATGCCCACCCAACACTGGGGATCTACTTTACTGAATCCACAGATTCAAATGCCAATCCCATATGGAAACACCCTCACAGACACACCCAGAAATAATGTGCACTAGGGGTACCCTAGTGACCAGGCAAGTTGATGCATAGAATTAGCTATCACCCCTAGTGAGCCATCTGCTCTTAAGAGTGTGACCTCAGCAAGCACATAGTGATTGCTCTTCCACACAAGTGACTGCTCAGTGGGACTGTATATTGCACAGAGTATCAGTCTTTTTCTGTAGAATGGGGGTCAAAAATATAAGTGACAAAGAAAAATATATAATTGACTACATCAAAATTAAAAACTTTTGCTCTGCAAACAATACCAATCAGGAAAGCGAGAAGACAACTCACAAAATGGATGGATATATTTTAAAATCATATGTTTGATAAGATACTTTTGTCCAGAACATATAAATAGCTCTTACAACTTAGAAATGCTGTTATTCTTAGAATCTTAAAAGTTTGAGACTGACAGAGACTTTTTAATATGATCCACTTTCCCCCAGCTTGCCACCCTCCCCTTGCCATTTACTGATGGGGCAACTTAGATACACAGAGTGACCACAGGGGCATTGACAGTCTCGTTCCCTCAGTGCACATCTCTCCAAGTCCTAACCATGGTGTCGAGTGTCCCTACAAAGCTTAATCAGCCATGTCTTGACCCCATTCGCCCTGCCACATTTGTCCCTTTTTTTCTGTGTCCTTTTGTCTGGACTCACTCCACCTTCCTCCAACCACACGCTTCCACTCCAACCTCTCCATCCAAGATAGGAGGGGCCTGTTTGCACAGGCGCACTAGGGAAACGGAGTTGCCTCGTGTACTAGGGGCTGGGCTTTGTGAGTGGGCCCAGCTGTCCAGCACCAACAGTGTCTCCCTGGCGACCTGAGGGCAGCGGGCTGGCTTGGTGGGAACCAATCACATACCAGGAGTCATACCTGAGGTCTGTTCGCACAGGCGCCCTGGGCATCCCCAGCAATCTTGTGCGCAGAGGAGTGGAGCTTCTTGAGGGAGCCTCAGTGTCGCAGGGGTGGGCTCCAAGGAGGCAGGTCCATCGGCCATGCAGTCCCCAGACGACGGCGCTCGTGGTGCAGAGGGTGGTGCTGGAGCACCCGCTGGCCCTGGAAGCCCCAGAGAACCTGGAGGCTGGGGCGGCACCGCAGCAGAGGGCGCAGTGGCTGGGGAAGCTCCCCAGGTTGAGGGGGCATCGCCTTCTCCAAGGTAGGGTGAAAAGGCTTCAGCCTTGGAACACAGGAAACCAAGTGTTAGAGTTGTATCCTTTCCAAGGAGATCCAGGGTTAGGAGGGTGGTGGGGATGGACAGGAGGGGCAGGAGGATGGGTAGGAGAGGTTTCAGGGAGCAGGGGATTTGCAGGGACACAGAAGGGGAGTAGGGGAGTAGGGGGAGTGAGGGGGGGCTGAAGGAAACAGTCGGGGTGGTCTGAGGGGGGTTGTGATGCATATTTCCTGAAGCGGCAGCCAAGGTGATCTTGGGTGCCCGAGAGGCGGTCTGGGGGAAGGCAAGCCTCCAGTGGGCAAGGGAGCCTCAGCCATGAAGTCCACATAGATGGTGCCTTAACTGTATCTCCACCAGCACCCTTATGGTGCCTTTCCTGTGCCACATGGATGCGGAGGTGGCCCGCCAGTACCTGACCTCAGGTGCCGAACCATTCCACGGGGCCATTCAGACGGAACTCACAGTGATTGACAATGACCTGCTGATGTAAGTTCTAGAAGGGGCTCGTGGGAGCAAGTGGGAACGTGAGCCAATCTCTGCCTGAGGGACACTCTTTTGGAGATGTGCAGACACCGAAGGCTTGGTCTAAGGAGATACATGGGGCACAGGGTCTGTCACAGCCTCAAGGGTTGCTCTAAGGGAGACATGAAGGAGTCACCTTGGGGGGGGCAGTGGACTGAGGAGGACTGGGAGTTAATCAAATCTTAGTTACTTCCTTTCCCCTCACGTTTAGCAAAGTAACTGCTGAAGACTCTGCCCTCCTGCAAATTTCCACTGCCTCCTTCTCAACCAGCTTTCCATGGTACTGCAAACCATGCAGCACTTTGTGCCCCCCTTTTTTGTTAAGCCTCGGCCTAGAAAAGAGGGCTGAGTCCACAAGAGAGTCCCATTTTAGGCAGGGTGTCCTTCCCTAGGGCCATGATTTTTGCAGTAGTTGCCACTTTGTTTGCCTGTACTGGCCCTGGGGTACTCTCTGCTCACTTGTTTTCATTGGTGCTTAAATACTGGTTACCACAGATAAAAGTGAGCCAGTGTTATGTGTCAGTATCCAGATTTTCTCCCCTTTGTCCTCAGGTTGGAGGGGAGTTTCTGGGATTCAGATATTCAACTTGTACAAGGCAGTCGAAGACAATTGAAAAAATGAGAGAATGAAAGTTGCTTGGGTCCTGTCATTCAGCATTGACTAATGTCAGCATTTTGGAATACTTCTGTAGTTTTAAGATTGTAGGAATAATACAATAAATGTATGACAATCATATAAATGAGTAAGGTTTTTCAAATTTAGCATCATTTGTTTCCTGACATGTTTTTTTCATCTGAAATTTGGACTTTACCTCTCTCTAAAACTTCAAAAACATCTTATCAAATGGATACATACATGATGTGTTATAATGGATTGGTTCAATACTTACATTTTTCTCAATTTTTTTCCTATTATACATAATGTTTCAGTGGGATTCTTGTATGTAAGTCTCTGTATGAATGGTGGTTTTCTTAACATAGATTCCAAGAAGTAGATCTATAATAGAAAATTGCGCTCCAGAAAATGTGCCCACCCCCATTAGAATGCTGGGTCCCCCACATCCCTGTCACGGCTGGATCTGTTTCCTGCCACAAAACAAAACAAAAAACAAAACTCAGTTTGCACGAGCAAAGAATTTGGAAACACTAGAATAAGAATTTTGTGCTTTACTGGCCTTGTTTCAGATCACAGAAGGAAAATGCCGGGACAATTTGTTGCTTGGGGTGGGTGAGGGGCAGACAGAGGCAGTGGAGTGTAGTCTTGGGCACACAGGTTTTTTCCCGTGAACTGCTCACTTACTAGCTTTGGCACTGCAGCACGACAGTTGCCGGAGCTGCATGGAGATGGCACAACAGGCAGGGCTCAGACGGGTGAGTGGCGGGCTCCTCTTTCTTCCACTCGTTCTTGTCGTAGTCCCACTTGGCTGAGAAGCCCTGGATCGGGCTGACCTTCACGTCAAGCATCCTCTTGGTCTGCTTGGCCGCCCACTCCTCTTCAGAGGTGTGCGGGGCGGGGAAGTACACGTAGTGCTTCTCCCAGATCAAAATGAGAGCGGTAAAGCTGCCAGAGAGCATGGTGGCGCCCGCAACCTTCTGCCACTTGTTCATGCTCCTGTTCATTTCAGCAAAGCTCTCGTTGAACTGAATGTGGTGCAGTTCAACGTTTTCATCAATGGAGAGGCTGCTCTGGGGAGACTTCTTCTCTTTCAAGGACTTCTGGTCGGCAGCAGTTCTTGACATGGGCCGCATCAGGCAGTGGATAGTCACGCCAGTCGACAGAACTCAGGAGGCATATCCTTCAGTCTTCGCGACACTTCTATGTGCTCACACAAACACTGAGTTGGAAGTTGCTTGCTTGCCAATTAGGCTAAACACTCTAGCCAACGTTCTGCCGCTGCTGCCTGCTGTGACCGCCATGACCACTCTGGGAAAACATAATTAAAAACAAAATCCTCTGTGTGCAGGTACTATGCCATGCTCTTGACCCACACTATCGTATGTAATTCTCACGACAACCTGGTGATCTCAATTCTATCATTCCTACACCTTTCACAGGTGAAGAATTGAGGCTCAGAGAGGCTGGGTGTATTTGATTCAAGCACCAGTCTCTTAGCCAAGGTATCACATCGGCCTCAGCACTGGGAGGTTGGGATCGTGCTTTTCCTTCTGCTGGCTCCAGGGAACATTCATGTGACTAATGAAAAATGCAGAAATGGATAAATGCAGGGAAAGTAGATGAGAATTGAGGAGAAGACAAGGTTGATCAGAATCGCAGTCCTGGACTTCCGGTTAAGATGGCGGAGGAGTAGGAGACACCTTTTTCAGCCGGTCCCCCGAGTCGAGCTGGATAGGTACCAGACCAGCCTAAACAACCACGGAACCAGCCTGAAACGCAGGAAGATGCATCTGGATCTCTACAAATGAACATCTCCAGCGCTGAGTATTGAGGTACGAAGCGGGGAGCCATGAAACTGTGCACAGATATC
>NW_024423319.1:1134436-1141471 GCF_017311325.1 Ursus maritimus | reverse complement strand
TGCCTTTCCAGTGGCTTCCCTATACTCCCAGGCCCTTTTGTATCTTGAAACCTTCCTTTGACCCTCTGCAATAGAGGGTACAATGGTGGTACCTGTTCCCCCCCACCCTCTCTCCTCAACTATGAAGAGAGCTCTTTCCGGGTACTTTCAGGAGCTGAGAAAAAATAGAACAAAATCTTCTGCCAATCCAGAAAGTGTCTCTATAAAGGTAGAAGAAAAACAATTTTATTATTGAATAAGCATTGTACCAGAATGTGACGCACATCACAGGCAATCTGCTAAGAGAGTCCAAAGACAAAGAAATTTCACCGTTTGATAGCTAAGCAGATATAATTCATTACATGTTCTCAAGATCTACCATAACTAGACCTCAAGTAAGAGGACTTGATGCCACCATGTCCCACACATAGTTCATCCTGAATTTACGTGGTAACTGGGGTGACCATATGTAGTAGTTATTGGGTGTTTTGGACTGCACGTTTGTGTTCCCTCCCCCACATTACTATATTGAAGCCCTAAACCCCAGTGTGGCCGTATTTGGAGATAGGACCTTAAAGGAAGTAAGTAAGGTTAAATGAGGTCATAAGAATGGTGCTCTGGTCTGATAAGTATCTTAATAAGAGAGACACCAGAGAGTGCTCCTGCCCACCCCTCCTCCCCCCCCCCACCCTTTTCAACTGCACTGAGGTAAGGCCCTGTGAAGACCTAGGAGAAGGTGGCCCTCTATAAGCAAGGGAGAGAATTCTCACCAGAAGCCCAATTTGCTGGTACCTTGATTGTGGACTTCTAGCCTTCATAAGTGTGAGAAAATAAATTTCTGTTGTTTAAGCCCCTAGTGTGAGGTACTTTGCTATAGCAGATTGAGCAGACTAATACAATTGGCTTTATCCAAGGGAAAAACAAGCTTTTCATATTTTCATGACCAGAGCTAATTTTACAACTTGGAGCCAGGTGCCCAATGGAGTTAGGCTTCTACCCTCCCGCAGAAACTGGAGATAGAGACACAATCTTGCTTGATGTTTACATTCCAAAGAGATGTTTCCTAGGTCATTGAAAAAGACATTCCTGGGTCATAAACCTGGCGAGGGGCTGTTCTAGTCTCTAAAAACATTTACATACTTTCAAAGAGACAGAGAAATAATTTATATTTTCTAAAGTAAATGCTTTAAGAAAGGGGTCATCTCTTCCCATATCTTCAACAGGGAGAATTAAGCCTCTTATTTTATTTTTTTTTTAAACACACTCTATGCCCAGTGTGGGGCTCCAACTGCTCCTCCCCACAAATAGAGCTCATATGTTAAATAAATTTACAACTGTGAAAAATTTAATTCTAAACTCACAAATTACACATTTTATGTTATCGTTATACATTTAATATATAAGTACAACTACAATACTGAGGAAATATTACAAAATGTTTATAGTAGTTAATTTGCAAATGACTGAGCATAATTGATTTTCATTTTCTCCATTTCCTAAATTTTCTCAATTACCTTGTGAATATCTGAATCCCGAACCTTCCTTGCATCCCTAGGAGAAGGGTGAGAACATCTGATGGTGTGGGAGCTGAACAGAAACTTGAACTTGGAATTGTAGCTCAGTGTTATTTTCTGCAGGAACAAATTTAAGCGCTCTCCTTCTTTAGCAAAAGGGAAGCAAGTGGATCCTGAACCCCCACAGCCCAATACTGGCAGACAATTGGCTCAAGCCTCCAGTCCCGTGCAGTCATTGGCGCCCAGGCGGAGGCGTGCCGCCGAGGCTGGTGCAGCAAGGTTAGGACTCAGATCCCCTTGAGCTGCTGAGACCCAGTGAAAACACGGGCCACCGCTGCATGGCTTGGAACAGGGGAAACTGACCAGCAAGGAGGCTGTGGGGATTTGAAGGAGACATGGGTCTTCAGTAGTCAATATGTTAAAAGTGAAGGGAAATAACATCAGAAGTGTGAAGAACTGGGCCTGTGTTTCTCCACCTGTTAGGTGGCCATTAGAGACCTAATCCTCCTGTGTCTCCCCAGAGAGGGGGCAGCAGTCCCAGGGTACCACATCCCATACTGGAGATCTAATCCTTAGGGTCTCCATTACAGTGACACCAAGGCAGAGATCTAGCCTTTTGCTGCCGCCCTCACTCCAGCCCTTTGTAGAACTTACATAACCAGGTCACTGCCAGTAGCTGTTAGCTCTTTCTGATTCACCTGCAGGTGGGGTTCAACATCTGAGGCCAGAAACCAGCAGGTCATCTCCATCTCAGTGGGGAAGGAAAGGTACAGTGAGGGTGCTGGCAGAGATAGCTAAGAGACCATGTACTACTGATCTTGCCCTTGTCGCAGGCCTCCTTGTTCTGCCAAAGACTGTCTTTTGATGAGCCGTCAATCTACACCTCTTCCGCTCAGGCCACTCTGACTGCCTGTCTCCCTTCAGGACTTTCCCTGCCCCACCCAATAGGCTGTTCCTGGCATGTGTCTCCAGGCTGGCTCCCTTCTGTGTCCTGTTCTCCCCAGTGCCTCTTTCCCTCCCTTCCAGACTGGCCAACCCACTTGGGGACAGCCCTCTCAAGCTGCTCCTGGCCACTCTCCCTCCACCTATTCGGCCACCCTGCCAGTACTGCACCTCCCTGCCAGCCTTGGCTCCAGTACTTTCCTGGGATAGGATACCATCCCAGCAGTTGCTTCCTGGCCATATGACAACTGGCTCAGCTTCTCTGAATGACCTATTGAGCATCACGAGCATGAGGCCCACCATCAGTCTATGTCAGTCTGTGCTACCAAAGCCACTAGGGTCACCCTGGAATTCCAGCTGTAGGGATTGTAGGGGTACCCTGGCCTTGTGTGATATCCCACATCTTCCTGACCAGCTGTGATGTCTGCAAAGTCATCTGGGGCCTGCATGGCTGCTGTGCTTTTCCCCCAGGAGTCCAGGCACAACAGATTACCCCTTCTTGGACTGTTAGAGACCTGAAGTTCCTACATAAATCTCCCTGCTTTGAGCACAAGGATTTCTCGTGATGGCTCTGCAGACCCGTGCTTATAACTAGTTCCTTCCACGTTGGCCTCGCGAGTTCTCCTGAACACCCCATAATTTTACCTCTATTAACCTATCTTAAGGAAGTATCATTCCTAAAGATTTATACACAAGAGTTCCACCAAATCACTACCCTAATCAGGCAAAAAGTTACGAGAGAATTTAAATGTTCAGTAATTACATTATAATGCATCTTTCATCCATTCGAGAATGTTTTCAGAGTTTTTACAGTAAAGGAAAAGTTCACATTTGATGGGGAAAATATCAGATGTGCAAAACATGCAAAATATTACACCTACTTATTATTGTCCATATAGTATATAAACACAAGGATAAAACTAGACACATTCGACATGCCACGAGCCCTTGATAGTGAAGGACAGAACCTGCGTTCTTCCACTTCCTAAACTGTCTTCAGTCACCTTCCGCCCCTTGAGTATCTAATCCCAGAAACTCCCTGCCACGAGGACAAACGGAAGATTCTCCGGATCGGTGCCACAATGGAAAAGAAACTCAGGCAGGGAATAGCAAAGCTCAGTTTTATTTTCTGCAGTAACAAACACTTAAGCAGCAAACAAAACAAATGGACCCCGAGTGCCCTAGCCAGTACCGCAAAAGAATAGGCCCCCTAACACAATGGCAGCTACTACAGGAATCACTGCTCAGTGACGCGCTGCGCTGCTTAGGACACGAGGTTAGACCTTAGCCTACCTAGCCCCGTTTCCCCAGCCCAGGCTTAGCGGGAAACCTGCCCAAAGCCACATGGTCCGCTATCACCAGGGAAAGCTGGTCAAGAAAGCTGATGATGGAAATTCGGAGGAGGCTGAGATCTTCAGCTCTCCAGCGGCTGAGAGTGAGCAGAAAAGACAACCAATTGGAGGATGGAAGTCTCCCTTCCTGTCTCGCCACCTCCCCAAACTAGACACCAATCCTGACATGCCCATGTGCGCCCCACCCTATACTGTGCCAGGCTGCAGGCTCAAGGCCGAGACTGCACCCTACCGTCCCTGAGTAACCCTTTTGGAGGGGTCGTGTCTCCAGCAGAGCGCCCCTCCCCGGAGACCGGGCCTCCGTCACCGCTGCCACCCCCCGCCCCCCGCCCCTTCCAGAACTTACATGTCCAGGACGCTGCCACCACTCGTGAGCTGCTCTCAACAGCCCTCTGTGGGTTCGGCATCTGGGGCCAGGGACCACAGGCGATCTCCGCCTCCAGCTGGACTGGAAAGGCACCAGAGGGCACTGGAGAAGACGTTCGCTGGCACCATCCAAACGACATTTGCCTGCACCCCTCTCAGGCCCCTGAGTTCAGCCTCCCTACTCTTCAGGACAGCTCCCACCCCCTCCCGGCCCTAATCACGCCCAGCCACCCCGCGAGCCTAACCCCCTCCCCAGCCTCATTTCTAACCCCCGCCCCTCGAGGCCAACCTGGCCCATACCCGCCCCCCCTCCCCCCCAGCAACCCGGTCATCCCCCAGCTCTCCCTCCTTCCTCCCCCGACCCATCCCTCTGAAGCCACCCCGTTCGCACCCTCCTCGCATCTCTTTGCCGCCCCCCCTCTGTGCTTGTTTCTTTCCCCCCCACACCAGCTCCCGGCCGCCCCCAGCCGCCGCCGGTTACCGCCAGCCCTCTCCCTGTCCGCCCTGGATGCCCGGCAGATGAAGGATCTGTCTGCTACTGAAGACTCTAAGTTCCTTTCACTGGAGCCAATAAAATTCCTCCTCCAAATGCCCCGCCTTCAAAGACCGCACCCTCCGGAAGAGAGCCCCGTCTCTGGGCAGTGTACTTGACAAGGGGATCCTCAAACGGGCCCTGCATCAGAATCACACGGGAGCATCTAAAATATCAGAGGCCTTCCAGTCTGGTGGGGCTACCACATGAACCAAGCGCATTCTAACGCCACGACGTTGAGACAACCGACGCCGTGTGTTCAAGTAACGCGACGCCACATCGCCTATACAGCTGCTTCCTGTGCCAAAACGCCTCCAACTGAGTCTAACCAAGAGGAAACAGGCAGCCGCACTGAAGGCCGTCTGCGACCCCACCGAAAATGTCAAGGTCATTAAAGACAAAGTTGGAAACTGCCCCTGAGGAGATTTAAGGGATACGAAAGCCAAATGTATTGAGGATTCTTGATAGGATCAGGGATGAAAAAAAAAACCTAAACTAGAAAGGACGCTATATAGACGATGGGAAGTGTGCATACGGACTGTTAGATAATAGTCTTCTTAGCAACAGTAAACCTCCTGGAGAACGATCTTTACATGCTGGCTATCTCTGTTCTCAGGATAGAAACAGTGGAAATAGAAAAAGGTGAAGAGAAGTTATGTTGGCAACTAACTCTCAAAGGGCTCAAAGAATAAACGCACACGCATCGTGTGTGTACACCGCATGGGTGTACGAAGGTACATAACTATCTAGAAAGATAAAATACATGGGAAATGTGAATAATGGTGAACCTAGGTGAAGCAGGCCCAGAGATTATCGAACTACTCGTGAAATGTTTATATGCAGTTGAGAATTTTCAAATAAACAGGGAAAAAAGACACAATAGTGTTTCCCGCCCGACCCTCAGAAGCTGGAGGGCCGGGCAGGACCTGTATTTAGTGAGCCCTCATGAGATGGTGAAGTGACCAGCACGAGACCAGTCTGCAAGCCAACGCACGAATCCACAAAGTGAGATGCCTCCTGGGTACTCTTTCCACGGGGAACTCTTGCGATTTCCTTCAGAGCAGCGTCTCTAAGCAGTGGGGAGAGGAAGGATCTTTGATGTTCAGCAGGCGAACAATTAGACAAAAGGGAAATAATGCCTACCTTACTTGAAGTAAGGAGCAGATGAATCAAATCTTTAAATATAAAAAAAAATGAAAACCACGAGCCGGCACCCGGCTGGCTCAGTCGGAAGAGCGGACTTCTGATCTCAGGGTCATGAGTTCAAGCCCCACGTTGGGTGTAGAGATTATTTAAACAATAAAGACTTTTTAAAAAAAAAAAAAGAAAAAGAAACCACAAAAATCCCCTGAAGAAAATATGAGATACTTTTAAATTCAACCTTGGCATATGAAGGAGGTCTTTCTAAGGAGGACACAAAACCCAGAATCATAAACTATTAATAAATCTGCCTGTATAAAAGTAAAAAAAAAAATTCCTTCATGGCCAAAAAATACTTCAAAGAATCACAAAGGACAAACTACAAATGGGGAATTATTAACGAGACAGATGGCTAAGGCTAATTTTACTCTATTATTACAAATAAGCTTCAAGCAAATCAAAAGAAATAGTCCTTACCAAAAACCCAACTCAAGAAATGGGCAAAGGACATGAAAAGAGCTCACAGAAAAAAAGACACAGAGAAATGCAATGCCTTCGTCGATACACTAAAAGTCTGTCAACTGTTACCACAAATAAGACAGGCGGACATTAAAATTAAACTGAGATATCACTTTTCACTTTCCAGATTCCCAGGCAGTGCCCCAAAGTCTAATGCCAGGCTATTTCTGCAAAGGCTATGGGCAACTGGGCAGGTCCGCAGCACCGCTGGTGGGGTTCCCAATGGTGCAACCTCTTCAGAGGCCATTTTGGCAAAACCGATCTAAGTACGAAACGCCATACCTTCCGCCCAGAAAGTTCACTTCTGGGGATCGATATTTATCCATGTGTCTAAAGATGCGGGCGTAAGACACCAACGGCATGCTTTGAAGTAAGAGTCTGGAACTACCTACGAGACACATCAATAACACATTAAGTAAATATTGGAATGTCTCTCTAATGGTCATCAATCTGTTGGAACACGGATATGTTGCACCGTTCTAAAAATTAGATGGATAGGTGTTGATACAGAATTTTCCATAATGGGAGAAAAGCAAGACGGAGGACTTTTATGTTAAAAAGACACTCTCTGTGTGTACATTTTATGCTCGCATATCAGCAAAATGTTGTGAAAATATACATTGTGCTGTGAGCAGTCACTATCTCTGACTTGGGTTCCAGGGAACGACATTATTTCTTCAATCCTTCATAA
>NW_024423319.1:1113443-1134426 GCF_017311325.1 Ursus maritimus | reverse complement strand
ATTGTCTGCCAGTATTGGGCTGTGGGGGTTCAGGATCCACTTGCTTCCCTTTTGCTAAAGAAGGAGAGCGCTTAAATATTGTTCCTGCAGAAAATAACACTGAGCTACAATTCCAAGTTCAAGTTTCTGTTCAGCTCCCACACCATCAGATGTTCTCACCCTTCTCCTAGGGATGCAAGGAAGGTTCGGGGATTCAGATATTCACAAGGTAATTGAGAAAATTTAGGAAATGGAGAAAATGAAAATCAATTATGCTCAGTCATTTGCAAATTAACTACTATAAACATTTTGTAATATTTCCTCAGTATTGTAGTTGTACTTATATATTAAATGTATAACGATAACATAAAATGTGTAATTTGTGAGTTTAGAATTAAATTTTTCCACGGATTGTAAATTTATTTAACATATGAGCTCTATTTGTGGGGAGGGAGGGCTGGTTCTGGCAAACCTGTCATCTTCTTATTTTAGAGTTCTTGCATCTGGTTGAACCTATTGTGCAGGGGACATAGAGGGTTTAACAGACCCTGGGCCTCAGGGGTCCAGCCAGTTCAGCTGACTTTCGACCTCCAGGGATCTGCCCCTCCTCCCCCTTCACAGAGGAAACAGGCCTGCTGGCGGCTGCTTCTGCCTCCGCTGCTGCTCCCACTGCCTTCTCCCCTTCTTCAGAGGAGCTTCATTCTGATGGCCTCCAACACCTGTTTGTGCTTCTAAAGCTTCTTTACCCAAACGCAGAGGACACAGGGTGTGGGCAGTGGGGGCTATATAATAATCCACAAATGTATATTCCCCAGCACAAGCGGTGGGGAGGGGCAGAGGGAGAGGGAGAGAGAGAATCCCAAACAGACTCCACACTGAGCATGGAGCCCAACACGGTGCTCAATCCCACAACCCTACGATCATGACCCAAGCTGAGATCAAGAGTTGGACGCCCAACCAACTGAGCCACCCAGGTGCCCCTATTCCTCAGCTACTTTAACCAGTCCCCTCTACACAGACCTTTTCACTGTTTCTCATCCTTCCGTACTATAAATGGCGCGGCAATGAATATCACGTAATATTTGTTTTTGTCCAATAGAGTTTTATTTTTTTTAAAGATTTTATTTATTTATTCGACAGAGATAGAGACAGCCAGCGAGAGAGGGAACACAAGCAGGGGGAGTGGGAGAGGAAGAAGCAGGCTCCTAGCGGAGGAGCCTGATGTGGGGCTCGATCCCATAACGCCGGGATCACGCCCTGAGCCGAAGGCAGACGCCCAACCTCTGTGCCACCCAGGCGCCCCCCAATAGAGTTTTAGAAGGGGAATTGTTGGGTCAAAGAGTAAGCCGTCTTTAACCTGTTTGACACACGTTACCAAATTGCACCCCAAAAGGTTGTGCCAGTTGTATAGAAAAGTGTCCATTTCCCTACTTCCCTCCTCAAACAGAATGTGCTCAATCTTGTACATCTTTGTAAAACCAAACACATGTAGTAACCAAAATCACATCTCAGTGTTGCTCCACTTTCCTTTTGATGTTAATGTAACTAGACAATAACGTGTGGGACGTTTGGCCAGTGGCATCTCTTCTGAGAACTGTCCATTCATATCCTCTGCCTGTTTTCTATTCGGGACAGTCACATTTCGCATACTGATTGCTAAGTGTTCTTTATGTGTTCAGAATATCAAATCCTTATCATAATGGAAAATACTTTTCCTCCTCCTTGCTTCATTTCAACTTCGCTCATGGTCCTTATGCATAGAAGCATAAGTTAAAAAAAAAGTAAATGCATTTAAGTGATCAGTTTTTTTTCATTGTGATTTCTGGGCTTTGTGCCCTATGAAAAGCTCCACCCACGATAACATTATAGAAATATTCGCTCACAATAGCCTCTACAACTTAAAATTTTTCTTTTTTTTTTCTTAAAGATTTTATTTATTCATTCAACAGAGAGAAAGACAGCTAGCGAGAGAGGGAACACAAGCAGAGGGAGCGGGAGAGGAAGAAGCAGGCTCCCAGCGGAAGAGCCTGACGTGGGGCTCCATCCCAGAACGCCGGGATCACGCCCTGAGCCGAAGGCAGACGCTTGACGACTGAGCCACCCAGGCGCCCCAACTTAAAAATTTTCATCTACTGGAAATTTATTTTGGTGCGAAGGATGACATTGGGATCTAACTCCAAAGATTAGCCAGGTGTCCCAATATCATTTACTGAATAATCCATATTTCCCCCACTGAGTTAAAACGTCATCTTTACCAAAATCTAAACCCCCACTTTGATTTAATCTTGCACGTTTGTTCTTCCAGCTAATTTAGGCTGGGTGGTATAGGATGGCCTGTCTGGAGCAACGGTCTGAAGGATATGGTAGGGAAAGTTGGGAATGAGATGGGGAAAGAGATACAGAGAGAGAGACGGGGGAGAAAGAGGGAGGAGGAAAGTGAAAGGAAGAGAAGGGAGGGAGGAGGAGAGGAAAAGGGACAGAGGAGAGAGAGAGAAACTCTCCTAAGCAGAGGAGACTGGTTTCTTCGGAAATGCTGGAGGAAAGCTCACAGAAGCACCAGCCAGGTGACATTTCAGAGGGATCGGTGGTTCTCCAAGTCTTCCAAACCATCTCCGATACTCTCATGACAACTGTGAGGACACCACTCTTTGGTGCTCTTGCGTTAAGGACAGAGACCCAGGGAGGCTGGAGATCCAGCTGCCACTGCAGTGTAATAACTCTCAGAATCCTTTTCTCAGTTGGGTTTTCTTGACATCTCCACACTTTGGCTCCATGCACTAAGGGATCCCCCACTTTGCCCATTGCAAGGTAGGAGAGAGGCCAGAAGTTTCCTTCTGGGTCTGGAGGCAAAAATGTCAAGATTGGAGTAGTGGTTCCCAAGCTCTAGGTTACCTGAGACCATCAGAAGTGACTGTCTACCCTATGGTCACCTTTCAAAATGGTTTCATGGTGGGGTGCCCTGCGTGACTCAGTCGGTTGAGCATCTGACTCTTCATCTCAGCTCAGGTCTTGATCTCAGGGTCATGAATTCAAGCCCCATGTTGGGCTCCATGCTGGGGGTGGAGTCTACTTTAAAAAAAATATGTATACATATACTTAAGCAAAAAATAATATATATACACTTGTATAGGCATGGAGTCTACTTAAAAATAATACATATATAATTTATGTATATAAAATTATATGTGTGTGTGCGTGTATGTATGTATAAATTGTTTCACAGCAGCGTGTACCCAAACCCTAGAGTTTGCTTTCAGAGAACACCATGGTCCCAGTTGTCCGCTGGGGACAGCTGGGTTCTCTGCTTCCCTCTCCTGCAATGTGAATGGGAGACTCTTGGCCAATAAATTGCAGATCATCAAATCACCCCACATTTCTTGAGTCTGTTGCTTGAAACCCACCGACTGTTCTCATTAATAGGAGTTGGAGCACTTTGGTTGTAAGTGACAAAACACAGCTCTGGCTGAATGAGGAGGCTCACTGGAGGGGCATGGAGGAGCTCACAGAATGGAAGTTAGGAGCTGAATATCAAAGTGTTGGGAAGGGCGGGAACCAGAGCATCTCTGAGGAATCTCGTTGGCAGGAATTCAGACTGGCTCTCTCCAAGGAGCTGCTCTCAGCGACTCAGCTGCAACCACTTTCCATCTCTGTGTATCTCTGTTCCACTTTCAAATTCCCTGAGAGAGAGAGAGAGAGAGAGAGAGAGAGAGAGAGACTGTGATGGGTGTAGTCTGGGTTACCTTCCCAACCGTGCGGGGATGACAAAGGAGGTTGAGGTTAATGGATTACAGTGGTCTGTCACGTGGACACTGAGGTCTCGGAATGAGGCAGGAATGGGATATAGAAGGGACAGTGAGCTTGCAGCAGAGTCCTCGTAAATGCATGGGGAGAGAATGGTTCCTTTGAGAGATGGCAATGGGCAAGGGGGCTGGACAGCAGGGGCCTCAAGTGGCAAAGTGTTCTTTTTGAAATGGGAGGGAATATGGGGCAGGAGAACAGCCCTGGGGGAGGCACACTGTCTACCTCCTACCCTGATGTGTATGGGGTTGAGAAGAAAGGAAAGCCTCCTGAGGAGAGGGCAGTGAGAAAACAGTGTCCTCCAGGATAGAGCCAAGCCTCCTCGAGGGCTGAGGTTAGACAAATGCTTTGAGTAGAGACTGAGCACAATTATGAGTTCCAGAGAGACAGGGTGGGAGGGGAGACATGTGGGTGAGGTGGCTTGCTCAGGGAAAGGACATCCAGACTCTGCTGTTCGAAATTAGGCTTCAATTCCAGTCCCACCAAAGGTTTTCAGTGTCAGGAAGGGGTGTCAGATTTGTGTCATAACACTGACCATTCTTATATTTCTATGTGGAGTATTATCCTTTCAACATACTTACAGACTTATAGATGTGCGGTTGTTTCCAAGTTTGGGTTTCAGTTTACGTTGGCTTGAGGCTGTTGGGATTTGAAAATGAACTTGCCAGATATTATTCTGCCCTTGTGACCTTGTAATATTGGGGCAGGATGTCAGGGGAATCTGAAGAATTGATTCTGAAAAATTCAATCTGAAGAACTGACAAGATTTGTAAAAGCATCTGTACCTGAGGATTATTTTTATGTGGAGATCCCTGAAATCTTTTACAACTTCTTCATGAGTCAATATTTTATTTTGAGAGAAAGACAGAGAGGGAACACAAGCAGGGGGAGTGGGAAAGGGAGAAGCAGGCTTCCGTCTGAGCAGGGAGCCCGATGCAGGAGTTGACCCCAGGACCCTGAGATCATGACCTGAGCCAAGGGAAGATGCTTAATGACTGAGCCACCCAGGTGCCCCAATATTTTATTTTTTAAAATATTTTATTTATTTATTTGAGAGAGAGTGAGAGTGAGCGAACACAACCCAGGGGGGAGGGGCAGAGGGAGAGGGAGAAGCAAACCTGCCGCTGAGCAGGGAGCCTGATGTGGGGCTTGATCCCAGGATACTGGCATCATGACCTGAGCCAAAGGGAGACACTTAACCAACTGAGCCATCCAGGCGACCCATGAGTCAATATTGTAAAATCAGATTTTACTAAGTTTTCCCATTTCACACGCATCTGATTAAGGAGTATAGATTTGTCTGTGCAGTGGAGTCACACCACATGGATACATAATCTTTGTGGATTCCATGGCATAAACTTGAGAAAAGAGAGAGACTTGGGGACATAACTTCCCAGATATACCCTTTTGTCTGACAAGGCTTCAAGTATGAGCTCCCAATGACACCCAGGCCTCAAACATCACAGAAAGTTCTGGAAACACTTGTTAACATCCAGGGAACACAGTTTAGAAAATTGATATTTTTTTGTTAAAAAACACTCAAGTTAAATATCTCACATCCTAGAGATAACTACTATTAGTTAATTAACATTTTGGTGAATATTGTTCTAGACATGTTTCTATGAATACATACATACGAATGTATATGTCTAAGTACATGCACGTACACACAGGTATAGAATTTTATCTTAATGGTCACCACGCAGAACCCTACATAGATGAAGAAAAAGCAAACTGGGATCCAATAACTGTCAATTCCACTGCTCTTGCTGCCTCTCCCTACATGCCTGCTTTTACTTTTTTTTTAAGATCTATTTATTTGAAAGAGAGAGAGAGCACAAGCAGGAGGGCAGAGGGAAAAAGAGAATCTCAAGCAGACTCTGCACTGAGTGTGGAGCCCTACACAGGGCTCGATCTCACAACCCTGAAATCATGACCTGAGCCTAAACCAAGAGTTGAAAGCTTAAGCACGTGAGCTACCCAGGTGCCCCTTTTATTCTCTTTGTCTTCTTCTCTGCATGGTTCTTTGCTCCTGGGGAAGCAAGAAGTTAGAAAGCAAGCTTCACCAGCCCCCAGCAACACTTGGTGACTGTACAGCTCTCACTCTCTTTTGCCCTCACTACCCCAGGTTGGAAATCCTTTCAAAAGCATCACAAACTTTTATTTTAGCTAGTGATGAAGGTTGCTGTGCATGCTTTCCCAGATTGCTTCTGCTCTTGTTGACAGATGTATTTCCAACACATATTTACAGAAACCAGAAGGCATGGCTAGAGGCACCCCAACCGTTGTCTCCGAATTCCTTCTCCTCAGACTGTCAGAGGTGCCTGAGCCTCAGCCCCTCCTCTTCAGTCTGTTCCTAGCCGTGTACCTGGTCACCACGGTGAGGAAGCCACTCATCACCCTGGCCACCAGCTCCTGCACACCCCCACGTGTTCTTCAGAGCCAGGCTGTCCTGCACCAGCATCTGCTTCACCTCTGCCACTATATCAAAGGCGCTGGGCAAAATTATATTCATCAGACAAATAACAACCTTAAATATTTCATTTGTAGAAAATATTGAAAATATATGAACCAAGCATTTAACTCAAGAGAGTAGGAAAACAACAGCAGCAACACAAACACAAAACAAAGAAGGGGGAAAAAACTAAACAATAAAAGCAGTAAGCATTCATAACCCATGTAGAATAAGTCAATCGAACCAAGAGCTGGTTCTCTGAAAACACCAACAGTATAGATTTAAAAAAAAAAAAAAGGAAAAGGAAAACACAAATAGACAACATTATGGATGATAAGAATATCTAGCAACAGGGTCGCCTGGGTGGCACAGCGGTTGGGCGTCTGCCTTCGGCTCAGGGCGTGATCCCGGCGATCTGGGATTGAGCCCCACATCAGGCTCTTCTGCTATGAGCCTGCTTCTTCCTCTCCCACTCCCCCTGCTTGTGTTCCCTCTCTCGCTGGCTGTCTCTATCTCTGTCGAATAAATAAATAAAATCTTAAAAAAAAAAAAAGAAAAAGAAAAAAAAGAATATCTAGCAACAGATTTAAATATATGGAGGAGGGGCACCTTGATGGCTCTGTCATTTGGGTGTCTGACTCTTGATTTTGACTGAGGTCATGATCTCGGGGTCGTGGGATCAAGCCCCGCATGAGGCTCTGCACTTAGCACTGAGTCTCCTTGTGATTCTCTCTCTCTCTCCTTCTGCCCCTCCCCCATTCGCAAGCTCTCTCTCTAAATAAATAAGTAAATAAAATACACACACACACACACACACACACATATGGAGGAAAATGTTAAAATCCACAAAAATATTCTGTATAGCTTTATGATAATAAGTTATAAAATTTAGAGATGATAGACAATTTTCTAGAAGAGAATGAAACATAGTAAGTTTAACTCAGGAGGAGATAGAAAACCAAATAGATTACTCAATAAACAAAGAAGAAATAGAATCAAAGATCTGCTTTGCCAGAAGGCAGTAGGTGTAGCTCATTCTATCAACCCTTTAAGCAAACAATAATTCCTCTGCTATTTAAACGGTTGCAGAGGATAAAAAAAGAAAGCTTCTCAACACATTCTATAAGGCTAGCATTACCGCTGTCATACCAAAACCTGAGTGCAAGGTGGTATACAAAGGGAAAACTTTTTTTAAAGTGATAAGGACACCTATTTAAAAATAATCTGGGCAACTTTGTACGTAATGTGGAAGCACTAGAGGCATTCTAGTAAGATCAGGAATGAGACAGGGACCCCCACTACCACAATTGTCATTCAACAGTTTGTCAAAATCCTAGCTAATAATAAAGCAGGAGATAGATGTAGCAGTTATTAGTTTCAGAAAGGAAAGGTCAAAAAGTATCATTATTTGTAAATATGACTGTCTTTCTAGAAAATTCATAAGAATCAACTGAATACTAGTGCTAAGAGGAGCATGCAATAAATTTATCAAAATAGGTAATGAAAAAATCAATAATATTACTCCATTACAGGATAAAAAGATCCAGTTGGAAGTGTTAATAGAAAAATATCCATACTTAATAAGGACAAGAACATAAAATTGCCTTAACAAGAAAGGGGAGGAGCCCATGTGAGCAAACTGCAGAGCTCCTCTGAGCGACACAAATGAAAACACGGACAAAGGAGGAGACATAACAACTTTCTGGATGGGAAGACTCAGCATTATGAAAAAGTCAGTTCTTTTCAAATTAACCTACTTATTCAAGGCAATTAGAGACATACTATAACAGTTTGTAATCGAGAAAAATAGCTTCTACTGCTCATTTGGAAGAAAAAGAAAGTGAGAAGAGCAAAGAAAACTGAAAAAGAACTGTGATCAGTGAGGATTACCCCACCACACATTAAAAGTAAAATAATTTAGGGGTGCCTGGGTGGCTGGGTGGCTCAGTCAGTTAAATGTCCAACTCATGATTTCAGCTCAGGTCATGATCTCAGGGTTGTGAGATTAAGCCCCTCATGGGGCTCTGTGCTCCACAGGGAGTCTGCTTGAGATTCTCTCTCCCTCTGCCCCTCCCCCTTGCATGAGCGTGTTCTCTCTGTCTCTCTCTCTCTCTAAGAAATCTTTTTAAAAAGTAAGATAATTTAAACAGGGGGTATTGACAGACAAATCAACATACAGATTACAATTCACAAAACAGAATAGAAAGTTCATAAACATACCTCATGTATAAAAAATCGGCAGGCAAATGTTATCTAATATCTAATATCTAATGGTGCTGCAGAAAAAGGCAAAAATAACGTCAGCTCTTCACAGCAAAATAATTCTTAGATGGGTAAGAAGGGTTAAATATAAAACATGAAACTATTTTAAAATATTATATTGATAATATATGCTCAAGATGAAGTGAAACTTCTGCATCAAAAAGGCAATGGAAAAGATCACACATGAAAACTGATAGATTTATTGACATAATAAAAAGACAATTGAAGAAACATTTGTCATCTGTATAACAAAATATTAATATCCCATTAATTTTAAAAGCTTATTATAAAAGGTTAAAACATCCGACCCATGAAGATATAAAACAAAATGAACCAAAAAGATGAAAAGATGTACGTATAAATATCTAAAAGAAGGAGGGAGATTCACAGCGGGAGAAAAAAAATGACTAATAAATATATGAAAAAAATCAGCATCGTTAATAAACAAACGTGAAGCGAAACAACCAAATTACCACTTTCATTGATCAAAACAGCAATATGATACAGTGAGTCTTCCTATACTGTAGGATGAGGTGCGATCAATAAACCTTTCTACACACAATTGCTAAAAGCATAAAGACTTAATACTGAATGGCCTGTCATAAACTCCCTGGGATAAATTCGTACAAGTGTAATTTGTGTTCTAATAAGACACACATTTAAGTATTGGTAGATAATGTCAACATCACATAGGTATACAAATTCACCAGCCCATCAGCATTGCGTAGTGGTCACCGCACCCCCAACATCTGCGCCGTCCCAGGCGGTAGTCACGAACCGCGTGTGGCCCTTGAGCACATGAACTGTGCTGGCTGAGATGCAAGTGTCAAATACACAGGGAATTTTGAAAACGGTGTGACTAGAAAGCAAACTATCTCGTTAATACGTTTTTATTGACTACATGTTACAATGATAACATTTTGGATACGACTGGTTCAATAAAACGTATTGAAATTATTTTGTTCAAGTCTTCTCTTTGTCTCCCTTAATAAGTTCCCCAAGTTTTTCTCCCGCACATCTTCTTGTTAAGCTTATTCCTGAGTATCTCATAGTCTTTACTGTTATTGTAAATGGTGCTTTGTTGACCCTTACAAGTTATTGCTTTACTTATGAAGGCTCTGTTTTTGTATATTATCCATTATGCACGGGACCACTTTACTGAATGCTCTTATTTGTAATAGTTTTTCAGTTGGATCACCTTGTGTTTTTCAGGTAAACAGCTATATCATCCTCAAATAATGAAAAGTTTACCTCCTTCTTTTAGATATTTATACTTACATCTTTTTTACTTGTCTGGTTTTATTGTCTACTTACACAATAATGTAAAATTATAGTGATAATAAAGAATGTCTCTGTTTTGGTCCAGACTTTAATGGGGATGCTTCTAGTGTTCTTTGGATTTTAAGTTATTGATAGAAATATGTAATGTAGGGGCATCTGGGTGACTCAGTCGTTAAGCATCTGCCTTCGGCTCAGGTCCTGATCCCGGCGTTCTGGGATCAGCCCCGAGTCAGGCTCCCTGCTCTGCTGGGAGCCTGCTTCTCCCTCTCCCACTCCCCCTACTTGTGTTCCCTCTCTCGCTGCCTCTCTCTCTGTCAAATAAATAAATAAAATCTTAAAAAAAAAGAAATATGTAATGTAAAGGAAGAATCCCCCTCGTCTGATTATACCCAGGTTTTTTATAAAGCAAAAAGGGTATTTGATCTTGTTAGATACCTCTATAGTATCTGTGGGAAAATGATCATATGACTTTCACTTTTGACCAATTAATATGGTGTATTATTTCCATTGATTTTCTGGTATGGAACCATTACATTCCCCAAATAAATCCCACTTAGTCATGTTTTAATTTTTTTATTGAGGTGTAGTTGACATACATTATATTAGTTTCAGATGTACAACATAGTAATTCAACATTTATATACATTAGGAAGTGATTACCATGATAAGTCTAGCTACAATCTGTCACCACACAAAGTTGTTACAACATTATTAACTACATTCCCTATGTTGTACATTGCATCCCTGTGTCTTATTTATTTTATAACTGGAAGTCTTATACTCTTAATCCACTTACCCTATTTTGTCCATCCCCCCACACCTTCCCTTCTGTGAACCACCAGATTGTTCTGTATCTATGAGTCTGTTTCTGATTTATTTTGTTTTTTTAGATTCCACATTTAAGTGATTCCACATAGTATTTTTCTTTCTTTGTGTGACTTATTTCACTTACCACAATACCCTGTAGATCCACCCGTTGCTGCGAATTCAAAAAGATCTCATTCTCTTTTTTTGTGGCTAATACTCCTCTGTGTGTGTGTGTGTCTGTGTGTCTGTGTGTGTGTCTGTGTGTGTATGTGTATGTGACATCTTTATCCATTCATCTATTGGTGGACACTTAGGTTGTTTCCATGTCTTGGTTATTACTGTAAATAAAGCTTCAATGAACACAAGAGTGCATACATCTTTTTGAATTAGTGGTTTTTAAAAAATGATTTTATTTTTTTAAGTAATCTCTACACCTAACGTGGGGCTTGAACCCGCAACCTTGAGATCAAGAGTTGCAGGCTCCACCAACTGAGCCAGCCAGGTGCTCCTGAATTAGTGTTTTAATTTTCTTACGTAAATACCCAGAAGTGGAATGGCTGGATCATATGGTAGTTCTATTTTTAATTTCTTGAGGAACCTCCATACTATTTTCCACAGCAGCTGCACCATTTTGCATTCCCACCTCAAAATGAGCTACTACGTTCTGTTTGGCATCATTTCGTTTAGCAGTTTTGCATTATATTCCCAAGTAAGAATCATCCATAGTTTCATATGTTGTACTGTCTTTATTGGCATCAATCCTCCATAACCAGAATATGGAACTTTTACTTTTTCATGCCTTGAATACTTTTAAAATAGCACTGGAGTGGTCTGCACCTTAAAGGTTTGGTTGAATTCCCTTCTAAAGTCAGTTGACCTAGTACTTTTTATAGGAGTTGCTTTTGAACATTTCCTAATTCTTTTATAATAACAGATGACTTTTTCTTACAGTTTTTTTTTTCTAGTGTCAGTTTTGGTAATTTATGCTTTCATAGAAAAACAAACATTTTGGTGGAGTTGAGTAAATACTGTCATATTTCACACAATTTCCTCTAAATCTGTGGTTGTCTACACACTTTCTTGTCTTGTTTTGCGTATTTCGGCTCTCTCCCCTTTCTCATTGACTATGTTAGCTGACAGTTTACCTTTTTTTTTTTCCGAAGAAACACTTCTGGGATTTATTAGTTCTGTTATTTTCCTAATTAACTGACTTCTGCATTTATATTTAATTTTTCCTTCACTCTGTTTTTCTTAGGTTTATTTTTGGTTTGTTTTATAATTATTTGCAGTGGATACTTATTTTTTTATTTTCATATTTTCTGGCTCCTTCACACAAGTATTTAAGGCTATACATTTTCCTCCTAGCCCTATATTAACTTTACCACATCCTTTGAATCCATCGTGTTTTCATTGTTATTTTCTAGATACTCTTAAAGTTTATTCTGGATATAGTCTTTGAATCGAGATTTAAGGCAGTATTTAAAAAATTTCCAGATGACTTCCATGCTATTCCTTATGTTCCATATATAAGTGAAACCGTATGATAATTGTTTTTCTCTGCTTGACTTATCTCACTCAGCATTATACCCTCCAGTTCCATTCACGTCAATGTAAATGGTGGGTATCCATCCTTTCTGATGGCTGAGTAATATTCCATTGTATATATGAACCACATCTTCTTTATCCAGTCATCTGCTGTTGGACGTCTGGGCTCTTTCTACAGTTTGGCTATTGTGAACATCACTGCTATAAACATTGGGGTGCAGATGCCCCTTCAGATCAATACATTTGTATCTTTGGGATAAATACCTAGTAGTGCATTGCTGGGTCATAGGGTAGCTCTATTTTTAACTTTTTGAGTAACCTCCACATGGTTTTCCAAAGTGGCTGCACCAACTTGCATTCCCACCAACAAGAGGACATTAGGAGAAGGAAGGGGGAAATGAAGGGGGGAAATCAGAGGGGGAGACGAACCATGAAAGACTATGGACTTCGGGAAACAAACTGAGGGTTTTAGAGGGGAGGGGAGTGGGGGGATAGGCTAGCCCGGGGAGGGGTATTAAGGAGGGCATGTATTGCATGGAGCACTGGGTGTTATACACAAATAATGAATCATGGAACACTACAGCAAAAACTAATGATGTACTGTATGGTGACTAACATAACATAATAAAATTTTAAAAAATAATAAAATAAAAATTTCCAGATAAGATGGTGGTTTTCACTTTTTCAATTAATTTTTAGCATTATTGGATTTATGTATGTATTTTTACTTTTGGAAATTAAGGTCGTGGTCTGATATATGGTCACTTTTTACGAATGCTCTGTGAATAGTTGAAAAGAAGGTGCACTCGTTATTTTCAGGGTAGAGATTTAAATACACCAATTTGATATGCCTCATCCATTGTGTTATTTAGTTCTCCTGTCTCCTCATGTTGCATTCTCTAGGCTTGTTTCTTCATTGGTAAGATGGGACAATGATAGACCCTACCTCAAAGGATTATTGAGAGGATCACATGGGTATAGTTAATACTGAAGGCATTTAGAAGAGTGCATCTGGGTCTAAGTGTTTGATAAAAGCTGCCACTCTGTAGGTTCATGTGTCCATTTGGTCTGTCACAGGCTGACAAATAATTGCAAATTTGCTTCTGTGGACATTGCAAGGACAAGAAACAAAAGACTGATCATAAAATTTCAATTAGATCAGATGACTGAATTAAAGGGGAGCGTAATAAAATAAACCTTTTATGAGAAAAAAATTGCTTCTATGGTTGTCTTTCTTCTTGTTTTTGGTTTTGAATGTTGAAGCTTTTTATTTTCCATATATATTCAAAACTGCTAGATTTTCATTGAGGCTTGAGCCCTTTATTCTTTTAAGTTTTTCTTTCACCCTTCCACTTTTAATGCTTTTTGAATGAATGCTGCCATGTACACAATTAAGTTCTTGATTCCTTGAATGTATTACCTTTGTTTTCATTCACCTCATGTGTCTGTGACCATTCTTTGATTCAGACAAGTTGAAAATAACTTTAGGTAGCTCTCTTGTATGGAGTATAAAATTGGGTTATGCATTGTGATCCAATTGAAGCATCCTTTTCTTTTTTAAAAAAATTACAATAAAAAACACATATAAAATTTATTGTCATAACCATTTTTAATTTTTATCTTTTTTAAGTTTTTGTTTAAATTCTAGTTAGTTAACATATACCGTAATATCAGTTTCAGGGGTAGAATTCAGTGATCCATCACTTCCGTACAGCAACAGTGCTCATCACAACAAGTGCCCTCCTGAATGCCCACCACACATGTAACCGCCCCCCCCCCCAGTAACCCTCAGTGTGTTCTCTATCGTTATGAGTCTCTTATGGTTGGCCTTCCTCTTCATCTTAACCGCTTTGAATGGACAGTATAGCAGTGTTAACTATATGCACATTGTTGTGCAACAGACCTCTAGAACTTTTTCATCTTGCTTGCAAAACACAAATTCTATGTCCATCTTTTAATAGATGAGTTTGGCCAATTCACACTTGTTGATCCAATAGGTGGGTTTGGTTGTAGTTTTATCATTGTATTTTATGTTATTCCCTCAGTTTTTCATGCTCATTTAATTTTTAAATCTTTTGCTAAAAGATTTCTGTTTTCAACATTTTATTTTGTGTCTCTTCTGGAAATTTGGACAGTGAATTTTTTTCTAGGGGTTACATTTATAACTATGGCTTTATATAATACATTTAATCCTGTCTTTGTTTATACTAACCTGTACAATAAAACTTCCTGTGATGATGGAAATGTTCTATATGTGTACTATAAAATAAAGAAGCCACTGGCCACATGTGGCTATTGAGCATTTGAAACGTAGCTAGTGTAGGTAAGGAAGTGAATTTTTAATTTCAATTAATTACCGTTAAATAGCCACATGAGACTAGTGGCCACCATATAGGACAGTGCAGCTCTGGACAGTGTCTTCAGTCCCTAGTACGAGCATCAACTGTCTCTCCTTCCCTTTCCACAACCATTCAAATCAATCGCATTATATTATTGTTTGAATATTTATCTTTGTATAATTAAATATACCTATACCTCAATTACTTGATGAAATGGCTTTAAATTATAGCAAAATTTTCCTCTGGGCTACAAAATATGAGGAAATCAGGATATTTATAATACACTCCGCATTCTTTCCACTTTCCCCTCTCAATTATTTTGGTTATATCGTTTCCACACTGTTAGGCAAAATAACACTTACGTGCTACTTTATAAGTATAATTCTTACACTTGTGCTAGTTTTACTCTTAATACACTTTTTTGGTAACATAACATTTATATAGAAAAGTGCACAAATCCTATATATAGAGCTCTATATAGCCATGTAACCTCCACAGAAATCAAGAAACCAAACCATTCAAATCAATACCAGTACCCCAGAGCCCACCTGTGCCACTTCCCCAATACCTGCTCCCTCTCTCCTCCCCAGAAGTGGCCATCCTGACCCTTAACGCCATAGAACATTTTTGCTTGTTTTTGAATGTTATAAAAATGGACTTGTATAGCATGTATTCTTTTGTGTCTGGTCTCTTCTGCTCATATTACGTTTTGAAGATACATGTATGTTGCTGCACGTAGCACTAGGTTTTACATCTTCACTGATGTATAATATTCCATTATGTGATTGTACCACAGCTTTTTGCATCCATTCTAGTGCTTCTGGAATTTTTCTATTTTTGACATTATAAGTAATGTCTCTATTTTTTTAAAAGATTTTATTTATTTATTTGACAGAGAGAGACAGCGAGAGAGGGAACACAAGCAGGGGGAGTGGGAGAGGAAGAAGCAGGCTCGTAGCAGAGCAGGGAGCCCGATGTGGGGCTCGATCCCAGGACCGTGGGATCACGGCCTGAGCTGAAGGCAGACACTTAACAACTGAGCCACCCAGGTGCCCCTAAGTAATGTCTCTATGAATTTTTTGTTTTAAAAATTTTATACACCTGCATATATGTACAAATACACAGTTCTGGTATTGCTGGTGAAGGAGTTTTCAAGTTATCTTATTCATAATTTTGCTGGAACCACAAGATCCCCCTATGACACATTTATCCATGTCTCTGTAATTATAGCACATTACATGGTTAGGGAATAGGGAAAATTACTCTACCATGTAGTAGAGTAGAGGATATGGCAAAAAATGCCAAGATATGTGGCTGCAAAGTTGATGTCCAAAATCAAACACAAGTTCCGTGTCCTCATGGGAGGGTAGGGTTCATTGGCCAGGACACCAGCAATTGTGTTGTAAGGGACCAGCCCAACCCAGAGATGTGACTGGAGAAAAAGTTTAAAATTAAGAGTCAGAAGCCAGATTTAAACCAAACTGGAACGAGTACGTCAAAAAACAATGGTGAGGGATGCCTGGGTGGCTCAGTAGGTTAAGCATCTGCCTTCGGCTCAGGTCTTGATCCCAGGGTCCTGGGATTGAACCCCGCATTGGGCTCCCTGCTCAGCGGGGAGCCTGCTTTTCCCTCTTCCTCTGCTCCCCCCCCCACTCTTGCTCCCTCTCTCATTTAATAAATAAAATCTTTAAAAATAAAATTTTAAAAAAGAACAATGGTGAAATTATTTGGGTTACTCAAGTGAGAAGAAAAAGAAAGCTGGTCTTGACCTTACTTATTACACAAAACTAAATTTCCAAAAGAATCAAAGTTTAAATGGTCAGAGATGAAAGCATATAATTAAATAGAAAATATGAAACCATAAAAATAAAAAGAGAAAACACCGATGAAGGATTTTTGGGTACAACACAAAACCCAGAAGCCCATGAATGAATAAAAAGTATTCAATATCTGATTATAAAGAAATGTTAAATTTATTCATGGCAGAAAATATCACTAAAAACATCACATTGGGAACAATTGGGGAAATTATTTGTAAGTCAAATAGTTAACAAAGTACTATAAAAAATCCAGGATCCTCACCCCCCCCAAATCAATCTCTACATAAAAATGTTGGATTCCATTATGGAATAAAATATCTAATAAGATGAAAAGACAAACAACCAATTAGGACAAGATTTGTAACCTAAATAATAAACTAAGGCTACTATCACTACAATGCAATAACTCTTAGAAATCAATACACAAAAGACAACAACCCAGCGGAAAATTGTACAAATGACAGGAAAATGGCGTTTCTGGAATAAGAATTTTAAATAGTGATTTGGTACATGGTATGATCCTGTTTATGTTAATAAAAATATATAAAAGCAAGTTAACACATCCTAAGGAAAAATCCGGAAGAATACACTGGCACTTGCTCATGGTGCCTAGTGCAGGAACTGAGACCATTAGAAATATTTGCCTTCTAACTTACAGGTTTGTGTAAAGGCCGTATGTCTTTTATATTAAGCATATATTACCCTTGAAAGAAAGGTTAAACGTATAGTTAAATACAGAATTGTAAATATATTATGATTCCAGGTTTGTTTCCCTGCTTTAAATATGCATGGACATACATTTGTAGTTCAAAAAGAAACCTGAGGGAAACCATTAAAACGTTCACAGTGGTTCTCTCTAGGTGGTGAGATTGTGGAGGGTATTTTTTGATCATTCTATAAGTTTCTGTAATTCTGCAACTATGTCCAATGACCATGTTTTGCTTCTATAAACTCAAACTAATATCCAAAAAAACCCCACAACATTTTTTTAAAGATTTTATTTATTTATTTATTTGACAGAGAGAGAGACAGCCAGCGAGAGAGGGAACACAAGCAGGGGGAGTGGGAGAGGAAGAAGCAGGCCCATAGCATAGGAGCCTGATGTGGGGCTCGACCCCAGAACGCCGGGATCACGCCCTGAGCTGAAGGCAGACGCTTAACCGCTGTGCCACCCAGGCGCCCCCCACAACATTTTATAACCAAAAACGCAACAAAAATATTCGATCTTTGCTGGAATGGGGAAAAATCTGGCACACAATATAGCTTTCACCAAATGGACCATCTACACTAAATTTCTTTTCTTTTCTTTTCTTTTTTATTTTTTAACGTAAGCGCTACATACAACATGGGGCCTGAACACCCAAGATCGAGTTGCATGCTCAGGGCCTCTGGATGGCTCAGTCCTTGGAGCATGCGACTCTTGATCTTGGGTCATGAGTTCAAGCCCCGTATTGGGCATGGAGCCTATTTTAAAAAAATAAACGTCGCATGCTCTACCGACTGAGCCAGCCAGGTGCTCCCCGACTCCCTGGTCTACACTAAATTTCAAACTCCTAAGTGACTGGATTCATCCCAAAGCATCAGGCATGTGCCAGCTTCACTGTGAAGGACTGCAGCCTGGATTTAATTTGACAAATGTCTGGCACACGGAGTCAGTCAGGGAGTGTTGGTTGAACGAGCAAATGGAAGTGCTTACAGCAGAAATTCTGGGCTGAGGCTGAGCTGGACACCTGCCATTTCCTCCTACTCGAAGGGGAGGAGAAGACAAGGCATCTTTGCTCAGAAGTGAAGTTGGTGTGACCAAGCCAGACCTTTCTCCAGCTGAGGAGAATAGGAATATGAGAAAGATGTTGTGACACCTACTAATGAAATTCATAACATCAGCTGGTGAAAGGAGAGACACTATTCTATACATTCAAATGATGCTAAAATGGCACTTGTAAAATCCAATTTCCCCACCTGACACTGAAAACCCTTCGTGGGACTGGAACCAAAGCCTAATTTCAAACAGCAGAGTCTGGATGTCCTTTCCGTGAGCAAGCCACCTCACCCATATGTCTCCCCTCCCACCCTGTCTCTCTGGAACTCATAACTGTACTCAGTCTCTACTCAAAGCATTCATCTAACCTCAGCCCTCAAGGAGGTTTGGCTCTATCCTGGAGGACACTGTTTTCTCACTGCCCTCTCCTCAGGAGGCTTTCCTTTCTTCTCAACCCCATACACCTCAGGGTAGGAGGTAGACAGTGTGCCTCTCCCAGGGCTGTTCTCCTGCCCCATATTCCCTCCCACTTAAAAAAAATCACTCTTGGAATTTTATGACTTCAGGTCTCACGTTTAGATTTTTTTTAGAGAGATAGAGAGGAGGAAGGAGGGGCAGAAGGAGAGGGAGAGAAAGGATCTTAAGCAGGCTCTGTACCTAGCATGGAGCCCCACACGGGGCTCAATTCCACAACCCAGAGATCATGACCTGAGCAGAAATTGAGTTGGATGCTTAACCGACTGACCCACCCAAGCACCCCTCACATTTAGATCTTTAATCCATTTTGTTTGTTTTGTCAGTGCTGTAAGAAAGTGGTCCGATTTCAGTCATTTGCATGCAGCTGTCCAGTTTTCCAAGCACCATTTGTTGTCATAGATTAGTTGACCATAATGTCATGGGTTTATTTCTGAACAGTCTATTCTGTTCTATTGATCTACATGTGTATTTTTATATCAGTACCATACTGTTTTGATTACTACATCTTTGTAGCATATCTTAAAATCTGGGATTGTGATATCTCCAGGTTTGTTCTTCTTTTTCAAGATTGCTTTGGCTGCTCAGGGTCTTTTATAGTTCCATACAAATTTTAGGATAATTTGTTCAGTTATGTGAGAAAAGCAGTGCTATTTTGATAGGGATTGCATTATATCTGTAGATTGCTTGGGGTAGTATGGACATTTTAACAATACTGGTTCTCCCAGTTCCATGAGCCTGGAATATCTTTCCATTTGTTTGTGTCATCTTCAATTCCTTTCATCAATGTTTTATAGTTTTCAGAGTACAGGTCTTTCACCTCCTTGCTTAAGTTTATTCCTAGGTATTCTATTTTTTCTGGTGCAATTGTAAGTGACATTGTTTTCTTAATTTCTTTTTCTGCTACTTCATTATTAGTCTATAGAAATGTAAGACATTTCTGTATATTAACTTCATATCCTATGACTTTACTGAATTCCTTTGTCAGTTCTACTTTTTGGTGGAGTCTTCATTATGTTGAGCTATGGTCCCTCTAAACCTTTGTTGAGAGTTTTTATTTTGACTGAATGTTGTACTTCATCAAATGCTTTCCCTGCATCTATGAAAATGATCATATGGTTTTTATCCTTTCTCTTGCTAATGTGATGTATCACAGTGATTGATTTATGAATAGTGAATGACCCTTGCACCTGGGAATAAATCCACCGAAAACAAAATTTAACTATTGGGAGTAAAAGTAAAAAGCTTTTGCACAGCAAAGGAAACCATCAACAAAACAAAAAGAAAATGTACAAATGGGAGAAGATATTTGCCACTGATATATCCAATAAGGGGTTAATATCCAAAATATAAAAAGAAGTTATACAACTCAAAGCCAAAATAACAAATAATCCAGTTTTTCTGGAGGAGATTATGCTAAGTGAAATAAGTCTACCAGAGAAAGACAATTATCATATGGTTTCACTCATTTATGGAACATAAGAAATAGGAAGATCGGTAGGAGAAGGAAGGGAAGAATGAAGGGGGGGTAAACAGAAGGGGGAATGAACCACGAGAGACTATGGACTCTGGGAAACAAACTGAGGGCTTCAGAGGGGAGGGGGGTGGGGGATTGGGATAGGCTGGTGATGGATATTAAGGAGGGCACGTATTGCATGGTGCACTGGGTGTTATACGCAAGTAATGAATCATGGAACATTGCATCAAAAACTGGGGATGTACTGTATGGTGACTAATACAACAAAATAAAAATTATTTTAAAAAATCTAGTTTTTACAAGTAGGCAGATGACATGAATAGACATATTTGTGAAGAAGACATACGGATGGCCAACAGACACAAGAAAAGATGCTCAATATCACTCACCGTCAGGGAAACGCCAAAAAACAGTGAGATACCACCTCACACCTGACAGAACCTCTAAAATCAAAACACAAGAAATAACAAGTGTTGGTGAGGATGTAGACAAAAAAGGAAACTTTGCGCACTGTGGTTGGGAATGCTACCGGGTGCACTACTGTAGGAAACCGTTAGAAGGTTAATAAGGGGAGGCAGTCACGTGCCAGCGGCCTCAGAAGAAGGCTCTGCAGGGGACGGTGCGTGCTCCCTCGGGAGCCCAAGTGACGTCAGGTGCCGAGAGGCGGAGCTTCCTGAAGTAGGCTCCATCTCCTCAGGGTCGACTGGATCCGGGAATCTCTGCCGCCACAGCAAGGCCGCCTTGGCGGGAAGCAGCCCCATGGGGGCTGTCTGCGCAGGCGCCCTGGGCACCCCCAGCAGCCTTGCGCGCGGAAGGGCGGAGCTTCGTGAAGGCGCCTCAGAGTCTGAGCCATTGGCGGAGAGTGCGGGCGGCTTAGCTGCAGGCTCTGGGGAGGCGGGCTCAGCCGCCATGCAGGCCCCAGACGACGCCGAGGGCGGCAGCGAGGGCGGCAGCGAGGGCGGCAGCGAGGGCGGCAGCGAGGGCGGC
>NW_024423319.1:1094555-1113433 GCF_017311325.1 Ursus maritimus | reverse complement strand
GAAACCATCAACAAAACAAAAAGAAAATGTACAAATGGGAGAAGATATTTGCCACTGATATATCCAATAAGGGGTTAATATCCAAAATATAAAAAGAAGTTATACAACTCAAAGCCAAAATAACAAATAATCCAGTTTTTCTGGAGGAGATTATGCTAAGTGAAATAAGTCTACCAGAGAAAGACAATTATCATATGGTTTCACTCATTTATGGAACATAAGAAATAGGAAGATCGGTAGGAGAAGGAAGGGAAGAATGAAGGGGGGGTAAACAGAAGGGGGAATGAACCACGAGAGACTATGGACTCTGGGAAACAAACTGAGGGCTTCAGAGGGGAGGGGGGTGGGGGATTGGGATAGGCTGGTGATGGATATTAAGGAGGGCACGTATTGCATGGTGCACTGGGTGTTATACGCAAGTAATGAATCATGGAACATTGCATCAAAAACTGGGGATGTACTGTATGGTGACTAATACAACAAAATAAAAATTATTTTAAAAAATCTAGTTTTTACAAGTAGGCAGATGACATGAATAGACATATTTGTGAAGAAGACATACGGATGGCCAACAGACACAAGAAAAGATGCTCAATATCACTCACCGTCAGGGAAACGCCAAAAAACAGTGAGATACCACCTCACACCTGACAGAACCTCTAAAATCAAAACACAAGAAATAACAAGTGTTGGTGAGGATGTAGACAAAAAAGGAAACTTTGCGCACTGTGGTTGGGAATGCTACCGGGTGCACTACTGTAGGAAACCGTTAGAAGGTTAATAAGGGGAGGCAGTCACGTGCCAGCGGCCTCAGAAGAAGGCTCTGCAGGGGACGGTGCGTGCTCCCTCGGGAGCCCAAGTGACGTCAGGTGCCGAGAGGCGGAGCTTCCTGAAGTAGGCTCCATCTCCTCAGGGTCGACTGGATCCGGGAATCTCTGCCGCCACAGCAAGGCCGCCTTGGCGGGAAGCAGCCCCATGGGGGCTGTCTGCGCAGGCGCCCTGGGCACCCCCAGCAGCCTTGCGCGCGGAAGGGCGGAGCTTCGTGAAGGCGCCTCAGAGTCTGAGCCATTGGCGGAGAGTGCGGGCGGCTTAGCTGCAGGCTCTGGGGAGGCGGGCTCAGCCGCCATGCAGGCCCCAGACGACGCCGAGGGCGGCAGCGAGGGCGGCAGCGAGGGCGGCAGCGAGGGCGGCAGCGAGGGCGGTGCGGCTGGCGGAGCGGGCGGCCCGGACCGCCAGCCTAGCCCCGGCGCTCCTGGTTGCCAGGGGAGCTCCGGCAGCCGTGAAGGCGACGGTGGCCCTGGCAGCGAGGGAGCAGAGGGCGAGGCGGCCGGTGCCCCTCCTCAGGCCGGGCAGGCACCGCAGGCCCTCGGACCTGGTGGGGACGCAGCGCCCGTGGCTGTGGCAGCCGCCAGCCGACTGCTGGAGTTGTATCCTTTCCATGGAGCGTCCCTGGGCAGGGGCCATGGTGGGCTGGCCGGGGAGCACGGTGGCAGCCTGGGGAAGGGACCGAAGGGGGGGTGGTGCCCAGGGGGCAGCAGGGGCGCGCAGCCTGGCGGGATGGGGCGGTTGGTGCCCAAGGGCCTGCAGGGGGTGGGGGCGGTGGGAGGAAGGAGGCCTGAGGGGTCAAGGAAGCGGCTGAAGGGGCGCGGAGGGGGTGGGAGGGAGCGCGGGCGTCCTGGGGTAGAAGCGAGCCTCTGAGGGATAAGGAGGCCTCAGGGAAGGGGAGATTCAGGAGCGGATGGTGCCTTAACCGTGTCTCCCCCAGCACGCTCACTGTGCCTTTCCGGTCGCCCTTGGAGGCAGAGATGGCCTGCAGGTCCCTGGCCCCACATGCCCAACGCCACCGAGGGGTAGTTCAGAAGGAGCTGACAGTGAACGGCAGCACCCTGGCTGTGTCAGTTCTGGAAGAGTATGAGGTGGGGAGGGGTGGGGGGCGGTGGCGGCAGGTGCTGGGTTCCCGTCGCTGCCTTAGAGCGCCGCGGTGGAGGCACTGACGCGTTAGGTATAAAGAGGGGGCTGGTGCTCTGCACTTCCACCACAGTTCTCACCTGTAACCTCAGTTTCCTTTTCCCTCACTTTTAGTAGATGGACTGCCGAAGACCCTGTTTTCTTCCGAATTTCCATCAACTCCTTCCTCGACCAGCTTTCCCTGGTGATTCGAAACATTCGGGGTTTGGGTCCCCGCCTCCGCGAAGCCTAGGCCCAGGAAAGGGAGCTAAGGACTAACCTTGTGCCCCCTACTAGGCAAGGCACAGGGAGTTGATACTTGCAGTAATTGCCACTTTATTATCAGGGTCGAATTTGTTGCTTGGTCCACTTGATTTCTTTCCCTGTTGCTGGAGGAACGGGCGCTTAAATGTTTGTTACTGCAGAAAATAAAACTGAGCTACTATTTTGTGTCTGAGTTTCTTTCCAGCTACCGTGTCTCCAGATTTTCTTGCCTTTGTTCTGGTGTTGGAAGGGAGGTTCTGGGAGACAGATTCCAATAGCACAAGGTTATTGAAGACAACTTAGGGAAAGGAAAATCAAGTTCCATATTCAGCACTAAATACTGTCGACATTTTGGAGTATCTTCTTAGTTGTATGTACACATTAAACGCATAACAACATATAATGTATAAATTTTCAAGTTTACCATTGACTTTTTCCTGTTTTTTCCCCCCATTTAACATACTAGCTTTTCCACTCCCTAAACACTCTTCAGGAAATGTTACTGAATAGATACATAAAATGCATTATAACGTAATGTTGAACGGTTAAATCATTCCCAGTTTTTCCCCTATTATGGGTAGTGATTCAGTGGAATTCTTGGGCATAAGTCTTTGTATGAATGGTTATTTCCTTAAGATCGATTCCAGGAGGTAGAATTACGGAGTTTTTACTTTTCATGTTCTTCAGCTTTTTGACCTGCAGTACACAATTGCTCTCCAGAAAATATACCCTCCCGCCAGAATTCTGGTCTCCCCACATCACCACTAGGTTGGCTTGCTGCCAGAATAAAAAAACTTAAACTTCAAACGAGGGAAATAAACACAGAAACACAACAATAGGAATTTTGTGGCTTACTGGCCTTGTTTCAGATGAGCAAAGAAGCGCTGCGACAACCGGCTGAGGATTTTCGGGGGCGGGGGTGGGTGTTGGTTGGTGAGCTCTCTCTAAATAGCTTGTATCTTGGAACCTCGTTTAAACTTACTAGTAACATGTAGAGTCCGTTGGACTTTCTACATACATGGTCATGATATCTGTAAGCAAAAGCAGTTTTAGATCTTCCTTTACAGTTGGCATGCCTTTTACTGGAAAATAAATAAATATGTGATTGAGGGATTCCTCCTCATCATGGGGTTGTATTTCCGTGCTTCTTTGCATGCCTCGTAATTTTAGATCGGATGCCAGGCACTGTGTATTTGACCTTCGGTGCTGTGTCTTTTTTCTTTTTATTCCTAAACATAAGCTTTGTTCTGGGATGCTGTTATTTGGAAGCAGATTGTTTCTTTTGAGTCTTGCTTTTGAGAATTAGTGGGACCAGGGGCGCCTGGGTGGCTCAGTCGGGTTAAGCATCCAACTCTTGGTTTCGGCTCAGGTCGTGATCTCAGGGTCCTGGGATTGAGCCCCGTGTTGGGCTTCGTGCTCAGTGGGGACTCTGCTTGAGGATTCTCTCTCCCTCTGCCCCCCACCCCGAGTAAATAAATAAATCTTAAGGAGAAAAAAAAAAAAAAGAAGAAGAATTAGCGGGACCAGAACAGCTTTTGGTGTAGAATCCGTTTTTTCCACACTACTGAGGCAAGACATTTCTGAGTACCCTACCTGATGCCTCCTGAATTGTGAGGTTTCCCATTCTGGCTACTAGTCCCTGTCCTGCATAAGCGCTGGGCATAGTTACCTTTCATCCTTGCAAGTGGTCCTTTCCTCGGCCTCACCTAGTTTCCTCACAGGCTTGTGCCGATCAGGGGTGTGCTGCTTACGCCAGCAGGACCGTCTGCGGATATGCAGCATTCTGTCCCTCTGCAGCTCTCTGGTCTCTGGTCCTCTGCCCTGCCAACTCAATCTCCTGGACTCTCCCCGTTCTGTCTCCTCACTCAGGGATTCTGCTGGGCTCCATTTGGAGACACTCTCTCCAGACAGTAAGCTGCGGCAATTTCAGGGTTCATCTCGTTTCTTTTCCTTCTCCCAGATCATCGCCCTTGATTATCTGATAGCCAGTGCCTTCAGAGCTTTTGTTTCCTGTATTTCACGTGTGTTTCTTGGGGGGTGTTTCAAGTTTTTTATTCCATATGGCTAGGCAGACAGAGTCTTCCTTTGAGGAACTTAAAGATCTCTGATGGGGGCTGAGAGGGGAGAGACGATGCCCATCATGATGGTGGTGGTGATGACGGTGTTGACAATGGAGTTAATGAAAATGATGATACTCTCTCCTGACTGGATGCAGCGGCTGTAGTGGCTACAGAGAGGATCTGTGTCTCTCTTTCTGTGTCTCTCTGACTTTCTCTCATTCTCTCCCTCCTTTCTTTTTTTTTTTTCCTTTCATTCCCTTCCTTTCTTTCTTTCATCATTTTTAGACATTACTTACCCATGAAGAGATGAAAATTTAGCTCCTTTACACCACTACTTACAACACTTCTTCACCTTATGCTCTCAAAAATGGTTCTATTACATTCTACTCATTTTATTTTATTTTTAAAAAGATTTTATTTATTTATTTGACACAGAGAGAGAGACAGCCAGCGAGAGAGGGAACACAAGCAGGGGGAGTGGGAGAGGGAGAGAAGCAGGCTTTCCGCCGAGCAGGGAGCTCGATGTGGGGCTCGATCCCAGGACCCTGGGATCACGCCCTGGGACGAAGGCAGATGCGCTTAATGACTGAGCCACCCGGGCACCCCATCATTTTATTTTTTGAAAGATTTTATTTATTTGAGAGAGAGAGAGAGAGAGAGAGAGAGAGAGAGCGTGCACAAGAGCAGGGGTGGGTGGGGCAGAGGGATAAGCAGACTCCGGGCTGAGTGCCCAGCTCGACTCGGGGCTCAATTCCAGGACCCCAGGATCGTGACCTGAACCGAAGGCAGGCACTTCACTGACTGAGCCACCCAGGCGCCCCTCATTCTACTCATTTTGGGTATTATTCCCCCTGACGTTAAAGGTCACCTTGACGACAATGGTAAATTTACAAACCCTCTCCCTAAATGTCTTTTCTCTTCTTTCTGCCTGGACTGGTTTCTCTCTAGGCTGGCTGACTGACTGCACAGCTGTCATCCTGGACATCCCCTCACCTTTTCCTGGGGTGCAGTTACTATCCTGGAACATACGTCTTTCTCCTTTTACTGTCTCTTACTGTTTTGCCCCTTTTTGTTTATATCCTTGTTTGTTTGTTTAAGTGAGATTTATTGAGGCATAATTTATATACTACAGTATTCACCCCTTCTAGGTGTAAGTCTCTATGCATTTTGGAAAAACCATACAGTCACATATCTACCACCGCAATTGAGATAGAGAATATCTACATCACCCCAAAAGTTCCTTCATTTCCCTGTGTAGCAAAACTCTCCCCCAGCTCCTGGCCACCACCGATCTGATTTCTCTACCTAGAGTTCTACCTTTTCCAGAATGTCAAATAAATGGACTCCTACAGAATGCATCCTTTGGGTCCGGGTGTTTTTCACCCAAGTGTTAGCATGTATCAGTCGTCCCATTTTTGTTGCTGAGTAGTATGCATCCATTGATGGTTATTTTGGTTGTTTTGAGGTTTTATTCATCATTAATAAAGAACATAGAAAACATGGCAAATGATATTAGCAACTCACTCACTATTATATATATTAAACTATTCACTTGATGAAGTTTTAAACATTGACAGTCTCCAATGTCAATGTTTGGTGAGGGTTAGTTGGAAGCAAAGTCTCTTACACACTCTCAGTTGGAGTGTTTATAAAACCTACTTGGAAATTTACTTGACATTATTTGTTAAAGAGGGGCATACACCTTGACCCAACTTTGGGAATCTATCCTAGAGAAACTCTTGCATATGTGACAAGGCAATATGGAGCACGGTATTAATTGCAGCATCATTTGTCATAGTGAAAAACCGGAAAGAAGGCAAATGCACACCAACTGAGAAAGGTTCAGTAAGTCAAGGTACAACCGTCCTGGTGGGACATCACACAGCAGTTAAAGAGCAAAGGAGATAGATCCCTGGGTACTAACATAGAAAGAGATTAAAACAAGCCGAGGAACTCTGCACAAGGCACGTTCCTGCTTCTGCAGTATGCTCTCACCACGCGAACATGTGTAACCATACCTGGAACAAGCCGCCGCCACTCCAAGAATGTTCATCACTAACAATCACATTATGGAAGGAAACGTTCACCTTTTAAATTTCAGACTTGCATGTTATTTAAATATGTCCCTTGAGTATGTATTACATTAGAAATAAATATTTTTGGGGCGCCTGGCTGGCTCAGTCAGTGAAGCGTCCGACTGTTGATTTCGGCTCAGGTCGTGATATCAGGGTCCTGGGATCGAGCCCCACGTCGAGCTCCATGCTCAGCCCAGAGTCTTTTTGTCCCTCTCCCTCTGCTCTTCCTCCTCCTCCCTCTCCCTCTCCCTCTCTGTCTCAAATAGCTAAATAAAATCTTAAAGAAAAAATATTTTCATTTTGCACAATAATCATGTGTTGTATTAAGTTAAGGAATAATCTTTCCTAGATTCACTCTTTAAAAACATTGGGGAAAGATTTTGAATTTGATGAAATACCTGTCACCACCGTAGAGGACATCTGTTGGTTTTGTCACCCAGCATCCTTTCCCCTTCTCCTCGTACCAGTATCCTTATCCCCTCCCCCCCCCCAGAAGACCCCCATTTTCCTTCCCCTCAGCAGTTATGATTCTGGGAGAGTTGACTTCACCCTTGATTCCAGGGGTGGGCATGTGGCTCAGGCCTGGCCCATCAGAGTGCTGCTCTCCTGTGGCCACGGTGACCCCATACAAGCCAGTGACACTTTGGGGGCTGCGGCAGGGGGGACAGGCTGACACTGGACAGAGGCGAAGCAGGAGCAGGAAGGCACATCTCAGAGAACCAAATCCTGGATCCAGCCATGCCTGAAGACAGGAATTACCCCCAGACCGTTCAGTTACACCGATCCAGGATTTCTCCCTTTGGCTTAAGCCAACCTGAATACTTTTTATTGTGTCTCTTTGTTTCTTTCTTCACTTTGCAGTAGGAAAATCTTGACCATTATTGAATCGAGGAACCATAGTTTTACTTTTTATTTAACCTGAGAATGTGGCTCTCCTTTCTTTTAACAGAGAAACTGGCCTATTTTATTCTACTAAGGCATTGGCTCTTTGCTGATAAGTCATCGAGACATATTATGGTAGAAAAGGAGACAAATGAGTCTTCTGTAAGAATCCAGAGAGGGAGGGGAAGGACTGCAAAGGGCAGCTGGAGGAAAGGGACAAGAAGGAGGGGCACTGGGGCCCACCCTTTCCAGATAGGGCTCCCAAGACTGCCCCAGAACTGTGGGGCTGGATCATCAAGAGATCAGAACATGGTCTGAGCCTCCCTCCCTCACCCAGCAAAGCCCAGAGTTAGTCCACCGCCTTGGCCCCACAGATGGACTGCTGAAGTTGCCGGGCTGCGCTAACACCCAAGTCAGGTCACAAAACTCCTCTATTCCAAACCCTCCGTGGGCTCCCCTCTCACTCAGAGACCAAGACAAAGCCCTTTACAGTGGCCTACAAAGTGGGACGTGACCCGGGCCTCCCCCCCCCACCCCCCATCTTCTCTGGCCTCCTCCCCTCTCCTCTCCACCTTGCTCCCTCTGAGCCAGCCACGCTGGCCTCCTCCCCTTTCTGAAACACGCCAGGCCCACACTTGCCTCAGGGCCCTCTCACTGGCTCTTTCCTGTCTGGAACCCTCTTCCCCCGGGGCTCCACCTGGCTCCCTCACATATCATTCCTGGCCACCCCATTTAAAATTGCATCCCACTTCCTCCCCACCTGCGTGCGTGACTTTAACAGGTGTGTGTGTGGGGGGGGGGTTGGGGGTAAGAAGTAGGTAGGTGCATCAGGATGGAGATGCAGCTGGGGCAGTAAAGAGTTGTCAGATAGGAAGGAGTTTGGGTGCCTCTGATGACACTGGGGAGTTCTGCACAGAGTGGGACAAGATCCACCTTTCCGCTTCTCAGGTTCCCAGTGCCTGCTGCGTTGAGAAGAGGATGAGGGCAGGTGGAACAGAAGTGGGGAGACTGGCATCCAGGCGAGAGCCGGGGGTAGCTGGGACCAGGCTGGGGGCAGCGGGGGTGGGGAGAAGGGAACAGATTCGGATTGTATCTTGAAGGCTGAGCCACCAGCGTTTGCTGAGGACGGACGGACTGGACACCGCCCGGGAGCTCCTCAGATCCTCAGGACCCCTGCAGCGAGTTACTCTTCCTCCCGCTCATCCAGAGTCCTGAGCCCGACAGCCTGTCCCCCAGCAGCTTCCCTGTTCACCCACGGCCCACCTGCCCCAAGGACAAAGCCACGCCCGCACTCCACGTTCCCAACATTTAATGAGGAAAAAAACTACATGAACAACGACAACAAAAAGCTCATGCCAAAAGAAGAGGAGAGAAGTGGGTTTTCGGGACCACGAGGCGGGGCCAGATCCCTCCGAGGAGGAAGAAGAACAAAGGAGTAAGGCACGGCCGCCTTGGCCAGGCCACTCAGGGCAGGCGCAGGGCAGGGCAGCGGAGGGTGAGGGGTCCGGGGCAAGTGCAGACAACACGGAGGAAGTCTGGCCGTAGGGCCGGGAGGAGGAGAGTTCCAGAGTCTCCAGGCCCAGGTCAGGCCCTGGCACGAGCCTGGTTAGAGTTCTCCAGGCGCTCAGAACAGGGCCCTGGGAAAAGGGACAGTCCGACTCCCGAGACGCTTGGAGGGGATGCTGTGGCCCAGCTGCGGGGAGACCCCTCGGCACAGCCACAGTCCGAGGGCGGCTTGGGGAGCGTCACCCTCCCTCCATCCCACCCACAAGCGCTGCTGCTGGTGCCGAGACCCCCTCCTCGGAATGGGCGGGGCCAGCCGCGGCATGGGGGAGGTGCCAGAGGCTAGGCCAAGGCTGGCGATGTCACAGAGGAGCCGGGACGACCCCAGGAGAGAAGGAGCGCGGGGCCGACAACATCCCAGAGAAGGGACACACAGTTACAGACGGAGAGGCCGAGGTGGAGATAAATTAAATAAATACGTGGTTGGGGGTATAAATAGCAAGGAGGGCAGGGGCTGCCACAACACCTGGGCAGGAGGGCAGGAGGGCAGGAGGCCAGGGCTATTGCTGCTGCCGGGGGTCGGGGGCTTGCTCCTGTCACCCCTGCCCCCAGGCAGGGCCCAGAGGAAGGCACTAATGAAGGGGGCCCAGGTGTGCCGGGGGCAGACTGGCCCGGTGACCCCCGCCCCGCCCCCGCGCCCTCCCCCTCCCCCTCCCCCTCCCCGGATCCAGGGCTCAGCCCGGAGGACAGCTCAGGACTGAGACGCCCTCTCCTCCTCACCGGTTCCGCCACACTTAGCTGTTGCTGGACACGAGGCTGATGATCTGTTCCAGTTTTTGTCGCAACTTATGCTTCCGACAAGAGGCATCTCGGTCCAGAGCGGTGAGAACCTGGGGGAGGAGGGTTCCCCCCCCCACCGGGAGCGGGGTTGGCGAGGAGGGGCCGGTTCCTTCTGGGCAAAGCCCTCCTCCCCAGCTTGAGCTCTTCCCTCCCTGGCGCCTCAGCGCACCCCTTCCTCCCTGGGGGCCCTGGGCACGTGGGAGGAGCCGCAGTCCCTCCCCTGGGACCCCGCCCAGGCCAGCTTCTCCTCCACCCCTTCGCTCCCTCCTCCCCAGGGCCAGAGGGCAGCCCCTCCCGAGAGCGGCCGGCCTGGACTTGCCGTCCCCGAGTTCCCCATCCCCTCCGAACCCCCAACACCCGCACCCCCACACGCGCACCTCTCTTGTGCGGGTGTCCAGGAGCTCGTTGCCAAGCGCAGCGAGCCTGCTGGGGCCTCCCCTCCTCCCTCGGCGGTCAACAGCACCCGGCGGAGCCCATCACTCCCTCCTCCCTGACCACCCCCTCCCCGGTGTGCGCGCATGCGTGCGTGTGCGCGTGCGGCTTATTCCGGTTCCAGGAGGTCGCCCCGCACCTGCGCTCTTGGGGGTCCCTCCCAGCCCTCTGGCCGCCCCTCCTCAGTCTCCGCTGCCGGCTCCCTCTCTTCCCTGCCACCTCCGAGTGTCCCAGGGCCCCAGGGCTCGGTGCCGTGGGCCGCTTCTCCCCCTGCACCCGCTCTCGGCCGCCCTTGGTGAGCTCATGCAGGCCCAGGGCTTTCAGGGCCCTGTCCTGGCTCACAGATTGGTATCTCCGTCCCAGACATTTCCCCCTACTCCAGACTCCTATATCCACCTGCCAAATAGACATCTCTATTTGGATGTGAAATAGAAAATGCGAAAAATAACCGGGGATGTACTGTATGGTGACTAACATAATATAATAAAAAATCATTAAAAAAAAAGAAAGAAAATGCGAAAAATGATACCTGCTACTGCAATGTTAAGCAACAACAATAACAGTATTGAGTCAAATAGCCTAAGGCAAACAACAGAAACCTAAAAAGAAAACTTAAATATGCAAGTGTTTTTAATAAATACTTCCGCGTTTGTTACATGTTTAGAGTATCACATCTTTGTCGTAACTGGAAAATACTTTTCTTCCTCATTTTTCATTGTATCTTTGTTCACGGTCCTTTTCTATGTAGTGGTTTAAATTTTTTAATGTGTTTATGTGATCCATTGTTTTCATTATAATTTCCAGGTCTTGTTTCCTACGAAAAGCCCTCCTCTGTGTAAAATTACGGAAGTGTTCACTTAACCTCTTCTGGTACTCTAAAATTTTTATCAACTGGTAATTAATTTTGTTGAGAAAGGAACATTGGATTCTAACTTTGTTTTCTCTCCAAAGTCTTAGTCAGGTGTCCCCAAACCATTTATTGAATAATTCTTATTTGCCCCCTAAGTCGAAATGTCATCTTCACCAAATTCTAAATCCCCGTCTGGGTTTCTTCTTGCGCATTTGTTCAAATGGCTAATATAGGTTCGGTGATTCCAGGATGGCCTCTCTGAGGAAATTGTTTGAAGAATACAATAGGGGTGGTGGGGAGCAGGGTGAGGAGAAAGAGAGACAGAGACACTCTTACAGAAGAAACCTTTTGGGGGGCGCCTGGGTGGCACAGCGGTTAAGCGTCTGCCTTCGGCTCAGGGCGTGATCCCAGCGTTCTGGGTTCGAGCCCCACATCAGGCTCCTCCGCTATGAGCCTGCTTCTTCCTCTCCCACTCCCTCTGCTTGTGTTCCCTCTCTCGCTGGCTGTCTCTATCTCTGTCAAATAAATAAATAAATAAAATCTTTAAAAAAAAAAAAAAAAAAAAGAAGAAACCTTTTGGAATGCCAGGAGGAAAGCTCACAGAAGCATCAGCCAGGTGACATTTCAGAGGGATCGGTGGTTCTCCAAGTCTTCCAAACCATCTCCGATACTCTCATGACAACTGTGAGGACACCACTCTTTGGTGCTCTTGCGTTAAGGACAGAGACCCAGGGAGGCTGGAGATCCAGCTGCCACTGCAGTGTAATAACTCTCAGAATCCTTTTCTCAGTTGGGTTTTCTTGACATCTCCACACTTTGGCTCCATGCACTAAGGGATCCCCCACTTTGCCCATTGCAAGGTAGGAGAGAGGCCAGAAGTTTCCTTCTGGGTCTGGAGGCAAAAATGTCAAGATTGGAGTAGTGGTTCCCAGGCTCTAGGTTACCCGAGCCCATCAGAAGTGACCGTCTACCCCGTGGTCACCTTTCAAAATGGTTTCACGGCAGCATGTACCCAAACCCTAGAGTCTGCCTTCAGAAAACATATGGTCCTAGTTGCCTGCAGGGGATAGCTGGGTTCTCTACTTCCTTCTCCCATGATGTGAATGGGAGCCTCTTGGCCTTCCCCAACTTTAGCCAATCAGTAATGGCAAATCACCCAAACCACCGTGCACTCCCTGAGTTTGTTGCTTGAAATCTACTGACTATTCTTATCTATGAGTTGGAGCATTTTGGTTGTAAGCGGCAAAATGCAGCTCTGACTAATTGGCGGGGGGAGGGGGTGGGGGGGAGGTGGAGGGTTCATTGGAGAGTGGACTGCACATCCCCAGAGGGTCCCACTGGAGTAAGCAGCAGACCACTGATCAGCACAAGTGCGTGAAGAAACTACCCAAGGCCAGGGAAAGGACCATCTTCAAGGATGAAAGGTAGCTATGCCCAGCACTCAAGCCAGACAGCAAATAGTGTCTAACTCCAGCAACCAAGAGGGCAAACCTCATAGTTTGGGAGGCATTTAGCAGGGCACTCAGAAAGGTCTTGCCTCAGTTGTGTGTGTGTGGCGGGGGGAAATGAATCCTACACTGAGCTCCTCTGGTCCCATGTAGCAAATCTTCAAAGCACGGCTCAAAAGGATCAAACTGTTTCCATTCACTGTTTTTAAAAAGATTTTATTTAATTTGAGAGAAACAGGGCACGCATGAACGGGGGGGGGGAGGAGGGGCAGTGAGAGAGGGAGAAGCAGACTCCCCACTGAGCAGGGAGCCCTATGCGGGGCTCGATCCCAGGACCCTGGGATCATGACCTGAGCCGAAGGCAGATGCTTAAGTGACTGAGCCAGCCAGGCGCCCCAAACTGTTTCCACTCACTTAACAACATCCTTGAACAAAGCTCATGAATGTGTCTAGGAATACAAACATATCCAGAACCTAAGGCAAAATCATAATGTCTGGCAATCCAATCCAAAAGTACCAGGCATGCAGAGAAGCAGGAAAATCCAACCCATAATGAGGACAGAAATCAAGCAATAAAAGGCATTCGGACTGGAAAGAAAGAAGAAAAACTGCCTTTATTTGCAGACACGATCACCTACATAGAAAATCTACTGGAGTCTACAAAAGAGCTACTAGACTAGTTAGGGAGCTTAGCGAGTTTTCAAGATACAGCATATTTCAGAGAGAGCTACTTTGAGAACACGTACAAATTAAAAATAAGGGGCTTAGGGGTAGAGCACCTGGGTGGCTCAGTGGGTTAAAGAGCCTGCTTTCAGCTCAGGTCATGATCTCGGGGTCCTGGGATGGAGCCCCGCGTCCAGCTGTATCAGGCCCCCTGCTCAGTGGGGAGTCTGCTTCTTCCTCGCGCTCCCTGTCCCTCCACCCCATGCTCACCCTACCCTCGTGCTCACACTCATGCTCACCCTCGTGCTCTCGCTCTCTCTCAAATAAATAAATGAAATCAAAAAAAGAAAGAAAGAAAGAAAGAAAGAAAGAAAGAAAGAGAAAGAAAGAAAGAAAGGTAGGTTTCGGGGCCCCTGGCTGGCTCAGTCAGTAGAACATAGGACTCTTGACCTTGGCTGTGAGTTGGAGCCCCACACTGGGCATAGAGTGTGTTTAAAAAAACATAAAATAAGAGGCTTAATTCTCCCTCTTGAAGATATGGGAAGAGATGACCCCTTTCTTAATGCATTTACTTTAGAAAACTATCCCTAGAAGACTGTTCCACCCAGTGTTTCAAACTTTTGTTTGGGATGTTGACCTCATTCTTCAAGTTGCTTAGATGAAAACCCCCAGAATCATTCTTGACTCCTCTTCATCTCCTGGCATTTGTCCAATCCTTCAGCAGGTTGTTTCTATCCTGTTTAGGACATCTTACCCCTTGTATTGATGCCCCCCGGCCCAAGCTACTATCTTTAGGAGGTTGTGTGAGGGCAGTAATCTGCCACCTACTCTCCCTGATTCTAGCCTTAACCCTCTTATACTCTATTCTCAACAGAGAAGCTACAGCGATCCTTGCTTTCAAAATATGAAGTCAGAGCATGCGTCTCCACTGCTCAATTTCCTTTACTGACTCCATTCTCACCCAGAACATAAGCAAAGGTCTTAACATTGACCAAGAAAGCTTCCTGGCTGTGGCTTCAACATTGTCAGCTTTCTGAATTAGGGTGCTGTGGTCTGTTCTCCCTGCCTTGAGTGCTCTGGCTCATTCCCTTATCTCCTTCAAGTCTCCTCAGTGCTCATATTGTCACGCTACTTACTCATGCAGCGGGAACCCCACAGACCCACACACAGGCAATCGCTTTCCCACTGCTCTTTCCATGCCATTCGCTGCCTTCTAAAGTACAGTAGAACGTACAAGTTCGTTTCCAAATCCTCTCTCACTTGGCTTGCATTGGTTTTCTAGTAACTGACTACTGTTACATAACAAGCCACACCCAAACTTAGTGACTTACGCCAACCACTTACTTGGCACACGCATCTCCTGCTGGGGCAGTACCCGGGGGCGGGGAGTGGGTTGGGGGCAGGCGCATGTCCGCTCCCTGCGAAGGCGGCTGTGGCGGCTCAGGGTAGGGCTGCAGGAATCTGCTTCCAAGAGGCCTGTCACACAGTCTGAGGGCCAACGGCCTCCGTTCCTTCCCATGGGGTGCATGCTTCCTCCTAGCATGATGGCTGGGTTCCCAGGGTGCATATCCCCAGACAGCACCAAGCAGGAGCTGGACCACGTTGTGTGGCCTCGCCTCAGGCACCCTAGCGCCTCCTGTGCTGTGCTCTGTTTGCTAAGAGTCCCTGCCGTGTCCTGCCCAGCTTCTAGGGCCAGGGTGTGGACTCCGTCTCTTCATGTGGAGCGGCGAGATTCTGGAGGATCAAGTGGGATGCGAGCTATATCTGCAAACCATGTGACTGTGTTTCAAGAATGCAATGAACTCCAGTTGGGTTCGCGGAAGCCTGGGACGCGGATAGCTGGAAAGCGACACCAGAAGAGTGCAAGGGAGGTGGGAGAATTCTGCCAGATCCCACTGGGGAACTCTGGGGAGTCTAACTGCTACTCAGACTTTGTCCTAACATGAGGGAAAGGAGCAGAGACCTCAGAGGGGTGAGCAGGAGAGGCCATTCTGAGGCGCTTCCCGCTCTCCGCTCTTACGGGGAAGGCAGCCCCGGAATCGCCCGCGGTCTCCTCTGAGAGTGAAAGGGTCCTGGAGGACTGGGGCAGTACACCAACAGGGCCCGACACATCCTGCCGAAACGTGAGCTCCCGGGGGGAGGCATCCGTCACACGGTTACGTATCGCAAGTGCCGACAAGAGCGCCTGTTCCGCAGCGGGCGGCCGCCAAATACGTGTTGAATTGAAGGAAATTCTCAAGGGAAAGAAGTATTACCTTCGTGTCCTTCGTGCCTTGCTTCCGAAGCTCTTCCACACCCAAGATGATACAAAGTTGCCCTGTAGTTTCTTCTTTTTTAAAGATTTTATTTATTCATTTGACAGAGAGAGAGATAGCCAGCAAGAGAGAGAACACAAGCAGGGGGAGTGGGAGAGGAAGAAGCAGGCTCCTAGTGGAGGAGCCTGATGTGGGGCTCGAACCCAGAACGCAGGGATCACACCCTGAGCCGAAGGCAGACGCTTAACCACTGAGACACCCAGGCGCCCCACGACCGGGCACTCTTGATTGGAAAGGCCCTCGTGTCCCTGAGGCTCCAGTGTCTGCTGTATCATAAGTGAAGTGCTGTGTCTGTTGTGCGGGAAGGTCTGCATCTCAGCTTTGTTTTCTCTCCCCTTAGGCCCCCTGGTCTAGCCTGCACCAAAGCCACACTCCCTCAGGTGCAGAAAATAAAAACTAAATTTCTAAACCAAATGGCACAATCAAGGTAGGGAAATTATAACAATAAATACAATTTAAGATCAAGAGAAATATGGGAGAATTAGGAAGCCAGAAACTTAGGGAGGTGTCTGGTAAAGGGGCCAGAGCATAAGGGGTCTGGAGTTAAAATACCCTTTAGGTTAGGCTTCTTGGCTCCCACTTTCCAGGTCAGCCCTGTGGGCCAACCTCCTCTTCTTTGGGTCAGGGCCTCGGGCTGGGGTGTGCTGGGAAAAAGCATTCACGAGGTCAGCATCATACTTCTCAGGGGCAAGTAATTTCATGTGGCTTTTTCTCCACTCTCTGCCTTTGGCCTGTTGCCCCAAACCTAAGCAGCTGCTACTCTGCTTGTCCCTGCCTTGCTTCCTGGCTCAGAAATGCCGCTGTCCCAGCACCCAGAGCAGTTGGGAGCCTCAGCGCTGGAGAGAGGCTAGTGGCATAAGAGACTTCTGCTGGGGAGAGGCAGGCTGGGGCTGTTGCTTTTTAAGGTCAGTAATGATGAAGATCTTGTTATATGTGTTATCAGGGAGGGTCACTGACTTTGCCAATTATCGAAGTTAGTTTCTGATGAAGAGATGTCAAGATGTGGTTTGGCTGGGCAGAAGCAGTACTCAACTGTAGCAAAATTACATGGATGTGGGTGATTCCCTGTGAGCTAGGTTAAGTTTGCTGTACTTGAAAATGGCAATGGGGTCTACGTTCACATACTCAACTTTCAAAATGTGTTCTGCATTTATATTGAATGTCTTTACTTTAAACAAGAGAAAACTTGAGTGTGATTCCCCCTTATAAGACTTTTATTAATGCCAGAAATGAAACAGTAAAGGACATAATGAATTTTTAAACATCAATTATGGGTACAAGGATGGTATTAACAGGGACCGAGAAGGCCTTGAGAGGAGAAAGTCAGGCCTGAGGGGAGCCTTCTGTCTTGACTCAGATCTAAAGGCCATAGTTCAGCCTAGACTTGCTCCAGTGAAGTGGCCTGGACATGGCCTTCCACAGCATGATTCTGTGCCTTTGAGATCCTCCCTCCCCCAGGAAAACTTAACTCCCAAGGTTCCCGGGCTTGTGGCCTTAGGGACTTGCAGGCTTGAAACCCTTCTGCACTGCACAACCCCTGATCTGGAGGAATTTCCTAATGAAATGAGATGGAAGAAAATAAAGTAAAATGGAACTACAGAAAACAATGTGGGATCAATGGCTGCATTGTCCTGCTAGCTTCTGGGAAGGCGTACCCGGTGCAGCGCACACACATGCCGTGTGCACGTGACTCACAATGCTATCTGGGATCATTTCCATTTTGAAAAAAACTGCAAACCTCAGCCCTGGTCAGATTCATAGCCCCATTACATATGTGTTATCTCCACAGGAAAGCAAGATTTGGCCGGCATCATTCTGACTTATGGCGCCTTTCGCAGGAGCATACGTTGCTGTCAGCTCAAAATTACCTGTAGTTTGTATCCCTCAATCCTTATGCTTTTGGGTAACCATCCATTAGCAGTCTTATCAAAGCGGGGCATAATCACACACACCCTGAAAAGGAGGGTGAAGTCACCTTTTTAAAAAAAATGCCTAATTAAATGCTTCTGAACAGGTCACGCTACCCAAGTGGTGTGTTGCTCCATGCGGTCACTACTTCCAGGACATATTTTGTAGAAAGAGGTTTCGGGTGTGGTCAGTTGGATGCCATTTCACTACTGACATGATTTCAGCTGTATTTTCTTTTCTGATCTATCTTCAGTCTGGTGTGGTTCTTGGCACTCAGGCATGTAACTTTTCTGCACCAGCCTCTGTCAGATAATCAAGAATCTGAACACAGGTGCCCCCCCCACACACACACAAGGCAGTTACCATCTATGAGAACTGACAGCCCTGGATTCTTGCCTGAGCCTCTATGACTCTTTGCAAGTCACATAGGGAAGAAGGCAGCTCCTTACAGGCTCTGGCCTGTGTGTTGTGACATGGAGCTGGCTGCGGGGTGCAGGGAGCACTCTCATTTCTCCATCCAGGCTCATTAAGGACTCTTACATCATTTAAAGCATTCAACAATTTCCCCCCACTTTCTTCCAGGAAGAAAATGAGGTCACCAGGTCCTGCTGCTTTGAACATCACAAGTATGTCTTTAATAGTCTGAAAAGCCAAGACTGACATTTACTTACCTTTGGGGCAGCCTGAAACCTGAAAACCCTACAGCAATGCCTATAATCACCCCAACTGGCCCTGTCATCCACCTGCCTGCCTAGTCAATCCGTCCTCCTATAAGATACAAAGCCGGTCAGAATGACAAACCAATATCTGCTTAATTCCCAGTTGTTCAGATTTGTCTTCTGGCTGCAGGTGCTCAGAAGAATCAAGAAGGGCCATTCAATAAAACCCTGTGCCCAACTGGGACTTTCATCTGGGTCCCCTGGGCCCCATCACGGAAAGGGTGACATGATGGCCTTACGACAAAGTGGGACTGTTTGCTCAGGACTTAGCTATCACTAAAGCAGAAGGGAAAAACTCACCAGGAAATTTGAGAATGGAACTCATTGTTTTCTGTTTTGTTGTGTTGTTTTTGTTTTCTGGTCACAACTATCTATCACTCAAAAGCTTGGGTCCAGCATAGGACAGCCAGGGACGATTCGTGCCTTCCCGATGTGACAAAAAATTCTTCTCTCAGCATTAGCCAGCTCACGGGAAACACATTGCAAGGGCACCACACGATCCAAGAACGGATTTCACAGTGATCGTCAAGAGGTATTTCTAATGGTAACTACTGATTATGTTAGAGTTTCCCATTTGAACACCACACAAAGAAAACCTGGCTTGACATGCATACCTTTCAAGTAAGAAAGCACCTGCTCAAAATCCTATGAAAGGGAAAGGAGATGACGACTCATCTCGTGTCTGCACGTGTTCCTCATGTCTCCAAGGTTGACCAAAGTGATAGATGAATCAAAACCCTCAAAGGCAGTGTAAGATGGTGGAATGAGCCTGTGACGGGCAGCCTGGCCAACTCTATTCTAGGCCTCGCTCTGGGTCTTGGCTCTGTAAGTGACCTTAGGCAGTGTTCCTTCTTCTAGTTCTCCGTTTTCTTTCAAGTGGGAGCAATGATCTCTGCCAAGCCTCGCTTCTGAGGTTTTTTAGGAAAGAGATGAGATGATGCATGTGAAAACATGCTGAGAAAGGCCAGCAGG
>NW_024423319.1:1075363-1094550 GCF_017311325.1 Ursus maritimus | reverse complement strand
AATGGAAGACCCACCCAGCCAGTGTCATCTTTTGTGCTCATAACAGAGTCCAGGACTGACTGCCCCTGTCACTTGAATTGTCTTTCTCTGGGGGTAGAAATTATTTGTCTGTTGTGAGTCTTCAAGTAAGGAATGCAGATTCTGCCACCATCTCAGGTTTGATCCCCTCAACCGTGTCTTCAGGGGCTGGGACAAAATGGTCTCCAGGAGCCTCTCTGCCAGTATAATTTGTGATCCAGGAAGCACAGAAGAGAGGTCAGAATTTTCAAGCATTAGAGTCAAATGATTCTGTCTGGTGCAGCAATACTGGTTCTCATCTACACTCCAAATGCTCTGCTGGAGAGATTCTTAACGAAACCCTAGGGAAAATATTCTCCCAAGTCTTGTTTTTATTGTTCCTACGCTGCCTAAGTGAATGGAGTTTTCTACATTACAGTCCAGGGCTGTAGAATCCTCCATCGCTGGCTCTTATGTCTGTGGAGCCAACTCCAAGCATCCCAGAGGCTCTGGGCAAGCGTGGCTGGGGAAGGTCACCACCGAGACGGGTGAGGGTGAGGGTGAGGGTGGGGGCTAGGAGACGACTTCCTTCTCCTCTCCATTCAGTGTGTACAAATAAATCCTTTCTCCCAAAGGTTCTTGCCAAGCCCACAGAAATTACAGATTCTCTCTGGACCTGCATTGACCATTGGTGCAATTCTGGCAAAAAAAACTGAGAGCGAGCCCCAAGCTTCCCTGCCCCACACACGGCCCAAGCACGTGTCTCACACTTTCGATTGCCTCTCGTCCGTCCACTCCTGCCTTGTGCTCTGGAGGGCTTGCGTCTTCTGCTCATCCACCTGCACATAGTCGACCCTTTGCTCTTCTGAAAGGAGAAGTTTCTGAAGCGGGAGAACAAAAAGGTTTTCATTACATTGAATTAAAAAAATCAGGAAAATATCAGCCCTTTAGGGGTAGATTACAGCGTCATTAAATATTTGCTACCCCTTCCTCCTGGGTCGTTCTCTGCAGAAGCCTTACACTTTGGGTATATGTTTAAATCTCTCTTTTCCTGGGCTCCCTTCAACTGCTCTCTAGCCATTTGATCTGCTCTCACCGATATAACGTGAGTGGAAGTGACACATGCCAATCTGAAAGGGAAAAGACCCAGCACGTGATTCGGCCACGAGACCAGTGTACCTCGGCTGGGGGCTGCTTCTCCTGGGCCCCGGTGGCAGATGACCTGGCCTGCAGCCAAATGTTCCATGAGCAACAACAGAGAAGGCCTCTGCTGTCGCAAGCCACTAAGATTTGGGGGTTGTCTGTCTTGACCGCAGAGCCTACCAAAACTGACTGAGGCACTCTTTTGTACTTGTTGGTCTCCCCCTTCTGACCAGTTTTTCTGGAATATCAGTTCAGGTTTTGGGAATGAAATTAAAGGTAAAGGAGAAGTGGGAGTTCATTTGGCAAAAGGAAAGGGAAATCTTCAGATTTTCTTCCTGCACACACACAAAATGGATTCATACTGTATCTCCTGTTCAGCTAAGTTGCTTTTTCTCATCAAACAATATACATTGTTAGGCACATTTTAGATTACGACCATCCCTTGCTCAAAAATATTTAGCTGACCCTATGATCCAGCCATTGCACTACTGGGTATTTACCCCAAAGATACAGACGTAGTGAAGAGAAGGGCCATATGCACCCCAATGTTCATAGCAGCATTGTCCACAATAGCTAAACTGTGGAAGGAGCCGAGATGCCCTTCAACAGATGACTGGATTAAGAAGTTGTGGTCCATATATACAATGGAATATTACTCAGCTATCAGAAAGAACGAGTTCTCAACATTTGCTACAACATGGACGGCACTGGAGGAGATAATGCTAAGTGAAATAAGTCAAGCAGAGAAAGACAATTATCATATGATTTCTCTCATCTATGGAACATAAGAACTAGGAAGATCGGTAGGGGAAGAAAGGGATAAAGAAAGGGGGGGTAATCAGAAGGGGGAATGAAGCATGAGAGACTATGGACTATGAGAAACAAACTGAGGGCCTCAGAGGGGAGGCGGGTGGGGGAATGGGATAGACTGGTGATGGGTAGTAAGGAGGGCACGTATTGCATGGTGCACTGGGTGTTATACACAACTAATGAATCATCGAGCCTTACATCGGAAACCGGGGATGTACTGTATGGTGACTAACATAATATAATAAAAAATCATTAAAAAAAAAAAAGAAAAAAAAAAGAAAAAAATATTTAGCTGTTTTGCACTACTTACCATTCCTTCCTTCTGCGGCTTACACTGTGTAGTGGGTGACTGGCTAGGGTGGCTGACATGTATTAACTCGTTTCATCCTCACGACTGGCCTTGATGTAAATGTTATTATTTCTGATCCCCACTTTACAGATGAGAATACTATCTAAAGAAGTCAAAACTGCTCAACCCGGCATTTGAGGCCCTTTACTGAGGGGCTCCAATTGCAATGGAGGGCTCTTGTCACCCCTCCCCAGAGTCTACCCAAACTACACCATTCCTTCTTCCCTCGGCAGACCCCTCCTACACCTATACACATCTGTATATTTAAGACCTTCCAAAGAGAACATGCACTGTTGAATCATCAGGAAAATCTAAACAGAAAAGGAATCTCCTGGGAATTCTCAGACACAAGATACTTCCTACCTGCTGTATAGGGGCTGGTGATGCTGAATTGAAGTCCAGAGCTAAATAATCCAGGCTGAATTTCTTTGTCCATGTCAGCGCACCACTGCTTAGGGAGTTGGCTGTTCTGTGATTCTAGAAACCAACATCACAGGACTCAGGTTAAGGATAGCTGGCTGGGCTGCCCAAGGGAAGGAGGGTGAGTCGTGTCTCCACTTGAGCATCTGCCATCAGATCACAACAGAGCGGTCTGACGAGACCTGCGCGGAGCAGCCCCCACATCTGAGGGAGAGCTGGCGTGTGAAATACAGTACAGCCAGTTCGGCTTTCACACAGAGCTATCCCTCTATTCACCCTGGAAACAGGTGACCAAAATCTCCCTCAAGAAGAAACTGTTTTAAGGATATGACAGGCCCAGGATACCTTAGAGACTAAATCCCCAAAAGTTCGATCACATTTATTAAAGTTCTAGTAAAGGCCCCCCAAATGCATTCCAAGACACTTTATACAATGCGAACAGTGTAACGTGTGCGACACACACGCGTGGACTCACCACTCAGCTTGAGAAGCACCTGCTCCCCTCCTCCGACCTCCTCTCCTCACAAGAGACTATAGTGAACTTTTGCATTTACCAGTCTTTTTAAATACGGTTTTGACAGTGTGGAAGTACCCTCAAATCACATACTTGAGTTTTGCCTGTTTTGAACTTTTATCAGCAGAAGCCTTTTCCATGTATTTTTGGTGACTTCCCTTGTTGCTCCAGATTACATACTTCACACTCGCCCCGCTCATGCACTGGCCTTCCCAGTTACTTCCAAGCAATGCTGCCGTGAGCACGCGTGTGCTGGTGGAAGAGCTGCAAGGGTGTGGGCCCGGGACCAGAACTTCTGGCTTACAGGGTGTGTGCATCTTCAACTTTACTATCACCAAACTATTTCTGAACAGGCTGTGGTTACACCAACTTACACACTTACCAGGAGTGTATACGACCTCTTATCGCTCTTCATCCTGGCCAACACTTGGTAATATCCGAGTTTTTCATGTTTTCCCCACATCATTTGGGGAAAATGGTATCTTACTGTGGTTTGGTCTTCTATGCCCTTATAATTAATTGGCCACCTTTTCATATGTTTAAGGACCATCTATTTTTTTCTCTTCTGTGAGTTGTCTGTTCAGGTTTGTTTTTGTTTTGCTGGTTTTTATATGGAAGTGCCTGCATTTTTCTGATTTTCCTCAGTACTTCCTCATATATCCTGGAAAGCAATCATTTATTGGTGATGTGTGTTACAAATGGCCTATCACAATCTACAGTTGTTCTTTCTTTCTTTTTATGCTATTTTCTAAATGAAGACTAGTTCCCACTTTTAAGGTAATATTTTCCTGAGTGGCTTGTTTTTGTATTTTAAGGAATCCTTCCGATGCTGAGGTCATAACTTGTTGCCCCGTATTTTCTCCTAAAATTATGAAGTTTTGCCCGTCACGTTTTAGTCCAGCCTGAGCTGATTTTAACCTATGGTGGTAAAATAGGGATACAATCCATTCCTGTTTTGTTGCTTTTACCCCACATGGCTAGCCACCCTTTCTTCCGTGATGCAACCTCTAGTCACATATTAAGTTTCCATATGTGAATAGATGTTGAGTTCTATCAAATACTTATTCTGCATCTAATGAGATAATCACATCATTTTCTCCTTTAATATGTTAATGTGCTAGACTGACTTCATAGCTTCTTGTAATTTATAGTTGCCATAGCTCATCTTTCAGAAAATATTCAGGAGTGCATTTGTTGCGAGGAGTGCAGGGTGTTGCGTGGAAGCCTGACTCACCAGATTCTACTCCGAAACTAATATAACACTGCATGTTAACTAACTGAAACTAAAATGAAAACTTTACAAAAAGGTAGTAATAGATTTTAAAACCGCTTCCCCTTCTGACATAGTTTTGTTTCCTCTGATGTGTTTTGGTCTCTACACTTCATTCCAGAGCTTTCCTGAAAGGTCTGATGAAATCACTGGCTGCCTGCTCATATTTAAGAGTCAAAGACCCAAAAGTTGACTGAAGCCTTGAGTACATTGGTGGTGCTTGTTAACTGTGGGGTTCACTGCAGGGTGACCCTGCTGGATGGTTTTCTTGGGTAACCCTCAATGTTAAGACCTAGGTCTTCCTCGGGCTGCTCAAATAGCCCACAGAACAATCTTCCAATCTCCAGAACTCAATTGGAAAGGTCGGATTGTCAACACTGTGGAAAAAGAAGGGCTAGAGAACAGGTTCAGGAATGGTTCTCGTATCCATGAGGCATATTTACCTAATCATTTCATGTTTAGTACAGTATTCTTGGTCAAATGGGTCTAATGTCTCCCCCCGCCAGTGCAGAGAACCCTTGATTTACTCTCTCTAGAGACTACACTTCAACTTTTCTGTAGAGATGGGGAGTCATAGTGGTCTACCTCCATGCAGTGAGGGAGGGGCATTTTGAGATTTACCTGCTGCTTATGCAGACTTTGGACCACCACTCCTTCTTTTCCTTTCCCTTCAGCCCTACTTCCAGAACTATGTGCCATGGACAATTCCTGAACCTTTTGGGTATTCTGTAGTAGATTCTGTCTCCCCTCCACCCCCAGTGTATTTAGAATTTAACTTTCTTGGGTCTGATAAGTCATTTACCACACATCCATCTGCTTTCCAGTTTCCAATGTCACTGCTATTATCTTCTTCAGTTCTCTGCACCCGTATGTGTTTATGCCTTTAACAAATCCCTTTACTGACATTTCAGAGGCTATTTTGGGATGGAGGGAAAATAGAAGCCTGCGGTCAATCTGCCGTCTTTATGGAGATTGTCCAGGAGCAGATTCTGAAATGTTAAACCCACTTTGTATACCTGAGATAAATTCAACTTGTTTGTGTATACTCTCAGCTTTTCATAATGCTGGACTTATTTTGCTAAAATCTTCTTTAGGGCTTCTTTTCTAACAACTTTATCGAGCTGGAATTCCAGACCATACAATTCTCCCATTTAAAGCGGACAATACAGTGATGCTTTGCAGATGCCCATATGCAATCATTGTCTCAACTAATTTTAGAACATTTTTCATCACCCCAAAAAGAAATCCTGCACCCCTTAGCTGACACCCCCAGTCTCACCATCTCCCCAGGCTCTAGGCCACCACCACCAATCTACTTTCTGTCTCTACAGACTTGCTATTCTAGACATTCCATACAAACGCAGTCATACAGTATGTGGTCTTTTGAGATGACTGGCTTCTTTCACTCAGCATACTGTTTTCAAGGTTCACCAGTGTTTCACTGCATGGCTGCATAGCATTCCATTGGGTGGCTATCCCACATTTTATTTACCAAGTCAACAGCTGATGAGCATTTGGGCTATTTTCACTTTTTGGCTATTAAAAGAGTGCTGCTGGGGCACCTGGGTGGCTCAGTCAGTTAAGCGTCTCGTCTGCCTTTGGCTCAGGTCATGATCCTGGGGTCCTGGGATCCGGCTACATCAGGCTCCCTGCTATGAACATTTGTGTACAAAATTTGGTTGGACATTTTCTCCTTTAGGATATTTTAACCTGTGTCAATGAGTAAAATTGGTCTATAATTTTGTACTTATGTTGTCGCTATTTGTTTTGGTATCAACGTATTTTAACCTTATAATATAAGGTGGGTAATATTTCCTTTTTTCCATTCCCTGGAGGCATTTACATAATAAGACTGTAATCATCTCTTCCTTTTGGTAGAAAGTGTCTGTATAGTTCTTTGGGCCTCATGATCCTTTGTGGTACAATTTCCCTACTGATTCAGTTTCTCTAGTGGTTATATAATCATTCAGGTTTTCTATTTCTACTTGAATGTGTTTTTGGATATTTTCTGATAATTTGCCTATTTTCACCAAAGTTGTCAAATTCGCTGGCATGAAGTTCATAATATTCTCTTACATCATCAATCTCTGGTGTATTTGCAATTACTACCTCCTTTACAGTTTTAATATTGTTTATTTGTATCCATTGCTTTTCTTGATTAGTTATGTTCAATTTTCTCTTTATTTTTTTAAAAAGATTTTATTTATTTGACAGAGAGAGCACAAGCAGGGGGAACAGCAGAGGGAGAAGCAGGCTCCCCGTAGAGCAGGGAGCCCGATGCGGGGCTCAATCCCAGGACTGAGCCAATTGTCCACCTGCCTTCGGTTCAGGTCATGATCCCCAATTTTAGTCTTTAAAGAGCCAATTAGGTAAGCGTTGATCCTCTCTAATTTTGTTACTTTGTTCATTTCTGTTCTTGCCTTTATTCACTTTCCTTTCGTGGGATTTATTTTTTCAATTTGTTATTATGAAAATTTTCTAACAATCAGTCAAACTGAAGAAAATATACTGTGAACACCCATATCCCCACCATTTACATTCTACCACTAACATCTGATTACACTAAATTGCTCGTGAGTCTTCGAACTGTCTGAGGACTGGTATCTTTCACGAATTGTGAGAAACTCTGCCATTATCCCTTAACACATTGTTTCTCTATCTTTTTTATTATCTCCTTCTAGAACTCTGACTAGACAAATGTTTGACCTTCTCATACTATCTTCCATGTCTCAAATTTCTCTACGCTTTTATCTCCTTGTCCTGATTTACTAGTAACTTCCTCACAATTATCTTCCAGTTCACTAAATCCCTCTTTGGGTTTAATCTGCTCAACCCATCCAATGAGTTTCTAATTTTTTTTTGAGATTTTTATTTGTTTATTTGAGAGACAGAGAGCATGAGCAGGGAGCCGGATGTGGGACTAGATCCCAGAACCCTGAAATCATAACCTGAGCCGAAGGCAGATGCTTAACAGACTGAGCCACCCAGGTGCCCCCATTGAGTTTCTAATTTCATCCCAATTTTTATTTCTAGAAGTTCTAAATGGTCTTTTCTAATCTGCCTGGTCATTTTTTAAAAAATTTTATTTATTTATTTGACAGAGAGAGAGACAGCGAAAGAGGGAACACAAGTAGGAGGAGCGGGAGAGGGAGAGGCCAGCCCCGCTCCCCTGCTTAGCAGGGAGCCCAACATGGGGCTTGATCCCAGGACACCAGGATCAGGACCTGAGCCGAAGGCAGAAGCCCAATGACTGAGCCACCTAGGGGCCCCTGGTAATTTTTTAATAGTATCTAGTTAGTCCAACTTTCAACTCATCTTATTTCTTTAAATATTATCAAACATAATTATTTTATATTCAAAATCCAATTATTTCCAATAATGGGTTACTTCTGTATTTGATTCTAGTGTTTGTGATTCTTATCAATTCTCAGGATTTGTAATTCCTTGACATTTTTGGTCCCAGAGATTCCCCTTCCTTTCTTGTCAGTGAGTTTTGTTTTTTTAAAATATATTCTCTATCATTTTAAGATACTTTGTGTGGTGGTATGTGGTTTTCATGGTAGTTTGCCTACTGAAGTGCCCCATCAAATTAAAAAAAAACAGAACAAATGTAGTTCCAGTTCCTTTTTTTAAGATTGTATTTTTAAGTAATCGTTACTCCTTACGTGTGTTTCAAACTCACAACCCTGAGATCAAGAGCTGCATGCTCTACCAACTGAGCCAGCGGGGCGGCCCAATGTAGTTCTACTTCTAATGTTGGATTAAATAATTTTGACCACCCTCCCTGGAAAGAACAATATTTCATTTTTGGTAGAATCTGATGAATTGCTTCTAAAATTGTATGGGAATAGAAAGGACCAAAAATAGCCAAAGAAACCTGAGGAAGATAAGCGAAGCGGGACTTATTGTCCTTGTTATTGAGACTTATCAAGCTACAGTAACTAGCATAGTGGGGTATTGTCCAAAGATAGATATGTAGACCAATGGAACAGATTTGAGAGCCCATAAAAAGACCCATACACACATGGATATTTGATTTATGGCAAAGACGGCACTGCAGAATAATGGCAAATTATAGTAATTTTAAATAAATGGTGACAGATCAATTAGAGAAACATATCAAGGGAAAATGAAACTTGACTCCTACCTTAAATCATACACAGAAGTTAATTCCAGGTGCATTGTAGACCTAACTGTGAAAGGTACAACTATAAAGGTTCTGGCAAATAACTACAATTCACCCAAGATTACATAGATCATGGTAATGGTCCTGCAACTATTAAATAAAATTGAAGTCACCCACATGGTTTCACTGATAAATTAACCAAAACACTTAAAGAATAAATAACACTAATTCTACACAATCTGTTCCAGAAAACAGAAGAGGAGAGAACACTTCCCAAGGATCCCAACATTACCTTGATAACAAGGCAAAGACACTGTGAAAAACCTGCAGATCAGTATCCATCATGACTATGGATAGAGAACCCTCAACAAAATGCTAACAAATTAAATCCAGCAATACCTAAAAAGAATACTACACCATGACCAAATGGGATTTATTCGGTGAATAAAAGACTGATTCGATATTTAAAAATAAACCAGTGTAGTCCACGATATTTACAGTCTAAAGAAGAAAACTAAATGATCATATCAATGAATACAGAAAAGCATTTGATAAAATCCAGCATCCATTCATGATAAAACAAACAAACAAACAAACAACCAAAACAACCTCTCAGAAAACTAAGACGAGAAGGGAACTTCCTTACCCTGATAAAGAACATCTATAAAATACCCACAGCTAACACCATACTCAAAGTGAAAGACTGAATGATTTCCCTCTGAAACGGAGACAAAGAGATTCATCTCACCACATGTATTCAACATTGTACTAAGAGTGTCAGGCTGGTGATAAAGCAAGTAAAAGAATGAAGGAGCATACAGACTGAAAAGGAAGGAATAAAACACTGTATTTACAGATGAGATGATCATGTAAACAGAAAACCGCACGGAATCAAAAGAAAATAAATCTCCCGTATTTAATAAGGGAAATTAGCAAGGTCACAGGATACAAGGCCAACACACAAAAAATAGTATTTGTATATACTGCCAGTAGACAATTGAAAGCCTGAAATTACAAAAATGCCATTTACAATAGCTCCAAAAAGTGAAATACACAGGTAGAAATCTAATAAAACATAACATCTATATGTTTAAATTACAAAATTCTGAGGAAAGAAGTAAAGAAAATCTGAATAAATGGAGGCACACCATATTCATGAATTAGAAGATTCAGCATAGTAATTCCAATCAAAATCACATCAGGATATTTTGTTAGATAATGACAAGCTTATTCCAAAATTTATATGGAAAGACAAAGAGGGCAGAATAACAAAAAACATTTTTTAAACAAGAATGACATTGGAGAAAATATGCTTCCCATTTTAAGATTTACTACTATAAAGCTTCAGTAATCCAGACTACAGTATAGACAAAATGATAAACACATAGATCCATGGATCAGAATATAAAGACTACAAAAATATGCTCAAATGATGTTTTACAAAAGTGCAAAGGCAATTCAATGAAGAAAAGATTGTCCTGTCAATAAATGATAAACTGGAACATTTTGGACATCTGTATGTTAAAAAATCATTCTCAACAGCATCTCATACCTTATATAAAAAGTAACTCAAGGGGCGCCTGGGTGGCACAGCGGTTAAGCGTCTGCCTTCGGCTCAGGGCATGATCCCGGCGTTCTGGGATCGAGCCCCACATCAGGCTCCTCCGCTATGAGCCTGCTTCTTCCTCTCCCACTCCCCCTGCTTGTGTTCCCTCTCTCACTGGCTGTCTCTATCTCTGTCAAATAAATAAATAAAATCTTTAAAAAAAAAAAAAGTAACTCAAAATGGATTCCAGACCTTCCAGAAAAACCTAAAAACATGATACTTTTAGAAGAAAACATAAGAAAATCCCAGTGACCCAGTAGGGTTAGGCAAATAATTCTTCGACATGATAACAATCCGTCAATGAAAAAAGTCAATATATATAAAAAAGAAAAAAGTCAATAAACTGGGCTTAATCAACAGGCAGTAATGTCTCTGCCACTGGCCGTGGCAACATTTCCCTAGTTATGTCTCCTGAGGCAAGGGAAATAAAAACAAAAATAAACTATTGGGACTTCATCAAAATGAAAAGCTTCTGCACAGGGAAGGAAACAATCAACAAAGTTAAAAGGCAACCTACAGAATGGGAGAAGGTATTTGCAAAATACATGAACAACTTCTTACACAACTCAACACCCAAAAAACAAATAATCCAATTAAAAACAGGCAGAAGACATAACAGACGTTTCTCCAAAGAAGACATTCAGGTGGCCAACAGACACATGAAAAGATGCTCAACATCACTGATCATCAGGGAAATGCAAATCAAAGCTACAATGAGATAACATCTCACACCTGTCAGAATGGCTAAAATCAAAAACACAAGATAGGGACTCCTGGCTGCCTCAGTCAGTAGAGCATGCGACTCTTGATTTCAGGGTTGTAAATTCAAGCCCCACATTGGGTGTAGAGATTACTAAAACAAAAACAAAAACAAAACAAAAAAACAAACCTGCAAGAAACAACAGGTGTTGACGAGGATATGGAGAAGAAGGAAGCCTCTTGCACTGTTGTTGGGAATGAAAACTGATGCAGCCACTGTGGAAAACAGTATGGAGGTTCCTCAAAAAATTAAACATAGAGCTACTCTATGACCCAGTAATTGCATGACTGGGTATCTCCCCAGAAAATACAAAAACACTAATTCAAAGGGATACATGCACCCCAACATTGATAGCAGCATTATCAACAACAGCCAAATTATGGAAGTAGCCCAAGTGTCCACTGACTGACGAATGGATAAAGAAGATGTGGTGTGTATACACATACACACACACACACACACACACACACACACACACACAGGAATATTATTTGGCCATGAAAAAAACAACATCATGGATGGAGCTAGAGAGTATAATGCTAAGTGAAATAAGTCTATCAGAGAAAGACAAACAGCATATAATTTCACTCATATGTGGAATTTGAGAAACAAGACAAATGAGCAAAGGAAAAAAAAAAGAGAGGCAAAACAAGAAACAGACTCTTAACTATAGACAACACACCGGTGGTTACCAGAGGGGAGGTGGGGGGTGAAGGGTTAAATAGATGATGGGGATGAAGGAGGGCATTTGTCCTCATGAGCCATGGGTGCTGTATGAAAGTGCTGACTCACTATATTATATACCTGAAACTAATATAACGCGGGATGTTAACTACACTGGAATAAAAATAAAAACAAATAAATTTGGCTTAATCAAATTTAAACCCTTTGCTCTGCAAAAGACAGAAGAAAATGAAAAGGCAAGCTCCAGACTAAAAAGAAAATTTTTGCAAGTCACATATCAGATGACCTGTACACAGAATATGTAAAGAGCTCTCAAAACCCAATGTAAGCAGACAAAAAACCCAATTAAAACTCAGGCAAGACGATCCAACAGATAGCTACTCCATCAAAGAAGATACATAAATGCCAAACATGCACACAGAAATAAGTCTGACATCATTTGCCATTAGGGAAATACATGTTAAGACTCCAATGACATACCACTACCTACATATTAGAATGTCCAAATTAAAGAAAATACAAAAACAGAGGAGTTAAGATGGCGGAGGAGTAGGAGACACCATTTTCAGCCGGTCCCTCAAGTCGAGCTGGATAGGTACCAGACCAGCCTAAGTAAGGAAAAGTGGCAGGATGACTGGTACATCCCACCAAGGAGGCTACTGGAGCCAGTAGTTTCCATTCCACAAAAATGGACTGACTATTGCCTGGGTGGCGGATACTACCAGGTGCTGGAGACACAGCAGTATGCCAAGGGTACGTCTGTAGTGCCCTGGAGAGTCTCAAAGCCCTGGCTGGAATCAGAAAGTTCTGATTCATGCATAAATGTGCATGAAGCTTGTCATTATGCCATAAATTGAAGAAAGCCTGAAAGATGCCTTCTTTCCAAGGAATCTTGCTAGTCTTCTGGAGCTTCTTAGAATGCTTTATTCCCCCTGCTCCCACCCCCCAGGAAGCAATTTATGCTTCTTGGAAAACTAGACTCAAAGGACACTTTGCTGGGTGCTGCCAGCAGAGGGGAGAGCAAATGGGTGATAAAGAGGTAAGGCGGAAGGCCAGGAGCCAAGTGAGCTAGTGTTCAGCTGATCCGTGATCTGTAGCTGATCCTACACGCCGGATTCCTGACCTACAACCTAAGCCTGAACAACGATGTTAATCTGGGTTTGCAAAGTGACCTCAGAGACCTGTGGAGACTTGGCTGGTGCTCATGAAAAGGCAGGTCTTTCTCCAGCTTCCTCCATGAAGGGCTGTAGTGTTTCTCATTTCACGTCTTTCTCTGAAGGGAAGAATTCTCGTGAAAACACTCAGGACAACTGGGCTGCTTGCGGGCCCAGCAGCAGCGTCTGTCTATGACAGCTGAGCAAAAGCCCATTCCTCTGTTGGTTCTAAGAGGCCCCTGCAGTCTGAACTGCCACTGGCTTCTTGCCCTTGCTCCACGGCTCACAGTGAAACCTGGTGAGGAGTGTATTTTTGAAAGAAGGCTCTCAGAACCACTGTATCAAATGCCGATTCATTCCCTTTCGTTCAACGGAACCACGCTCATCGAACAACTGCTCCGTGCCACTCAATGCTAGATGCCGAGAACACAGGCATGGAAGACCCAGCGTTATCATCATATATTCTTTAGACTCATTATCTTTATCTGCATGTGCCAGGGTTCCATCTGCAAAGACAATCTGCCTGACTGCCCTGATTTGTCCTTTACAGATGTATTCAAGAAGCTGCCTTAATGGAGGGAAACTACATGTGTTTAATTAGGAACAGCTGTTAGAAAGGAAACAGAAAGCTGAGGGCATAGCTCAGTTCTTAGGAGGACCATGCCACAGACAAAAAAACCAGGGCCACGGGACCAGAGTAGCACAGGACCAGGTCACTTGGTGAGTCCGTGGTCCTGAGGGGTTTGTCCCCACCACATGATGCTGGCAGGCCAGTCAGAGCCCTTTGTGCTTCCGGTGTTAAGCTGTCGTCCAGATGACTGCAGAAGCCTTCAAATCCATTGTCCCATTGCCGGCCTCGCCAAACCCTTGTGTGTACTATTTCCAAAGCCAACATGGAAACACAGGTCAGATGGGGTCTCTCTCTTCCTCCAAAGTCTTCAGTGGCTTGCCACTGAGTGTACAACAAGGACTCACTTCCTCTGCCTGGCATTCATGGCCTTCCACAATTCGTGGGGAATCCCCCCTCCCCCCCCAGCCCTCACTATATCTCTGCAGCGCCTGAGGCTTTCATCACAGGACTCGTTTCCCCTCCCCTGTGCCTTTTCCCATAATGTTCCTTCTGCCTCAAATGCTCCCCTCCACCATCACCACAGTTCTCCACCCATAGAAATCAGAGTAATCTTTCTGTGTCCACCTCAAATGCTACTTCCTCCATGAAGCCCTTCCTGATCTTCCCAGTCAGAGAAATTCCTGATTCCTTTGCCTGTCTACCACTTCTTTTTGTGGACAGACCATGTGAGGCAGAAAGAAAGATCGTCTAAGGTAGTGGCAAAGAGGCTAGAGTCTGGAGCAGACTGCCTAGGCTTGAGTCCAATCTCTCACACCTATCTCACTGGGTGGCTGTAAAACAGTAGTATCTGTATCACTGGTTGTTAAGTCACTAGATATAGAGAGAGCAGTTCAGAAATTATGCGGCACATAGAGTTAAAATTATTATTATTACGGCACTAATCTCCTACACTTTTTCTTATCTCCTGTCTCTGTTCCTCTATTACCTATCTCCTAGGACTATGGAGAAAATGAAGTGAGAAATTGTATGTCGTCTGCACTGTCTTTGAATGACAGACCTTAAATAAAGGTCTTACGACTCTACGGTCACTAACTACTACTGTAGTAGTACTCTGATGCCCGTACCTGACATCTTAGTGTCTAGAGAAGTCACTCATCACTGTTCGTTGAATGGGTTACACCCATTCACAAAGGAACAGATAAAGAACTTTCAGTGGGAAATGAGCCTCCCCCTCCAGCCAGCAGAATAATGAGCAGCACCACTTCACTGTCCTTCTTTCCTTAAAGTCCCTGGGAGTGAAACTGCATGCTACTCACAAGAATCCTGCAGCATAGGAATCTGACAGATTGTTTGTGCCTCCAGCTGAGGTGGTCACCACACCTTCAAGCCAAATCTTCTTTCCTGGGGTGTACGCATTGACCACCTGTTCACACAACAAAAGCAGACGGGGATAGGAGGGTTTTAAAAGTTGTTCGCAAGTGAGAAGGAAGACATTCCCTGGAGGGAGCTGCCAGTACCCTGTTCCCAGGTGGTCATGATCTGTGCTTTTGTCATGATGATTCACCCCACAGAGTGAGCTGGCATGCACACACACACATATGCACATACGCGTACCACACACCCACACACACACACCCAGAACACACACAAACATTAACATTGACATATGTCCACTCAAAGAAATGATAATTTTTCCCTAAGTAAACACAAGTGAAAATATGACCATTAGAACAACTGCATTTTCCAGGACATAAGCTGACTGCAACACCCTTCACGGAAGTATAAATCATGTGATATTCCCATTTTAACAAATATTGATAAGGAAATTTTCTTAATACTCTGTTATGGCACATCCCAGGATGAGTCTACTGTCCATACATCAGAAATGAGAAATCATGAGGGCAGAGGTCAATGCTCAGGAGAAATATTTTATAATCACCAGACATGTATATATATTACAACCGCATTTCAAAAATAACTGCAGTAAGTATTAAAAAAAGTCACTGAGCCACAGGTGAAAGATCCCACCTTGGGAGCTTTCCAAGCAGAAGTTTTAAAATGGCCCAGTGTCTGGTCCCCAAATTGGAGGCTGGCCAGACTATCCAGATTAGGGCCCAGATCCCCTAGACAGCAGTCTGGCAGTACTTAGGGATAATGTTGTACTCTGGGAAGCCCCTGGAAGCAGAGCCTGAGACAAAGACTTATCTATAAATAGTTGATTTGGGAAGTAATAACAGGGAGCAGGAAGGAGGAACCAGAGGGCTGAATTAGGGAAAAGGCAAAACCAGTACCAGAATGTGTTTTCAAGTTGGCAACCACTGTTGGCAACTTGTACTCAACCCCGCAGAGAACTTGGTAAGAGTCTTATGAACTATGTCTCAGAACTTTTCTCCCAGGGGAATTCAAGGAGAAGCATACTCATCCCTTGGCTCCTACCCCCCAAAAGGTCAAGAGTAGCCTTGGGCTTGTTAACCTCTGTCCCTCCGCATTACCCCACTTAATTGTGTAGGCATGAGCGTTGAGCAGGTTCCCTGAGTTCTGCATCTCTGCCTTAGTGAAGTCCTAGAGCAGGAAACGAGAAGCGAGGTTGTACCGCATCCCATGGGTGCCAAGCTGGTGACAGCTTGTGCACCTGCCCAGCTCTGGTCTCTGCAGCAATAGTTAGTACGGGAGGTAAGACTGAGAGGATGCCAGTTATGCACGAGCAGAGCTGGATAAAGACAACAGTGTATTTGGATCCTATGGACCAACAATTCCTCTCTTAGGCATACAAACCAAAGGAATTCTTCCTTAGGCCTCTAAGGAGACAAGTATGAGGATGTTCACTATGTCGCTGTTCGATACAGGTTTCCACTGCCGGAGGAATGGAAAAGTAGAAGGTGGTGGATACATACCATATAACATTATGCACCAGTTGGAGCAATAAAGTCAATATAAATCCAGAAACATGAATTAGCTTCAAAGATTTAGTGGTGAGTTAAAAAAAATAGCAACAGAATGAGATTTATGTCACAATATTATTTATATAATTACTCATTCATATCCACTAACAAAAGAGTTTCTAAAGATACATGTCTCTTAAGGACACGTACCAAATGCAGAAGGAAGGCACGCGTAAGAGGGAGGTGAATGTGAGCAGAGATTAGAGATCAAGGCGAAAACGAAAACAAAAGGCTCTTCAGGAACTGATGATAGTCTGCTGTAGTTGAGGGGCATGGTTTTAATTCAATTATCTGCACCTCAGATCCCCCAAAAGAAAAAAAGTAATGTGAGATGTAGCATAAATGCCAGAACTTTCCTTTTCCCAAACCCAGAGACAGACATCAGCAAACAACCATGTTCCTCTTTTCATTTCTCCCTAGGTATAACTGCTTGTCCTCTCCCCCCATCTACTAGCGTGTTTGCATTATTTGAGAACTATTTTAGAATCAGGGTTGGCAAAGTGTCGACCCTTTCAGGAGTAAGTTGTAAAAATATTTCACAAATTTGAGATGGGAGTAAAGATTGTGATCAAGAATGGAAGAAAGATCCTGAGAATTAAAAGTGGAGGTCAACTTGGAGTGTTATTAAAAATTAAGTAAGAATTCTTCCTTGTCCCCAGAAAGAGAAGGGTCACTGAGGACACCACAAGGTCGTTCTCTCTCCCTTCTCGATACTGCTCACAGTGCCCAACCCAAAGGGAACTGGAGACAGTATAAACAAGAAACAAGGAAATGATCAAATGACAGAGCTGTATGGTGAAACTGGACTGCACTGTGCGTTCCCCTCAAAATGTAGGGCTACAAAAACTCTGTGCTTGTGAGAAACTGTGTGTTCCCTTTACAGCTAACTAGAGTAGAGTAACATATTTGTGTTTTTCTTTTTTGCCTTTGGTTTCCAGGATATTCAGAGTTTAATTTTTGCTCAAAGACAGATATTAAAATAAAGCAGTTAGAGAAAAGGGGTTAAGCAAAACAAAAAGGTAAAATTATAGCATGATGAACCTTGAAGTCATTAAGCTAAGTGAAAGAAGCCAGACACAAAAGACCACATGTTGTACAATTCTGGTACGTGAAATGTCCAGAATAGGCAAGTAGGTAGAGACAGAAAGTAGATTAGTGGTTTCCTAGGGCTGGAGAAGGGGAGGGGAAGTGCAGGGGTCGGGGATTGACTACAAACAGATATGGGCTTGCTTTGGGGGGTGATGAACATGTTCTAAGAAAAAATAAATGGTTTCACAATTCTGTGCATACCTTAAAAACTACAGGATTGCACACTTCTAAAGGGTATGCACAGTTTCGTGGTATGTGAATTTTCTCTCAATAAAACTCTGTGTGTGTGTGTCTGTGTGTTTGTGTGTGTGGTATCATTAGCAAAAGGAGACGTAGAGTCTACTAGGCAGATGACTACTGTGGAAGCAGTAATGTACCCTGGAAGTTCTGGGTTTTGCCACACACTGGTTGTGAGAATTTGGGCTTGTTTTTTCTTGAACTTTCTTCATCGACATGTAAAGCCATGCATTGGGAGTAGAGGAAATCAACATGGATGGCACTGGAGGAGATAATGCTAAGTGAAATAAGTCAAGCAGAGAAAGACAATTATCATATGATTGCTCTCATCTATGGAACATAAGAACTAGGACGATCGGTAGGGGAAGAAAGGGATAAAGAAAGGGGGGGTAATCAGAAGGGGGAATGAAACATGAGAGACTATGGACTCTGAGAAACAAACTGAGGGCCTCAGAGGGGAGGGGGGTGGGGGAATGGGATAGACCGGTGATGGGTAGTAAGGAGGGCACGTATTGCATGGTGCACTGGGTGTTGTACGCAACTAATGAGTCATCGAGCCTTACATCGGAAACCGGGAATGTACTGTATGGTGACTAACATAATATAATAAAAAATCATTAAAAAAAAAAGAAAGAAAATACAAAAACAAAAAACCACAGGACCAAGTATGCTCCAGCGGAGCAACTAAAACTCTCATAAAGAGTTGATGAGTGTGCAAAATGGTACAGCCATTATGGAAAAGGTTTTGGCAGTATCTTGTGAAGTTAAACATACAACTGATGACCCAGTTAAACACAGTTGATAACCCAGCCATCTCACTTCTGGGTATTTACCCTAGAGGAGGATTTTTCAACAGCGGCATTATTGACTTTTGGTGTCAGATAATTCTCTGTTGTGGGGAGTTGTGCTATCCACCGTAGGATGCGTAGCATCATCCCTGAACTCTTCCTGCTAAAATGCCAGCACCACAACCCCCTGTGCCAGGTTGTGTCAACCAAAAAGGTCTCTAGACATTGCCGAATGTCCCTTATGGGGCTAAATCATCCCCAGTAGAGAAACACTGCTCTAGAGAAATGAAAACTTATGCCCATACAGAATCTGTAAAAGGCCTTCAAGATCAGGAACAAGACAAGGTGGCCCACTTTTGCAATTTCTATTCAACAAAGTATTGGAAGTTCTAGCTATATACAGCAATTAGGCAAGAAAAAAAAAAGGCAGCCCAATTGGAAAAGAATAAGCAAAATAATCTGTTGTCAACATGGTCTTATATGTAGAAAACTGTAAAGATTCCATGCAAAAAAAATAAACAAATTCGGCAAGGTTGCAGGATACAAAAATCACACCCAAAATTCAGTTGCATTTCTTTTTTTTTTTTAAAGAATTTATTTATTTGACGGAGAGAGGACAGCCAGCGAGAGAGGGAACACAAGCAGAGGGAGTGGGAGAGGAAGAAGCAGGCTCCCGGCCAAGGAGCCTGATGCGGGGCTTGAACCCAGAACACTAGGATCACTCCCT
>NW_024423319.1:999283-1075353 GCF_017311325.1 Ursus maritimus | reverse complement strand
TATATACAATGGAATATTACTCAGCTATCAGAAAGAACGAGTTCTCAACATTTGCTACAACATGGATGGCACTGGAGGAGATAATGCTAAGTGAAATAAGTCAAGCAGAGAAAGACAATTATCATATGATTGCTCTCATCTATGGAACATAAGAACTAGGACGATCGGTAGGGGAAGAAAGGGATAAAGAAAGGGGGGGTAATCAGAAGGGGGAATGAAACATGAGAGACTATGGACTCTGAGAAACAAACTGAGGGCCTCAGAGGGGAGGGGGGTGGGGGAATGGGATAGACCGGTGATGGGTAGTAAGGAGGGCACGTATTGCATGGTGCACTGGGTGTTGTACGCAACTAATGAGTCATCGAGCCTTACATCGGAAACCGGGAATGTACTGTATGGTGACTAACATAATATAATAAAAAATCATTAAAAAAAAAAGAAAGAAAATACAAAAACAAAAAACCACAGGACCAAGTATGCTCCAGCGGAGCAACTAAAACTCTCATAAAGAGTTGATGAGTGTGCAAAATGGTACAGCCATTATGGAAAAGGTTTTGGCAGTATCTTGTGAAGTTAAACATACAACTGATGACCCAGTTAAACACAGTTGATAACCCAGCCATCTCACTTCTGGGTATTTACCCTAGAGGAGGATTTTTCAACAGCGGCATTATTGACTTTTGGTGTCAGATAATTCTCTGTTGTGGGGAGTTGTGCTATCCACCGTAGGATGCGTAGCATCATCCCTGAACTCTTCCTGCTAAAATGCCAGCACCACAACCCCCTGTGCCAGGTTGTGTCAACCAAAAAGGTCTCTAGACATTGCCGAATGTCCCTTATGGGGCTAAATCATCCCCAGTAGAGAAACACTGCTCTAGAGAAATGAAAACTTATGCCCATACAGAATCTGTAAAAGGCCTTCAAGATCAGGAACAAGACAAGGTGGCCCACTTTTGCAATTTCTATTCAACAAAGTATTGGAAGTTCTAGCTATATACAGCAATTAGGCAAGAAAAAAAAAAGGCAGCCCAATTGGAAAAGAATAAGCAAAATAATCTGTTGTCAACATGGTCTTATATGTAGAAAACTGTAAAGATTCCATGCAAAAAAAATAAACAAATTCGGCAAGGTTGCAGGATACAAAAATCACACCCAAAATTCAGTTGCATTTCTTTTTTTTTTTTAAAGAATTTATTTATTTGACGGAGAGAGGACAGCCAGCGAGAGAGGGAACACAAGCAGAGGGAGTGGGAGAGGAAGAAGCAGGCTCCCGGCCAAGGAGCCTGATGCGGGGCTTGAACCCAGAACACTAGGATCACTCCCTGAGCCATAGGCAGACGCTTAACAACTGCGCCACCCAGGCGCCCCTCAGTTGCATTTCTATACACTAACTGAACCATCTGAGAAAAGGAAATCAAGAAACGATATCATTTACAACAACATCAAAAAGAATGAAGTATTTGGGAATAAATTTAACCAATGACTTATAATGACAACTACAAAACATTGTTGAAAGAAAGCAAAGCAGGCATAAATAAGTGGGAAGACATTTCCATGTATGTTCGTGGACTGGAAGACTTAATATTGTTGAGATCACAACATTACCCAAAGCATTCTGTAGATTCGATGCATTCCCTATCAAAATCCCAATGAGATTTTCGGCAGAAATAGAAAAATCCATCTTAAAACCCTTGGAATCTCTCAAGGAACCCTGGATAGCCAAGTCAATGTTGAAAAAGAACAAAGCTGGAGGACTCACTTTCTGATTTCAAAACTTACTGTAAATCTACTGTACATTAAAACAGTGTGATACTGGAGTGAGGACAGACGTGAAAGCCAACGAGCCCAGAAGTCACCTTCACATACATGGTCAACTGACTTTCAGTGAAAGTGCTGAGACCACTCAGTGGGGAAAGGGCAGTTTTTCCAACAAATTATGCTGGGAAAACTGGATATCCACATGCAAAAGAATGAAGTTGGAGCCTAACCTTAGACCACACATAAAAATTAACTCAATAAGGATTAAAGACCTCAACATAAGAGCTAAAAGTATAAAACTCTTAGAAGAAAACGTTAAGAGAAAACTTCATGACACTGGATTTGGCAATGATTTATTGGATATGATATCAAAAGCAGAGGCAATAGAAGAAAAAAAGAAATTTGACTTCATTATATTTAAAAGTTCTGTACATCAAAAGACACCACCAAGAGAGTGAAATGACAACCCAGAGAATGGAAGAAAATATTTGCAAATCATGATCTGATAAGGAGTTAATATCCATAATATGTTTTTGAAAAAACTTCTACAAGGCAACAACAAAACACACCAACAACCTAATTCAAAAATGGGTAAAGGACTCGATTAGCCATTTTTCCAAAGATCCACAAATGGCCAATAAGCACATGAAAAGATGCTTAACATCATTAGTCATCAGGGAAATGCAAGCAAAAACCACCACTGCACACCCAGGAGGATGCCTATAATTAAAAACGGACCAACACATGGAAAATAACAAATACTGGTGAGATCGCAGAGTAATCAGAAGCTTTTGCACCTGCTAGTGGAAATGCAAAATGGTTTGGCTGCTGTGGAAAACAGTTTGGTGGTTCCTCAAAAAGTTAAACATAAATTATCATAGGATGCAGCAATTTCGCCTCTAGGTATATATCCAAAAGAACTGAAACCAAAGACTCAGATATGGGTACACGCATGTTCCTGGCAGCATTACTCACAATAGCCAGAAGGTAGACACAACTCAAATGTCCATCAACAGATGACGGTGGTCTCTCCATACAACGGAGTATTAGCTTCAGAAAGGAATGCAATTTTGAGACATGCTACAATATGAATGAACCCTGAAGACACTCTGCTACGTGAAAGGCAGGCACGAAAGGACATGTATCTTATGATTCCACTTCAGTGAGGCACCTAGAATAGGCATATTCACAAAGCCACAAAGTAGAACAGAGGTTTTCAGGGGCTTTGCGGAGAGGGCCTAGGGAGTTATTGTTTAATGGGTACAGAGTTTCTGTTGGGGATGATGGAAAAGTTCTGGAAAGAGATAGTGATGATGGTTGCACAACATTGTGAACATAGCTTAGTGCCACAGAACTGTTCACCTAAAAATGGTTAAAATGGTACATCTTATGTTCTGTATATTCCACTTTAGTAAAAGATACCAAAAAATCCCAAAATCTGTGAAAGAACGTTGCTGGGGCACCTGGCTGGCTCAGTCAGGAGAGTATGTGACTCTTGGTCTTGGGGTTGTGAGTTCGAGCCCCACGCTGGGCATGGAGCTTACTTAAAACAAAACAAAAAAAACAATGTTTGTTACAATTCCATTCACAAATGCCAACAAACTTGAAACAATTCAAATGTCCTTCAATCGGTAAGTAGACAAACCGTGGCACATCCATACACTTGAACAGTATTCGCCAATAAACAGAAAGAACTATCAACCCTGTTATGACTTGGGTGAATCTCAAAGACATTCAACTGAGTGAAAGAAACCAGTCTCCAAAGACGGCATACTATATGATTCCATTTATGTGGCATTCTTGAAAAGACAAAACTATAGCGACGAAGAATACATCAGTGGTTGCCAGGGATTTCGGTTGTGGGCGGGTGTGACTATGAAGACGTAGCACGAAGGAGTACCTTGAAGTTGTTCTGTGTCCTGATTGTGGCGGTGGTTATGTGAATCTACATATATGTTAAAATTCATAGAACTGCACACCAAGAGAAAGTCAGTTTCATTGTAAGATCATCTAAAAACTAAAAAGCATTATAATGCCATAATAAAACGTTTGATGTGAGATTTAGGGTCTAGAATTCTACTATAAAAGTCTTACAAAACTATTGAAATTATAGAATGTGAAAGTCTTGTAAAAAAGAGATCACATAAGTTAAAATTGTCATTCTTCTAAATTTTCTATAATTTCACAAACATTGGAAGAAACTAAAAAAGGATACATAAATTTAATAAAACAAAACTTATATTTCAGCCCCTGGCCTAAATTTTTACATTCAGATCAGACCTTGTTCTCAGAAAAAAAATTAACACATATGATTAGGTGCAAAATCAATATCAAACCTTATGAGTCATTTGGGTTGTTATGTGGAACAAAAGTGAAATAATGTAACTCAAAGTCATTTGAAATTATTATATCACTACAGTTGAAGAGACACACAATTGAATGAGATGGGATAGACTTTAGATAGGCTTTCAACACACCTATATGGTGCTTTCCCCACAGTTACCCGCCTTCAGCCAGTATTCTGGGCTCTTAAATCTACGGTGTCAAATGGCCTCGTAATGCCCAGTCATTAACTAATAATTATAAACTTAGGCAAGAAATCAATCTGTAACTGTGTTGTTAATAAAACAGTGGGCTTTCTCATAACCTCAAAGATCAGGGATGAACTGCTAGGATCTGGAATGACTCTACACTTGCTTCTATTAGGTTATAGATTCACTTCCCTTTTCTGTTCTCTGGAGACAGAGCACAGCTGGTCAGTATCCTTTATAAGAGTGTTTTCTTCTAGAAGTTTCCCAAGGGCCATTACTAAGTGTGAAAAACATTGGGAAGACCACAGCAGATTTGTATATGAGTCACTTTCCATCTGCATATGGTTAAGTGAACAGTTTTTATCAAATAGAAAGGCAAAATGAAGCATTTAATTACTGCTTCACTGGAGATGACCGTGTTTAGATTTTCACTTGCCTACTGACCTCATGCATAGGAGGGCCAGAACTGTCTTTTCAAAAGTACAGATAGTCACAGTGCCTTGAATATCGGTCTTCTAAGATCTCTTTTCAAAACTTCGCAGGTCAAACAGAGATTCTCTCTGGAGTTCCCTACATTAAGTTGCAGAACAGGCTCGGTTCTGGCTAACGTGCCTCATAATTCCCAGAGGTGCTAAAAATCCTTCTGTCTTCAAAAACCCATGCTGCCAACAGAATCCAAGTAAAGAGAACGGAAGGAATAACAGAAGGCTGGAGGGGGAGATTAATTACTTAATTAAAGGATGGGGATGTCAGGTCTCTATCCACTCAGGTCTATAGAAAGACCCTATAATCCGAGTCTCCAGACACTAAGACACATTCACAGCCCAGGACACTGTACTCCCTCCCACTGGGACTCCAAGTGATTTATCCTTTAGAAAGGTTCATAGGATATGTGAGTTTTCTCTGGACATCCAAAGAACTACAAAGTCATTGAGATCAAATCGGATATCACAGCCTTGGTGAAAAGAATTGCTGACATTTCCATTTTCCCATTACACATGTCTCAACCCTGGGTGTTCTTGCAATAGCATGGCCTCGAAATGCTAGGAGGAGCTGCATCCTGCAGGAAAGAAAACCAGCTTCAAATAGATTTGTTCCCAGTAACCTGGTATCACATTCAAGTGATTGTTTTCAGATTGCAGGAATCTTTCTGAAGTACATGTTTCCTTTATAATGAACTCATAAGAATATACATTGGGGTGAAGCATATGAAGAGTGAAACAGAGGATTACCATTTGGATGTAGCTTTCTTCCTCTTCTCTGGAAACAGAATTGGCAAAAAATCTTGCAGAATTAATACCGTTTCTTTCTGGAGAGAGAAATCTCGTTCGATTGCTGAGAACAAAAATATAGATGAGGTCAAAGCAATGTCTTACAGCTGCTCTGAAAGCCAGCCAGGAGCTGACAGGGTCCCCATGGGCTTTTCAGCCCTCCCCTTCCAGATACAATTTCTTTCTGGCCAAAGCAATTCCTCAAGCAACAGAGACTGCCCAGCTTCTGTCCCATTCTGGGGCAAATGGCTCCCAATTCTCAAGGGCTACTTTTTTCCAGACCCTCCATCGGACACAGCTCGCAAGCTTTCTAGAAACAGACCAAGGCATCACATCATTTAGAAAAAAAAATACAAACAAAAACAAAACACTCCTTTGGAGCTCTCTTGTTTCCATTCAAAGAAACTAGCGAAAGTAATGAGATGTGGCCATCCCTCTGATGGGATGAGAACAAGACTGCAAATCAATTTTCACCCTGCTCCTGAGTCAGAAGCACAGGCTGCATCTCTCTGCAGTCATGACTGGAAATAGAGCTCTTTGCAGAGGTCTGCTTTGCAAAGTGATTGTATCCTGTGGCATGGAGAAAGAACCAGGAAACTCTTGCGCCAGGCCCAAGACTCTGAAAATACAACTTCTAAAAGATGAGATGAGAGAGTGCACACACATTTTGGGGTTTGTCTGCCAGGTCCAAGAACCATCCCTCTATCTCTGAGAACTCCCTTCTACTTCGTTCACAAGGCTGGGCTTCTGGAAGCCATGTTGGTACTACCGACCCTTCCCCCTGGGCCACAGGTGATTCTACTCAGGCTGGGGCAGTACAATTCCCTCTCCCAGGAAATGTGAGTTGGGGTCGAAAAAGAGCCTATCTCTGTGGATACTGGAACTGTAGCATGTAAATAAGCTCAGGATTTCTGGTACATGTGAAGAGAGAAGCAGATGTGAGAGGTGGAGAGTTCCTTGGGTTCCCAACAGCTTGTTTCTGACTCCAGTATCCTGGGACATCCAGTTATATTCCTTCCTTTGTGATCTACAAAATATTTCTGGTTCATTATAACAAACCCCATCCCTCCTTTGACTTAAGCTAGATCAAGAGGGCTTCAGCTACATTTATTCAGAGGCTTAACTAAAACCGGTCCTTTCGAGCAATCAAAGACATACCAAGGTACAGTGCAGGTCCTGGTTAGAGATGCATGTTCCCGGATGGTGGAGAGGTTTCTCAGGTCCAGGGGAGGTGGCCGTGCTACAAGATAATACACGATATCCAGTATGTAAGTTCTCAGGAGTTCAAGGCCAGAATCTAAAGACTAAAATTATGACATTCCACTTACTTATTAGCACATCCAGTCCAAATTGATGAACAAGCAGCCCTGATGATGAGTGTGAATTCACTGACCTACCCTTCCCTACCTCACTGGTCACATTACCAGCGAGAGGTAACAATGGGGAGATACATTTAGTCAATATGCATTTGAGAACTCACTGCATATCAGGCATAGTTCTAGGTGTTGGGAGGCACAGTGTGAGCAAAACAGATGAAAGTCTCTGACCGTACGGAATCCCAAACCTACCTTATACTTGGCATGTCCAAAAGGGAAATTTTACCTTTCTTACTACAGGCAGAGATGGTCACCCAGGTTCTAGTCTTCCCCTCTTCCAGTTCATTGTCTACCTGATAATCTTTCTACGTAGAACATTCTTCCCCATCTCTCTGCCTGGTTAGTCATCTTCAGATCACAGCTCAATGTCTCCTGCTTAGGAAGGGCTTCTTTGACCTCCAGACAAGATCAGGCCCCACATCATGGGCTCTCATGAGTTCTTGTATTTACCCTTCATAGCGCTCCTTGCAGTTCGTAATGATATATTCATCTGTGATTATCTGATTCAGATCTAGACTGTGCTCTAGGAGGACAGGGATTTTTTTGGCTCATTCGTCACAGTCACCTTGGCACGTAGAGAAGCTCTTGGCACCTGACCCTTACTCCACCTCTGTGGTCCACCTCATTGAGTTGGTAATGCATGTATCCCTCTACCACGGCCTTGACCAGGTTCCTTTTGTTTCCTCCACTAGACTACACGGGTAGAGACTATTTAACTCCCCTCCATATCATCAGAGCCCAGGACAGTGACTTCTGCTGTTCAGTCAGTTTCCTGGGAGCCTCTGAGCTGGGCAAGGTACTGAGCTGGAAAGGACATGTGAGTCACACAGTCCCTGGGGAGAAGGTCTCTCCTGGTGGCATGAGACCTTGTTTCCTCTGAACATCCTAAGACAGGGTTCGTTCTTATTTGGCACTGACTTGATCATTCTTCTTCTTCCAGCTGGTTTTTACCTGTCTTCCTCCCCATCCCACTGAAGAAGCTGCTTCCTCATCTTCACATCCCACCCAGTGCCTAGCACAGGAGCACACGCAGCAGACATGCTGTCAGTGTGTCCGACTCAAGCTGAAGCGGGTGAGACTAGAATGACCAGGCATGAGTAGGGGCCTTGGGTACCAGCTTGGGGTATAGCTGCCTGAAGCAGTAGTTTTTCCAAAGAGTGAACAGAGGTGGGAACCAACCAGAGATCACAGTCATTGTACCAAATAGTTCCTGGTAATCACACAGACCTACTGGGCAAGTGGCGATGGGCAAGGATGAAGTTAGCAAGTTAGTTTGACCTGCTTTTCTTTCCGTCTTCTCCTTTCTCCCTCTCTGTCCATGCTGTTTGCAGACCAGAGAAGCTGCCTGGGAACAAGGCAGAAGCTTTGCGGAGCTCCGTGCTCATAGGATCCAGACTGCTCATTGCCCCCAGATACCGCTGCTGAGGGGCATGTGCAGGGCAGTGAGGGAGAAGTTGCATATGACCAGATCTGGCATTAAGGAATTCATGTCAGAAGTCATTCTTGGGGTACCTGGGTGGCTCAGTCGTTAAACACCTGCCTTCGGCTCAGGGCGTGATCCCAGAGTCCTGGGATCGAGCCCCACATCGAGCTCCCTGCTGGGAGCCTGTTTCTTCCTCTCCCGCTCGCCCTGCTTGTGTTCCCCCCTCTCACTGGCTGTCTCTCTCTCTCTCTGTCAAATAAATAAATAAATAAAATCTTAAAAAAAAGAAGTCATTCTTGACTACCTCACTGTGATTACATTCAAGTCTGTTTAAACAAAGAGATGCCAGGTGGGTTTCATCATCATCACTTATTTCTGGGCCTTTGTTAGGAAAGCAGAAAAGATGAGCCCTCTGGAGTGAACTTGGCTTTGTAGGCTGTATTTGCAGGGCCGCAATGCCTTAAGTTCCAAGCCTCCTTTTCTCAGTGTGGGGTGGCAAGCTTTCCCAGCCCTTCCCATTCAGTCCTGGCCATTGCTCCGCACTGTTACACTTCCCAGCCCTCTGAGATGGTTCCTCCAGTGCTTTCTTCCCAGAGAGAGTCAAGAAGGAAACTTTTTTATATGGTCTCTAGGACCCGTATCCCCTCTCCTGCACAGCATGCCTAGTCAAGTGGCTTACGTTTTCTCTGAGGCTTGAGGTCTCTGTTCACTGGGGGAGGCTCCAGGTCTGCAGGCAGCTCAAGCAGTGGGCTGGAGACACTTCCTGGGCTCATTGGGATGTAGTCATCATGGCTGCGGTGGGTTCTAAGACCAGAGATGGCCGCCTGGGGGCCCATGGGCACATAGCCATCTTCGGCCCCGGCTGAAGCCGTGGGGTACACTGGGGAGAACCTGCACGGCTGCAAGAGAACAGGCACAGGTGGGGAAGCACAGAGCAGTCATGGAAGTGGCTCCCAGCGGGGCTGCCAAGGCTGCACACAGGGCTTCGGTTGCCAATTATCCAAGAATAACTTTGAACTTCCTTAGGAAAGTCAGATAAGCCTCTAACTCCAGCTCTGTCTCTGCACCTGTTGTGTGAGGTGAGTGAGACTCTCCTGAAGGTGATGCTAGAAGACAGTGGGTTAGGAGTTTATGCAAATGCTCTAGGTATAATGTGATGCCTTAAGTCCTGCCCCGAGTCAGACGAGGGTCTGAACCATTAGAACTGGCAGGGTCCTTACAGAACACGAAGTCCAGTAGTTCCCAGATAAGTGCAAGCCTTGGGGAAGACTGAAAGGGTCCTCAGAGACTCAGTGCTGAGTCTCAAAAGACTTCAAGGGAACATATGTCGGTCAGGCTATTTTTGGTAAAATTGAGGTTGAAAGGAACTCAAGTGCCAAACTTACCAAATTTAAACTAAGCCGCTTGTCTCGGTGTCTTAAGGATTGGCCTTCCACATCAGCTGTAAGAAACAAGCCAGGGTGGTGAGAAATGCAAGACAGTATCAGTTGAAACTAGGTTCCAAGTCCCTATGGACCTCAGGGCCCTATGCTCAGCTCCGGAGAGGAAGAGAAGCGTAATATGGTTTCTATACGCAAGGCTTGCTATTATGTCTAGTTGGGCAGTCAGAGCACATTCCCCAACAGATGGAAATCAGACCAGATTTGGAGGTTTCTGTACCATGGCTTCAGATCTCTCTGTGAATTAGGAGGACGTATAGCAAAGAGTTAACAAATGCCTGTTGCATATATTATATGAATTTTCTGAGAGCAGAGATGGTAGAGATGGAGCTGGAGGTTTGAAGAGAGAAGGTGTAGAAGATCCCTTGTGGTGAGCAGACAAGGGACAGCACTGCAGAGCAGCATTGAGGGCACTGGAGACCTGTGACCATGATTTTCTGTAGCAATACTCAGCCACTCAGGTACAGGCATGGAGAAAGAGGAAAGTTGGGTTAATATAGGACTAGAAACTTGTCAGATGGGTGTGAAAAACGGTGTGACATAAAAATTTAGAATAATTGTTGAACTGAAAGAAGACATGTCCAGGAGGCAGAGCAGTAAGATAAATGGATCTAGAAAGTAAGAGCTGGGACAGACTTGTAAAAAGACTGAACTTTGAATGCATTTCGCATCCCACACAGCAATCTGACTCAAGAAGAGCTTCAGCATGTGCTCTGACCGACCACTGGCTGACCAGTAAACCGTGCTGACCCAGACCTCTAGGAAGCCAGGATGAACAGCAAAATAAGGAATACAAAGGACAAAAACTAAGCAGAGATTTCAGCAGCTGCACACTGTGTGCAGAAGTAGACTCTAGAAAATTAGTCTGAGCAAGTTACTAAACAAACATACACCAGAATAATGAATCCTAGGTGGAGTCAGAATGCAGTTGCTACAGTACGTTATCCAGAATAGCCAGTTGTTAGGGGCGCCTGGCCGGCTCAGTTGGTACAGCATGCCACTCTTGATCTCGGGGTTGTAAGTTTGAGCCCCACGTTGGGGGTAGAGATGACTTAAATAAAAATCTTTAAAATAGTTTTCAACAACAAATTAAAACAGACACAAAGAAGGGGTAAAATAATGATCCATACACAGGAAAAAAAAAATCAGTCAATAAAAACTGTCTCTGAAAAGTTCTAGATCCTGGAATAAGCAGAAAAGACTTCAAAACTGCTATTATTAATATGTTCAAAGAACCAAAAGGAAACCATGTTCAAAAAATTACAAGATAGGGGCGCCTGGGTGGCTTAGTTGGTTAAAGGGCAGACTCTGGATTCCTGCTCAGGTCATGATCTTGGGGTCCTGGGATGGAGCCCCGCATCAGGCTCTGCACTCAGCAGGGAGTTTGCTTCAGGATTCTCTCTCTCCCTCTTCCTCCCCCCACCAGATGAATAAATAACTCCTTAGGGGTGCCTGGGTGGCTCAGTCATTAAGAGTCTCCCTTTGGCTCGGTCATGGTCCCGGGGTCCTGGGATCAAGCCCCATGCCAGGCTCCCTGCTCAGTGGGGAGCCTGCTTCTCCCTCTCCCTCTGCCCCTCCACTCTGCTTGTGCTCTCTTGCTATCTCTCTCTTTCTCTCTCAAATAAATATTTAAAAAAATAAATACATCTTTTTAAAAAATTGTAAGATAACATAACAATGGCTCATCAATAAAAAGATGGAAATTGGAAAGAAGCAAATGGAATTTTGGAGTTGAAAAGTACAGTAACTACAATGTAAATTCACAAGAAGTTCTCAAGAGAAGATTTGAACTGATAGAAAAATCAATGAACTCCAAATGGATCAATATAAATTGTCCAGTCTGAAAAAGAAATAACAAGAATGAAGAAAAACAAACAAAGCCTCAAAGACTTGTCACCATCAAGCGTACTAACATACATGTAATTAGAGTCCTACAAGGAGAGGAGAGAGGTGGAAAAGAAGGAGGAATTTTTTTTTTAAGAAACAATGACAGAATACTCCCCAAATTTGACAAAGAACATTAATCTTCATCTAAGAAGCTCAAAGAACTCCAAGTAAGCTAAACACGAACACATCAATACCTAGACACATCATAGTCAAATTGTGGAAAATCAAAAGGAAGGAGAAAACCTCGAATGCAGTAAGAGAAAACCAGCTCTCTCGCTACAAGAGAATCACAGTAAGATTAATAGCAGACTATTCATCGGAAACAATGGAAAGCCAGAAGGGAGTAGAATTACAAATTCAAATTCAAATTGCCGAAAGAAAAAAAATCTGTCAAACGAGAATTCTACAGCCAGCGCAACCACTATCAGAAATAGACAGAACACCCTGGCAAAAACTAAGCAAAGAATCAAAGGCTTTGAATGCCATACTCGACGAGTTGGACCTCATAGATACATATAGAACACTACACCCCAGAACCAAAGAATACTCATTCTATTCTAATGCCCATGGAACATTCTCAAGAATAGACCATGTTCTGGGACACAAAACAGGTCTCAACCGATACCAAAAGATTGAAATTATCCCCTGCATATTCTCAGACCACAACGCTCTGAAATTGGAACTCAACCACAAGAAAAAATTTGGAAGAAACTCAAACACTTGGAGACTAAGAACCATCCTGCTCAGGAATGACTCGATAAACCAGGAAATCAAAAGTCAAATTAAACAATTTATGGAGACCAATGAGAATGAAAATACAACAGTCCAAAACCTATGGGATACTGCAAAGGCAGTCCTAAGGGGGAAATACATAGCCATCCAAGCCTCACTCAAAAGAATAGAAAAATCTAAAATGCAGTTTTTATATTCTCACCTCAAGAAGCTGGAACAGCAACAGAGGGACAGGCCTAATCCATGCACGAGGAAGCAGTTGACCAAAATTAGAGCTGAAATCAATCAAGCAGAAACCAGAAGTACAGTAGAGCAGATCAACAGGACTAGAAGCTGGTTCTTGGAGAGAATCAATAAAATTGACAGACCACTGGCAAGACTTATCCAAAAGAAAAGAGAAAGGACCCAGATTATTAAAATTATGAATGAAAAAGGAGAGGTCACGACGAACACCATTGAAATTGGAAGGATTATTAGAAATTTTTATCAACAGCTATATGCCAATAAACTAAGCAATCTGGAAGAGATGGAATCCTTCCTGGAAACCTATAAACTACCAAGATTGAAACCGGAAGAAATTGATTCCTTAAACAGGCCAATTAATTATGAAGAAATTGAGTCAGTGATAAACAACCTTCCAAATAACAAAACTCCAGGCCCGGACGGTTTTCCTGGGGAATTCTACCAAACATTCAAAGAAGAAATAATACCTATTCTCCTAAAGCTATTTCAAAAAATAGAAACAGAAGGAAAGCTACCAAACTCATTCTATGAGGCCAATATTACCTTGATCCCCAAACCAGGCAAAGACCCCATCAAAAAGGAGAATTACAGACCGATTTCCCTAATGAATATGGACGCCAAAATCCTCAACAAGATACTTGCTAATAGAATCCAACAGTACATTAAAAGGATTATCCATCACGATCAAGTGGGATTCATACCTGGGATGCAAGCGTGGTTCAATATTCGCAAATCAATCAGCGTGATACATCATATCAACAAGAAAAGACTCAGGAACCATATGATCCTCTCAATCGATGCCGAAAAAGCATTTGACAAAATACAGCATCCTTTCCTGATTAAAACCCTTCAGAGTGTAGGAATAGAAGGTACATTTCTCAATCTCATAAAAGCCATCTATGAAAAGCCTACTGCAAATATTATTCTCAATGGGGAAAAGCTGGAAGCCTTTCCCTTAAGATCAGGAACTCGACAAGGATGCCCACTCTCGCCACTATTATTCAACATAGTACTAGAAGTCCTTGCAACAGCAATCAGACGACAAAAAGGGATCAAAGGTATTCAAATTGGCAAAGAAGAAGTCAAAATGTCTCTCTTTGCAGATGACATGATACTCTATATGGAAAACCCAAAAGAAGCCACTCCCAAACTATTAGAAGTTATAGAGCAATTCAGTAACGTGGCGGGATACAAAATCAATGCTCAGAAATCAGTTGCATTTCTATACACGAATAACGAGACCGAAGAAAGAGAAATTAGGGAATCCATCCCATTTACAATAGCACCAAAAACCATACGTTACCTTGGAATTAACTTAACCAGAGACGTAAAGGACCTATATTCTAGAAACTATAAATCACTCTTGAAAGACATTGAGGAAGACATAAAAAGATGGAAAGATATTCCATGCTCATGGATCGGAAGAATTAACATAGTTAAAATGTCCATGCTACCCAGAGCAATCTACACTTTCAATGCTATCCCGATCAAAATACCAAGGACATTTTTCAAAGAACTGGAACAAACAGTCCTTAAATTTGTATGGAAACAGAAAAGGCCCCGAATCTCCAAGGAACTGTTGAAAAGGAAAAACAAAGCTGGGGGCATCACAATGCCGGATTTCGAGCTGTACTACAAAGCTGTGATCACAAAGACAGCATGGTACTGGCACAAAAACAGACACATAGACCAATGGAACAGAATAGAGAGCCCAGAAATGGACCCTCGGCTCTTTGGGCAACTAATATTTGATAAAGCAGGAAAAAACATCCGGTGGGAAAAAGACAGTCTCTTCAATAAATGGTGCTGGGAAAATTGGACAGCTACATGCAAAAGAATGAAACTTGACCACTCTCTCACACCATACACAAAAATAAACTCCAAATGGATGAAAGACCTCGATGTGAGACAGGAATCCATCAAAATTCTAGAGGAGAACATAGGCAGCAACCTCTACGACATCGGCCAAAGCAACCTTTTTCATGACACATCCCCAAAGGCAAGAGAAACGACATATCTCCAAAGGCAAGAGAAACAAAAGATAAAATGAATTTATGGGACTTCATCAAGATTAAAAGTTTCTGCACAGCCAAGGAAACAGTCAGAAAAACTAAGAGGCAGCCCACGGAATGGGAGAATATATTTGCAAATGACACTACAGATAAAGGACTGGTATCCAAGATCTACAAAGAACTTCTCAAACTCAATACATGAGAAACAAATAAACAAATCAAAAAATGGGCAGAAGATATGAACAGACACTTTTCCAATGAAGACATACAAATGGCTAACAGACACATGAAAAAATGTTCAAAATCATTAGCCATCAAGGAAATTCAAATCAAAACCACACTGAGATACCACCTTACGCCAGTTAGAATGGCAAAAATAGACAAGGCAAGAAACAACAATTGTTGGAGAGGATGTGGAGAAAGGGGATCCCTCCTACATTGTTGGTGGGAATGCAGGTTGGTACAGCCACTCTGGAAAACAGTGTGGAGGTCCCTTAAAAAGTTAAAAATTGAGCTACCCTATGATCCAGCCATTGCACTACTGGGTATTTACCCCAAAGATACAGACGTAGTGAAGAGAAGGGCCATATGCACCCCAATGTTCATAGCAGCAATGTCCACAATAGCTAAATCGTGGAAGGAGCCGAGATGCCCTTCAACAGATGACTGGATTAAGAAGTTGTGGTCCATATATACAATGGAATATTACTCAGCTATCAGAAAGAACGAATTCTCAACGTTTGCTGCAACATGGACGGCACTGGAGGAGATTATGCTAAGTGAAATAAGTCAAGCAGAGAAAGACAACTATCATATGGTTTCTCTCATCTATGGAACATAAGAACTAGGAAGATCGGTAGGGGAAGAAAGGGATAAGGAAAGGGGGGGTAATCAGAAGGGGGAGTGAAGCATGAGAGACTATGGACTCTGAGAAACAAACTGAGGGCTTCAGAGGGGAGGGGGGTGGGGGAATGGGATAGGCTGGTGATGGGTAGTAAGGAGGGCACGTATTGCATGGTGCACTGGGTGTTATACACAATTAATGAATCATGGAACTTTACATCAGAAACCAGGGATGTACTGTATGATGACTAACATAATATAATAAAAAACATTAAAAAAAAAGAAACACTTAAAAATTAAGTTCAGTATAAATAGTTTTAAATTAATTTAAATTTCCAATTGTTTTACTTTTGCTTGAAAAATGTTGTGAATAACTTTTTAAAAAATGTATTACACTGCTATCATATCTGTTATAAAAATGGCTGAAAAAATAAAAATAAAAATGAGTAATTTCAAAAAAAAAGTCACTTTAAAAAGGAAAAAAAAAATGAAGGTGAAACAAAAACATCCCCAGAGAAATAATAAAGATCGAGAGAACTTAATGCTAGCAGATAGCTCTTCCTTATAAGAAATAGTAAAGGAAGACCCTTATACAGGTTGAAAGGAAATGACACCGGATGGTAATGCAAATCCTTACAAAGAACTAAAGAGAATCTTGTAGGGTAAATATAAAAGACAATAGAAGTATATCATTATTTCAACTTTTTGTTCTTCAATTTGAGAACTTTTTTGAAAGATTTCATTTTTTAAGTAATCTCTACCCAATGTAGGGCTTGAACTTACGAAGTCCAAGATCAAGAGTCACATGCTCTACCAACTGAGCCAGCCAGGCACCCCTTCAATTGGAGACTTTTGATTCATTTTCATATTCTATCATTCTATTGGTCTAGTTATTTCACTTCCCAAAATCTACTTACATACTCTTCCAGTTTTCCCTTTTTGTCCACTGTTCACACGTTATAACATTAAGAACCTTTGTGTACTCAGCATATACTCATCTCATCGAGGCTGGCGGAAAGAAGTAACGTGTAGGGGCGCCTGGGTGGCCCAGTCGTTAAGTGTCTGCCTTTGGCTCAGGTCATGACCCCAATGTTCTGGGATCGAGCCCCCGTGTGGGGCTCCCCGTTTGGCGGGAAGCCTGCTTCTCCCTCTCCCACTCCCCCTGCTGGTGTTCCCTCTCTTGCTGTCTCTCTATCTGTCAGATAAATACATAAAATTAAAAAGAAAGAAAGAAAGAAAGAAAGAAAGAAAGAAAGAAAGAAAGAAAGAGAAGTAATGTGTAAAGGTCCCACCACTATGACACTAGGGGAGGTCTTTGCCAGAGTGACTTAGCTCCACAGTCAGAATGAGAAATTTACACAATTTACACATTCCTTAAATTTGCAGAATTCCTTTAAGATATATAGGTAGCAGTGTGGGAGTGATTACATTGATTATATTTGGTTGGAACAGTGGCGGGGCAGGGGGTGGGCAGAGAAAGGGAGAGAGAGAGAGAGGAGGCAGTAAGCCAACCCCATCAGAATAAACAGCTTTACAGAAAAAGGCAAAAGAGGGCTCCAGGAGGGCATGTGAATAGACGAAGGTGACAGCGCTGGGTGAGAATCACCTTGATGGTGACAACATGGTAAAAAGCTACATCACTAAACCTGGAAAGAACGTGTCGGGTGGGGGGATGAATAGGGTGAGAGGATTGTTGGAAAAGAGAAGAGCTATGGTTTACCACGTCACTTCTCACTATGCACGTCAGAGCCAAAGAATGGAAACTGGCTGAACGGAGGCAAAAGATATCACCTTCTCTACTGAGTGGGACCCTGAGCGACTCCAAACAAACACCAGGAGCTTGGTCTTGGCAGCCACAGGGACCTAAGTATCTCTGCCAGTGGCCAGACTTGAAAGAGAATTGCTAGCAGTCAGGCTATGTGCTTCCACCAATGACCTGGCCCTATTGGAAGACTGGGCTGGCTTGAGTAAGGGACATTTGTCATGTCCTCATGTGGACACAAGGAGTAAAGAGGAGGCAGGCTTCACTGTCAGTGTTAGCATCCAACACTTACCTTTCCAGGTTCTCATGTTATCTAAACCAGAGAGAGAGATTCTTCTTGGCGTCATAGTGCACTCTGGCTTCTTGATGCTGCCGTGCCCACTCCACGGGAGCTGCTTCTCTTGGCACCGTTCAGAGAGATGGCTTGGCTTAGGGGGGCGAGGAGGTGGCATGTTGCACACGATGTCTAGTTCTTTTGCCTCATAGGGCATGGAACCTTGGTTTTTATCTACCTGAATGGTGGAATTTAAGGAAGTTTCCAGCAATGGTGAAGAATAGTGATCCCTGGTTGGTCCATTGATATCTCTACTCCATATCAGGGCAGCCTGAGGCCTCAGGGAAGGAGCCTTCTGAGAGCCACTCCCATGGTGTGAGGGGTGAGCCAAGTTACTAGGGGGCATTGGCTGCAGGCAGTCAACAAAAACGTCATCAAATGAAGTCTGTTCCAATGAGCGGTCTGAGTTTGACCAGCTCTCACATCTGGTGGGCAGACTGAGGGGAAAAAAGCATACAGATGTGACTGAAATGGAGCAAGTCCATGGCAGAAGTCAGAAGAAGAAAGCCACCTATCCACTACAAAACCCATGCTGGCCTCTTTTCCATGCTTCCACATTCCCTCCACAGCCCTCACTAATCCCTGGATGCAGGAACCAATGGTTTGTTGATTTCTGTCATCCTATCAGTGTCAGATACATATGAAAACACAAGGTTAGGCATGAAAGCCACATGCATGACTTATCCCTCATTGTGGTTGACAGTGATCCGTCCCCACCTTGGCTGCAGCAGGAAGAGGTGAGAGGAGACACACCCACTAGAAGATGCTACAGCTAAATGAACTGATTTGGTCAGGAGCACTGAGCACATGTCAGTGACAGAGCCCACCAGAGAAGGCAGCGGACGTTCTGCAGACATCGAGAGACGTGCACATAAGCATACCTGGCATGCCGCGGTCTTCCAGTCTCACAGTTGGACAGAATCAGATAATCAGGAAGGGAAAGAGACTCTGACTCACTTCTGCTTTCCTCAGTGGCTACGGAATTGGTACTTAGGTCATCTCTCGGCAAGGGGGAGCTGACAGCATGGGCAGTGGGAAGGGAGCTGGCAGGAGATGGCTGGAGGGAGGAGGGCATGCGAGAGAAGCTCTCCATGGAATCTGCTGGAGAAATCATTTCCCGGGTTAACGTTTAAGAATGGCTATAGCACTCACTCACAAATTCTCAAACAGCATCTACGAGGCCAAATAGAAGATGCAAATCACAGCTGGTGTTTGTACTGATGGAGGAGACCATTTCCCCAAGCTATAAACAATGTCTGGGGAAGAAGGCCAATGTTCCAAGAGTGAAGTGTTGAATCAATTAAGAGTAAAAAAAAAGCCAAGCATTCTTGGCCTAAAACTGTGCAGTAACACAGTCTACTCATAGCTTCTTTATGGCTCTCGGCCGTAGCCCTGCATCGCTGTTTATTCACTCAACAAATACACACCCACACACACATATATTTATGCGTGACATGTATGTACACACTTATATATGCATTCGTGCTGAACTCTATGTCTATTTCTGCCTGTGTAGAATAACTCCTATTGTACCTACTATGCGCGTAGAACTGTTCTAACTCTGCCAAGACAGACTCTGCCTCACTGGAATCTACAGTCCACTAAAGAAGACAGACAAATCAAACATAAATAAAGGATACGGGTAATGATGTGTAAAGGAAAGGAGAGAAAGAAATAGGGTGTGATGGCCTGTAAAGCCGACATTTCTCAAGGAGCATGATATTCAGAAACTTCCAGTGAAAAGCCTACTTTTATTTCCCCCTTTGAACCACGCTGGCAGAAGTTCAGGATTCCTGAGTCGGAGAGGCCCAGAACTGCCTGGGTTCAAGTGCAGGCTCTCTTGTCTAGCTGCTGTCACCATGGGCACGCCACCTACTTGCTGCAAGTTTTCTTCTTTGTGAAGTGGAGATGCTGACAGTGAATTCGCCACAACATCGCTCTGGCGATGAGCTACCACAGAAGAGCATTTAGCAGAGCTCCTGGCCAGAGTACACACGATGCGCTGACTAGCTAGGGTTGCTGGATACAGGACCAAACATTTTATGTGAAAAGCCACAAGAAAGACCTTCGGGCATGGTTCTCAGATGAAGAGGAGTCTGTTCTTACATCCTCCTAAAAACTAAGGGCGGGGGGCTACAGGGAATGATAAAGGTCATGGGGGTGGTTTCTGGCTTCCTCCAAATTCCCACCAGACCCATCCATTTTCTGCCTGGTGCCTGACTCATTCGTATTCCTCTTTGGACACTGGGAAACATGTTATGTATCTATGTTTTAGGAGAACTCCTGGATGAGGAAAGAAACAGAGGCGACACATAACATGGCACACAGATATGTATGCAGTTTGGGCTGAAGGTAGGGACTAGGGTGGCAAAGAGTGAGTGGCAAGCCTGGAAAAGTTGGTCAGGGATGCTCTGCTTGTTTGCACCAGGTTGGACTCTGCCCAGGAAGGATTCACTGCAGCTTTGCAAGTAAGCTTCACCTGTTGTAGTAAGGATAAAGAGCTTGCCATCACTTCATTTCCTTTTATTTGAGTGCTCTTGCAGCTCAGTAATGTGACTGAAGAGCTAACTGCACTTAACTAAGCTTCCCAGGTTCATGAAAAGGGAAGGATTTTGTCCTCAGGAAACAACCCCCCACCCCCACCCCGTGCCACCCTAGAGAGCTGCAGCTGACTCTCCACCGCCACCTAGTGCTCCAATGTGTGTTTCAGTGGCAGGTGATAAGCATAACACTAATGGTGGAAATGTTGAAGCCATTGGCGACTGGAATTGAGGACTGAGGTTTTGTCTGCTAGACTGACATCCTAAAGGAAATCAGATTCAAGATCTCACAGGTTGAGGGTCAGGGCATGGTGCAATGATGTCAAGGGCTCCACAGCAAACTCCAAGAAGGGAAGTGAATTGTAATGCTAGGTGCACGATACCCAGTATATTACACAGGAATACGTGTGCAAGCATGTGTATGAAAGAGAGAGCAAGAGTGAAAGTGAGCAAGAATGAGAGAAAGCAAGTGAGGGGGAAAGAAAGAGAACAGGAGCGAGAGCCCAGGAGTGGCCCAGAGCAACCTCAGAGCTAATTTGCCATGCACAGACCTCAAGCTGATTGGAGATATGAGAAATTCTTCCCTGCCTATGAGAAGTGGCCGAGTTCTGTCTTTCTACCGCCCAGTGCTGAACAACCCAATTGACAACAGAAAAACTGGAGTTCCATGAATTACTGAAAAACGCTGAGATTTAATATTTCCAGGAAATCAGCAGCAGCAACAACATGGGGAAAATCAGAGCCCTCCTGGACATCCTCACCCACCTTCTACTTTTACTACATCTGTTATCTGTGGCTGATGCAAGCAAAGCTGTGGAGTGGCTTTGAAGCCACTGAAGTCACTTGTGTGCAGTGTGTGGCACATTCGGGCCTGAAATCTCGAACCAGGTGAAAGGAAGCCACCTGTAGAACTGTACTTTGCGGGAAAAATTCTGATATCCAGTACCCACGGCCACCCCATGGCGCACAGGAACCCAGGCTCTGCTCTCACCTGCGCCATCCTCCAGCTGGCCTAGGTTGCAGACCTGGCTGATGCTGTACACCCACACCAGCATTTCTACCTCAGTCTTGGCCACCAGATAAAATGTACGAGAAGTCGTCTTGACAATGAACACGAAATTATTCTGAAATTCCTTCCGCACGAAGCCAGGGCCCACGTGCTTCCACACGGCGCACTCGCTCAGGTCGATCACACGGATGGGCTTGCTCGAGTGCTTGCTCCTGTAGTACTCCAGGACGTCAGGGTTGCCACTCATGCGGCCCCGCCGGAGGACAAACCAGCGCTTGCGCCAGGCCTGCGGAGAGGCAATTCAACAGGGGGTTACTGGACCGACTGCTCTTGCTTCTCGGATTCCGTCACGATCCTATTTCATGACAAGGATGGCAGAAAAATAAACCAGCCATTCCAACAATGAAATGCAAAGTCCACCAAGCTTTGGATGAAATGACTAGTGCACCATGTTCAAGTCTGTTTTATTCAATGATTGTAAGGATGGGTCCTTACTGGGGAGTGCACTGACAGCATTCACACCCACAGGTCAGAGGACCAGGGTCGTGCAACCGTCACCATCAATGCCGCAAAGGTACGTAATAGAAATGTATGTATTGGCATGCAGAAAAAAGCCTTAGTAACAAATGAGAAGAAAGCTTTCTTACCACTGTCCATCTCAATCCAAAAGCCAAGATCAAACATTCAAATCAGACACAAATGAGGAGTGCCCACCATTGTCAGTATCATCTAACACCGTTATTCAACTTCTAGAGAATCGCTTAACAAGAAAAGAAAAATCATACACATTTGACAGAGAGGATTACCATCATCTGAAGTTGACGACTTTCTGTAAATCCCCAAGTGCTTTACCATAATCCATGTAGTCTCCAAAACTATCCTATGGGAGAGGTAAGTATTTTTATGTCTGTTTTATGTTTAAGAACATTGAGGTTCGGAGAAATTAACTAGCTGTAGGAGGGGATCTGAACTCAAGTGAGAATGGAAGGACTAGTAATGAGTGTGAGGTAAAAAGTAGAGAAAGGGCTGTAGCCAATTCTTTAGCGATGTCTGCCTGTAAAGTGGGACAGGGAGACAGAGAGAGAGAATCTTAAGCAGATTACATGCTGAGCATGAAGCCCGAGTCGGGGCTCAATCCCACGAGTCTGACATCATGACCTGGGCCGAAACCAAGAGTCGGTTGCTCAATCATCTGTGCGACCCAGGCACCCCCAAAGGGTTTTTTTTTTTAAAGATGGAAGACACTTAAGCATTCACCTCCTAAATCAGTGTTTCCCAATTAGGCATTGGGATGCCTCAGGGGGCATCTGAAAATAGGTGTGTTTTGTGCGTCCTAAAGGCTGGGGGTGGAGCAGGGCAGGAATTGTTTGGCCTAAAGCTATTGTGCCATGTTGAGAAACACTGTAACAACTAAAAGGAACTTGCCACAGGAATCTCAGAAAGAGCCAAGCATTGAGGTGAAATGATCAGGGAAAGCTTAGTCCATGCTCAGAAAAGAGAATGATGTTCCAAAGAAACCAGCACCAAGACACGACTCTGCATGCCACTGGAGGTACTAGGGAAGACTTGAGGGCTCCTCGGCACCCCACTTACCCTGACCTAGAATGAGCTACCTCCTTGGGTATGAGGCCTAGGAAAAGATGCTTATTTGCAATTGACTGTGGCCCCTCCGTTCTAAGGAGTCCTCAGTATCTGTAAACTTCCCTGCCATCTCCTGGAGAAGACCTTCCTCAAGTTCCCCATTTTCTTACATTAGACACCTCGCTTTCTGTGGTGGAGAATGGAGCACAGATGGGTAACAGGCTGACGGGCTGACAGCAGGGCTCTTTTCCATTGGAGATACTCGATGTTGCAGTTGGCAAATGCTAGTGGAGAGATTTATAGCTCTGTGGTTTGCTCTTTTGAGCAGTGGCATGTGTGACAGCAGGAAGTGTGGGCTTCTGCCAGGAGGCTTGGTGACCACTGGGACCGGAAGTCTTTCGTATCTTGAGCTTCATTTACGCCTGACACATTTATAAGCCCACCAGCTTAGACCAAGAGGCCAGGGGAAAAGGAAAAGCCACTGTCTGGAGTGTTCTCAGCTCCCTCCCTGCCCAGGAAATATGAGATCCAAGGCAGCAGAGAACTTGATCAAGCACTGAAAGGGGAAGGCCAATCATCACAAAAGACCTATTACGCCTCAGACTAGAAAACCCTTTTGAGGCCTGGCAAGGGGCAGCCATCAGCAGGTGGACAGCCGCTTCACACTGGGTTAGGACAAGGAGGGGAAAACGGTGCCTGGCAGGTGAGCCCTGGCTTGGTTCTGCCTTTACAGACACTGTAAACCTCTGAGGAGAGGTTTGGCCACTTGGAAGAGGGACAAAGCGGTGTGATTAAGTCCTTGTTTTTAAGACAGAAGAAATAACAGCATGTTTGTGTGCTCATGGGAATGATCCAGGAGGGAGAGAAAAATTACTGATTCGATAAATGCCTGTTGCAAAAACATGGCATCGGATGGAGTGGAGCTACCAAACAGAAGAGAAGGAGCTCAAGTGTCACTGTGGGCTTTGGAACATGGGGGGGATGGGAAACTGGGCAAACAGCGATATAAGGCCTAATTCCTGGGTTCCCTGAGATGGTGCAGGCCCGGGGAAGGGGCCCAGGGGGTGAGGGAACACCATGCGTGCCTGCTAAGGAAAGCCTTCATGGGGATCCTGGGGTACCCCAAACTTTCCGAAGGCGACTTTGATAGGGAAATGTGAAGAGGAACTTTGTTTTACTTCCCAAAAATCATTGTAAAAGAGGAAGTCAAACTGAGTGCAGAACCAAGTTTCAACTTAATTGCTCTTAGTCTTATGGGAACAGCTTTCTCATCCTTTAATAGCAATTTTGGGGGAAAAAGTAATACCAAGAATCACCACGCATCCTGCCAGATGATAGACACAGAGAAGGGGGTGAGAACTGGTCCCCAAAAGAGCCTGCTATCTGGCTGGGATGGTTAAGGGGTAGAAATATGAAATATGAAATGGGTAGATTTCAACTCGAGGCAATGACTGCATGGACATTCTGGCTTTCACTCCTTTGTTCAACAACCATCTCTTGATGGCCTGTTAATATACTGGACACCATGCAAACCATGGGAAAACACAGAACAAGGCACAGGCCCTGCTACCCAGTCTTGTGGGCAGATGGAAAAACAGACAATTGCAGTCATTATTATTATGATAATGGAAAGGCAAAATTCTATGGGAACACACAAAAGACACATCTCTATCAGATTGGTGGGCCTGGGGAAGCTTCCAGGATGGCTAAACCGAGCCTGAAGAAGGGCCAAGGAAGCAGCCAGTGCAAAGGCATCTAGTGTTCGACTTACGCTTTGACTCCTGAGGCATTCATTTCAAAGACTTCCACTTTGAAATGGCTTCCACTTCAAACACACTTTCTCCAAGGAACACAGGGCTAGCCACACCGCTAAATGGAGAGCAGGTCCCCTCACCCCACCAAGGCACCTCTGTTTTACAGATTGTGGTTGATTTTGATAACTGACCATTTGGGCCACTTGTTTTTTCTCTTCCCACACTTGTATTTCAAACTCACCAATAGTGAGTCCATGACACCCTACGCCCCCCACCCACCTGACCCTAATAAAAGCAGAAGCCCAGACCCCTGTGAGCCCTCTCTCTACGGATGACCTTGCTGTGCGGCCCCAGGTGTTCTGTGTCATTCCCAGGTCTTGTAAGTAATAAATTTTATTTCTTCCAAATTTCCTGATGGTTTTTGCTAAAGGGCATCTTGCAATCATAGTAAGAACCACAAGGGCCGGTCCAACCCCAACAATGGTTATTGATGGGCTGAGACTGGCCCAACAGGCACCAGGACAAAAGCGGCACAAACGCTGTGTAAGTGCAGGCAGTTCCGCAGGGCTGTGAGGCAAGTGTGGGAGCAGAAAGGAAAAATGATAGTCACCCAGTAACTTCAATAGGAGGCAGCATAACTCACCAGCAGGCCCTCCCTCTGGTTTTTATTGTACTTTTATTTATTTATTTTTTAAGATTTTATTTATTTGAGAGAGAGTGCGTGTGAGCATGAGCTGGGGGAGGGGCAGAGGGAGAGGGACAAGGAGAGGGACAAGCAGACGCCCTGCTGAGCAGGGAGCCCTTCTGGAAGTGGGAGACATGTGACAAAGACCCCTGAAAGCAGTTGGCCAGCACCAAAGTGAAGCTCTTTACAATGAAATAGAGCAGGGACGCCTGGCTGGCTCAGTCTTGACCTCAGGGTTGTGAGTTCGAGCCCCACGTTGGGTGTAGAGATTACTTAAAAATAATAAACTTAAAAAAAAGATACAATGAAACAGTGCCACAAGGAAGTTATCAGATCTGACTAGGGTCACGTCAGAAGGACTCTGAAGCTCCCACTGGCCAAATAAGCGGGGAGTCTGCTTCTGCGGACTCGTGATCTGAGTGAAAGGCAGACGCTTTACCGACTGAGCCACCCAGGTGCCCTGAGATCAAAACTTTAAATTATATTGCCTAGGGGATGCTCATTTGAGTGACAAGAACATTAAAAAAGTGCAAAGAAGGGTCGCCTGGGTGGCACAGCGGTTAAGCATCTGCCTTCGGCTCAGGGCCTGATCCCAGGATCCTAGGATCGAGCCCCACATCAGGCTCCTCCGCTATGAGCCTGCTTCTTCCTCTCCCACTCCCCCTGCTTGTGTTCCCTCTCTCGCTGGCTGTCTCTATCTCTGTCAAATAAATAAATAAAATCTTTAAAAAAAATAAAATAAAATAAATAAAAAAGTGCAAAGAGATTTCTACACATGCTATGCCAGGGTAGGACTTACCTACAGGGAGAAGGAGGTTGTGACTGAGGTGAGGTACATGGAGAAGCTTCAGCACAGAATGGTGAAGTTATTTTCCAACTGGCTGGTGGTTAGAAGGGGGCTCATCTAATAATAATTAATTAAGCCGTACATTTGTTCTATGTGGTTTGCTATATTTGTGTTTTCTTCTATGATAAAAAGGATTTTATTTTATTTTATTAAAGATTTTTATTTATTTATTTGAGAGAGAGTGTGTGTGTGAGAGAGAGAGAGCACGAGCAGGCGGAGGGGCAGAGGGAGAGGGAGCAGCAGACTCGCCACTGAGCGGGGAGCCGGATGCAGGTCTTGATCCTAGGACCCCGGGACCATGACCCGAGCCAAAGGCAGATGCTTTAACCGACTGAGCCACCCAGGCGCCCCGAGAAAAAAGGATTTTAAAGCAATTCCTCTGGAGAGGGCATGTTCACAGATCCATTCGATAAACAGTTATTAAGTGCCTACCACGTGCCAGGCACTGTGCAAAAAGGGAAGAAGGGTGCTGGTTTGTCACTTTCTAGCTGCACAGAGGACGTGAGGCCCTGAGGGCTGTCTCTTCTCACTTGGGAGCTGTTTACATTTTACAAGTGCAGGATCGCTGGCTTCCATGGATGCACTGAACTCCACCTTCTCTCCCCTTGGACCTCTTCTGCCAGGCAGGTCATAAGCAGCTCAGGAAAGCAAGATGGAAAGGGGGGAGGTCAACAGTTCAGAATAGATTGTGAAGATGAGCATGTCCTGCACCAAGAGGATCTAGAAAGCAAAACCACTATGCAAACAATTAGCCACAATTATGACTCAGAGAAATAGAGTACAAAAAGTCAGGACCTGCATTTGAATTCTGTCTACCTCTGACTTTCTGGGTGACCTTGAGCAGATAACTTGACTGCTGCAAATCTCAGCATCTGCCTCCCGTATGGTGTAACTGCAGCGAAGCGATGAGAAATGAACGGCAAAACATTATGTTTGAAAGTAACTTCTTTAAAAAAAAAGAAAGAAAGAAACTTATAAAATGATGATGGGACTAGCTGTCATCAGGGCACAAGGCACTGCTTGCCCTGGGGAAACTGCTTCTCCCTTTCTAGAACCCATCTCCCCTGCCGTGCACTAATGGGCTCTGAGGGCTTTTCCAGCTCTGATAATCAAAGATCTGTTTCCCATCAGCCTTTCCTGCCACAGCCACCAAGCTGACTCATTACCACCCCAACAGTATCATCTCCAACAACAAAAACCTGCAACATCCTGTAACCCTGTGGAAAAGTGTTTGTGCTCATTCCTAGAATTTGAGAGAGGCTAAAACTGAGCTCCTCCAGGAAGGTGTGTCTAGATCACAGGTCTGTTCATTTTTATGGAATTGTTAGCAGAATAACCAAATCTCATCCTTCTAAGAGTTGTGTTGTTCTCCTCTTAAACCAACCCAACTTGCTTACCTCATAATTTACAAATACCTCCCAGTTTGTTTCTTGATAGACAGTGACCCACCAGATTAAACAAAAGGACAAGTGCCAGGGAGGTTATCTAGGGGAGGGGGGCTGAAACTTGAATCTGAACTCTGCTGTGATAGGTTGAATTGTATCCCCACCCCCAAATTCATATGCTGAAGTCCTAACCCCCAGTACGTTAGAGTGTGACTGTATTTGGGGACAGAGGCTTTACCAAGTTAAAATGAGGCCATTAGACTGGGACCTAATCCGATGTAACTGGTGTCCTTATAAAATGGAAAAAATTGGACACATATATAGAAGGAATATATTGTGAAGAAGTCAAGAGACATAGTATACACCAACTCTACCTGAAAGGGAAGAGCATTCTGGAGGCACCATTTGGTCTGGAGCCTCAGGCCAGAAAGGAATCAAAGGTAGTTTCATGAAACATCTCTAAACTATCTGCTTCTACCTCAGAGTATTATGAAAACAAGTAGAATACATCGATCTCTGAACCACAATTTCAAGGTGCACCATTTCAGGAGAGAATTCCTAACCTTTTATGGGTTATGAACCCCTTAGAGACATGATGAAATGCATGGACCTTCTGTCATCAGAAACACGCATGCGCCTGAACACACACTCTCTCTCTCTCCCTCTTTCTCTCACTCACTCTGTCTCCCACACACACCCCCACCCCACCCTACCCCCCCACTCTGGACTGCCTTCCCTTATTGAACTACGCAACACTCTCCTTTAGTGGCCTCTTCCCATTTCATATCCCTTAGCTACCGTGTATTTGATGAGAATTCACAAAATTTTGTTTCCAACCTGGATTTTTCCCAGGAACTTCAGACGCATATAACCAACAATCATACATCTCCACTTACGTATCTGTCTCTTAAACTTAACATGCCCAAAACTAAGCTCTCAATTTCATGCCCCTCAAATCTATTCCTCTTCCACCCTTCCAATATCTCAGTAAATGGTATCATCACCCATCAATTTTCTAAATCCAAACCTAGGAGTGATTCTTGCTTCCACTTTCTGCATCCAATGCAGTAGCAAGTTCTTTTAATTCTTTCAGAACATTCCAAATCAACCCACTTTTCCCTATGCATCCCCTAAAACCCCACTCTGGTGCGAGTCACCCACATCCACTCTCAACACCCCCAATAAATTCATTCTTAACAGAGAAGTCAATGACCTTTTAAAAACCTAATCAGATCATATTGTTCCATTGATTAGCCCCTTCCAAAGGTTTCCTAATGCCCTAATAGTAAAATCCAAACTCTAATGTGGCCTAGAAAGTCCCACATGAACTGGTCCTGCCCATCTCAATCACCCTCTTGCTCTTTCACACTGGTCTTTTTGATGTTCCTGTCACTGAGACTTCAACTTCATTGTCATCTCCTCAGATCATCCAAGTTAAAGTGGCCAGCCACAATCATTCTCTACCACATCGCCCTATCTTAATTCCCTCCAGGCCACTTTCAACACCTGGTATTTTTGTTTGTTTGAGATTTGCTGTCTGTTCCCCTGCCCCCCTCTGGTGGCAGCACAGGCCTTGTCTGTGTGGATCACTGCTTTATTCTGTGGGCTTAGCAGTGCCTGGCACAGAACAGTTGCTCAGTAAGTACTTGTTGAATGAATGAATTCCACACAATTTCATGGTATCATAGACCTAGGTTTAAAATACTATTCTTGAGAAACAGGACTAGCTTTGCAGGTTCATAACAAACCTAATCACCAGGATTTTCTCCTCATATATTTATGCTCCAAGAACTGGGGATGTGATGGTGAACCAGGTAGACATGATCTCTAAGCTGGACCTTAAGCAGTCAGGCAAGGTTCGGTACTGGAGTTTTATTTATTTTTTTGAAGATTTTATTTATTTATTTGACAGACAGCGAGCAAGCACGAGCAGGAGAAGCAGCAGGCAGAGGCGGGGGGGGGGGGAAGCAGACTCCCCGCTGAGCAGGGAGCCCAATGTGGGGCTCGATCTCAGGGGATCCCTGGGATCATGACCTGAGCTGGAGGCAGACGCTTAACTGACTGAACCACCCAGGCGTCCTGATACCGGGCTTTTATTTTATTTTTTTCTGATACCGGGCTTTTAAATCAAACACCAGAAATGCCCTATCCAGACAGTGCAGTATGTTGTTCAGGATTAAATTGGGGTGTGAGAGTGATCAGTTATGCATACCTAAGATGAGCTTTTATCAGTTACTAAGAGAGATCATCAAGGCTGAAATTTATAAAGCTTGAGCACTTTATTTGTGCACTCAGTTTTACTTGCACAATAAGATAAACCTGGTTGGGTTAGAGCAAGTTTCTTGGGCTCCAGAATTCACTCCAATAAAATTGAAGTGGCCCGTCTGGATGGTGTCCATTGTCAAAAGACACTGAAATGAACTGAGAGACATCCCGAAAGTCTCTGAGGTTGTAAAGAGACACCTCTGGTTTAAACTTCTTTTTTGGCCAGAATGATTACTGTCCCTTTGTTTCAGCGGAATTGGCCCCCTGCCCCCTCTGCAACGGTGAAATCCCAAAGCTATGAAATCATTTCCTCCACAAATGCACAGGATGGGTCAGCAACCTGCCTTCATAGCCAGGCTTTCCAACTCAGGCTGAAGGAACAAAACCCACATGTAGCTGCCTGGGGAGCTCTAGGTTTTGAGCCTTCGGCATTGCTGTCTTCTCAGCAATGGCAGTTTCTCACTTAACCTGTCAAAGGGACTGTGTGGGCCTCTTCGCCTTCTGATCCATCAACGTGCTCCATGCACACCGTCCTGGCCAAGAGTATCGAGAGCTCCAGAATTTGGCGCTCAGATTCTGACTGCTCTGATCGCTTCCAAGCGTTGCTCTCCTCCTGAGCTGCAGGGTATGCCTCTGATTAGAAGAGAAATGTTGCTAAGAACCTATCTCTCGGGGGCTTAAGCCTGTTCTGACCTTGCCTGGATGCCCTGGGATGGCAAGAACATCACCTATCTTGGTCCCTGAAGTGCCTCCAGCGTCTTTACCAGTCTCGGCACACAATACATACGTGCTGTGTGCTTGTGGACTGACTGGCAGGCTGCAGGTGTGGCTGTGAGGCGCTAACCAGAAGGACCCTCGTGCTGACAGCTGTGGTGGTCACGTGAAGCTACATGCACCGATGTCATTGGCTGGTTGTGACACTAAGTGACACTAAGGGAATGGGAGAAGGCCACCAGCCTCCTGGGGATCTAATTAAATAAGTTTACAAAAAGATCCTCAGTCCACAAGAAATCAAGAAAGGACAGAATAGGAAACCTCGAAGAGGTGGGGCAAACAAAAGGCACAAATCAGATGCTTGATTTCAACCCGAGTGCATCAACAACACTTAACATTAAATGCGAAGGACTCAAGGCTCTGGTGAAAACACATTCATCGAATGGGATGTATGCAGGGGATAGAAAGAGAAACAGGACACAGGCTCTGCTTCTATAATGCTCACAGTGGTCTTGGGGCCAAGTGCTGTGACAGAATGTGCTGTGCAAATGAATTCACAACTGCCGGGAGGCTTGCGGGGACAGACGATGAACCTAGAGAGGTGGCAGCAGCCAGGCAGTGGAAGACGTGGTGGGGGTGGCACTGATCGGAATTGGCCCGGCAATGGGGTGTGGACCGTGAGGGGGTGGGAGGGCTCCAAGCGGAATCAGAAGCTCTGGTTTACTACTATTGTGTCATGTGTTATCAACGGCTCCGAGGCCACTGCATGAAACAAGGGCAAAGGAGCTTTCACTGACGGCATTTCTTTTCTCACACGTTTATCAACTTATATTCATAATGCTGTGAAGTGGTCAAGGCAGCTAATTTTCCAGAAAAGGAAACTGGTTCTCAGAGACATGAAGTGTCTTGTTGATTAATCCAAGTTTCATGGCTCCCCTTTCAGTGTTCAAGAACATTCTTTAACTTAAGAAACTGAATAAAAACTAGTTGAAATGAGCAGCACCTGAGTGGCCCAGTCGGTTGGGTGTCTGCCTTCGCCTCAGGGTTCTGGGACCAAGTCCCGCGTCGAGCTCCCTGCACAGTGCTTCTCCCTCTCCCTCTGCTACTCCCCCTGCTTGCGCCCTCCCTCCCTCCCTCTCTCTCTGTGTCTGTGTGTGTGTGTGTATATGTCAAATAAATAAATAAATAAATAAATAAATAAATAAATAAATAAAATCTTTAAAAATTAGTTGAAATTAAAGAAGAGAGAAAACAGTGGGAGTTGGTTGGTGACTCAGTAAGATATCTTAAAATGTCACCAGACAGGTTTTCTTTTCTTTTTTATTATTTTTAAAGATTTTATTTATTTATTTGACAGAGATAGAGACAGCCAGCGAGAGAGGGAACACAAGCAGGGGGAGTGGGAGAGGAAGAAGCAGGCTCATAGCAGAGGAGCCTGATGTGGGACTCGATCCCAGAACGCCGGGATCACGCCCTGAGCCGAAGGCAGACGCTTAACCGCTGTGCCACCCAGGCGCCCCCAGACAGGTTTTCAAGCTGCTTGCTCCTACCACTCCTGCAGTTTACTGGTAAGTGTGTGGGGGAAAACAGTGACAGAGTAGCAACCTCAAAGTCACTCGTTAGAGCCCTTTCAGCAAAGACTGTGTTAGCCCACAGAACTGTCAAAACCATTTCCCCTGATTTAGCTCTGTCTTCCAAAGTGGAATATTTCTGTCCCTCTACATATTCTTCTCTAGAGTCCAGAAGACACGGAGGAAAAAAAAAGGAAGAGAGAAATAAGACATGCCCTTGTGTGATTTACTGACTTTTTATTTCCTCTTACATCCTTCTTCATCACTGTTCCTCTATGAACAGGTTTCCCCCATTGGGTTTTTCTTGTCGGTGTGGTGCTACTAAAGTGGACTTAGTGAATGCTAGTTAGTGTTTAGAAAACCTAACAACTCAATCACTGCCTGCCATTTGTAAGGCCCCCAGGAATCTTGGATGTGGTCCCAGAACACGAGATGAAGGGGAGCATTTGGTAACGACTTGGAGCTCCCATTCTCTTCCCAGTGGTTTCACCATGAAAACGGCTCAGGAAGTTTGGGGTGTGTTTATGGGTTGCAAAAGGTGAAAATCATCAAAGAAACAGAATTCTGGATAATGTTCTATTTTCTCTCCGCCTTCTACTTCCTTGCCAAGGGGGACTGCAAAAGCCATGGGACCCAAGGGCAGCAGGTCAGGAATTTCCAGGAGCTCCTCTTTGTCCTGGCTCAGTGCCACTAGCCCTGGGATTGCTGGTGACCCTTCGGCCTGATGGCCTGTAACCTTCTGTTCACTGCCAGATACGGCTAGGACTTGTCCCAGGCATGGGATAACTTCCTGTGATTGTCCTGGAGATGGCCTGGCTCACAGGATCAGCTGCCATGTTTGTCAACAGAGACCGAAAAGTCCCGTATCTCTGCAATGTGGTGGGCCTTGGAAGGAGGAATCCTGAGGAGGAATGTTCAGCAGAGATAAGTGTGCCACACTACATGACATGGACTTGACCTTCCTCATGTATTGTCAGCCCAAGTGCCACTGAATGTCCTACCTAGTTTCTCATTAGTTCTTACATGGCAGATTCTTAGAGGTCATTAAGACCAGCTAATCAGCTTTGCAGGTGTTGTGAACCTGGGACGGTCACCAATACATTAGGTATCAAGCTCAGGATGCAAAATGATGGGTTGGAACAATGGGCCAAAACCAACTCAGGAATAAACAGTTGTTTGAAACTAGTAAGTTCTGTGATACATTAAGAGTCTGAGGTAGAACCAAAACACAAAGGAGGCGATCAAGTCTGAAGGAACAATATGAAGTGACAACCTGACACCTGAACTAGTTGATGGGGAAACCTTTTTTAAAGCAGGGTACCTGCAAAGGCATGAATGTATGAGAACAAACTTTAAAAAATCATCCTCATCCCAAAGTGTTGGGTACAGATAGTGATGATGGTTACACAACATCGTGAATGTATTTATATATTTTTTAAGAATTATTTATTTATTTTAGAGAAAGAGAGAGTGAGCACAAGAGCAGGGGGAGGGGCAGAGGGAGAGGGAGAGGGAGAGAGAGAGAGGATCTTCAAGCAGACTCCCCACTGAGCATGGAACCCGAGTTGGGGCTCAATCTCTCAATCCTGAGATCATGACCTGAGCGGAAATCAAGAGTCCCACTTAACTGACTGAGCTACCCAGGTGCCCCATTAATGTATTTAATGCCACTGAACTTTACACTTACAAATGGTTACAATAACCAGTATTATATTATGTACATTTTACAATTAAAAAATGACAAAATAGTACTTTTACATCCATGCATGTCTGTCCTCTAGGGACATTCCCTACTTCTCAAGGTGAGTGCACAGGTACAAGGGCTCCTGGGATTGTGTCCAGAAGAGCCCGCTAACAATGGGAAGACAGAAAGACCTGAAGTAACACAGATTTCGCAAAATATACAGCAGTAATAATAGTTAGCACAGATGTCCCAGGAACCATTCTAAGTACTTTGGATGGATTGAATTAAATCATTTAACCCTCACATGGAACACACTCTTCATACATAGGAGGAAAGTGAGGTGCATGAGCTAACATGCGGCAGAAGTGGGCTTTGAACGCAGACCATCTACCTCAGGAGCCTGGGTCTTAACAGTGTGCTATAGTGAGATCAGAAGCTGCTATCCACTGACTACAGCTATGTAGGTCAAAGAGCTTAGAACGCCCCAAGGGTGAGTCAGGAAGAAAGGAATGAGGCGAGTGCTCACTTCGCATTGGAGCAACGCAGAGCAGATTAGCTAAGGCTGTGCAAGGATGGCATGCAAATTCGTGAAGGGCTCCCAAAAAATGAAATGAATGAGGAGAACTGGGATCGGGATTGTGGGAGAGTGTGTACTTGGGTTACAGAGTCTAGGAGAGGAGAAAATACAGCACCATTTTCTAAACATGAGCTCAATCTAGCAAGAGATCCTCTCATTTCCCTCAAATACAGGAATTTGGAAAGATTTGGAAAACCTGGTCTCTTGGGTTATTAGATATAAGATATCTGAGGTTTAATGCTGAGAATTTTTTTTTAAATGCCCCAACAGTGTCTGACACTTGGAATAAACTAGTGAATATCTGTTTCATTGCACATACTGTCAAAATAAATGCTGCATGGGTTAAAGATTCACATTTAAAAAGGAAATTAGAGGGGCACCTGGGTGGCTCAGTCAGTTAGGCATCTGCCTTCGGCTCAGGTCATGATCTCAGGGTCCTGGGATCAAGTCCCACACTGGGCTCCCTGCTCAGCCGGGAGTGTGCTTCTCCCTCTCCCTCTGGCACTCTCCCTGCTTGTGCGCTCACTCTCTCTCTCCCTCTGAGAAATAAATAAATAAAATCTTTAAAAAAAATAAATAAGAAAAATAAAAAGAAATCAGGACAGTCTTGAACACATAGAGGTGGACATTTCCCTAACCCTGGCAGCTGGAGATGCCTGAGCTTGAAACACACGTGTTACGTGTGAGCCTGGGGTGTAGGCAGGTGGAAGGGAAGGCAAGAGAGGAAAGTGAGCAGGAAAACGAGGGAGCTGTCCTCAAGGGTCCAGCTTGGATGGTGGCAGCACCTCGGGGGCTGGGGGGGAGGTGGGGCATCATGCTGTCAGCTACAGCTCTAAACACTCCTGTAACTAGAGGAAGTTGCCCAAACCACCTCCCAGCCTCTGGCCAGCACTAACTGTGAATCAATAGAAGCCACTCCACCCAAGAGACCACAGGGCACCAGTGTTTATTTAAGCTCCTGTCTCAGCACAGGAGAAGCTAAGATCCCAGAGGGCGCCAGCCTGGACACTTATCCTTGGAGAGGAAAAGAACGTTCTCAGTTTCAACTTAGTTTCATAACTTGCTTGGCTTAAGGCACATACATCAGCTGCAAGGGAGAACCTTTTATTGTTTACAGTTAAGGCAAACCCCCTTGACCTCCTCAAAGCTGACCCAAATGCCCTTTCTTTCTCCCAGGAACACATGTGCAAGTCAGGGTTCAGAAATGTGAGTCAAGTGAATGGATGAGAACTGGTCAGACACGACGACACTAACCAGACTCACTTCCAATTCAGCTCAAGCAAGCAGGTCCTGTGATGCTTCCCCCTCTTCAGCGTATCTCCCCTCGCCTTAAACCCACTGTCTTGCCATCACTGTCCCACTGCACTTGTGACTTCTGAGAGTCCAGAATGGACCAAGTTGAGGATTTTTCACTGGAATCCTTGAGAAATCAGTTTCCTATTTTGTCAAAACTGTGCCCTCCGAAGGGGGTGAGGAGATGTATAACTAACCTACGGTCTTTCCATGAGTTGCTTGGATATTCCTTTTCTGTTTTGGGTTCTTTTCATTCTTTTTGATGAGTTTCACAGAAGGGAAGTATGAGCAAACATGTATTCAGAAATATGTTACTTGTTTCTGTCAGTTTTCTCAGAAACCTCTTTCAGAGCTCTGGCAGTCACATAGACCAAAGCAAAAGAGTATCTGGTCGTTTAAATTTGTATAATGAGGTTGGATGTCATTTCTTATGTGTCATGTCTCTTTGTAGACCTCCTTCTGTAAACAGCTGTTCATATACTTCGCCCATTTTTCTACTGGGATGCTGATCTTTTTCTAATGACTGATTATTCATGGAGGTAAGGATTATTCGTGTAAGTAAAGGACATGAATTCTTTGCTTGCCACACACGATACAAAAATGTTTCACAGTTTGTCGTTAGCCTTGTAAGTTTATATTGTTTTTGAAGTACCTAATGCCTAAAATCGTGCTTGGCAACATTTAGGAGATGATTACTAAATATTTGTCGAAGGATTGACTAAATGAATACATGAATAAACAGAAGTTTTATTTTCATATAAAGGTTTTCCCTGTCCTAAGATCTGACTGACATTTTACAACCTTCTCTTCCAGGAATTTTGTCATTTTCTTACATTTAAATACAACACATCTGCAATTCATTTCTCATATATGTAGTACATGGGATTGAACTATAATTTTCTTTCTTTGTACCTGAATCTCCTTACTTAACTTGGTGTCAGGGTTATTGAAGAAGTTCATAGCTTTTTCTGTGCCTAATAGTTTTAAAAAGTATGAAAGTCAACTGTGCTTTCAAGTTTAAAAGAACTCAAATATAAAAACTTCTTGAGTCAAGCATCTGTCTTAGAGGTAATTATCTGACAACACATTTCATTTCTTTCATAGTTACAGGGTAACATTTCAGGGTCTAAGATTTTGACAAGACAACATTAGAATTTTCATTTGGGGTGAAGATTTGGGTGAGGTTAAATGACCACTTCAACTTCAGTTTAACTTCTAATTACATGGTTCTCACGGCCAAAGACCCCAAACCACTGATTTCTCGTCAGCACTGAAAGCCACAATGTAACAGACTTGCTTCTTGTGAAATAGGAACTGGTGGTGATGAACCGAAACAGCTACCGAAAAGGAGGCCTGGGAGGGGCCCACAAAGCAGCCCGTTGGGGGATGCAGGCAGCAGGTCGCTGCTCCTCCCTTTTAGTGAGCAACAGTGAGGTTATTTGTCTCCGTGGAAAGCAAGGAAAAATTCTTGCCTGTGAAGAGGGCAAAATAAGCAGAGTTACCTCAATAGAAGAAAGTCTCCAGTGAAAGGCTTTGCTAAGTGCTGTGCATGAGTAAGTGACATAAATCACCCCACTATAGCATGGCAGACCTAAGACAGGCAAGGCTCCATCTGGCAGGAAGACAGGGCATTTTCAGGCACAGGGCACCAACGAGCAAGGGAAGGAACCCTGACTTTGATGTCACTCACTCTAGGCACTTGGGGAGAGAACACTGAGCAAACCTGCTCATGGGCTCACAGTGCAGGGAGCGAGACAGACAAGTAAACAGAGGGGTGCTCTGCAAGGGAAGGAAACTGACTTTGATCTATTTCCACGCTAACGCCTGCCCTTAGCTACTGAGACAGCAGATGTGAAGCCACCCTAGCCAGGCCTTCCCAACGTGCTTTGGGGCCGAGTTACACAGGGTCTCTGGGCACATCCAGGCTGACACAAGTTGGAGGCCTTCCCCACTCCATGATCATAAACAACTTTTTTCCTATATTTTCTGTTAATCTTTTATGTTTAATTATTACAGGAATATAATTCTGAGATGCTGGACAGCTCACAGAAACTAGACAGGAACAGAGCTATAGATTTGCTTACAAAAAGTCAAAGCTATCTACATGTTGAAAGACCCCTTGGACAAAGTTGAGATAATGAACATATAGTCAGCTACATTTCATAAACAAAACATACAAAGAGCGTCTATGAAACACTAAGATAAATATATAAATGAGTAATAAGAAGAATAGGCAAAACATACGAATAAGCATTTCACAGAAGACACAGATAGCCCGAAATCATATATCCAGACACTGCTAATTAAAGATGTGATACCTTGGGGCGCCTGAGTAGCTCAGTCCTCGATATCTCAGGGTTGTGAGATCAAGTCCTACAACAGCCTCCGCGCTCAGCAGAGAGTCTGCTTGAGATTCTTTCTCTCCCTCTCCCTCTGCCCCTTCCCCTACTTCTGTGCTCTCTCTCACTCAAATAACTAAATAGAATCTTTTAAAAAATAAAAATAAAAATGGGATACCTTTGCCCATCAGATTGGCAAAAAATTTTCAAACATGTGCACGATGCTGTGTATTCATGGCTGTTTATGTTGTTATTTGTAATGGCTAAAAATCAGAAAGAAACTAAATATCCATCAAAAGGGTGAATAAATTGTAGTATCAATATGCAAGCCACACACATATCCCTCGCTACCCCAGTCTACTCTCCTTTGTTGTCATTCTTCGAGTTCCAATATCCTTATCTCACTTACAAATCTGAGTGAAATGAAGAACACAGTTCCTAACTCTAAAACAGAAGCAAAGTTTCAAAAAACCGAGAAGAGGCTTTTCACCACACATCTTTCTATAATGTAGCCTTCCGGGCACTTTGGGTCTCCCTAAATCTGTTCCTTCCACAGGCTTCCGATTCTCAGTATATAGCAACTCCACCCTCCAAATGCTAGAGGTCAAAACACCCTGGAATTTTTGAGTCCTTTCATTTTGTCACCAAAAACCAATCTATCCAAAACGCCTGCTGGCTCTACCTTCAGAATATATCTCCTTGCACTGCCCCCTCCCTGTCACCTGGGTCACTGCAGTTGCCTCTCACCTATTCTCCAGGCTCCTGCCCTTGTCCCTACAATCTACTCTCAGTGCAGCTGCCAGGGTGATCCTGTTACAATTCATGTGAAATCATGTCATTTCTGTGCTCAGATCCCTCCAATGTCTTTCTCCCACCCTCTGAAGAAAAGCTAAAGGCTTTAGTACAGCCTCTAAAGTCCTGCTAGCACCCCCACTCCCTCCCATCACCTCTCTGACCACATCTACTCGGTCTTCACTCCCTGGACTCCAGCCAAGTTTACTGCTCCTGGTATAACGAGTGTGGTATGCAGATTCCCAGACACTCAAAGCTCTCTCAAATCCAAACCAAAAGGTCTCTATTACAACAAGAGCAATCCCCCCAACAGGAATGACTGCTGCAAAAAGACAACCAGGGGTGCCTGGCCAGCTCGGTTGGAAGAGCACATGACTTTTGATCTCGGGGTTGTGAGTTTAAGCCCCACGTTGGGTGTAGACATTACTCAAAAACAACAAATAAATAAGGGGTGCCTGGATTATTCAGTTGGTTAGGCATCCGACTCTTGCTTTCAACTCAGGTCATGATCTCATGGGTCGTGGGACTGAGCCCTGCATCAGGCTCTGTGCTCAGTGGGGTGTCTGCTGCAGGGTTCTCTGGCATGTGTGTGCTCTCTTTCTCTCTAAGTGAATAAATAAATCTTTAAAAAATAAATGAATAAATAAATAAACTTAAAAAAAAAGACAGGGGCGCCTGGGTGGCTCAGTCGTTAAGTGTCTGCCTTAGGCTCAGGGTGTGATCCCAGCGTTCTGGGATCGAGCCCTGCATCAGGCTCCTCCTCTGGGAGCTTGCTTCTCCCTCTCCCACTCCCCCTGCTTGTGTTCCCTCTCTCGCTGGCTGTGTCTCTCTCTGTCAAATAAATAAATAAAATCTTTAAAAAAAAAAAGACAACCAGATATGGTTTCCCTCTTGATGGAAGAACAAGAATAGCACCTGTGGAAGGCATGAGTTCTGAGATGGTGATGGACTCATTACATTAGTCTCTCAGAAAATAACACATTTGAGTGTTGACTGTTATCATCAAGAGGCAGGTGTGTCTCAGCACGGGACACAGTGGTGGTGGAAACTGCTTCCCTCTCCTTTGCTTAAACTAGCATCTCCTCTCTCTTCTCTTTCACCACCACACTTCTACTGTCCTCCCTACCCATTTCTTCCTCAACCACTTTAGGACTATTGGGAATCAGTACCACCTGAAAGAGTAGGAAGCCCCACTCTGGCGGTCTCCACTGCAGCTTGTCTCCTTGTCTGTCGGAGCCCTGAGAGGCAGGAGGGCCGGCTGGCACTCCCCTGAAAAAGCTCACCTCTCATCTCTCCCAGCTTCACTGACACCTTTCCTCTTACCCTCCCAAAGTTCCACCCTAGGTCCCCTTCCTTCTTACTCATCACATTCTCCTTGAATAATCTCCTTCATCACCATGATTTCTTTTTTTTTTTAAAGATTTTATTTATTTATTTACTTGACAGAGATAGAGAGACAGCCAGCGAGAGAGGGAACACAAGCAGGGGGAGTGGGAGAGGGAGAAGCAGGCTCCCAGCTGAGAAACCTGATGTGGGGCTCGATCCCAGAACGCCGGGATCACGCCCTGGGCTGAAGGCAAACGCTTAATGACTGAGCCACCCAGGCGCCCCCATCACCATGATTTCAACTACTATCTACCTATATCGCAGAGACCACCCCCGAGCTCTGCACAAATTTACCCAAACGACTGCCATATGTCCCACAGTCATGTCAAACTCAGTATGCCCTAACCTGAATGTGGCAGGTACAAGGACTCACCCCCAAACTAAGGTCTTTTCTCCCAGTGCCTATATGACATCATCAAGAGTCCAAAAAGATCTTCACAGATTGGCATGAAGACCAATTGCAGACAAAAAGGATGAAATTTAACAGTAATAAGTGTTAAGTCCAGTTCCTGGGCTTAAAACAAAACAGTAGTTCTGGGGATGTGATATACAGCAACAGTGACCTAAGCCAGTAATACTGTATTACAAATCTGAAAGCTGCTAAGAAAGGAAATCTTAAAAGCTCTCAGCAGAAGAAAAAATGTGTACCTTTGTATGGCGACACATGGTAACTAGACTTATTGCGGTGACCACCTCACAATGCATACAAATGTGGAATCATTGCTGTACCCCTGAAACGAATATAATGTTGTATGTGAACTATAGTTCAATTAAAAAAATAAAGGAAAAACAAAACACCAATAGCACAAGAACAGACTGGAGAAAAGACAGCTTAACAAAAGCACAGAGGAAAACTCAGTTCACTTGACAGGAAGCTCAGTGTGAGTCAACAGTGTGGTGTGGCTGCCAGAACAAAGCTAATGGAATCTCCAGCTGCCATCTCCGCAGCACAGCATCCCGACAAGAAGCGATCATCTTGCTCTGCTCTGCCCCAACACTGTAAACGTGGAGGAGATCATTCAGTTCTGCTCCCGGGTCAGAAGAGGCATATCAGGATGGCGTGGGAACTCAGGAGGAATACCTGGATAAACTGGCAACATTTAGCATGGACATCTGCAGGGCTTTCAAGGTGGCAAAGAATGAGATGTGTTCTGAAAGAGGTAACACCAGCACTGGATTCTCACAGTCACAGCTGTCACACAATTATCTACAAAGCATGTTATGTAACCAGTTTCCTGTCACTGTCTGTGTCCAGATAAGAAATGACTGGTCAAAATGTGGCCAGCAGTTAATTAGACAGCCATTAATATCCCTTCAAATGTACTTTACAGTGCTGATTGTGACTGGGGTTGTCAATCACCGTTCTCAACATTCTCCATCTCTCACATACTTTTAATTAAGCAGTCAACAAGTCCCGCTGGCTATTTCTCTAAAATCATTCTCATAGTTTCCCCTTCTGCCACATTCCTGTGAATACCCCTTCTTTTCCAGTATCCCTCAAGATTGCTTCTGTAGACCCCACAACAGTTTTTAAGCTGTCTAATTGAATAACCATCTAGTTACCTGAAATGAATTTCCCCTTGAAGAAAAGGGTTCTCTAGGGGTGGGATGGGGAGAGGGCGCTCAGTGTTCAATACCACAGAACAGCAATAAAGGGCAGGAGGCATTTGCTTCCAAATGTGCTGGAATGACAAGCTCAAAGACCTAAACTCTTGGCCCAAAACATGATTGAAAAACTGGCCTTTCGGGGCGCCTGGGTGGCACAGCGGTTAAGCGTCTGCCTTCGGCTCAGGGCGTGATCCCGGCATTCTGGGATCGAGCCCCACATCAGGCTCCTCTGCTATGAGCCTGCTTCTTCCTCTCCCACTCCCCATGCTTGTGTTCCCTCTCTCACGGGCTGTCTCTATCCTGTCGAATAAATAAATAAAATCTTTAAAAAAAAAAAAAGAAAAAGAAAAACTGGCCTTTCTATGACATGGCGAAAAGAATCTCTTATCTCTTACACCCACAGGCTGAGATAGCTCAAAAACGAACCTCACAGTTTAATAATTATTCCACCAGGTCTTATATGTGAAATCAGGAGCATGCTTAAGAAAGTTGGGGTGGGGGGTGGCACCTGGCAGGCTCAGTGGGTGAAGCATGTGACTCTTGATCTTGGGGTCATGAGTTCAAGCCCCCACGTTAGGTAGAGGTATTACTATACATAAATAATAAACAAACAAACAAACAGGTAAGATTGGGAACCTGAGAATTGGAATGGAAATACCTGAGGGCATTTGGAGGATTCTGAGTACCCTAAGCTCCCACCCTCCAAAACATATCTGGTGGTATCACCAACGAGTCAGAATCCTCAGGAATGAAGGTTCAGGTCACCTCACCAGGTTGAGGTACTAACTGAGCAAAAGGGGAACAGGAACCAAAGACTCCATTAACCATTCATCTGCTCTGCCTTGCTATTATGTTTTAGTAATTTTCTTTTTCTTTCCTCTTTCTTTTCCATACTATTTTACTTAGACTGTGTTCGTGACAATGAACTTGACAGTTTACAGACTCATGGCAATAGTGATAGTAGAAGGAACAGGTCGGCAGCACTGGCAGCAGATTTCTCACCAGAACTAGCTCTGAGTTGTGGTTTGGGGTGTTTTTTCCTGGCTGTTTAACCTCAAAGCTGGTTCTCCAGCCCTTTCAACATTTCTGTCAGCTACCCAATATCATTTTGATAAGCTCCTTTTCTGCTTAAATGAGTCAGGGTCAGCTTCTGCTGCTTGCAAATTAAAACTCTGACTGGTACAACATCTATATGGAGTATGTGGTCAGTCCAAGTTTCCCCATCTCTAAAATACACCAAAGCTGGAGGAAGAAATTAATCAACAGAAAAGGAGAAATTAAAGAGTTAGAAAAATTAAAAAGTAGAATAATCAAAACACTGGTTCACGGCAAAAATGAAAATCAATAAACTAGAAAAACCATGAGCTAACATAACCAACAGGGAAAAAGGGGACAGAGCAGAACTTCACAATGACAAGGAAGAAATAGCTCTGGAAAGAGTAAAAATACACTTAATAATTTAAGAACCGTTTTGTAAAATTATACACAGATGAATCTGACAGCCAGAATGAAACAGAGACTTATCCAGGAAAAGTAGAATTTACAAAACTGACTTGGGGAGATACAGACTAAACAGATGAGTCCACAGAAGAAATAGGGAGAGTGGACAAAGGTCTAACCACACACAAAAAAGCACCAGATATAGCTTAGAAGGGAATTCTGCCAAAATTCTAAAGTGCTGTTAATTCCAACTCTACTTAAAATATTCTAGAATAGGAGGTGCCTGGCTGGCTCAGTGTGTACAGCATTTAACGCTTGGTCCTGGGGTCACGAATGCAAGCCCCACATTGGGTGTGGAGCCTGTTTAAAAAAAATATTCTAGAATATGACAAACTTCCAAATTTTTGTATGGACCAAGTATAACCTTTTTGTAAAAATCTGTTAAAGATTTCATAGAAATAAATAAAGCCAAATTTAAAATCAAAGACCAATTTCACTTATGAATACTGATGCAAAAATCCAGTGGAAAATAGCATGCATAATCCAGCAACACAATAAAAAAACCCACCCTATCCAGCCGGGGTTTATTCCAGAAATGTAATGATGGTTCAATATTACATTATTAATAGAATTCATTGCTTTGCTAGATTGAATGAAAAAAAATCATGCTCATCACTAGAAATGCTGAAATTAAAAAAAAATTAGCAATGATTTTTGATGAGAAAAACAGATAATACAGGACTCAGTGGACTGTTACCAGCATGAAAAAAAATTCTCCTAGCCCCAAAGCCATTCATTACCGTTAAAAACAACAACAACAACAACAGCAGCAACAGCAACAACAACAGCAACAACAACATAGCTTTATTGAAGCATATACAAAGAACTGCACATAAACAGTTCGATGAGTTTGAACATATGCAGACACCCATGAAACCATCACCACAATCAAGGTAATAGACACGTCCATCACCTCCAAAAGCTTCCTTGTGTCCATGTATGTGGTAAAAACACTTAAAATGAGATTACCCTTATAACAAATTTTAAAGTGTACACTACTGTATTGTTAACTATAGGCATTATGCTGTACAACAGATTTCTAGAACTCATGCATCTTGCATAACTGAAACTTTATACCCATATGAGCCAGCAATCCCACTTCGGGGTACATACTCAGAAGAACTGAAATCAGTATCTCTAAGAGCTATCTGCCCTCCCGTGTTCATTACAGCATTATTCCCAACAGCCAAGATATGACAACAATCTAAGTGTTCATCAAAGAATAAACAAAGAAAATGTAGTAATATCCATACAGTCAAATATCATTCAGCCTTAAAAAGTTAATTTAGGGGCACCTGGGTGGCTCAGTCAGTTGAGCATCCAACTCTTGGTTTCTGCTCAGGTCATGATCTCAGGCGTTGTGAGATGGAGCCCTGAGTTAGGCTCTGGGCTCAACATGGATTCTGCTTGAAGATTCTCTCCCTCCACACCTCCCCCAACTTGTGTGTGCGTGCGCGTGTGCACACACACACACACTCTCTCTCTCTCTCTCTCTCCCCCTCTCTCAAATAAATAAATCTTTTAAAAAAAGTTAATTTAGAAATCTAACATAACCCCTGCCCCAGTAGTAACCGGTTTTCTTTTGAAACTAAGCAAGCTGATTCTAAAGTTCACATGGGAAAACAGAAATCAAAAACAACCAGGAAAACTCTAAAGAAGAATAAAGGGGGACAAGCCATAGCAGTATTAAACAGTGGAACAATGGCACACAAATAGACCAATGGAAGAGAACAGAAAGCCCAGAAATAAATACAGGAATTTCATATATGATGAGGAAAGGCAGCATCTCGAATCAGTGGGGGTACAGATGAACTTTTTTTTTTAAGATTTTGTTTATTCATTTGAGAGAGAGAGAGAGAGAGAGCGCTCAAACACAAGCAGGGGGAGAGGCAGAGGGAGAGGGAGAGGGAGAAGCACACTCCCCACTGAGCTGGGAGCCTGCCATGGGACTTGATCCCAGGACCTGGAGATCAGGACATGAGCCAAAGGCAGATGTAAGTAGTGTTGGGACAGCGATATAGAAAATACTGACACATTTTACTAGATACAATTTTTTTGCACACATGTACACACAAATTACATAAGCAAAGTCAAAACACAAATGACAAACTGGTGAAAATTATACACAGCTTTTCTCACAAAGGACTTATCAGCTCCCAGAAATTCTAAAAAACCAGTGGTGGAGGAAGAGTACATAGGTCACAAGAAAATAAATAAATATATCAAAAAATGTTCAGCCTTCCTCTGAATAAAAGAACTGCAAAGAAACTACACAGAAATACAATTTTTCACATATGAGATGGCAAAAGTCCCACAGTTTGACAACACATTCTTTTGGCAAGGCACTGTTTCACTTTGCTAGTAGGAATGCAAAATGGGACATTTGGTAATATTTACTAAATTTATAGATTCACAGACCCAGCAATCCCAGTTCTGGGAATCATACCGATATAACTGCACAAGTAAAAATGTCACGTACACAAAATTTTATGAGTTGTGACAATGGTTGCAATAACAGTGAAAACCACCTAGATGTGCAAAATAAGGAACTGGTTGAATAAATGTGGCACAGCCACACAGCAGAATATTATACAGCCATCAAAAACAGTGATGACTGGGCACCTGGCTGGCTCAGTCAGTAGAACATGTGACTCTTGATCTCACGGTCATGAGTTTGAGCCCCACATTGGGGGAAGAGATTACTTAATAAATAAAAGTTTTGAAAGAGTGTTAAAAACAGTGAAGAACTCTGGTCACTGACATGGAGAGAATTATAAATCTTTTTGAGAATTCTTAAGATCTTAGCAACTTTCAAACATACAATTCATTATTACTACCTAGTCACCATGCTGTACATTACATCTTCAGCACTAATTTATAACTGGAAATTTATACCTTTTAACCACCTTCACCCATTTCACCCACCCTGCCCCAAGCCTCTAGCAACCGCCAATCTGTTCTCTGTACATATGAATTCAGGGCTTTTTGTTTGCTTTTGTTTTTAGATTCCACATATAAGTGAGATCACACAGTATCTGTCTTACTCTGACTTATTTCATTTAGCACAATGCCTTCAAGGTTGATCCATGTTGTTGCAAATGGCAGGATTTCTTTCACTGTGGCTGAATAATATTCCACTGTGCATGTATACCACAATTTTTTTATCCATTCATCCACCAACAGACATTTAGGTTGTTTCTATGTCTTGGCTATTGTAAATGCTGCAATGAACATGGGACTGCAGATATCTTTTTGAGTTAATGTTTTTGTTTCTTCTGGATATATTCCCAGAGGTAACATTGCTGTATCATAGGGTAGCTCTATGTTTAACTTTTTGAGGAACCTCCATACCGTTTTCCAGAGTGGCTGCACCAGCTTGCATTCCTACCAACGAACAGTGCACAAGGGCTCCCTTTTCTCCAAATCCTTGCCAATACTTATTATCTCTTCTGTTTTTGGTACTAACCATCCTAACAGGTGTGAAGTGACTTCGCATTGTGGTTTTGATTTGAATTTCCTTGGTGATTAGTGCTGTTGAGCACATTTTCATGTATGTGCTGGCTATTTGCATGTCTTCTTGAATCAACAGACTACAATGCAAAATGGTATATAGAGTAAGTTACTTTTGCGTGAAAAAGGAAAGAACAGAAAAGCAAATACATATTTTCCTGTATTTATATAAAGAAATACTGGAAAGGGGAGTCTGGGTGGCTCAGTTGGTGAGCAACTGACTCCTGGTTTCAGCTCCGGTCATGATCTCAGGGTCCTGAGCTCAAGCCCCGTGTGGGCTGCGAGTTCAGCAGGGAGTCTGCTTGAGATTCTTTCCCTCTCCCTCTGCCCCTCCCCCCACCCCACTCACCCTCATGTTCTCTCTCTCATAAATTAATAAATCTTTAAAAAAAAAAGAAATACTGGAAGGATGAAGGAAAAAACTAATAAAAATGTTTACTTCAAGTATAAGGGCGATCAAGATGGATGAAGATAGAGGTGAGGATGAGGTTTCTCAATGTATATTTTAAATATCCTTTTCATCTTTGAAACATATCAACATATTATTACCTGTTCAATACCAGTTTAAAAGCCAAGACAAGGGGCGTCTGGGTGGCTCAGCTGTTAGGCATCTGCCTTCAGCTCAGGTCATGATCCCAGGGTCCTGGGATCCAGCCCCGCATCGGGCTCCCTGCTCAGCGGGAAGCCTGCTTCTCCCTCCCCACTCCCCCTGCTGGTGTTCCCTCTCTTGCTGTGTCTCTCTCTATCAAATAAATAAATAAAATCTTTAAAAAAAAAAAAGCCAAGACAAAAGTGTAAGGAAGACAGGAAGATCAACTGAACAAAACTGCCCCAAAACAGACCCATATAAGTACTTAAGATTTATGTTGCATTTAAGATCATGTTATAGACACAGAAATACAAATGGCATTTATATATGCAAAGATGCTCAACCTCACTGATAAAGAAATTCACTTAAAACAGAATACCATTTATCAGCTATTGACTTTGCAAAGATCAAAACATTTCATAACATACTACATTAGAGGGGTTGCAGAGGGACAAGCACTTTCATGCACTGTTTCTGGGAGTGAAAACTGACACAGCCACTTGAGACAGTAATTTGATATCTATTGGCATTTTATATTCACATACACTTTGACTCAGCAATTCCACTTTTAAGAGTTTTTTCACAAGCATAATTGCACATAACCACAAAGACCGATGTACAAAGATATTCACTGCAGCACTGTATACAGTAGCATGAAGACTAGAAACAAGAAAAAGTCTATCATGGTACCTCCATACAGTGAAATATGAAGCTGTTAAAAATAATAAGAAATACCTATATGTGCTGAAAGGGAACAATCCCCAAAATATATTGTTAAGAAAGGGGGTTATAAAATAGTGAGTATAGTATGCTACCATTTATGCAAAAAATATGCTTGTATATGCATGGAATATATATCTGGAAGAAGAAGCTAGTCCCAATGCCTGCAGCTGGAGAGAGAAACCAAGTGGCTGGAACAAAGGGGAAGGAGGGAAACTTACTTTAATATGCTCTGATTTTATATCAAGTGCACATATTCCTTAAAAATACATTCTCTGGCAACACAAGAGAATGTACTGGGATGCCTGGCTGGCTCAGTCAGTGGAATGTGTGACTCTTGATCTCGGGGTCATGAGTTTAAGCCCCATGTCTGGTGGAAAGCTTACTTTTAGAAAAAAAGGAAGATATGTATAGAGGAAAGACTACTCAACAAATCGTGTTGGATCAGTTGATTAACTGTAAAATAAAATCATACCCTCATCTTACACTAATATAGATACCAGTTGAACTAGAGAAATTAAAAGTTAAAAAAATGAAACCAGGGGCGCCTGGGTGGTGCAGTCGTTAAGCGTCTGCCTTCGGCTCAGGGCGTGATCCCAGCGTTCTGGGATCGAGCCCCACATCGGGCTCCTCCGCTGGAAGCCTGCTTCTTCCTCTCCCACTCCCCCTGCTTGTGTTCCCTCTCTCGCTGGCTGTCTCTCTCTCTGTCAAATAAATAAATAAATAAATAATCTTTTTAAAAAAATGAAACCAGCCAAGGTGACGATGACCATGTAAATCTGAAACTCTCAACATATCCTTTAAACACAACTCAAAGGTGAGATCATTCAAATGTCAAAAGTGAAGAACAGAAATGAATAAACACCAAGAAGAAATAAAATAATAAAACAAGAGTTGATTAAATTCAGAAAAGAAATAGAAAGGGTTTCCGTTTCTGCCTAAGATGTAGAAAGTTGCAAGGAATATCCCTTCCACCCTGATGAGAAACACTGAACAAAACACAGAATCTTCATTTTCTTGAGCTCATCAAGAGCTGAGGTCACAAAGCCCCAGGGTAGACGGGACTCAAGGCAGCAAGCCCCCTTGGTGGTGATCCTAAATATAGAGACTTCCAGGTACTCTCAAAGCCCACACCCCGGAACACAAACCCAGGTACTGGCCTTCCTCTTCACCATAACAAGAAACAGGTTCCTGCAATTAAAACAGATATTTGCCAGGGTACCTGGGTGGGTCAGTGTTGGACTCTTGGTTTCAGCTCAGGTCCTGATCTCATGGCTCACAGGATCGAGCCCTGTGCTCAGCGGGAGTCTGCCTGGATATTCTCTTCCTCTGCCACTCCCCCTGCTTGCATTCTTGTGCTCTCTCTCAAATAAATAAATCTTAACCAACAGCAAAAACAACAACAACAACAACAACAACAACAACAACAACAACAACAACAACCAGGGGCGCCTGGGTGGCTCAGTCAGTGAAGCATCTGCCTTCGGCTCAGGTCATGATCCACAGTCCTGGGATCGAGTCTCACATCAGGCTCTCTGCTCAGCAGGGAGTCTGCTTCTCCCTCTGCCCCTTCTCCCAGCTCATATGCTCTCTTTCTCTCAAAAATCAATAAAATCGCTAAAAAACAAAACAAAACAAAAAACAACAACCAGATATTTGTCAACAGGGTTCTCATTTCAGCTGAAGACACTGTTCAATGTACAATAGAATTTTCACTCTTGGACTGCCGACATTTTGGGCCAAATCCATTGTGGGAGTCATTGCCCTGTGTGTGTAGGGTATTCAGCAGCATCCCTGGCCTCTGCCCTCTGCCCTCTAGATGCTAGTAGCACCGTCCCTACCAGTTCTAACCACAAAAATACCTCCAGATGATGCCAAATGTCTCCTGGCGATAGGGTTGACATACTTATACTAAAAAAAAAAAAAATACTTATTTTTCAGAGCACCTGGGTAGCTCATTTGGTTAAGCATCCAACTCTTGATTTTGGCTCAGGTCATGATCTCAGGGTCCTGGGATTGAGCCCTGCATCAGCCTCTGCACTCAGTGCGGAGTCTGCCTCTGGATTCTCTCTCCCTCTGCCCCTCCAACCCCCCTCAAATAAATAAATAAATCTAAAAAAATACTGTTTTATCATCTGAAATGTAACTTTTTATTTTTTTCTAAATATCGTGTCCCTACTGGGGGTGGGGGAGAACCTCGCCCCCATTGAGAACTATTGATCTAGACCCTCAAATACAAACATGAGCAGAAAACCAAGAATCACCAAGCATTTGAAGAAGATGAAACTGAATTCAAAAAGCTCTTCTTCAACTATGGCAAATATATTCTTCTGCCTCAGGGCCTTTGCACTTTCTGTTCCCTCTTTCTAGAAAGCTGTTCCCCTAAATGCCTGTATGGATGTGAGGGAGAAAGCCAGGATATATAATAAATACGCTAGGGAAAATTCTCACAAGATAAGATATCCAGAAAAGATGGGAATGCTGATGTGAAAAGGAAACAGTTCTTCGAAATTAAAAACATGACTACCAATCAATGGACTGAACAGCAGAAAGTTTACAACTTATGCGTAAATCGATGAGCTAAAAGCTTGAATTGAGAGAGTCTCTCAGAACACTGAGCAAAAAAAGGACAGAATGATAGTAAGTATGAGAGAAAAGTTGGGACATATCGGGAGAGTAGATCTTCCTCTGATTCTGGGACAGGGACTACCAACCGTATTTCTCAGACTCCCTTTCTGGATGTCTTCCTGCTGGGTTCTGCTAATGGGAAACACTGGTGAAGAGTGCAAGGCAGGAAAAAGGGAGATGGGACTCTCAGCATCCATCAGTATCCCTCCAGTGGCAGAAGACAGCACCAGCTCCAGCTGCCAGCTTCCGCTAGCCCCCGAGGCATCAGCACTAACTGCATGAGCATCCTCCTCATCAGGAGTCAGAGCAATAGATGCTCTCAGGTTGTGCTCATGCCAATCTTCACCTTTACGCCCCAGTTCTTTCAATAGTAACTGCTTTCTGTAGTTACTAATATCGGAATGCCTCCCTTTTTGACCGTCCAGCCTTCTAATATCTGTGTAAACCATAGCCTACAGGGAATCATCTCTGTTGAATACCTCGTGTAGCTTCTGTTTTCCTGTCTGCAGCCTGACTGATAGTGTTTATTACCGGAAGTAGTCCTAGTAAATAAACTCTTACAATGACCTTGAACTACGAAGTAGAATTTAGAGCAAAGAATAATACCAAGAACAAACAAGGTAGTTTCATAATGATGGGTTAATTCCTCAAGATAAAATAACAATCCTAAACATGTATGCAACTCACAACAAAGCTTCCAAATATGAGGCAAAAACTGATAAAACTTCAAGGAGAAACAGACAAATCAACAATTATAGTCTGAGATTTCAACACTCCTCTTTCAATTGGTAAAACAAGAAGACAGAAAATCAACAAGGATGTAGAACTTAGCAACACTATCCACCAACTTGACCTAATTGATATTTATAGAACACTCCACCCAACAATAAAATGTACATTCTTTTCAAGTGCACACAGAACATTTACCAAGTCTCAACACATTTACAAGGATTCCAATCATACAAAGTATGTTTTCTAACTACAATGAAATGAAATTAGAAATCAACAACAGAAATATGTCTACAAATTAAATACACAGGTCACAGAAGAAATGAAAAGAAAAACTAGAAAATATCTTGAAGTGAATACAAATAAAAACACAACATACCAGAATTTCTGGAATGGCACTAAAGAAGTGCCAAGAGGGAAATACATAGCACTGAATGTCTATATTCCAAAACAAGTGCGGGGACTGCAGAAAACAATATGGAGTTTCCTCAAAAAATTAGAAATAGAGCCACCAACAAAAAAATAGAACTACCATACGATCCAGCAATTCTACTTCTCAGTATTTATCTGAAGAAAATGAAAACCCCAATTTGAAAAGATGTATGAACCCCCATGTTCATTGCAGCATTATGGAAACAACCTAAGTGTCCACTGATAAAGGGATAAGGAAGATGTTGTATATATACACAGCCATAAAAAGGATGAAATCTTGCTATTTGCAACAACATGGATGGACCTAGAGGATATTAGCTAAGTGATATAAGGCATACAGAGAAAGACAGATATCCTATGATTTCACTTATATGTGGAACCTAAAAAATAAGCCAAATGAACAGACAAAAAAGCAGAAACAGAACCATAACTACAGAGAACAAACTGGTGGTTGCCAGAGGGGAGGGGGTTGGGGGAATGGGCAAAAATGTGAAAGGGGAGTGGGAGGTACAGGCTTCCAGCTAGTCATGGGGATGAAGGGTAGAGCACAGGGAGTAGAGTCAATGACATTGTAATGGTGTTGTACGGTCACAGATGGTAGCTGTAATTCTGCTGAGCGCAACATAACCTATAGACTTGTCAAATCACTATACTGTACACCTGAAACTAAGCTAACTTAGTACAAGTACAGTTCAACAACAACAACAACAGAAAATAAGAAGGAAGTCAAGGACCTCAGGTTCTACCTTAAGCCAATTTCAGAGAGAGTGCTGGCTGTTGTGTGGTTAATGCTAAGGGAAAGAAGCCAAACACAAAAGACCACATATTCCATTATTCCATTTATATGAAATTATCAGAAAAGGCAAATCTATAGGGACAGAAAGCAGATCAGGTGTTGCCTGGGGATAGAGATGGGAGTGATGATGGACTGCAAACAGGCCAAGGAAATTTTCTGAGGGGATAGAAATGGTTTAAAACTGGACTGTAGTAATGGTTGCACAACTACAGTTTTACTATAAATCATCCAAATATATACTTACAATGGGTACATTCTATAATGTGTGTGTGTGTGTGTGTGTGTGTGTGTGTGTGTGACCTCAATAAAGCTGTCTTTAAAAACCATTGGAATGGGTGGGAATGCATTCCAAGGATAGTAGGCCAAACAAGACAGAATATAATCCTAGATTAAGCTAAATGTGTTGATATGGTGTGCTTACCAGAGCTTCTAGATTTAATGTGTTAGCTCAAGCACTTACAGTGTTCTAACAGTTTGCCTGACTGAAACATGGACTAAATGGTGGCTACATTCAATGAAGTTGAGGTACTAGAGGTTCTTTTTCATTATGTAAAAGGAGGAACACGAAGGCATAGGGAGGTAGAAAGATGCAATGGATTTCCCATGTGTGACCTCTTTACTCACCCATCTCCACCATATCTCCTGAAAGAATATTTTAGGGAAGTTGGGTGATAAATGAAGTTTTAACCTAATTCAATTTCAGTGTGGGCCCATTGAGTTTATGGCAATTTCTCCAGTTTTTGACTGTGTAATTGGAACAACATCCCTGGCAACTGATCAAATTCCTACATCAGCCTTCGGGTCTGTGGAGTGAGGACTTTGATAGTAGGAAGGGCAAAAGTCACTGAAATTCCCCACACTCACTACCGGAATAGCAATTCAAAAGCAACCCCACGTGCTTGGAGGAATTGCAGAGATGAGCCACCAACAAAGACGTAGGAGATTCAGGGGAGGTGATTCCTATCACAGACCCATTTGACATGCCTCTTTGGCCTACTGGAGAATGTATTATCGTAAATTTAATCCAGTGTTGATGCCAATTGCAACTGCTCTTCTGGACACGGTCTCTTCACTAGATCAAATCAACACAGTGGTATCTGGTATGCAGCTATTGATCTGGCAAATGTTTTTATCCCTATATAAACTAGCAAGGATCAGCAGAAATAGTTCACTTTCAATTGGCATGAGCAATAGCACATCTTTATGATACTGCCTCAAAACTATGAAAAGTCTGCTACTCTGCTATAATCTAGTCCATAGAGACTGTGATTTCCTTGACATTTCACAGAACATCACACTGGTATGCTACATTAATGACATCATGCTGATTAGACCTCTTAAGCACAAAGTAGAGAGCACCTTTGCTTAGTAAGACAATGCATGCCAGAAAGTATGAAGTTAACTCAGTAAGTTTCAGGGGCCTGACCCCTAAGTGAAGTTTCTAGGGGCACAGTGATTTGGAGCATGATATCCTCTCCAAAGTGGAAGAGAAGTTGCTACATTTTCATTAGTAGACAAGGACACTAAGATAGTTATTATAAATCTGTCCCTGGGGTGCCTGGCCAGCTCAGTCAGAAGAGCATGCAACTCTTGATGTTGGGGTCTTGATCTTGGGGCTCGTAATTTCAAGCCCAATTACAAGCCCCATGTTGAGGGTAGAAATTACAAAAATAAATAAATATTTTTTTAAAAAATGAAAATAAATAAATATGTCTCACATATTCAAGAAGGCAGAGAAAGCATTAGCATATTAAGGAGACATGAAAAATAAAAAAGATAGAAATTTAACTTCAAAAGATGAAAAATATAAGGTCTGAAATGAAATGGCATTAACAGCAGATTAGACATTGCAGAAGAAAAGATAAGTAAAAAACTAAAGATATAACTATCACCAAGAAATAACTACGGACTGGGGTGCCTGCGTAGCTCAGTCAGTTAAGCCCCGCCTTCAGCTCAGGTCATGATCCCAGGGTCCTGGGATCGATCCCTGTGTCGGGCTCCTGGCTCAGTGGGGAGTCTGCTTCTCTCCCTCTCCCTCTGTGCTCTCTCTCCTTCTCTCAAATAAATAAAATCTTTAAAAAAAAGAGAAGAAATAACTATAGACCCACAGATCCAAGAAGCTCAATGAACCCCAACTACAAGAAACATGAAGAAAATAATACTAAGGCACATCATAATCAAATTACTTGAAACCAGTAACAACAGCAGCTAGAAAAAAGAACATGTATAAAGGAACAAAGGAACAATGCACATGAGAAAACGGTAAAGCAACATCTTTAAAATACTCAGAGGGAAAAAAATTAAGCAAAAATTCTTTACCTACCAAAAATATCATTCAAAAATTGAGGCAAATAAAGATTTTTTTAGACATAAAAAAGCTGAAAGAATTAATCACCAGCAGACTTGCAGAACAGGAAAATGGTTCCAGATGGAAGTATGGATATACAAAAAGAAATGAAGAGTACTGGATACAGTGAATATAAATACATTTTTTCTATTTTTAAAATTTCTTTAAAAGATAACTGTTTAAGGCAAAAAAATAACACTGCAGTGTGGGTTTTATAACATGTAGAAGTAAAATGTATGACAACAATAGCACAAAGCCTGAGAGGGGATAAATGGGAACATACACTTGTAAGTTTTTTTATACTATGTGTCAAATGATATAGTATTACTTTAGGATAGACTATGATCAGTTAAAGATATACACTAATCCCCTAAAGCAGCCACTATAAAAAACACAAAGACGTATAGCTAACAAAGAAAATTAAGTGCAATCATAAAAATTACATTTAAAATTCTGCCCCAAAACAGGGCAGAAAAGAGGAAAACTGAAAGAAAGAATAAATGAGACAATTAGCAAAATGGCATATTGAAAATACAAAAAGATCTAAAGTTGAAGGTCATGTAGACATCGAGAAAGAAGCAGCCCCTATCCTAAATAGAATCACTAGAGGAATATGAAGGCAGAAGACAAAAGAGTAAGATCTTAAGGCGCTGAAAGCCAAAAAACTTGTCAACCCAGAATTCCATACCCAGTGAAAATATTTTTCAAAAAGGAGGGAAAGTAGACATCCTCAGGGTGCCTGGGTGGCTCAGTCAATTAAGCATCTGACTTCACCTCAGATCATGATCTCAGGGTCCTGGGACCAAGCCGACTATGGGCACCCTGCTCAGTTGGGAGTCTGCTTCTCCTTCTGCCCCTCCCCACCTGCTCACACCTGCTCATGCTCTCTCTCTCTCTCCCTCAAATAAATAAACAAAATATTTATAAAGAAAGAAAGAAAGAAAGAAAAGCAAAATGCATGACAACAATAGCACAAAAAATACAAGGTCAAAATTGGGAATATACTGTTATAAAGTCCTTACACTATTCATGAAGTGGTCTAAAGGAAGACTTCAATTAATTAAAGATGTATATTTTACACCCTAGGGTAACTAATAAAAATTTAAAACTTACGATTGTCACGTTAATAGTGAAGATAAAATTGAATAATAAAAAGGCTTGATTAACCCAAGAGAAGGCAGAAACAGAAGACAAAGGAAACAAACAACAGACAGAACAAATGGAAAACAGCTAGCAACATGCAGATTTTATTTGAAACATTCCAATAATCACATTTTATGTGAATTAACTAAATATACCAATTAAAATGAAGAGGGTAGGACTGCATAAAAAAGGCAAAATCCAGCTATATGCTGTGTATAGGAAACTCATGTTAAATATAAAGACACTTGGAGAATCTGGCTGGCTCAGCCTATAGAGCATGCAACTCTTGATCTTGGGGTTGTGAGTTTGAGGCCCACATTGGGCACAGAGATTACTTATAAATAAATAAATAAATAAATATTTAAAAAGAGACAGATAAGTTAGAAGCAAAAGAATGGAAAAAGATGTAACATGCAAGCACGTATCAAAAGAAAGATGGGGTACTCATATTTATATAAGAAAAAATAGACTTCAGAATAAGAAATGGCATCATGGATATAAGAAATATTAAATAATGACAAAGGGGTCCGTTCTCCAAGAACACATAATAATTCTAAATGTGTTCAAATAAAACAGAGCATCAAAATGCATGAAGCAAAAGCAAATAGAACTAGAAGGAGAGGGGCGCCTGGGTGGCTCAGTTGTTAAGTGTCTGCCTTCGTCTCAGGGCGTGATCCCGGAGTCCTGGGATTGAGCCCCGCATCAGGCTCCTCCGCTGGGAGCCTGCTTCTTCCTCTCCCACTCCCCCTGCTTGTGTTCCCTCTCTCACTGACTGTCTCTATCTCTGTCAAATGGATAAATAAAATCTTAAAAAAAAAAGAACTAGAAGGAGAAATGTACAAATCCATAGTTACAGATGGAAACTTTCACACTCCTTTCTCAGCACTTGATTGTAAAAGTAAATAAAAAAACAGTAAGGCTATAGAAGAACTGAACAACAATATCAACCAACCTAACCTAATTAGCATTTATAGAGCACTCTGCACAACAAAAGAAGAATGCATGCTTTTTTCAAGTGCACATGCAATATTCACCAAATAAAACTTTACTGTGGGCTATAATATAAACAACAAATTTGAAAGAATAGAACTCATACAGTTTGTTCTTAGATCACAAAGGAATTTACTAGAAATTAAGAACATAAAGATACCTAGAAAATCCCCCAATATGTGGAAATTAAACAAAGACTTCTAAGCAACCCTTAGGTCAAAGTGGAAATCTCAGGGGTGCCTGGGTGGCTCAGATGGTTAAGAGTCTGCCTTCGGCTTAGGTCATGATCCCAGGGTCCGGGATCAAGTCCTGCATCGGGCTCCCTGCTCAGTGGGGAGTCTGCTTCTCCCTCTCTCTCTGTCTCAAATGAATAAATAAAATCTTAAAAAAAAGAGGAAGTCTCAGAAGAATACTAAGTAATATTTTGAAATAAATAAAAATAAAAATACAACACATCAGGGGTGCCTAGGTGGCACAGTTGGTTAAGTGTGCGACTCTTGGTTTTGGCTCAGGTCCTGATCTCATGGGATTGAGCCCCACATCGGGCTCCCACTCAGCGTTGAGTCTGCTTGAGACTATCTCTTCCTCTCCCTCTGCTCCTCCCCCCACATTCCCTCTCTCTCTAAAATAAATAAATAAATCTTTAAAAAGAGAAAACACAACATATCAAATTTTGTGGAATGCACCTAAAGCAGTGCTTAGAGGTAAGTTTATTAAATTCTTATATTAGGAAATATAAGTAATTAGTAATTTAAGCTTCCACCTTAAGAAAGTAAAGAAAAGATAAAGTTAAACCCAAAGCAATCAGAAGAAAGTAAATAGTAAAGATAAGAGGATGAATCCATGAAATGGAAAGCAGAAAAATAGAGATCAATGAAACTATAGGCTGGTTCTTAGAAAATATCAGTAAAATTTCTAAAACTTACCCAGACTGATCAGGAAAAAATAGACAAGAAAGAAACTACAATATCATAAATGAGAGAGGAAGCATCACTACAGATCCTATGGACATTAAAAGGATAAGGGACTATAACAATTTACAACTAATTCAAGTACTTAGATGAACTAGAGAAAATCCTTGAAAAACATTAACTATCAACGCTCATTCAAGAAGATATAAGTAATCTGAATAGTCCTATTACCTGTTTTTTTAAAGATTTTATTTATTTATTCATGAGAGACAGAGAGAGAGAGAGAGAGAGAGGGAGGCAGAGGCAGAGGGAGAAGTAGGCTCCCCATGTAGCAGGGAGCCCAATGCGGGACTCAATCCCAGGACCCTGGGATCACAACCCAAGCTAAAGGCAGACACTTAACCATCTGAGCCACCCAGGCGCCCAGTCTATTACCTGTTAAAAGAAATTATATTTGTAGTTAATAACCATTCCATAAAGAAAAGTCCAGGCCCAGCTGGTCTCACCAGTGAATTTTACCACTTAAGGAAAAAGAAATAGTAATACTACACAATATTTTTCAGAAAATTAGAAAGGGGGGGGACGCTTCCCAAATCATTTTATGAGGCCAGCATTATGCTAATATCAAAGCCAGACAAAGACAGTATGAAAAAGGAAAACTACACACCAATATCCCTCACAGACAAAGAGAAATATCCTCAGCAAAATAAAAGCAAATTAAATCCAGCAATATATGAAAAGAATAATATATTACAACCAAGTGAAGCTTATCCCAGAACTTCAAGGCTGGCTCAATATGCAAAAATTAATCATCAGAATAATTCACCATAGTAACAGACAAAAAAGGAAAAAGTATATTATTATTTTCATAGATGCAGGAAAGGCATTTAACAAAATTCAATTCATAAAAAAAGTTGCAGCAAACTAGCAATACGAGGGAACTTCCCTGACTCGATAAAAGGCAACTATAAAAAGCCTACAGCTACATACTTAAAAGGTAAAAGACTAAATGCTTTCTCCCTAGGATCAAGGGAAAAAAAAAGTCAAGGAAGTCTGCTCTCATCACTTCTATGCAGCACTGATAGTACCACAGGTTCTAACTATAAACAAGGCTACTAGAACTAAGTATGTGAGTTTAGCAAGGTTGCAGAATACAAGGTTAATATACAGAATCAATTGACAAACTGATTCTGAAATTGATATGGAAAGGCAAAGGACCTAGAAAAGCCAAAACAACTCCGAAAAGAAAAATAAAGTTGGAGAGCTAAAACTGCCTGATTTCAAGAATTATTATAAAACCATTGTCATCAAACAGCATGGTATTAGCATAAAAATGAACAAAGAAATTAATGGAACAGACTAGAGAACACAGAAATAGACCTACATATCACAACCAATTCAAAGTTGCAAAAGTAATTCAATGGAGCAAAGACAGTCTATTCCATAAATGGTATTGCAACAAAATGAGTAAGGTTGCAAGAAAATAAACCACAACATAAATATCATACCTTTGACAAAATTTAACTCCAATGGATCACTGATCTAAATATAAAATACAAAATGATATAACCTTTAGGGAAAAAAGCAGAAAATCTTTAGGACCTAGGGCTAGGCAAAGAGTTCTTAGATTTGACACTAAAAGCACAATCCATAAAGGAAAAATTGATAAATGTTAAAATCCTCAAAACCTTAAAATCCTTGTTCTACAAAGATACTATAAAGAGAATGAAGGGGCACCTGAATGGCTCAGTTGGTTAAGCAGCCAACTCTTGATTTTGGATCAGGTCATGACCTCAGGGTCCTGGGATCCAGCCCTACCTCTGGGGCTCAGCGCTCAGTGGGGAGTCTGCTTGTCCCTCACCCTCTGCTCCCCCCTCCCCGCTCATGCTCTCTCTCTCTCTCTCAAATACATAAAATATTTTAAAAAACCACTAAATGCGATAATAGAAATCAAGTCCTTAGCGTAATGCATGGCACATACAAATCATTCAATAAACGTAAATTATTGGGGTGCCTGGATGGCTCAGTCGGTTAAGTGTTTGCCTTCAGCTCAGGTCATGATCTCAGGGTCTTGAGATCAAGCCCCTCACGGGCTCCCTGCTCAGCGGCCGGAGTCTGATTCTCCCTCTCCCTATGCCCCTCCCCCACCCCAACTTATGCTCTCTCTCTCTCAAATAAAATGTAAAAAAACAAATAAATGTTAATTATTATAATTTATTATCATTGTCACAGCATTCTTTAAATTGAGAAAATAAAAGACAAATGTTCATCAACAGAAAAATTACTAAATTATGTTACATTTATTATAAGAAATATTAGGCAATGGTTTAAAAGAATGAAGTAAATGTATAGGTACTAATCTGAAAAGATGTCCAGAATTATTGTGAAAAAAGCAAACTGCAGGACAATCTGTATAGTATGATCTCATTTGTGTAAAAATAAAATGATATGTTTTGAAGAAATTTTTCTAGAATGATATTCACCAAACTGCTAACAGTTGTTATCCCTAGGGAGGGGAGTGGAATGAGGAGGGGTTCAGAGAAAAGGGGTCCAGAAAAGGGGGTTCTTTCACTTTTTATTCTACTTGTTCCTAGATTGTTTGAATTTTTACCACAATATATTCCTATATTTTTGAAACAAAAAACACAAAAGAAAAGAGTCAACTATATTTTAAAAGTGCAGTGATAAAAATAACTTTCTGATTGCCTTGGCTCATGGATTCAAGAGGATGAAGCATGAGCTTACCTTGGACTGAGATATTTACCTAAAAATAGACTCAGCTTCCATTTGTAATTTTACAAACATTAACCAAGGGCTGCTTGTTGGCCTAGCAGTGCAAAGAACTGAGTCATTGCCCTGGCTGTGCCACTAACTAGCTTTGTTATATTATTGTGTTACAAACATTAGACTGTGGACTTCTTGGAAACAGGGATCAATCTCTTTTCTGTCTCTCTAGCCCCATGACACAGGGCTTGATTCAAAGCTGGCGCTCAATTTAAATAAAGACTAACTACTCATGACAATATCGGAATGAAAGGTGGCCGTGTAGAATAGTGCTGGCCCTGCCCCATTGAATTGACACATGATCGCCATCTAGTGGCAGCAGGGATTCCTGCGGAAGCGAGAGAGAGCAGAAAGGGACTGGGTGTGTTCTGGGATGCAAAACAAAACACATTGTCTATATCTAAAAGAGCATGATCCTCAGAAAAAGTTGACAACCATCAGCTAAAGGGTCATAGTTTATGTCTTGGAGTGTTGGTAACATGACATCTAGGTACTCCTGTGTCTTAAGTCTCCTCCATCACCACCCCATCATCAGATGCCCCACACACCTATAAACTGCTGGAAGTCCACATTGCCATGCCTCCATTCCAACCAAAAACAATGAACGACACATGGTATTAGGTATATACATCCATGTTTTCCCAAAACTGATGAAATACTAATAACCTTTCCTAAGCCAGTCTGGTCAGGACAAGATACAAAACAAGACTAGAAAAAAAATCTTCCATAAACTTTGCCCTCCAGGTGCACCATCTTTCTGAATCATCAGAAATCATCATGAGAGTGAGTGCCACTCTGAAAATATCTAGTGAGCCTTTAAAATGTCTCACATGCCAAAGGGCCACAAGGAAACCCACTTTGAGTTGGTGTTGTAAGTCTGTCTTTGTGACAACCCCTTGCCTGCCCATGCAGGTCTCAGGGAGCAAGTTTTCTCCTCTTGCCTCCTTTGAGCACCAATGAGTCTTCTAAGCAGCTTCATTGTTAGGGAAGCAGCTGAGTGATAACAGTCTGAGAAATACTGGAACTTGTGTTTATGGAGTAGGGACTTCAAAAAGAGTAATGAAAGGACACAGTGGTAGTTAACCTGAAAAGTTTCGGTATGTATAGATCGCTGACATCTACTTGCTAAGTTGAACAACATTCCTCTAAAATGTCGCTCAGCAGAGGGATGACTGGGTGGCTCAGTTGGTACACCATACAACTTGATCTTGGGGTTGGGAGTTCCAGCCCCATGCTGGGTGTAGAGATTACTTTTAAAAATCTTTTAGAAATTAAAAACAGGGGCCCCTGAGTGGCACAGCGGTTAAGCGTCCGCCTTCGGCTCAGGGCGTGATCCCGGCGTTACGGGATCGAGTCCCACATCAGGCTCCTCTGCTAGGAGCCTGCTTCTTCCTCTCCCACTCCCTCTGCTTGTGTTTCCTCTCTCGCTGGCTGTCTCTATCTCTGTCAAATAAATAAATAAAATCTTTTAAAAAAAAGACTTTAAAAATTAAAAACAAATAAGTAGATCTTTAAAAAGATTTTTAAAATGTTGCTCTGCAGAACAAACAACAAAAACTTCTCAAATAGTCCTAAGAGAGGGACACTGTCTAGTTCAGGGTCAATGGGGAAAGTAGCCAAGTAACTGTATGTTCAGAAATGGGTCCTGTCGCCCATTGTGGAAATATTCATACACGATTAAAGTCTTTATAATTCCACCTCCTGCAGTTTGACACAGTATGTGCCTCATAAACGTGGGCAGAAAAACAAAGGTGCAATTTGGTGAAAACGGGGACACCGGTTTGGGAGCATGGTATACACAAGAATACCGCATTTGGGGCGGGTTGCTTTGGAGCAAAGCCAACACGGTGCGTTTGCTCGTACCACCGTGCTCTGGAGTTGCAGAGAAGTTCGGAACTACGAACAAGATGGATCCATCCAAGTACTCCAAGCCTAAAAACAGCAAGAAGCCCTAATATCTATTTATATGCAATTCCCTGAGGGCTGAAGTGGTTCTTCCTAATGGCTGGAGAACACTGAGTAACAATCAGGTCTTTCGGCGGAATGTTTTTAAGACCATGTCCCGAGGGTGCCGATGGAGATAATGAACTTTTGAGCGGTCGGTAGTACATTTAAAATGAAAATGGAATGTGTCGGAAGATGCGCTCTTCCAAGTGTCCTGTATTTCATACGAGCAAAAGTCCTTGGTTCCTGCTGGTACTTGAAAAGCGCGGTGTCAGCATAAAGAGCCGAGAAGCGACACCATGAGAAACCATGAGTGCCACTGTGGAAGGCTCCAGAAGAGGAGTGTCCGCTGACAGCCACACGAGAGAGCGCCCCAGTCGGTGCAAGGGGAGTGCCGAGCCTCGCCGTCCGCCTGGCCCGGCAAGCCCGGTCCCGCCGCCCCTCTCCCGGTCCCCCGCGCCGGCCTCCCTGCCACAGACCGGGATGTCTCCCCGGCCGCCTCCCTCCTCTCGGCTCCGCGGCACTCCGGAGCCACCCGGCCCGGCCGGCCGCGGGGCGCAGCGGCCACACCGGCCCGACGTGCGACTTCGCTGTGCGTCCGTCGGCCCGGCCCGAGGACGCCCCTACTCACGTAGCGCTGCAGCTTCCTCTCGGGGGGCGACTTGACGAGCCAGCCCGTGCACACGGCGTCGCCCGCACTCATCGTGGCCGCCGCCGCCGCCGCTTCCTCCAGCTGGGTCGCCGCGGCAGGAGGAAGTCGGGCCGGGGATGCCGGCGGGGCGGGCCCAGCGCCGCCCGCCCAGCACCGCCCCGAGCCCCCGTCGCGACCCCCGCCCCCGGCCGCCGCGGCCCCCTGGGGGGGGGGACGGCGCCACCGCCCGTGGCCCAGACGGCGCGAGAAGCGGGCGGCCAGGCCAGGGAAGCCCCTTCGAGCAAGCGCGCCGCTGCGCCCGGCCCCAGGGTTACGAGAGCCGAAGCCTAGGACCCGCACCTGCGAGGGACCCGGTGAGGAAGGGAAGCCGGCAGGACTCCCCTCCGACTTCCCCGCGCCCCTCGATTGTTTGCCGAGGAATGGCTCTCGTACGCCCCTCCCCCAAAGATCATTGTATTTCAGCGATAAGCTCGGCTGCAGAGCTATTCAAATGACCTCCGGGACCCAGAGCATCCCAATTCAAAAGGTCACAACTTGGAGGTGTTGTTTGCAGTCTCCTTGCCTCCAGGGTTTTCAAAGCTTGGGTCTAACAATGGTCGTACCACACGGTTCGCTGAGCACCTTAAATAATACCAATAACAACAATGAACTAACATTTATGGAGCTCACAGTAATGAACTAACATTGATTGAAACCTTCTGCAGTGCCAGTAAGCTAAGCACTTGGCGGGCATGCTCTTCTGGGATATACACTACCCCCCGGAATAAATGGGCCTTATCATTGCCTCAACTGTGCTTCTGAGTAAAATGAGAAACAGGACAGTAACATCACCTGTCCAAATAGGGATCATACTTTGTAAACAGAAAAGCACTGATAATCACAGTGAGGATCACGATCTACCTGGCCACCACCCTGACCCACAGTGCTCTTTTCCCTTGGTGTGATGCCTCTCACTTCAAAGTGACGTTTGGAAGAAACAAATGCCACATCACTTCTGGAACTTACAGAGACTTCTTGGCTCCAAGATCACATCACCCAGACACTATTACTTTCACAAAGCTGGACTCCAGCTACTGCCAGCACTCACACCTCTCAGAGCCCACTTCACCCTCACCACCACCACAATCCCTGACTTCCCTACTGCTGTCCAAATCTCGCATTACTTTATCAGATTAGCCAAACCTAATTCGCATCTAGAAATCCGGATTCAAGGGAGAATGGTAAATATCTTTTTATTTTTTCAGCTCTCCCACCTTTCCAAAGAGGAGGAAAACCACATACCCACCACAGTCTATCCCCTAGCTAGTCAATATCTATACACACCGTGTGCACAAAATAAACTCATTAAAGCAACAGCAGCTTACTCCCACCGAAACAATGGCGCTATCCCTCCTACAAACTGAAAAGCACTCCTTAAAACAGGAGACCAAAGGTCCCATTGGTCATTGTAGCGATCTGTAGGGGGCAGTCATTGCTCTTCTAAGTTCCGACATTACCCCACCTCAATATCCTACAACCAAAAGAAAAACACCATAAAGCTAACCTCCATCAGCCTTTATTTGATATGCATAAAATATAGAAAGAAAATTGAAAAACTCTGTATGTATACACACACACACAGTTACTACAATCCTTATTTCTGTAACTGGTCTACAGACTGTAATTGGTCTTTATAATCTTCTTTCTTCTACTACCCTCTCTGTCCTCCCTTGTTCTACAGCCAAGAACTCAGGTGGTCAGAATTCTTTATCTTGTGATAAACCTTTATTCCCCCCGAGTCTGAATCCTCAGTGATCCAGAGGATCCCTTGCATTCCAGATACAGTCTTTCCCAATCCCGTTGTTTAACAGCAACACTTTTCCATTTGATAACCAACAGTATCAACCATCCAAGCCAGCTCAGTAGACCCATGGTTTGCCTGTTGGTTCAGTGGCATAAAGAACCCTAAATGGCCAGATTGCAATCTCAACTTGCAATGCAATAGAACCAATGTCATGGCCTTGGTAGAAGCAAGCAGAGCTCAAAGCTTTGGGGATGGAAAGAAACACCCTAGCGATAGATTAAGTGTGATAGTAGAGAAGTTGCTCCCACTTTCATCTCCTGATTTCTGAAACCAGAGATTCTGGCTCTGGAGAAATAGCACCGTAGAGTGGTCACCAGTTCAAAGTATTCCCCTCATCCTGTAAGATGGAACCACCACCTTTCAGCGTATTTGCCCCCAACTAGCGCAATAACGGAGTCTTCGACACACCAACCATTCCATCAGGCCAGGCGCTTCAGGGTGATGAGGTACCTACTAGGACTAGTGCATCCCTCAGCACATGTCTTTTGTCTTTTACTGATTTTCTTTTTCTTTTTTTTTTTTTTAAGTAAATTCTACCCCCGGGGCACCTGGGTGGTTCAGTGGGTTAAGCGTCGTCTGCCTTCAGCTCGGGTCAGGATCTCCAGGTCCGGGGATGAGCCCTGGGTCAGGCTCCCTGCTCGGCCAGGAGTCTGCTTCTCCCTCTTCCGCTGCCCCTCCCCCTTCTCGTGTGTGCACGCGTGCTCTCTCTCTAATAAATAAATTTTTTAAATAGTAAACTCTAGCCCCACAATGGGGCTCAAACTCATGACATGACCCCAAGATCAAGAGTCGCATGCTCTAGTGACTGAGCCAGCCAGGTGCCCGTGTCTTTTACTGATTTTCTTACATGAGATACTGCAAAAGTGAGTAAGGTGCAGTAAGTGTGGGTGGGGAAGGGAATGCTTGCAAAGTGTGGCTTACAATAAGTGCCTATTCAGGTGGGGCAGATTGCTGCCCCTTCAGGACGGATGTAGTCTGATTTCATCATTCTGCCATCAGGTAGCTGGCTGGCCACCTCGGGGAACGCTGCCTTACTGGGGGCTGTCACTACTGTGGGCAGGTTGAGTACATAGCAGTGACTGGCAGTGGCAGTGGCTGTGACCTTATTAACTGATACCAGTCCCTGGGAACCTCACCACTTGTTGTGGATTCCCTTAACCTTGCTCCCACCTCCGTTAAAAAAGCCCCCTCATACTCTCCTCAGTTCAACCCGTTGAGTCTACCATTTGCTTCCCTCTGAGACTTTGACCAATATACCTAGTCATGGAGAACTCCCTCTGAGGTTACAGGTGTGAGTCAAGGAAAAGGGTGCCATACAGCGGTAGGGATCACAGAGATGGGAGCCACTTGCTTGAGTAACTTTCCTGTACCTTCCAGACCTGCTTGAGTCTGGCCTCAAATACTTCACTTCCAGTGGATGATCAGTTAGGCAGCTGAGGTTCCATGGTTCCATGGGCTTTTTTTGTTGTTGTTGTTTATTTGTTTTGTTTTTTTAAGATTTTATTTATTTATCTGACAGAGAGAGAGATACAGCGAGAGAGGGAATACAGGCAGGGGGCAGTGGGAGAAGAAGAAGCTCTGCTGGGAGCCCAATGCGGGACTTGATCCCAGGACTCCGATCACGCCCTGAGCCGAAGGCAGATGTTGCTTAACGACTGAGCCACCCAGGTGCCCCTCCATGGGTTTTTTTTAATGGAGGTGGGAGCAAGGTTAAGGGAAACATTCAGTGGACCACTGGAGTTTTGAAGCAAATAATACATTCTACCACAAAAGAAGTATTTTCCTTTTGAACAACAGCTTCAAAACTCCAGTGGTCCAAAGGCTCCATGTAGCCTGCCGGTGTGTCAAAGGCTCTATTCATATTGAATCTACGTGATCATAAAGGTCAAGCGGCCTGGACCTGCTAAGAATCTTTCCTTGCCCTCAGTGCTGCTAAAAACATGCAGCGTCACAGATTACTTGTTGAATGCATTGGTGTGGATCAATTTTGCAACTTTTGTTTTTTTAAGTTAACGCTACCCCCAACATGGGGCTCAAATTCATGACCCTGAGATTAAGAGTCATGCTCTACCGACTGAGCTGGCCAGGCACCCCAGGTATGGAACAATTAAATGTAGTATATGTTGCCTACAGAATCCAAAGAACCGCACCAAATGCTATGTCTCTTTTTGAGTGGTAGATAGCATTAGTTGCAGCAACCTGTTGAATACCCAACATGATCCAGCCCATCTCAAAACGTTACTGAGGGTCAGCCTTTTGAGTTTTCATGGGCTTTCTCTCCCGTCCTCTGGCATACATGTATATTAATAAAGTAACTACCTCCTGGTCACCAGGTCCAGAAAGCATAGTGTCTTCAATATAATGGACCAGCATGATGTTCACCATGATTGTTGCAACAAACCAAGCTCCATTCACCCTGGATTATAACAAGGAGCCAGAGGAGAGACATGGCCCTGAGGCAAGGCACTAAAGCTGTACTTCTGTTCCTGCCAGATGAAGGCAAGCTGCTTCTGATAGTCTCTGCCCATTGCAATAGAGAAAAGAGCATTTGTCAGGCAAAGAGTCACTTACCAGGTACCAGGGGCTGTGTTGATTTGCTCTAGAAAAGCGATATCATCTGGAATACCAACTTCACCTCAAGTCACAACCTGATTAATTTTACAATTACCCACTACTCATCTCCAGGCTAACCATGTCGATTAAATAAGGATGTGATATGGACAATCATTCCTGCACCTTTCAGGGGGCATTGTTCTTTCTTCTAGATAACTCAAAATTGCTTCTGCAAGGTTACTCCTCCTAAATACCTAGGGAGAGGTGACCTGTTGTATAGCAACTTTTATTTTCCTTTCATCAAGCCCCTTCTCAGCTTCTTTGCACTCCAGCCTGGGGACAGGAGATTCATTTGAATAACAAGTGGTTTTCAGCACCTGCATTCCCTAGTGCTGCTTCCCCATTTACTATTATTTTAAAATAGGATTGGCTTGGCCTTTCATTAAGTACTATAAACCTTAGATTTGTGAAGAAAAATGTCTGATATTAAGAGTTTCTATTTTTGGGGTGCTTGGGTGGCTCAGTCGGTGAAGCATCTGCCTTCGGCTCAGGTCATGATCCCAGATCCCCATTTGGGGCTCCCTGCTCAGTGGGGAGCCTGCTTCTCCCTCTCCCTCTGTTCCCCCTGCTTGTGCTCTCTCCCTCTCTCTGTCAAATAAATAGATAAAATCTTCAAAAAAAAAGAGTTTCTATTTTAATTATGTTATGATGTGCAAAATAGACATGAATCTTACTCTCTGTGAAAAGAGAGAAAATTTGAAAAGAAAATGCCTCCCCGATTTCTGGATCAGGGACAGCCATGAAGGGGATGACTGCACATGTGTGTTCAAATCATCTATGAAGCATGTGAACTAAAGGCCTGGAGTGCCATGGCACAATTTCAGATACAGAAACTCTCTTTTTCCCACTATGGACATCTGTAAAGTGCTTCTCTGAAAGTGAAAGCAACCCAATTTCCACCTGAAATATGAAATTCGACTTAAATATTACCAATGATAGTCCTTTTCATGTCTTACGAAAAAAATCCTGACATCATATCCATTATTTTTATACTTAAAATGGTATGAAATTATCACCACAAGTCCAAATCAAACACTTCTAAACTCATTCTATGAGGACAGTGTTACTCTGATACTGAAACCAGAAAAAGACAGTAAAACAAAAGAAAATAAAACTACTGACTAATATGCCTCATGAATCTAGACATACAAATCCTCACCAAAATACTAGCAAGTAGAATTCACAACTACATAAAAAGGATTAAACACCAAAACTAGGTGGGGCTTATTCCCCGAAATGCAAGGCTCATTCAATATATGAAAGTCAATCAGGGGCACCTGGCTGGCTCAATCGGTGGAGCCTGTGACTCTTGATCTAAGGGTCATGAGTTTGAGCCCCACATTGGGGGGAGCGGTTACTTATAAAAACAGAAAAGAAATCAATGCCATCCACCATGTTAACAAGCAAAAGAAGAAAAGTCACATGCTTATATTGACTGATGCAGAACAAGCATTTGACAAAACCCAATACCAATCTGTGACAAACACTCTCATAAAACTAGCTGAAGAATGTGCACAGAAGACATACTGGTTAAAGACCAGACACTTTTCCCTTAAGATTGGGAGCAAGGCAAAATATCTGCTCTCGCTATTCTTATTCAACATAGTGTTGAAACTTCAAGAAACAAAAGGCAATTGAGAAAGAAGAAATAAAACTGTCTTAATTTGCAGGTGATTTAATTGTCTTCATAGAAAATCCCAAGATATCTACAGAAAAAAAACTCCCATAATTAATAAGTGAGTTTTACACGGTTGCAGTATACGAGATCAACACACGAATCTCTTTACATGATTTTGAGGCTTATTATATAGTAGCTCCAGTAATCAAGACTGTGTGCTATTGGTAGGGGAATAGACACATAGACACATAGGGAATGAAAGAGTGGGCCCAGAAACAGACCCACATAAATCTGCCCAACTGGTTTTTGACAAAGGTACAAAAGCAATTCAATGGGGGAAGGATAGTCTTTTCAACAAACAGTGCTGGAGAAATTGGACATCCTTAGGCAGAAAAAGAACTTTAACCGAAACCTCATACCTTATACAAAAATCAACTCAAAATGAATCATATATTTATATGTAAAATGTAAAACTTTAAAACCTTTAGAATACAACATAGGAGAAAATATTCTTTTTTTTAAAAAAACATTTTATTTATTTATTCGACAGAGATAGAGACAGCCAGCGAGAAAGGGAACACAAGCAGGGGGAGCGGGAGAGAAAGAAGCAGGCTCATAGCAGAGGAGCCCGATGCGGGGCTCGATCCCACTATGCTGGGATCATGCCCTGAGCCGAAGGCAGACGCTTAACCGCTGTGCCACCCAGGCGCCCCAGGAGAAAATATTCTTAGACACAATCTGTAAAAGAAAAAAATTGATAAATGGGACTTCATCAAAATTAACTTGTGTTAAGAGTATAAAAAGAGAAGCTAAAGGGGTGCGACAATTCATTGAGGAGGATATACAGATGGTGGCAAATGAGCATATGGAAAGATGTTCAATATCATTAGCCATTAGGGCAATGCATATAAAAACCATGATGAGATTCCACCACATACCTATCAGAATGGCTAAAATTGTTAAAAATCAGCAGAATCCCCACATTGATTCCTGATCCATGGAATGAGCAATCATGGCAGAAAGGCCCAAGTGGAAACCTCCGGGGCTTTGCCTTTCTACCAAAGTGTTAAGTCAAAAGAAATATCATATACTTAGGGGACAATGTCAGAAATTAGTTCAAAGATTTGAGAAATGCAGGGAAGGAAATTCCTATCATATCCCCATTTAATTCACTGTTTGGCTTTGCGCAACAGTTGGTTAAGTCTTCATGAATGTGGCAGTTTTAAACCAGGGCTCCAAAATTCTTTGACACTGCTTTCATTGAGGGGGGGTTGATGCCGTCTCCCCTTGAACCTGGATAAGCTTGTGACTGCTTGAATCATACAACACAGCAGAAATGATTTTATGGGACTTCCAAGGCCAAGTTATGAAAGGTTATTCTGACAGTTTTACACCTTACCTACTCCAACACCTGCTTTTGGAGACCTAAGCCACTAAGTCCAGAGTCTGACTACTCTGAGGCTGCCATGCTATAAGGAAGTCCAAGCCACATGGACAGACTCCTGTTCCAGTTGCAGTTCCACCTGGCTTTCCAGCGGAATTCTCACCATACTTGTAATCTGTCAGCATAATAACATGCTTAATGACACAAAGGTTTGGGACAGCTTGTTATGCAGCTGACACATTATGCTGAGGAATTCTGATGGGACAGAGTAGAATGTCTTCTCTTTGCTCCATAACGTCTGGGGCCTCAGCTGAGATGACTCAATGGCTGGGGGTGACCCAATGGCTGGAGGCTATAATCTTCTGGAAGCCTCCTCCCTCACATGCCTGTTACCTGTGTTAGGATGCCTATTCTGGCTATTTCACATGAATGGGATCATATTATATTTGTCCCTCTATGCTTACTTCCTTTAGCATGATGTTTTCTTCTTTCTTTTTTTTTTTAAGATTTTATTTTTAAGTAATCTCTACCCCCAAGGTTGGGCTCGAACTCACAACCCTGAGATCAAGAGTCGCCCGCTCTCCTGGCTGAGCCAGCCAAGTGCCCCTAGCATGATGTTTTCGAGATCCATCCATGTTGTAGTACATATTAGTACTTCACTCCTTTTTACGACTGAATGATATTCCATTGTATGGGTAGACCACATTTTTTTTAAAGATTTTATTCATTTATGTGACAGAGACACAGCCAGCGAGAGAGGGAACACAGCAGGAAGAGTGGGAGAGGAAGAAGCAGGCTCCCAGCAGAGGAGCCCAATGTGGGACTCGATCCCGGAACGCCAGGATCACGCCCTAAGCTGAAAGCAAACACTTTAACGACTGCGCTACCCAGGTGTCCCACACATTTTGTCTATCCAGTCATCTGAAGATGGACATTTGGGTTGTTTCAACCTTTAGGCTATTGTGAATAATGCTGCTACGAATATACATGCACAAGCATCTGTTTAAACATCTGTTTTCAAGTCTCTTGGGTATATACACATGGGAATGGAATTGCTGAGTCACATGGCAACTCGTGTTTAATCTTTTGAGGAACTGCCAGACTGTTTTCCCCAGCAACTGCACCATTATACTTGATAGCAGAGGGCCGCTACTCATGCCTGACTTTATGGCTTGCTTGGTCAAACAATACACAGTCCATGATGTGCAGCCCAGGTCTTAAGACCACAGTTATTCAGTTTCAACCAAGGACTAAAGAAAGTCAGGAGCTTTTCCTCCCAGCAAACTGGTGCATGTGTAGGTCCTAGCTTTATTTTTTTTTCAATTAATCTTTATTAACCATGAGAACTAATGCCTTTCTTGGCCTATCTGGGGATCAAACCCACAACGTTGGTGGTGTTAGGTCACATTCTACCCAACTGAGCTAACCAGCCGCCTGTCCAGTCCTAGCTTTATTTTCATCCCAAATTCCGGAGGACTGAGCTGTGATTCTCTTATCAAGGCTTGGAAAAGGCTTGTGTAGCATCCTAATGGGAGATGTCACCTCCAGAATGAGGTCCACCAGGTACTGTGCTTCTTTCTTAGTGGCAGTGGGCCTGAGGTATGGCAACTTGGTTTTCTCTTTGGGGAACCATCTCAATATGCCTCAGCCCACTGGATGCCCAGAAACCTCATGGAGGTGGTGGGCCCCTAAATTTTCATGGGGCTTATCTCTCACCCTGTGATGAAATATTTGTTCAGGTCCAGTTGGCAGGATACCATTAATGTAATGGACCAGCATGACGTCTTGGGGGACAGCAAGATGATCAAGTCAGTTCCTGGGGACTTAATTACAATAATATGCCAGAGAATTGAAGGGATAGTTCCAGGGGCTTCCTTTTGAGTTTTCTTTCCATAATTATTCTCAGTCCTTGAGTCGAAATTCTCCTGTGGGAATTTTTCCAGCTGCTGATTGTTCCAATTATGCACTCAGGAACTGGGGGAAAAGCCACAGGAGGACCCACACTGAGAGGGACACAGACTAAGTCTTCATTTCTGACCAGTGGACCACAGTGGCATCCTATGTCCCCAGGGAAAGAAGGATGAAGTTTTGAAGTATACAGTAGTGTTATATGTACCTGGCCTTGTCTTCACTTGAAGGCTCTGAGCCTGTGGCCGACTGGGTCTGGGGATTAGATGAGGGGCCATGTTTTCCACTGTGGCAATTCAAGACAGACTACCACTCACCAGACCTCGACTTTTATTGTTGGGGTTATATAGATCATGGTCCACTATGGGTGGCTTATTATTAATAGGACATCATGACCAATTACCTACCACCAAAGATCCTTGGGGATAAACCATTCTGGTTCCAGCTGCCAGTCCTGCTGCCTATCATGATAGCCATCCTGTTCTATGAGATGTAGTGCCACCACTTGGCCCCTGCTGCTCCAGTATCCCTGTTTCCATGGCAAAACCTCTCACCTCCTTTCCTAGTTTAGTTTTCCAGAACCTTCACCAAAGTATTTCTCAATGTTTTGGTGAAAGGAATGTCCTTTGAGCTCTCTCAGGGGATGTAGTTAAGGGTTGAGCCAGTAGGATGCACATGACAAGTTCATTCCAACATTTCCACCTACCCAAGTCTTGGGATTGGAGACAATGAGGGATGTGAAGAATTAGGGCACAAGGAGAATTGGCATTCTCTTGCTCAGTAACTGACCAGGTGATTTCATCACAAGATCTCCAAGAAAGACAGGATCAGCCTGACCAAACAGGGGAGGAGGAACTGCTTTTGCTAGTAAGGGAAGGTCCATGGGGCTTCTGGGTTCAGAAGACACAGATTCATTAAACAAAAGTACTTACTGAGCATCTTCTAGGAGCTGGATATATAGCATTGAACAAAATAGACAAACATTTCCTTGCTCCGTAAGGCTAACATTCTCATGAAGAGAGACAGTAAACAAGATTCATTTAAGGCAGAGGGAAGAGCAGATGCAAAAGACCCAAGAAGGGGGAGTGTGTCTGGAGTAGTCCTGAATATTCAAGAGGCAGTGTGCCAGGAGTGGGGTGAGTAAGGGTGGAATGATTGGACTTAGAAAGAGAACGGAGTGGAAGGAGATGGGACTCAGGAAGAGAATGGGGAGCAGCCATCATAGACGCTTTGGCTTTTTTTTTTTTAAGATTTTGTTTATTTATTTGACACAGAGAGAGAGCACGAGCAGGGAGAGGCGCAGAGGGAGAAGCAGGCTCCCCAGTGAGCAAGGAGCCTGATGCGGGGCTCGATCCCAGGACCCGGAGATCATGACCTGAGCCAAAGGCAGATGCTTAACCAACTGAGCCATCCGGGCACCCCAGATACTTTGGCTTTTACTCTTAGTGAGATGGTGTTTTGGTTTCCTAGGGCTGCTATTACAAATTACCCCAAACTGGACAGCTTTAAACAACAGAAACTTATTCTTTTACAGTTCTGGAGGCTTGAAGTCTGAAATCACTCCAATCTCTGCCTATATCTTCACATGGCCTTCTCTTTTGCCTGTGTCTTTTCCCTTCTCTTCTCTTTTTTTTTAAAAAAGATTATTTGTTTATTTATTTGAGAGAGAGAGAGCACAAGCAGGGGGAGCGGTAGGCAGAGGGAGAAGCAGGCTCCCTGCTGAGCAGGGAGCCCAACGCGGGGTTCAGTCCCAGGACCCAAGGATCACGACCTGAGCCGAAGGCAGACGCTTCACTGACTGAGCCACCCAGGTGCCCTCCCTTCTCTTCTAAGGACACTTGTCATTGGATTTGGGGTCCACCTGAGTAATGCAGGATGATCTCATCTTGCAATCCTTAATTTAATTATATCTACAAAGACCCTTTTTCCAAATAAGGTCACATTCACAGGGTCCAGGGGTTAGAACATAGCTTTGGGGGAGCCACTTCATCCCACTACAGATGGGAAGTCATTGGGCTTTGAGCAGAGGAGGGACATGGCCTGATTTACAGTTTAAAGGCACTTGCCAGCTGCTATGTTAAGACAGCATAATTGACAAAAGTAGAAGCAGGGGCACCTGTAAGGAGCCCACTGGAAAAATATAGGAGAGCTGTAATGATGGCATGGACTACAGTGACAGCAATGAGGGTGGTAAAAACCATCAGATTCTGGACCTCTTTTGAAAGCAAAGCTGAGAGGTTTTGCTATCAGATTGGATGAAGAGTTTTGGAGAAAGAGGAAGCCCACAGGAGAACCATCAATGAATACCTCAAAGTTATTCAGTGAAATATTTACCAATGAATTATTATAAAATAAGGGGGGGGAAGTAGTGAACTACTCATGGATTGGCTGATTCTGGGGACTTTGGTTATCTATAAAAAGCCAATTTACATCATTATTATTATTACCTTGGCATACACCCAAATAAATTCTAGACAGAATAAAAAGTGAGGAAAAACCAATCATCAGCTGTTTTTTAAGCCACAGCAAAATAAAATCTTTGTATGGCAGAGGAGAGATGGAAGAAAAGCAGCAACTCATTAGAAAAGATAATGGCAAAAGATTTCATTTACAATTGCAATAAGGAATTAAATAAATAGAGCTCAGTCAAGTCCACAGAGGTTAGATTAAGAACCCCCGCTTGAGAGACAGAAGAGTGAGACGAACACCAAAGACAGAAGGGAACACAGCTTGAACCAGGATTTGCTACTTCCTGCTGTCAGATATTGCAGCCATTAAGCGACCTGTGACTATAGAGCACGACATGGAGCCCCGTCCTGGAGTTCAAATCGAGGTGCGCTGTTAAGTGTACAATACACACTGGAAAGACTAAGTACAAATGTAAAATATTCCATTCATAAAGTGTATCGCTTATATGTTGAAATGATAATATTTCGGATCGCTGGGTTACACAAAAATCGTTATTAAAATCAATTTCACCTTTTTCTTTTTACCTTTTTTTTTTTTTTGCTCTGTGACTGCTGGAAAATTTAAAAGTCCACAAGTGGCTCGCACTGTATTCCTATTGGCCAGACCACTCTAGCTAGATGGGTATTGCAAGCAGCAAAGGACTTTCAACCTCCGTGCCTCAACGTCTTTATTTTTCAGTGGGGACTGATCCGATACCAACCTTAAAGGGTCGGCGAGAGGAAGCCGAGAGCTGCTGTTAGAACAGAGTGCTTGCGGGATACCCGGGTACCCAAGCCCGCGTTAAACCTGGGGAAGGTCAGCGAACCGTGGTCGGGGCCACGCCCACAGGCTATGGGCAGCCGGGGCGGGCTGCGCATGCGTCTCCAGCGCCGGCAGCCTAGGGCAGGGCGAATCCCAAAGCGCACGCGCGGACGCGCTA
>NW_024423319.1:868354-999273 GCF_017311325.1 Ursus maritimus | reverse complement strand
TTTGAGCAGAGGAGGGACATGGCCTGATTTACAGTTTAAAGGCACTTGCCAGCTGCTATGTTAAGACAGCATAATTGACAAAAGTAGAAGCAGGGGCACCTGTAAGGAGCCCACTGGAAAAATATAGGAGAGCTGTAATGATGGCATGGACTACAGTGACAGCAATGAGGGTGGTAAAAACCATCAGATTCTGGACCTCTTTTGAAAGCAAAGCTGAGAGGTTTTGCTATCAGATTGGATGAAGAGTTTTGGAGAAAGAGGAAGCCCACAGGAGAACCATCAATGAATACCTCAAAGTTATTCAGTGAAATATTTACCAATGAATTATTATAAAATAAGGGGGGGGAAGTAGTGAACTACTCATGGATTGGCTGATTCTGGGGACTTTGGTTATCTATAAAAAGCCAATTTACATCATTATTATTATTACCTTGGCATACACCCAAATAAATTCTAGACAGAATAAAAAGTGAGGAAAAACCAATCATCAGCTGTTTTTTAAGCCACAGCAAAATAAAATCTTTGTATGGCAGAGGAGAGATGGAAGAAAAGCAGCAACTCATTAGAAAAGATAATGGCAAAAGATTTCATTTACAATTGCAATAAGGAATTAAATAAATAGAGCTCAGTCAAGTCCACAGAGGTTAGATTAAGAACCCCCGCTTGAGAGACAGAAGAGTGAGACGAACACCAAAGACAGAAGGGAACACAGCTTGAACCAGGATTTGCTACTTCCTGCTGTCAGATATTGCAGCCATTAAGCGACCTGTGACTATAGAGCACGACATGGAGCCCCGTCCTGGAGTTCAAATCGAGGTGCGCTGTTAAGTGTACAATACACACTGGAAAGACTAAGTACAAATGTAAAATATTCCATTCATAAAGTGTATCGCTTATATGTTGAAATGATAATATTTCGGATCGCTGGGTTACACAAAAATCGTTATTAAAATCAATTTCACCTTTTTCTTTTTACCTTTTTTTTTTTTTTGCTCTGTGACTGCTGGAAAATTTAAAAGTCCACAAGTGGCTCGCACTGTATTCCTATTGGCCAGACCACTCTAGCTAGATGGGTATTGCAAGCAGCAAAGGACTTTCAACCTCCGTGCCTCAACGTCTTTATTTTTCAGTGGGGACTGATCCGATACCAACCTTAAAGGGTCGGCGAGAGGAAGCCGAGAGCTGCTGTTAGAACAGAGTGCTTGCGGGATACCCGGGTACCCAAGCCCGCGTTAAACCTGGGGAAGGTCAGCGAACCGTGGTCGGGGCCACGCCCACAGGCTATGGGCAGCCGGGGCGGGCTGCGCATGCGTCTCCAGCGCCGGCAGCCTAGGGCAGGGCGAATCCCAAAGCGCACGCGCGGACGCGCTATCGCGGGCGGGGGGGGGGGTGGCGAGCCAGCCAATGAGGTTGCGCCGGCGGTCCGCGCGCGCTTCGGGCTCTGCTCCCGGAGCCTAGCCCCGCCCCTCAGCCCCGCGGCGCAGCACGCACCGGGCGTCGCACAGGTGGGCGGGTTTTAGTGGCGCGGCCTGAGGGCGGCGGGAGTCTGTGCTAGCTCCCTCGGTGGTGGCCCACGCGGCTCGCACGCTGTGCGGGGCAACATGGCGGACGCGGAAGGTAAGTGTCGTTTCCTCGTGGGTGGCCGGGCTAAGTACCAGCTCCGCCGCCCCTGAGAGCCGGGGGTGGGAAGGTGACGGCGTCGGGGGCCAAGCTCTTCGCTGCTTTGCCGTCAGGCCGGTCCCGTCGCAGCCGGGCCTTCTGCTGGCCTTGCCTTTTGGCCTTGGGTCTACGGGTGAGGGCAAGGGATGGAGGGGTCCTCTCAGTGACGTGGCTCCGCGAGGCCCGGGCCTTCCGCGATGACACAGCCTCCTTAGGGCCCGGGTCGCCGTTGAAAGGGGTCGGCCCTGTCGGCGACCCCGCTGTGACGGGAGACCTGGCAGTACCTGTACCGCCGCCAGCCCAGACGCTACGGTCAGTGCCACGCGAAAGGGCGTGTAGGAACAGGCGGGGAAGAATAAGGGCCAAGGGGCGCCGGCGTGCGCCTAGCTCCAAGTCGCAAGAAAGTTCTATGGGCCACAGACCGGGTAGGGGGCAGTTGAGTGGTCACTTACGGAACTTTGTAGCCCGTGGGCCGAACACTTCTGTGGCAGGTTTAAGCCCCGCCACGGCCACGTGGTGAACCGGAATGGAAGCCGACATGTGCTACTGCTTGCGGTCGGTTACCGAGCTGTGCAACCCACCCGTTTGGCCTTACACACTTTGCTTTCCCCAGTAATTCAAGACCAAACGTCCATTTTCTGCTTGCTCTGATTTCATTTTCTATTTTCAGCTTCGTTATCCTTATTTTCGAGAAAAACTCCCAAAACTCTTGTCTGTTTTAGTATTTATTTTGCCGAAGAAACATAAGAAGAAAAAGGAGCGGAAGTCGTTACCCAAAGATGATGTAGCAGTGAGTAGGAATATGTTATACTTCGCTTTAACTAAAGGGAAACATTACTTAGGTAACACATTACATAAAAGAACTGTTTTTAAAAGTTTTTAAGGAATGGGTTGGAGTTGGGTAGTGGTTGTGTAGAAACCACACTACCCCAGCCACCTAAATCTCTCCTGTCAAGTATAGTTTGCTAAATTATGTTGACTACACCAGCTGCTCTCCGTGAAATTCTTGTTTATCCCACCCACAGACCCACTATCCCTCTTTCTCTTTAAGTAACTGTCCCCATCTTTTTTTTTTTTTTTTTGAAGATTTTGTTTCTTTAGAGAAAGAGTTTGCTTGTGGGGGCTGTGTTGGGGGAGGGGCAGAGGAAGAGAGAGAGAATCTCAAGGAGACTCCATGCCCAGCACACCGCCAGACACAGGTCTCTCCATCTCAGGACCCTGAGATCATCACCTGTGCTGAAATCAAGAGTCAAACGCTTAACTGACAGAGCCACCCAGGCACTCCTAGCGGTCCCCATCTCGGTGGCGCTTCACTTACCCTTCTGAGATCCTGGTTCATTTCTTTCTTACTTGGAAGTCCCAGTGAAGAGGCATAGAGACTACCTTGTTTTCTGTTTAAGAGGGTTAGACTTACATGGTAGTAATGGAATTGTTCAAAAGCAGGTGGGAAGTTTAACAGTGTATTTCTGTCCTGTATAAGGAGATACAACATGCTGAAGAATTTCTTATCAAACCTGAATCCAAGGTGGCTCAGTTGGACACATCTCAGTGGCCCCTGTTGCTCAAGGTATGTAGTTAAGATTATGTATCAGATCAATGCCTAGCTTTTACATTATTTGAGTGTTAGGAGTTCATTAATAGTGATTAGCACTAGCATCTTTGACTTAGGAAATGTCAGATGATACAGTCTAAAGCAGTGTTCTTCAAAGTGTCTGACACGAAGAATCAGGTTTTGTTTCATTTTTCATTTCCAGTGCACCCAGTGCTGTAGCAGAATGCAGTTAAAATGTCACAACAATGTCATACTGCCATTAAAAGTTCATAAATAATTAGTTCTTGGTTTCTATATTTAACTCCACGTTACAGACTTGTAAAGTTTGTGGGCCACACTTGGAGTGGGACTGCTTTAGTGCTTGAGGACATGGGCTTTGAAGCCAGACCAATTTGAGTCAGGCAGTGTGTGACTTTGAGCCTGACTCTTGAGGCTGTTTAATCTCTGAGGCTGTTTGCTTATGGTATCTTCTCTTGGGAAGGCTGGCTGAGGGCTGTAGGAGGTAATCCATGAAACGTGTTTAGCCATAGGCCTTAGCATGTAACAGGTCCTCTAGAAATTGCTGACTGTTGTGTTGGATTTTAAATAGAGTGGCTCAGTAATGAGTTGAATTACAAGTTTCACAAACAACTTAGTGGGTACCAGGTATGAGATTAGGAGAAAAGGCTAGGGTAGAGAAAGTTACTGAGGCGCTTCTTGACAAAGTGTTATAATAAACCAATATCTATGAAGTAAACGAAAGGGATTTGCTTTTATAATTCAACACAGTTGAGTTCCTGCTTGGTCAGCTGGGTCTACCATTTATATCTGCTTTACTGTTGCAGGCTCTGTATGCTAGTGAACTGGGTAGGCCACCGTCCCTGCTATCTTGGAATTTAAAATCTAGGTGTGAGAGATAGTTAAAAAACAATTGCTGTTTGCGCCAAGTACCATGATGAAACTAAACTGGGCAACATGAAGGATGAGCTTCAGTTGAGGGGAGCTCTTTCAGACCTGTGGTCAAGCCTTGGAAAGGAGGAGAATGAAAAGGAGCAGAGATCTGGTGCAGGAACAAGCTGGTTGTGTATGAGAAACGTTGCCAGTCTTAGTACTCTAAGAAATCTTTCTAGAGAAGTGATCAAATTTGTCTTAATTCTAGTCATATGGGTAATTTTTCCAGTGTGTAAGGAGGCTTAACAGTCTGTCACACTAGATAATGAAAATATAGGAGCAGAATCCAAGTTTATAAACTTGTGGGTTAACCATAACATGGTCGGTAGTGGTGCTGACTCTTGTTGTACATATGTTAATGGTTTATTAAGTTTATTTTGTGTTGTATCATTGCTTTCCAGAATTTTGATAAGTTAAATGTAAGGACAACACATTATACACCTCTTCCTTGTGGTTCAAATCCTTTGAAGAGGGAGATTGGGGACTATATCAGGTACGTGTGTTGGGAGCATGTACTGCTCAGACTTCTTTTCTTTTCAAATGACCTTTTCAGGGGTGCCTGACTGGCTCAGTCGGTAGAGCATGGGACTCTTGATCTTTGGGTCATTAATTCGAACCCACATTGGTCATTGAGTGTACTTAAAAAAGTTACTTTTTCACATCAGTTGTTCAAGGATGTAGTGGCATTTTAGAATGGCCTAGAATTGCTGTAAATACATTACCTGTACCCGTGGTGAACTTTTACTCTTCAGATTTAGTTTTTATTAGAGGGCCAGAAATGATGGCACAGTGATTTCTTTTCCATTTTAGGACAGGTTTCATTAATCTTGACAAGCCTTCCAACCCCTCTTCCCATGAGGTGGTAGCCTGGATCCGACGAATACTTAGGGTGGAGAAGACAGGACACAGTGGTACTCTGGATCCCAAGGTGACTGGCTGTTTAATCGTGTGCATAGAACGAGCCACTCGCTTGGTGAAATCTCAGCAGAGTGCAGGTATGTGGAAGAGGGAATTAAAAGAGGCAGCTACTTTGTTATTGGAAGGCTTTCTAGGTTTCCTCCTTCTACTTTTTGGCCCTTGGTAGTGGTTTCTTCATTAGTCAAAAAAAATCCTAAGCAGGGATACTCTGGTTGTGTACCTTCTGTCCCTTGCCATATCATAGTGAGTCTGCCTTTTTTGGAGTTCCAGGTACTGGGCATGTGCACATCAAGTTGACTATCTGTTCCCAGCACTGAGACAGGGCTGTGTCTGAGTCCATCTCTAGGCTTATCGCTCCAGGCTCCTCGGAGTATTTGCTGCTAAAATGCCTTTCCCTCATTTTCATCAGGGGGATCTCCTACGTGACCTTGCAAGGTTTTGTTCTAAGCAGGCTCTATACTGGGTATTCCAGCTATCCTTGTCAGCACCTTGGAAGTTGAACTCCTAATGAGAGGGAGCATCTCCATTCCTTTCCCATGTTCAAACCATGAAACCTGTCTTAATGGAAATTTTACAGAAAGAAGTCATCAAATTGCATGCTTTTGCTGCACAAAATGGGAATATGAGCATATAACAATACAGAAAACTCAGTGGCCACACCTGACTACTCTTTTGTCATTTTTCAGGCAAAGAGTATGTGGGAATTGTCCGGCTACACAATGCTATTGAAGGGGGGAGTCAACTTTCTAGGGTAAGTTTGTGATTACAGGGAGGGCATCTTTTGGCGACTTGGGTGTCTGAGCCCATAGACATCTGGAAACAGGTCGGCTTTCCTGGCTGTCCTGTCTTACGCCCTTCTCAGTGGGTTGCTCACGCCAGCCTGGACAGGTACTGCGGATTGGCAGGGGCACTTCTGGCCATGTCCCTTCTGAGGAAAGGGCTCTGATAAGCACTGAGTCATCCATGTGTCTTTGAAAGAAGAAGCAAAAATGGAAAGGACATTTTAGGCCTTAAATGATTGAAAGAAACTTTTTCATTTGTGTCCTCAAACTACCACAATAGGCTGTTTGCTCCTATTTGAGAGTCCATGCAATGAGAGTCTTTATTTTGGTTTGTGCTTATTCTCAGGCCCTAGAAACTCTGACAGGTGCCTTATTCCAGCGACCTCCACTTATTGCTGCAGTAAAGAGGCAACTCCGAGTGCGGACCATATATGAGAGCAAGATGATTGAGTATGATCCTGAAAGAAGATTAGGTGAGTCATTAGGTCTGTGAGGAACTGAATTAACATTGACCACATGTGGACAGGAATGCATTCTTGAGAATTAAATTTTCTTGTTAAGAGTAGATGCCCTTAGTATATGGTGTGGTCAGAGACTTTCTATTGTATTTAATCTCGCTGGCTCAGAGAATAATTCTGGGTTTCTCACTGATGTGTTTAATTTGGACAATGTGCTACTTCTGTGTGTGTATGTGTCTTAGGAATCTTTTGGGTGAGCTGTGAGGCCGGCACCTATATTCGGACACTGTGTGTGCACCTTGGTTTGTTACTGGGAGTTGGCGGTCAGATGCAGGAACTTCGGAGGGTTCGTTCTGGAGTCATGAGTGAAAAGGTACACCGTTAATGGGGCTAGAAGTTTTAGAGCTGGTACTTAATATCTTCCCACCCTTGGTGGAATTCCACCTGCTTCACATCTTGGAAAACACAATTTCCAAAGTGTTGAGTTCAGTTCAGGGCAGCTTCCCTGTTCTGTTAATGAAACTTTGGAACATTGAAAACCTGGGCTGTGGGAGATGATTGGATAGAAAGCATTACTCTATTCATTCACTACCTCCCAGCCTACAAAAATGCCTACTTAGGTTTCAGTATATCAGTAGTTACAGACGTGTAGAAGAGAGGTGATTCTGAAGAGACTGAAGACTCAGAGTTTGGACTAAATTCATTCAGGTTTTGGAAGTTTGGGTTCTGTTGGACTATTTCAGATACAGTGACACTGAATAGTTTTCATATATGGCTGCTTTTTAGGACCACATGGTGACAATGCATGACGTGCTTGATGCCCAGTGGCTGTATGACAACCACAAGGATGAGAGTTACCTGCGGCGAGTTGTTTACCCTTTGGAAAAGCTGTTGACTTCTCATAAAAGGCTGGTGATGAAAGACAGTGCAGTAAGTTCTGAGTTACAAGTTCACATTTGCACAAAATGTGATTCCACAAAGATGAGAGACAGTCTGTGTTCTGAAATCCTTTCTGTGGAAAGAGATGAAACATGATGTGAACTTATTATTTTCCATTGGGCAATTTATTCTTTTTCTGGTTTTGTAGATTGGACTCTGGATTCTTTTGTGAATAAGCATTTATAATTGTTTTTACTAAATCAAAACCAAATATACTAAAGTGGAAACTTTAATGCTAGACATACTTCCTATCAAAATAAGGCAAATTGTTTAAGCATTTACTTTGAGTTGTCCCAGAGTTAACTATTAGTGGTACATAAAATTTGTCTTCCTGTAACCTGGCAGTACTGCACGTGCCTAAGAAGCCTTGATATATTTAAGTTGTCGCCAGAAAGTTTTTTTTTGATTGGGATTGAAAGTTGAAATGAGCGTTTCAGAGATATTATAAGCTATGTCCTTAGGAATTTCAGTAAAGTTTTTTTCTCTTAAGTCTCTGAACTTAACCAAGCTTTTTTTTTTTTTTTTTTAAGATTTTAAGTAATCCCTATATAAATCCAGTGTGGGGCTTGAACTCACAACTCTGAAATCAAGAGTTGCATGCTGCACCGACTGAGCCAGCCAGGCACTCCATAAGTAGTTCTCTTAATGATGTAATTATGTCAGGGACAAAAGATAGCTAAGTTGAGGGTGTTAGGTGCATTTTTTTTTGGTATATTAGGCTTTGTAATAAGAGACAAAAATTACAGAGGCATACTAAGCTATGCCATTATAATAATTGAAAAAATGTAATCATATGAAACAACAACATAAATGTCATATAACCTCCTTATGCGTGGGTCAGACTGGTACCCTCTGGGTGAATTTAAGGGGGAAGTGAAATACGGTCAGCGAAAGAGTTCTAGGTAAGTGAAAACAAGATGGCACAAGCCACTGAAGTCAGGGAGAGGTGGCCTTAGCTTGCATGTGATTGTTTCAACAGGCCTCAGTAATCTTGCTTGCTGGCTATTTTGGAGCCTGTTAGAGGCCAGATCTCCCAAAAAAGCAAAAAGGTCTCCTAGTTCTATCAGGGTTTCCGTCCTCAAGGATAAAAAAGAGAGAAGAGTAATTAAGGAAGAGTAAGGCTGTATTTGGCTTTAAGATGAAAATGCCTTTAAGTCCAGTGGAGGAATGAGGAGTAGGGATTTAAACTCCCCTTTAATAACGTTTCTGAGTCCATGTGTATCAGGTGCCTAGCCCGTGGCGGATGGTTGCTTCATGCACCAGATTGCAGCCAGTGGCTGTCAGTGCCATTAGCGCCATCCCGCAGGTCCCCTCCCCTCCCCCAATGTTCTCCTTTGTGCTGGTAAGGGTATGGATGGAGGGCAGGGGCTAGTGCAGCAGCTAGGGCTCTGACATGTCATGCTGTCTCTGCAGGTGAATGCAATCTGCTATGGGGCAAAAATCATGCTTCCAGGTGTTCTCCGATATGAGGATGGCATCGAAGTCAATCAGGAGATTGTGGTCATCACCACCAAGGGGGAAGCAATCTGCATGGGTAAGACGGGGGCTTTCCCTAGTTCCTTCTGCACCATCACAACCAGGCTCACTAAGAGCAGGCCCCAAGTCCTGGCTCCTCAGGTTCATCTAATCCTTGTGTTGTCTGGGGCCTGTAGGGGTAGTCAAAGCAAAGGACTGTGTTAGATAGGCATAGATGAGAAGGAGGTAAGTGGGGCTTCCCCTTGCCCTAACTGGCTGCTATTAGAGGCCATGTCTCAGCAGCTTGGTTCCAGTGGGGAGAGGGAAAATCCTTAACGAATGGAATAAATGTCTGTGGTAATTGAGATGAAAAGTTTAGTCCATTCCTTTTCTGCCTATAGCAGTTAACTTGTGAACCTTTAGCTACTGTTGGATTGTCCCTTAAAACTTCAAATGTTCCGTTGCCCTGAAGGGGCTGTGCAAGCTTTTCCCCATGTGTGCCCTGAGCCCCAAGCCTGGTGAGTGTGTCTTTAGGGTGCCTTACTGAGGTGTTCCCTTCTCTGGCTGCTATCCATAGATCCTTGCTTGCAACTGAGAAGGGACTCTGATGATGTGCTTTCTTCCTGGTGCAAATCAGGCAGGTTAAATGAATAGCTCTGATTTACTTATTAAGAGGTCTCTTGAGGATTTAGGAAGCATTGCTTTTTATGTGGTTAGTGTAAATATTTTTTCAACTGATAATTTTAATAAGGTTTCAGAGCTTTTTTGCCATAACGGTGGATTTTCTCCATATGAACATCCTCAGCAAAGGAAACCTCAAGGCAGTAGAGCTTCGAGTGTTAAATGTTTTTTTTTCTTTGTAAAGATTTTATTTATTCATTTGAAAGAGAGAGAGAGCTTGAGCACAAGCGGGGTGAGGGGCAGAGGGAGAAGCAGACTCTCCGCTGAGCAGGGAGCCGGATGCGGGGCTCGATCCCGGGACTCCGGGATCATGACCTGAGTCGAAGGCAGACGCTTAACCAACTGAGCCACCCAGGTGTCCCTTAAATGTTTGTGTGTGTGTGTGTGTTTTTAAGATCTTATTTATTTTGAGAGAGAGAGCATGTGAACACATGCACGAGCGGAGGGAGGGGCAGAGGGGGAGAGAATCTTTTTTTATTTTTAAAGATTTTATTTATTCAACAGAGATAACAGACAGCCAGCGAGAGAGGGAACACAAGCAGGGGGAGTGGGAGAGGAAGAAGCAGGCTCATAGCAGAGGAGCCTGATGTGGGGCTCCATCCCAGAACGCCGGGATCACGCCCTGAGCCAAAGGCAGACGCTTAACCGCTGTGCCACCCAGGCGCCCCAGAGGGGGAGAGAATCTTAAGCAGGCTCCACGCTGGATGCGGAGCTGATCTCATGACCCTGAGATCATGACCTGAGCTGAAATCGAGTTGGACACTTAACTGACTGAGTCACCCAGGTGCCCCTAAAATGGGGTTTTAAAATTTATATAAAACAGTGGAATTAGGGCTCATAACATACGAAGTTTCTCCCTTCCAAGTCATTCTTTCATCTCTTTCTAACACCTGCAGCTATTGCATTAATGACCACAGCAGTGATATCTACCTGTGACCACGGTATTGTAGCCAAGATCAAGAGAGTAATCATGGAGAGAGACACTTATCCTCGGAAGTGGGGTTTAGGTCCAAAGGTAAGTGGGACTGGGTGTGTGCCCTGCTGTGAGTTAACTCTTTTGTGTTGTTGAATACTCACTTGGGTGGCTCTCGGCTTTGTCCCTATCACCACAACCTTGCTTTGTACTGGGCTCTGGGGAGTGATGGTGAGTAGAAATGGGACCATCTCAGACCTTACAGGTTTTAGTCTAATGGGGGAAAGCAGATGGACATCAGTCCTATTGCACAACTGAAGCCAAGCACAACTAAAGCCTGGCACCTCAGGAGTCCAAAATGAGGGGTTGGACTTGGTTGGGGGGTTTGGGTAAGGGGTCTTCGCTGGGGCCATGCCAGCATAAAGGACACAATGTTATGTGTTGATGAGGTGAAGAAGGGAGGGGAGAGTCTGGGGAAGCTGGAATCATATGTACTGCAAAGGCCCTGTGGTGGAAGAATGGGGTGGGAGGGAAGTGGCACAAGTCCCACGTTCTGAGTGCTTTGCAGAGAAGTGTGAGGCCCAGCTGACAACACCCAGGGGAGGAGTCTTATTTGAGCAAGCATAATAACCTGCTTCATGTGTTACACTGTTCTGATGTTGAAACCCTGACGGTCTACCAGGCAAGTCAGAAGAAGCTGATGATCAAGCAGGGTCTTCTGGATAAGCATGGGAAGCCCACAGACAGCACGCCTGCCACCTGGATGCAGGAGTATGTGGACTACAGGTGAGGGCAGGATGTGTGAGAGCCCCAGGCAGGCAGAGATGGCATGCTTGCCGCCTGGATGCAGTAGTACATCAACTACAGGTGAGGACGTCAACTGCAGTGAGGACGGAAGGCCGCAGAGCCCAGAGGGGTAGGTGCGGCGTGGTGGCTGCCTAGGTGAGTCAGGACAGGAGGGTGTGGAGCCTGGGTATGGGGAGGTGGCAGATTTAGTCTGGGGGAGAGCTGCTAAAATGTGGGACTGTAGGAACTTGTGTGGTGCTCAATGAGGTCTTGGGAGCTGTAGGGACTACCCCTTGACTGCCCGGGCCAGGTAGGGGCTTGGGCCTGCACAGCAGACAGTTATCCCTTTCTAGTCTGGCTCGTGGGACTCTAGAGGGAGTCAGTCTGCAACAGTAAGTGGTGAGTTCTTCTGTCTGTCGTCAGTATTTTGATGGTGGCTTTAGACTTGCCAGATATCACTGATTGAGGACGCAGCAGTACTCACCTCCCTGGAAAGCCGTTCAGTGCATCTCACCTATTGCTACTTCTCTTTCAGTGACTCTGCAAAGAGAGAGGTGGGGGCCAAAGCAGTAAAAGACCCACAGGAAGTTGCCGAAGTGGTAAAAGCCCCAAAAGTCGTTGCTGAAGTGGTAAAAGCCCCAAAGGTAAGTGATGTGCTGTGAGCAGTGTGGAGTGTGTTTTGGGAGATGATTGCATTTGGCTTCTCTCGCTGGTTGCAGTCCAGTCATGCATCATGGCTCAGTACGGCAAGGCTTCCCCGTGGGGGTGCGTGATGCACACAGTAGAGAGGATGTCATGCCGTACCTTGGGGTACTCATTTGGAATGTGTGGACTCCAGTTCACATTCCCTGTTGTGTCTGCTGGGAGGATTGTGGGCTCAGCAGAGGCGACAACACTGGGACACGGTGGAGGTATGTGTTATTGTAGCCCCCACCCTGGGTCAGATGGCGGCACAGCTTGTGTTGAAATCAAAGCTGTACAAAACTCAGCAAAGTCACCTGCGGCTGGCAACCTCTAGATCGCATTAGCTCAGCGTTTGAAAAGTTCAGGAAAATATGTGGTAGCATCTCAGTTTCTCAGGCATTAGAGCACAGAGTGGTTGTGCTGAGTGACCTGAAACGAGCTGCCTGGGAAGAGCTTCTGGCGTGCATGGGGCCTGTCCAAACTCCTGGACTGCCTGCCACCTTTGAACTTTTCACAGTCCCTGAGCCCGCCACTGCTGCTTTGGTGCTCCCGCTGTGCCCATGGCTTCCTGGTCTTCAGGGATGAGACCGTGTTTGCATTCTCTGTAAATTAAGGTTCTGTTGGGGTTTGTAATTAGAAAACTTCCTCTTGGATTTAGTCAGGAACTTTTCCGGTGGTCCTCTACCTTCTTACTTGAACGTTTCTCATCTGTTTTTACCCAAGATCTAACATTTGATCACTTGTCTCCACCTTAGCGGAAGCGAGAGAGTGAAAGTGACGAGACCTCTCCACAGCTGATCAAGAAGGAAAAGAAGAAGAAGAAGGATAAAAAGGCCAAAGCTGCTCTAGAGAGTGTGGATGATCCAGGAGATGGGGTATGTATAAACACGGTCAGGATACTTGCAGGGGAAGGGAGCAGCAGCCTTCTGTTGCCCACAGTGCCTGTGCCCTTTGCCACTGCTGTGGGATGGACAGAGGCAGGTCCCAGCGTTTTATAGTAAAAACTGCGTAGTTGGAAAGCTGTTGATGGTGAGGGGGGAATGTGAAGGTTGTTATCTGTAAAAGTAGACCACTGGGTCATCACTGAAAAGCTCAGAACTTTGTGTTCTGTGCAAAATTTATTTTATCCAGAATATCCTCACAGATCCTGAAAAGGCTTTTTGGGCTTTTGGGACTTCCCTAATTTGGTTGTTAACAGATGCTGTGAGGCTTTCTCTTTCTCCCAGGACAGTGACAGTACCAAAAAGAAGAAGAAGAAGAAGAAAATAAAAGTGGAAGTGGTTTCTGAGTAGTGGACACCACTTTGAGCACTGTGTCCAGTTGGGAAGAGAAATTAAAGCCTTATTGAGAAAACAGAATTCCTTTTGTTCTTGAGGGAATGGAACACAGATCCTAGAAAGGGTGGAGAGTTCTGGCACATTCTAGCTGCTATTTGAGAACTCAGTGACGTTCCTGGTGTGGTCATTCCATCCTGTCCTGTTTTAAGGATATGGGTGAAGGAGGCAGCTTTGATGCCACCCACTTCTCCGCTTGGGAGAGTTGGGGATCCTTTCCTTCAGATCCAGCCCAGCCCAGGAACCATCTGCGGCTATTGCCCGATGGCTGTTTTAACACCCTAGCTCTCTCCTGGTTTGCACCACCCCCCAATCCATTTAAAAAGTTTCTAAACATTGCTCAGTGAAATGGTGTGGAGCAAGTAAAAGGATAGAACTGAACCACGTTGTTTGCTGGGGGGATAAATCTTTTCTCCCATGTCCTGTGAGGACAGTGGTCTGTTCTGGCCACATGCGAGCAATCGTGTCAGCTATAGCCACTCCCATCTCTGGCTTAGTGTCCTTTGTGTACTCCTTCAGAGCCTGTGTGTACAGCCTCACACGCCTGAATTCATCTGCCTACTTGTGTTTGTGACAGAAGCTAAAAAAGTGTTCCATGTTCTCTTCTTTATTAACTAATCTCCTTTACTTTCAAAGGATGCAATCGCTTATTGCTGGGAGAAGGTTGTACTTTTTACTTATTAAAGTTTACTTGTTTTTAAGTATCTCTGTTGGGTTTTCTAATTGTTGGGGATGTCACCCTAGGAGAACAAAAAAATATAAACTGTTTTGATTAAAAATCTAGGGAACTTGATGTCCTATTTGAAATTTGATGCTTTTCCTTGGTTACTTTCTCTGGTTCTGTGTCTTGTGATATTCATCTTGGAGCCTATTACCTGGCATGGGAACAAATACTCTGGAATCTTCATTCAGGACATTGACTAGAGTAAAATGGGGAATCATCACGAATCCAGTGATCTCCCCAAACAGTTGAGAAGGGGAAGATAGAAGTATTTATGCAGTATTTCTGGCAGGGAGGGATTCTGACCATAGGCCTGAGCCTGGGTTTCCCTCCACTGGAAAGGAGGTCAGAATTGAAGCCTCTGGCAAGTCAAAAAGCGGGAAGCTACATGTGTGCACCTGTTGGGTCCTCGTCCAGGATTAGAGCATTTTATGTACATGTCTATGTGGGCACCAGCCTCAGGAGACTTGGGGTGGTGGTGGTGGTAGGAGTTTGAAGGCACAGCTGTTCATAATCCCCGCAGGTAGCTGCTGTGTGAACAATGGAGTGGAGTCCTTTCCCTCTGATACAGATTAATTTGGGCAGCCAGTTGTAGGGGTGCTCTGGAAACCAGGTCTTGAGAATGAAGAGAAAGCTAAAAAGAAGCTGCCAGGAGAAAAATGGGGGAGATGCAAGCAGAAGCAAAGCATTCTGAGCACTCTCCCCATGGAGTAGAAACGGGATGATCACACCTTTGCTCCCAAACTCGTTTTATAGTTACATGTCTGTGAGGGTTCAGGTCCGCATGTAGCGCACCGGGTGGCGCCCTGCCCATCACACATCCCCATGATGGGAGGTGGGGTTATCTTGACCTCTGTGTGCTTGAGGGAGACTTCTGAACCCAGAAGAGGCAACTGCTATAGGCAACTGCTATTGATGCTGTCCTCAGGGGCTGACAGGTGGTGCTGTTTCCCTCTCCAGAGAGTTAACAGGGTATTGGTATCTTAACACAGCAACGTTTTTTATTGCTTTTGAGGGTTTCCCTAGAGCAGACATCATCCTGTTGCACAGCTGCTTCATTTTGGCATTTTAGAAAGTTGAGGTTACAGATGCTTCAAAGACACATGAGATGCCCAGTAATTAAAGGTGAAGGAGCACAGGCTTTAAAGAACAAGGGCCATTGCTTTTTTCTGTGTGCACCATCTTTGATTAGCAGTTACATTTTTATAGTACTTTGGGCCTTAGATTTCCAGAGATCCTTCCAAAACCCTCATCAATGGGGCTCCATCTATATCAGGAAAATCAGAGCCCAGCCAAGGAGCCTGAACAAGACTGACACCCACTAGCCTAATTAGGATAGATGCAGAGCACTGGAAGCTGACAAACTAGTTAGAGCGTCCCTGTTTGTCTTAAAGCAAGGAGAATGAAATTCAAACCGCTAGAGAAGGGCACAGCGCCACTGCCCATTTTCCGCAAGCTTAGTAAACCCAGGAGACAGGCACCCACTGTGGAGAACTGCATGCCTGCTCAAAGGCTTCTTGCAGTTTCTTAAGGGTTTCATCAACACCATTATTGACCAGTGAGAGGTCAAAGTAGTGTGCGTACTGGCTGCGGATGGCTTCGGAGTCCTTCTGCAGCTGCTGCAGGGCTTCCGTCTGCAAGGAAAAGAGAAGCATAGATGAGGCAGGCCCCACAGCATGGAGCCCAAGAAGTCAGTGATGGGTTTTAAGTGGATGTTCATTGTTGTGACCACTGCCTGCCTCAGAGTCACCTGCTTAAAGACTCAAGCTCTGAACACCTTCCTTGAGAATGTTAATAGAGTAGGGTGTAGAGAGACACTCAAGAGCACTGCAATTCTTAGAGGATCTCAAAATAACCCTGATTATAAATCATCAGAACTCTGAAGATCGATAGCTCCATTGCTGTGGCATGGACTTAAGCAGTATCTCCCCATTGCTGTAGCCACCACAGCTGCAACCCTGGGACAAGGATAAGGGTAACTTACAACCCCAGGCCTCTTTCTAGAATCCCAAATAAATGGCTATGAAAACGACTGATAACTCCATAAAAGTAAAAACGTTTGCATAGCAATAAGCACCAAAAGACGCCAAACTGGGAAAAAGAAATATTAGAACTGATGTCACCAAGGGCTAATTACCCGAATATAGAGTTCCTAGAAGGCAGTACTGAGAAAGGCCAATAACGCAAGAGAAAAATAAGCCAAGGACGTGACCCGGCAGTTTGCAGAAAAGATGATACAAATAGCCTTTAATGGACTGATAAAACATGCAACCACTTAACAGTAAAAGTACAGAGAGACTATATTTTTCTAGTAGATTGGTCAAAAAATGAAACTTTGGATAACATGCTCCTGGCACAGGAAACAAGCACTTTCCCAGGTAATTCTCAATTCCCATCATAAGCATCCTTGGACCTGGCAACCCTGCCTGGAATTTCTACAGAGCTATCTGCACATATGTGAAATGCCATGTGTACAGGCCACCGAGTCAAGGGAACGGTGAAACGCGACAGTCCTGCCACATGTGCACAATGGAGGCCGTGCAGCCACTAAGACTGAAGCAGCTCTCCACACACCGATACAGAGAGCTCTCTGTTGTGTTTGGTGAAAGAGCAGGTGCAGGGACTCAGAGGAGTGGTGAGTGGGGGGTGGCTTTGCAGTATATGCCTGGCCGCCTAGTTCTTCCTCTCCCTGGCGGGGTGGTGGGTTCAGTGCCACCTCTGTCCTTCCCACTTGAGCCCACATTGCACCAGTGTCAGGATCTGCCAAATTGCCCATCTCTGCCACTGGGTCCCAAGCACTTCTAGAACTATGACTCTCTGATTTATTTTGTCCCTGTTACCTAGCATGGGTGCTGGCCTACCTAGTGGTTTAATAAGTGTCTGCTGAGTAAATCAAATGTGCCCGTGCCCTTTGACTTCTTGGCCTTTCAGGAAGAAGGATAGCAGTAGCCAGGAGGCTCATGGGAGATCTGGTCACAAGCTGCGCTCTGGACTGATGTCCCAGTCCAGGCAAACCGGGAAAATGAACCTCCACCCACCCTGCATAACCCCGTCCTTCCCACCTGAGTGCCCTGGTCAGTAGGTGCGATGAACACAATGAAAGGTGACAGTTCTGCCGTGCGGACAATCTTCAGGGTCTAGAGAAAGAGGAAGGGGAAGAAGGAAGAAAAGGACCAGAGTTAGCCATCATGATGGCTTCCTTCTAATACGTATCTTTGGGCATCACCAAGCCCAACACTATTTCCATCATTTCTGGTACAACTGTCATGGTTTTAGATGACCCCACCGAAACTATGTGACCCAAACCTCATCCATGCCTGCCTTGTCATGTCTACCCACCTGGGGCTCAATGTCAAGGATGGCAATCTTGTCCTGCTCGTGAATCTGGTGCACGGTTTCAAATTTGGTGCCAAACATGTTGCCCTGGTAGCTGCCAAACTCTAAGAATTCATTGGCGGAGATGTTCTTGGTCATCTCTTCGGTGGAGATGAAGTGGTACTNTTTCCCGTCTTCCTCACTCTTCTTGGGTGGTCGTGTTGTATCTGCACAAGAACCCAAATCCCTGACAAAACTGGGTCCTCACCATCTCCTAGCGGCTTGGACCATGGCATCTGTACTTAAATCCCAGCTGCCTTCGGTGCAGAGAGTTTAATAGAGGGTTCTCTCCCACAGGATCCCGAAGGGCTGACCATAGACGATGCAGGACAGGAAATAGCCTGTCCATCTGGAATGTGTTTAAAGAGGCAAAGCCCAATGAAGAACATTCCTATCCCTCTTCCTATATGAAGTTACAGTTCTTAAAATCACCAATCCCAGGAATATTAGAGCTCAGAATTGGAGAAATGACAGTTGATTATATATATTTTTAAAGATTTTATTTACTTGTTAGAACACAAGCAGGGGGAGTGGCAGGCTTTCCACCGAGTGAGGAGCCCGATGCGGGGCTCCATCCCAGGACCCTGGGATCATGACCTGAGCTGAAGGCAGATGCTTCACTGACTGAGCCACCCAGGTGCCTCTGATTATATTTTTTAAACAGATCTATGGGCTATGGTTAGGATTTCTTGAAAGTGTGTGTATGTGAAATTTCCTTTTAATAGCTTGGAAAGAAGAGTACTTTGGTTTGGTTTAAACTCATTTTGTTAAATCTTGGAATATTCTTAAGTCACAACATTTACTATTATTCATATAAATTGTCCTCTAAAACATGCTCCAGATATCACAGCTTGAAGCACAACCCCTGTCTTGTGCATCCTCTGCTTGTCTCTCAGTCCACACCTGCACATGCCTCTCTCTCTTCCCATCTTATAAAACAACAACTCTTCTTTACTGGCTATTTCTACTTTCAAACTTCCCCACTCATTCCTCAACCAAGGGCCATCTGCTTTCTGCCCCTAATATGTCACTTACCCCTAAAGGCAAAATGTAGAAGCAAGGAGTAAAAAAATACTAACACCGGATTGAGAATCCAGTGTTCTACTTTGATAAGCAATCATACTATGCAGATTCACTTTTGGGAATGCAAGTCACCTGATTCCCTACCTGGCCACTGGCCTGATTCTTCTCCTGTTGAGGACTACTGCCAACTTTGTGCCTTTCCTGAGCGCTGCTTTGATTCAGAAGACATTCAGGAAAATGAGAGGCAGCCTAGATGTCAAGCAATAGTGGAGAGCTAAGGAAATTACGATATAGCCACTCAACAGACTGGGATTTAGGCACATGAGAAAATGCTTATAATATAAAGTAAAATGAAAAAAGTAATAATTTTTTAAAGATTTTATTTGTAAGTAATGTCTCCACCCAACGTAGGGCTTGAACCTGCAACCCAGAGATCAAGAGTTGTATTCTCCACCAACTGAGCCCGCCAGGTGCCCCAGTCATCTATGTTTTCAATAACATTACTTGCTTCCTTATTTAAAGCAGGATAAAAGTATTTTCAACTGCTTCTCTTATGCAGGCAAACAGCACAGAAAAGAATAGCAACATAGTTACCTGGAGCGATTATATGTACACATTTGCATTTTCCCAAATTTTGTTTTTATAATCGAACATTTAAAATAAAGTCACACATAGAAAAGACCACACTACCTGTCCTCCAAGGACCCCAGAGGTACTTACATGGGGCAGGGTATGCAAACTTGTCTGGGTTCTGGCTGAGTAGGGCATTCTTAATGTGGCTGCGACCCACCCCACTGGCTCCTGTGGAGGAAGAAAAGAAAGGCTTGGAGAAAACAGAAACCAGGTTGCTATTATTCTCATGAGGGCTTCCATTTCTTTCCCCAAAGACAAAGGTGGGGAGAGGTTTAGACATGGGATGTGGGTGAAAGTGAGCAAGTGTGGCTTCCAGACTGCGGTCAGGGAGGGGCATGCATTCCTTTAAGTACAGGAGGATCGAGGTCTTCAGGCCCTTGTGTTCCAGTTGGGAGAGGAGACTCTAAGGGCTTAAGGGCCAGGACTCAGAACATAACTGTTCCTCCCACAGAGGAACCGGCTAACACATGGGGTTTTCTATTTCTTTTCTAAAGATATCTGCTTTACTGAGCTCTCTGAAATTAATGGAACTGATTTTTTTAAAAAGATTTTATTTGACAGAGAGGGCACAAGCAGGGGGAGCGGCAGGCAGAGGGAGAGGGAGAAAAAGAAGCAGGCTTTCCGCTAAGTGGGGAACCCAAGGTGGGGCTTGATCCCAGGACCACAGGATCATGACCTGAGCCGAAGGCAGACGCCTAACCCACTGAGCCACTCAGGTGCCCCAATGGAACTGGATTTAAAGCAGTGTTTTTACTGGAAATTTCTCTGGGACCCTAACACAGTTCCTCTAAGCCACTAATGTTTTAACTCTAAAGACAGGGTGGTGAGGTGCCCACCTAAAATAATTAGTTGCTGAAAAACTTGTAAGGTTTAGTTGCATTGGAACACCTGTAAGGATTCAGAGAGTCCAAGAGACTGCACTGCCTTTTTTTCTCTTTTCCTCCTCACTGCCTTTTTTTTTTTTTGGAGGGAGGGAGAGGGGGCATCATATACCGCAGGGGCAGGACCGTAAGGAGGGAAATGTACCCTAACTAGCAAAGCAACATGGTGGAGGGGGCAGCGAGAAGTTACCGATCAGCACCAGGGTCTTCCTCTTGAATGCAGGGAGCCGAACAACTTCCTCATAGGAAACAACATCCAACTGGTCAAAAACTAGGGACAAAGAAAACCAAGCAATGTTCATTTATATGGTTCCGGTGGTGAGGTGGGAAAGAGCTGAAAGTCTGTCAGCCTGGCGCGAAGGCAGCTGAGCCTGGGGAGAAAGGACTTGGGCCTGGATTCATTGAAGTGACATGATCGTATTTTGGTTTTAGAAGACGAACTCTGGTAGGCAATAGGCTACAGGGGCTGGGATGTAACCTTAACAAAAGGATGATGGGGACTCTGGCCAACTCTACCAGCTGGGGCACTGTCAGGAACAACCACAGTTGGCAGTGACAGAATGACAGGCCATCACTGTACACCATTTCTGGACCATGGACGCCGTTCCTTTGGGTCTATTTCTTGCTTTTCCCAACATCTTCCATCTGAACTCAACATGACTCTGTCAGTGAATTCCTTGGACTCTAATTTTTTCTAATTTTCTGGACCCCATATTCTCCTCTTTCCTCTCTCTTCTCCATAGTTGCAGTAACATCGTGCTGCCCTGCGCTCCAGCCCCCTGGGATGGGCCACTTGGCTACTCATCCCGACTCTCTATCCCCCACCTCCACACCAGTGTTCTTTCTTCACTGCTGCCAGAGACAGAGACGCAGATGAAAAGCTAATCACTAAGGGAGGGTGAGCTGAATGGCAGTTTATTCAACTGTTAATCTACAATCTGCTTGAACCCATTTATAATCATAGTATATTATATTACCCACCACAGTAGGTAAAAAATAAAACCAAAATTAGTTCTCAGGAAAATATGCTCTTTTCTGGGGTTGCTCAGACCGTAAGCTGTTCGTGCTGATGGCACTGACACACTGAGAAAGGTCTGGAAGGCTGTTCGGTTGGTTACCTGAAGAGTGAGGATAATGAGTGGATGTGAGCAGACCCACTAGCTTTCCTTCGCATGTACTGGGAAGATGAATGTTGTAATAAAAGAAAACCAGAAGAAACGGCTGCTTTCTGTGTAACGTATGGTCCACCATGCACGACACCATCTCCCTGTTGCTGCCAGAAGTCAGCAGAGAGGAAGCCCAGAAAGCTTACTTGAGCTGTGCTTGGCCAGGTACTTGTCTTTGTACTTCTTCTTCTTCCCAAACGGACTGCAGCTTGGGGCTTCACTTGGAGCAGACTGAGCCGCACTTGCCACTCTCCTGGCAGGAAAAGATGACCAATATCATTGGAACCTCAGCGTAAAAGCCCCAGGGTCATCCGCCTATGCCGTGACAGGGCTGGGTGAGCCCTTTCCCCTTCTACATCAAACCTCCAGACTGGGGACGCCTGGCTGGTTCAGTCGGTAGAGCCTGTGACTCTTGATGTCAGGTCTGTAAGTTCAAGCCCCACGTTAGGTGTAGAGATCACTTAATAATAAAATCTTGGAAAAAAAAAAACAAACAAACCAACTTCCAGACCAATCTGCCAAAAACTTCGTGCTGTCCTTGACCCTCTCCTCTCTTACACCCCCTCGGTGTCTCTCTCATCTTCTCCCCTCTCTCTCAGCCCTCACTCTCACTGAGGCCCTTCCCTGGTCTCTCAGCCTATTCCTCTCTTCCTCCCCGCTTCCCCAATCTCTCTCTGTGTGTCTGTCTCTTTCTCAGCCTATGTGTGCATGTCTCATTCTCTCTCCAATCTCTGTGTCTCTTTCATATCCCCCCCTCTGTCTCTTGCTTTCTGTGTCTCTGCCAGTACCCCCTCAGCTGCCCTCTCTCCCTCCCGCTCTCCCATTCCCACCCCCTCCTCTGTGAGTAGAAGGCTCTGGGTCTGTGATGAGCAGGGTTTAGACTAGTATGGAGAAGCCAACAGGTACACAAAGAAACAAGTGGAAGGAGCCCAGCTGGAATGGTCAGGCTGCACTGAGGGGAGGGTGTGATGGGGGAGTCACTTCCTCCTGGACACATTTCCAATGCCAGGTATGTAGATACCCACGTAAGAACGCTCCAGAAAGGCAAGGGAGGTGATTGCACCCTGAGAAGCCATCACTGTGTTAGTCTGAGCCTCCTGTTTGCAGAGCTACAGAATGTCTACAAAGTGCGTAACAGGCAGTTTGGAGCACAACGAATTGTAAGCTGCCTTCAGACAGGTAAACCTGGAGTCTGTATCCCATACCTCTCAGCAGATTCCATACGCAATCCAAAAACAACTCAGTTTCTCTGGTTCACTGGTTTTTGAATTTTTATGACCCGACTTCAGTATAAGAAATATACTATACAATGCAGCCGTATATTATGCACATATATATCTATAAATAAAACATACAAACACATCACATATACAACTAAAACAGCAGCTTCATAAAATAATACCTCCTCTTAGATACATCAAATATATTCCAGTACCTCTATTTGATGTCATTTTGCAAAAGAAGTCCTTGTTGCAACCCACTACACTGACTGCACATCTCAGTAAGTCACAGCCCCCGGGTGAACACCATGTACTACCGTGTCTTCCTCAGCCATCTGCTGTTCGTGGCCTCAAGCTCCCAGTCCTGCAATGTTCTTCACAACGTGTTACCTCTGAAAATGGCCTAGAAGCCACAGCCAACCTGTCTGGGTCTTTCACCATTACCATGCACGGTTGGCACTATATTTCATTTGTTGCTCTAATTCCAAATTTGTTTTAATATTTTATATTTAAGTAGTCTGTACCCCCAATGTGGGGCTCGAACTCACAACCCCGAGACCAAGAGTCACATGCTCTACCGACCGAACCAGCCGGACGGTCCTCACTTGTTCCTCTAATTGTAAAAGTTTATTTCTACACGGCACTCCCTGTGGTTATAACTCCCACTGTGTCATCCCCAGAATTCAGGCTTAAAACGAAAAGAACCCCCTCCCCTGAGGCTGTAATCTTTACACTGGGTTTATTTTGCAGAGGCGGGCCCGGCGCCCCTAGGGCCACGTACTGGAACCCAGCACTAGGTGAGCTACCCAACTCAGGGGCAGGATTTATTTTTTCTACATACTGGGAATTTGCATCAAGGACACACATTTCGCATGTGACTGTTTTCTGCAGGTCTCAGAAATGCACTAGCCTGGGAGGCAGGAGACCAGAGAGGGCTCCAGTTCCAGTGCTGTCACTTGCTCTGGAAGCAGAGGGAAAGCATTTGAGGAAACAGAGGCCCATAGACAGATGAAGAGCGCTTCACTCAGGCTCCTTTACCTGTAATGGCTTGCAAGCCAAGTCCACTGGCTTACTGTTGCCCCCTCAGCCATTACGCTTGGTCAAGAAACAGAAACTACACACGAGGTGACAGATTTTTGAAACTGAGCGATTATGCGTGGCAAGCATGAGTCCTTGCGTTGGTAAATTTCACCCATACAAAAGCAGCTCACCATTCCTGCAGCTCAGGAGAAGGGATCAATCCTGCTGACTCCTTGGAGGAACCTTCCACCCGCCCCTGCCACCAGTTACTGTCATCTTTGTTGATTATCTTGATGATGTCCCCAGTAGCAAACTTCAGTCCCGCCTCCTTGCAAGGGATCAGATGGTCCTTTTTGGGATCATAGTCAAACTGTGCTCTCATGAACATCTAAAAAATAAGGCAAAGGGAACTGAGAGACGCCAGCATCAGCATATTTAGATTGAAAGTTCTGCTGTAAATAGGGTCAGGATTGTGTGAACAGCGGGGAGAAGTGACTGAAACTGCGGTCGGACCTGATCCCTCCAACATGTTGGTGGTTACTGGGGCTGAGTTGTCTGTCTTGGAGGACAAAGCAGCTACTATCAGAAATGCATGTTTCCTGGGGAAATCTTTTCACAGTATGTTAAATAAACAATATGAATGTGCCAAAGGTCTTAAGCTGTGGATACCCCTTGTCTCCACAATCCCCTTCTATGCACAAGTTGTCAGTTACGACGTATGGAAAAGTATGTTCGCCATAGCATTATTTACAAGACAGAAATATTGGAATCAAGCTAATTTTTCAAGAATGAGGAATTAGTTAAGTATGGTCATCTACTGAATATATTACCAGGCCAACTATAAAAATCAATGTGTAGAAGATAGGTAGACATCCTAGAGATGCTTAAAAGGTTCTAAGAAGATATCATGAACAACTTCACATGAATACACTTGACAAATCCCTTACAAAACACAATTTCCCAAAAGCAACACAAGAAACTGAAAATATGAGCACTCATATCTCTGCAAGAAAGTACTGAAAGCTGTTATGGAACACAGTCCTCCCCTCATCCCAAACACACATGAACACAGGCCCCATTGGCTTTGATGGTAAATTTTTCCAAACGCAATTTGAAGAACTAAGGCTAGTCTCATACAGACACAGGACAACATTCTTATGCAGAATACATAGAGAGCTCTTACAAATCAGTAAGAAAATGCCTCGAATGGGTACTTCATAAAAGAGGGCATCCAAATGGAGAAAAACATTTAAAAAAAAGAGCTTAGTCTAATTAGTCACCGGGGAAATGGAAATTAAAACCACAATGGCCTAAATGAAGAAAAAGTACTGGTGAGGGTCTGGGGCAACTGGGCAAATGACCTTTGGAAAGCAAATGAAGGACAAGGAATCATCTATGAAACAGCACAGACAGAATACTGCATGAATGAAACGAGAAATAAAAGAATTCATGGTGTATGATTCAATTTACAACAATTTCAAAAAGGGGCAACACCTGTCTCTGATGTTAGAAGTTAGGGTTATGGTAACTGGAAATAGGTACAGGGGTTCTTAGCCATGTTCTGTCTCTGGAGCTGGGTGCTGGTCAAATGGGTAGGTTCGCTTTGTGAAAATCGTTCTAGTTTTATACTTGTGATTTGTATATTTTGTAGTATATACATACACCCACGTATACCCAAACTTTGATTTAAAAAGTTTGCTTAAAAAGAAAATTTTGCCACGGTAACATAAATGACCCTCACTAGAAACTTTTACGTACCTTCATCTGTCAAGGCCCTATCCAAACACTTTCTCTCCTCTACCGTTGATGAGCTGTCTGTGAACTGGGAATGGACCCATTTCTCTTTCTATCACTTCCAGTTTCTAGCGAAGGGATGTGTATAAGGTAGAGTCTCAATGAATTTTGAGTAAGCGTTCTTAAGAGCAATCTACACTTTCAATGCCATCCCGATTAAAATACCAATGCCATTTTTCAAACTGCTGGAACGAACAATCCTAAAATTTGTGTGGAACCAGAAAAGACCCCGAATCGCCAAGGAAATGTTGAAAAGGAAAAACAAAGCTGGGGGCATCACGTTGCCGGATTTCAAGCTGTACTACAAAGCTGTGATCACAAAGACAGCATGGTACTGGCACAAAAACAGACACATAGACCAATGGAACAGAATAGAGACTCCAGAAATGGACCCTCGGCTCTTTGGGCAAATAATCTTTGACAAAGCAGGAAAAAACATCCGGTGGAAAAAAGACAGTGTCTTCAATAAATGGTGCTGGGAAAATTGGACAGCTATATGCAAAAGAATGAAACTTGACCACTCTCTCACACCATACACAAAGATAAACTCCAAATGGATGAAAGACCTTGATGTGAGACAGGAATCCATCAAAATCCTAGAGGAGAGCATAGGCCGCAACCTCTTTGACCCCGGCCACAGCAACTTTTTTCATGACACGTCTCCAAAGGCAAGAGAAACAAAAGCAAAAATGAACTTGTGGGACTTCATCAAGATAAAAAGCTTCTGCACAGCCAAGGAAACAGTCAACAAAACAAGGAGGCAGCCCACGGAATGGGAGAAGATATTTGCAAGTGATGCTGCAGATAAAAGACTGGTATCCAAGATCTACAAAGAACTTCTCAAACTCAATACGTGAGAAACAAATAAACAAATCATAAAATGGGCAGAAGATACGAACAGACACTTTTCCAATGAAGACATACAAATGGCTAACAGACACATGAAAAGATGTTCAACATCATTAGCCATCAGGGAAATTCAAATTAAAACCACACTAAGATACCACCTTACACCAGTTAGAATGGCAAAAATGGACAAGGCAGGAAACAACAAATGTTGGAGAGGATGTGGAGAAAGGGGATCCCTCTTACACTGTTGGTGGGAATGCAAGTTGGTACAGCCACTCTGGAAAACAGTGTGGAGGTCCCTCAAAAAGTTGAATATAGAGCTACCCTACGACTCAGTAATTGCACTACTAGGTATTTACCTCAAAGACACAAATGTAGTAATCCGAAGGGCCACCTCCACCCCAATGTTTATAGAAACAATGTCCACCATAGCCAAATTGTGGAAGGAGCCGAGATGCCCTCCAACAGACGAATGGATAAAGAAGATGTGGTCCATGGAATGGACCACAATGGAATATTACTTAGCCATCAGAAAGAATGATTACCCAACATTTGCAGCAACATGGACGGGACTGGAGGAGATTATGCTAAGTGAGATAAGTCAAGCAGAGAAAGACAATTATCATATGGTTTCACTCATTTGTGGAACATAAGGAATAGCAGGGAGGACATTAGGAGAAGGAAGGGAAAAATGAAGGAGGGGGAAATCAGAGGGAGAGATGAAACATGAGAGACTATGGGCTCCGGGAAACAAACTGAGGGTTTTAGATGGGGGCTCGGTTAGCCCAGTGAAGGGTATTAAGGAGGGCACGTATTGCATGGAGCACTGGGTGTTATATGCAAACAACGAATCATGGAACACTACATCAAAAACTAATGATGTATACTGTATGGTGACTAACATGACATAATAAAAAAAATTTAAAATAAATAAATCCAGGGGACTTGGTTTTTGTAGGCAATACTCTTCCTCCAACTTTCAAAAATAAACTACTTTTTAAAATTTGAACTCAAAAATAAAAGGACTCTTTCTTTCCTTTGGTACTATTAATCACTGGGCTATTACTGTTTTTAAAAATATCTGCCAATTTGCGGGGCGCCTGAGTGGCTCAGTCAGTTAAGCGTCTGCGTTCGGCTCAGATCATGATTTCGGGGTCCTGGGATGGAGCCCCGCGTCGGGCTTCCCTGCTCAGCGGGGAGTCTGCTTCTCCTTCTCCCTCTGCCCCTCGTCCCTGCTTGTGCTCTCTCTCTCAAATAAATAAATAAAAATCTTTAAAAAAAATAAATAAAATCTTAAAGATTTGCCAATTTGCTTGGGGAAAAATGATACTGCACACATTTTATTTTGTGTTTCTTTGATGACTGGTAAAATTGGCTATTTTTTCATACGTTCAACGTCCATTTGTATTTTTCCTCCTGTGAATTATCGCTTCATTTGCTTTGCCCATTTTCTTCTTAGAATAAAGAGATTACCCTTTCCTTTCACATCGGTTACAAACAAGCAACTCAGAAGGAAGGTCTGTCTGTATGTAATGGATGTTAATTTAGTTCAGAAAGCACCAGACAGCTACACTCATGATATACTGAGAACTTAAAATTAGAATCATGTCATTTCAATTGAACCTCAAAGAACACAACAGAGAAAATGGTGTCACCTACCTGTAGTGCAGGAAGACGATTTTGCTGGTTGGGAATGACTTTTAATGAGATCATTCCTTTGGTTTCTTTCTATTAAAAAAGAAAGGGGAAATAAAATTATAATGGATATATAATGGATGATCTGTGGTTTCATAAAGTCTTATTTCCCCTCTCAAAGTGCCCAAAGAGTGTGTTTTTCCAACATCCATCTCTACTGCAGACTTTGAAATTTTGTAGGACAATTCCTCCTTTGATATCAAAGTCTCATGTGCCCCATAAACCAGTGTAACAACATGGAGCTGCGCAAAGAATAATGAAGAAAAAACTAATGATTCTTCCCTCCTCCCCACACTCAACCCTAAAAGGTCTCCAGGTGAACCTAAAGGAACCCGTACCTTTCTTGACATCAAAGAAAACATTTCCAAATATTTGCACATATATTCATATTCATATGTATGTATTTTTGTTTGCTTTTAACAAAAATGGGATTATACTCTACACATTATTCTATAACATGCTATTCATTCAGTCATACTCCCCATTACTGGGCATGTCAATTGTTGCCAATTTTTTTCACTATCACCTGCTGCAATAGACATCCTTTTTTTTTTTTTTAAAGATTTTATTTATTGATTTGTCAGAGAGAGAGACAGAGAGAGAGAGATCAGGAGCACGGGGAGTGGCAGGCAGAGGGAGAAGCAGAGTCCACGCCGGGCACAGAGCCTGATGCAGGGCTGATCCCAGGACCCCTGGGATGAGCCAAAGGCAGACGCTTCACCGACTGAGCCACCCAGGCGTCCCATGCAATAGACATCCTTGAACATATATTCTTCTATACTTGCATTTTAATTTTATAGAATAGAATCCCATGGTAGAAATGCAGAATCAAAGGGTAAGAACATTTTAATAGCTGTCCGTGGGGTGCCTGAGCAGCTCAGTTGAGTGTCTGCCTTTGGCTCAGGTCATGATCCCAGGGTCCTGGGATCGGGCCCTCGTTGGGCTCCCTGCTCAGTGGGGAGTCTGCTTCTCCCTCTCCCTCTGCCTGCCGCTCCCCCTACTTGTGCTCTATCAAATAAATAAATGGACAGAATCTTTAAAAAAAAAATAGCCGTCCTCAAATTACTTTTCCAAAAGATTATAGCAATTCCACTCTCATCAGGAATATATGAGAGGCCCTTTTCCCCAAATTCTTGCCAGAATTACATGTTAACATCCCTTTTCATTCTGCCAATCTTATAGGTGGAAAGTATTTCATGGTTGCTTTATTCTGTGATTGCATTACCGTAACTCAAGTTGAGCCTCTTATACCTTTTGTCTAGTTTTCTCTGTGGTTGTGTGTCTTTTTATAACTAAGTTTAGAAACTCTTTAAATATTAGAATTACTAACTTTCTACCTATTATATGTGCAACAAATATTTTTCCAAGCCTATTTATGATCTCTTCTGTCACAACACAAATTAACTTTTACGTACTCAATTATATTTATATAAATCAAAAGGAAGCACAAATTTTGAAGGTTCACGTATTTGCAAAGCTTAGAGTCACATCACAAGCTGAGGAAAAAAATGCATCCAGTCTTACTGAGAGGCAACCATTGGCTAAATCACAGAGCGGCCTGCTTTGTGGAGGATATGCTGTGGGGAAACAAATCACCCTTCTTGTGCTGGTAACCTCCTTCTTACAGGTGGGAAAAGGCCCCAGATAACCTCTCATACGAGAGACAAGCAGGTAGACGGACTCCACAGATCAACGTTCCACCAGGAAACAGGTAGCCTGCTCCAGAGGGTGGTGAAGACTGTTACAAAGGTGAAGCTCCAGGGATGGAGGTGATGTTCTTTTTTTTTAAGTTTTTTTTTAATGTATTTGAGAGAGAGAGAGAGAGAGAGAGCATGACCAGGGGGAGGAGCAGAGGGAGAAGCAGACTCCCCGCTGAGCCGAGAGCCTGATGCGGGGGCTCGATCCCAGGACGCTGGAATCATGACCTCACTTGTTCCTCTAATTGTAAAAGTTTATTTCTACACGGCACTCCCTGTGGTTATAACTCCCATAGTGTCATCCCCAGAATTCAGGCTTAAAACGAAAAGAACCCCCTCCCCTGAGGCTGTAATCTTTACACTGGGTTTATTTTGCAGAGGCGGGCCCGGCGCCCCTAGGGCCACGTACTGGAACCCAGCACTAGGCGAGCTACCCAACTCGGGGGGGGGGGGGCAGGTGCGCCTGGCTGACTCAGTCTGAAGAGCATGCGACTCTTGGTCAAATGACAATTTTTCCCAAGTTGCTTTCTCTGGTTCATTCCCTGGCATGTCCCTTAGCATACCACTGCTGAGTGCCTGAGATGTGGCCAACTACACCCAACTACCCCATGTGGGTTTTTTAAAGTAAGTTCTACGCCCAACGTGAGGCTCAAACTCACAACCCGGAGATCAAGAGTCGCACGCTCTTCCAATGGAGGCTGCCGGGCGCCCCTCAACTTTTCCTTTATAATATCCCATCCACTCTTCATAACAAATCTATAAATAGGGAGTCCTATCTTCATTTTACTGATGACTTAGAGAAATTAATTCACTTGTTCAAAATCATGGCTAGCATAAAGTAGAGCAGGGTTTAAGAGCTGCCCTTAAAGACCAACGCTTTCTGACACCCAGTCCAATGTTCTTTCTAGACAGACACTCTGGGTTATTCGCCTTGTTTTAGAAATTTACTAGATGAAAGTAGAGAACTGTCCTTTCTTGCACAGAATAAAGACTAGCAGTGGTAAGAGTCCCCTCAACGAGGTATAAAGATAGAAACATGATGCACAGTGACACCAATGTGGATCCATAGCTCGCAAACATATTAACGGCATAGAAAATACCCACCATCGCCTTCTGCAGCTGATCTACGGAGTGATTAGTCACATTTGTGCCATTGATTTCTAGGATCTCATCCCCGACGTGAAGGGAGCCTACCACAAGACAAAAAAGCAGTCCACAAAGAATAAACATGAAACCAAGAGCTGTCAATAGAAATCAAGACACCACAGAAAAGAAAGCATGACCTAGAGCATGTTCTAGAAGGGAATGGTTCTCCTGATCCCCCTGAGGGACAAGGCAAGGCAAGCACTTGACAGTTTCGTTGTTTAGCTAAAACCCACAAACGCCACCTAATGGTAAAGTCAATCAATGGTTAGATTCTATGTGAAGAGTAGTTACCAATATTTGTGCCACCTTAGATACATAAAAAGCCCAAACTGGGGCGCCTGGGTGGCACAGCGGTTAAGCGTCTGCCTTCTGCTCAGGGCGTGATCCCGGCGTTATGGGATCGAGCCCCACATCAGGCTCCTCCGCTATGAGCCTGCTTCTTCCTCTCCCACTCCCCCTGCTTGTGTTCCCTCTCTTGCTGGCTGTCTCGATCTCTGTAGAATAAATAAATAAAATCTTAAAAAAAAAAGCCCAAACTAAACATCAAAGGGTAGGGCTCAAAGCATGGAATGAATCAGGTAGCAAATACAGGTTATCATCAGCTACTAAAAACGTGTCCTATTTTAATGTTCTCTCCCCCCAACCCCCGCCACAAACAGCTTTTACTAAATGATGCATCTGAAAACTGATGGCACCTTCACAGTAAGAAGATACAACAGTTACTTGTAATTATTTGTTTAATGTGTATTTTCTCAGTTTGTTAGCTCCAGGAAGTAGAGATGGTCTGTTTCCTTCACTTTTATGTATTCAAAGTCCCATGCAATGGGTTGCATATATTTAATTGCTCAACTATTACATGGAAAAATATTGGTATAAATAGGTGTGTAAGAATGCTCAGAGGGAGAGATGGTGGCACTGGGCAAGTCATACAAAGAGCCAGTTATTAAGCCACAAAAAATCTCTTGCCACCCACACAAAAATGCTCCTGGATTTAAAGATTATAAGCTTCCTGTCCCTCACCACTGAATAGGGAGTAAATGATTAATCCCTGAGTGAAAGACAACCTACGACCCGCCAGAGTACCCTGTCTGTGCACCATGCCGCCGTGAAGCACCCTTGCCACCGTACAGGACTGCTTCTCATTCAGCTTCAGAGTGATTCCCTGCAAGGAAGACAAATGGCACAGTAAGCTTTATTTCAGCTCTTCCTGAGCTTATCTTTCGGACAATTTAAGGTGATTTCTTCGGAGAAAGATTCTTCATCTGCGGCTAGAATGGGCGTGAAAGCTGCCGGGAGGAGAGATCTGAGGGAGGGCTGAGAGCCTTCAGCATTTCCTCGTGTGGCCCAGGGACTCAAGGGGTCGAGAGTAAACAGTGGGTTAGAATATGATAAGAGATTACCATGGGCTCTTCTGTGACCTTCTCGAACTGTATGAGTCGCACCTTCCGTACTTCCTGCCCTTTGGCCTGGGTAGGGCTACCTGGGGCAGCAGAACCATTGGTGTACATGTCTTCAGTCACGGCATTCACCTGGTGTGACACAGCCTGTCAGATCAAAGCAACAAAGCAATGGATAAAGGAGGCAGCAAAGGCCTGCTGTCTGTCTGTAACTGCAATTCTAAAATCTAAAAGATTCTGAAAACCAATGGTTATTTCATAAGTTTGGCATCCCTCATCTAAATTGATGTGAGGCTATTTGTAAATGTTATTATCTAACTTAATAGACATGTTCATCCAGTTTGCTGCAAAAACAGTAATGGGTTTGATATCCAGGGTGCTGCACCAGAGATTAGGATTAGCCCCTGGCCCATGATGATAACAATAATACCATTGAACCCAAGGGACGCCCCCTCCCACCATCCCAAGATCACATCTCCACTGGGACCCCTTTCTCCCAATCTTGACAAAGGCAAAGCTGGACAACTGGCACTCACTGTGTTGTCTGACAGACAGAGTAACAGAACAGAAAGTGAGGAACAAAAGATGTGGATAGTGATGTCATCGCAGCACTATTTTGTAAAAGAAAATACTATAAAATTTAATTTTTGGAATCATTTACACATCATCTGAAGACATTATGCTCCTTAACCCGTAAATGCTTCTGTGTGTTTTCTGAGAACTAAAACTTTCTCAAAAATGAAAATTGAACATTTATACAACACTATATCTGGTCCTCAGTTTCTCTTTAAATTTTATCAAGTATCCCAATAATGTCCTTTATAGCTATATATATATTCTTTCCCAGGCTGGGACCCGGGATCAGGCACTACATTCAGTTTTCACATCTCTTTAGCCTCCCTTAATTTGGAAAAGCTCCTCAGCCTTTCTTTGTCTTTCATGATCTTGACATTTTTAAGAAGACAGGCCTGCTGTTTTGTAGACTCCCAACCTGGGTTTGTCTAATGTTTTCTCACGATTAGGCTGAGGTTGTACATTTTTTGTAGGAATCCCATGGAAGTGGTGTTGTATTCTTCTCAGCTCAACAGTTTTCTTAAAAGCCCAAACCTGGAAGGATGTCAAAAGTCCATCACCAGTATGATGAATAAACTGGCATAGCTGTCCATTGGATTCCACACACCAATAACTGCTACCTGAAGGGCTCTTTCTCAGTCTCCTTTGCTGGTTCTTCCTCATTTTTCTAGTCCATTAATGTTGAAGTAGCCCAGAGCTTGTGGTAAGAGCTATCAAGTCAAGTGGAAACTTCTGAAAGTGTCCCCCAACCACCCCAAATAAAATAGTAAATCAAAAACAATATGGCCACCTAGAGGAAGAAGAATAGGCCTGACTCTGGTTTATGGAAGGGTAAATTCAGTATTTGAGTACAAGGTCAAAATGGATAGCCACTAGATTCCAGCCACACCGGGGGGGGGGGTACCCTCAAAGACAGTGGGGGTGCTGTGAGTGGCGTGCTTCACCACCCACACTGCGAAGAAGGGGAACTGGGAATATCCCCAGTGGCGAATGTGTCTATCTAGATCTAGATTCATTCATTCATTTCTTCCTGGGCAGTAGCCAAGGGCCTAGAGGGGAAAGGACCAGAAGATCAGAGGGTAGAGGCCTATGGACAGATGTACATCTCATAACATAGGGAGTGCACCTTATGAAATAATATAAAATGATATTTAAATTTTAATTTATTTCATCTTTTTTTAAAAAGATTTTATTATTTATTTATTTATTTGACAGAGAGAGAGACAGCCAGCGAGAGAGGGAACACAAGCAGGGGGAGTGGGAGAGGAAGAGTCAGGCTCACAGCGGAGGAGCCTGATGTGGGGCTCGACCCCAGAACGCCGGGATCACGCCCTGAGCCGAAGGCAGACGCTTAACCGCTGTGCCACCCAGGTGCCCCTATTTCATCTTTTCTAAGAGGTCATTAGAAACTCTGATAAGATGGTGAGGTTTGAAGGCGTATTAGTTATTGGGTAGCTTCAAAAGAGGGAGTGCTGAGAAAGAAAAAGTGCCTTGGGTAGCAACTAAAACTTAAAAATACTCACGTGACATATATGTCACATGAGTCCTATAGAATTTGCTATGAAAATAGAATTGTATTGTATTTCGAAAATCGACTTGGGGCACCTGGGAGCACAGAACTTCATATAACTTGAAGGTGCTCTACAGGAAATGGTCTAATAATACAGTTACCAGTGCATCTGTATGGGGGTGTCCTGACGTACACACACCACGTAGCAAACCTTTTCACAGAACTGTACACATACTGGATTTGAGTCCCTGACTCTTTCAAGTATGGCTGGGGAACTTTGGGCAAGTTTCTTGACCTCTCTGTGCTTTAGGTTCCTCATTTGCAAAACAAGGATAGTAACAGATCACCCTTAGACACTGCTGAAGAAAATGGTCAGCATTTGGGGCGCCTGGGTGGCTCAGTCGTTAAGCGTCTTCCTTTGGCTCAGGTCATGATCCCAGGGTCCTGGGGTTGAGCCCAGCACCAGGTTCCCTGCTCAGTGGGAAGCCTGCTTCTCCCTCTCCCACTCCCCCTGCTGGTGTTCCCTCTCTTGCTGTGTCTCTCTCTGTCAAATAAATAAATAAAATCTTTTGTTTTAAAAAAAGATATACCTATTAAAAATGGTCAGCATTCAAAATTTCGTGCATCCCTTCATTTTTAATAAATTTCTATACAGGCAAATGAAAACCTATTATTCCCAAAAGTGCCAGAAAGCACAAAGCTTTCTATTCTGGCAAGATAAAATTTGTCCTGACTGTGATCCAGGTTCAAGTTGGCAGCCTAAGTATCCTGGAGCCTGTATAAATGAAAGAAAGGGGAAAAGGGGAGAGGAAAATAGAAACCCACAAAAAAGAAAACACGAGGAAGTCACCAGGGATGAGGGATTTCAATAACTTTCTAGAAGACAGAAAGGAGATAGGGAAATGGTCATAGACCAAAAAGAATTGTGACAGCAGAACCAGGAACCTGCTCATCGAAGAACCAGCCACGGAGGACTGTGCGTGCTGGGGCTCAGGAGTCCCTGCACAGAAAACCAAACAAAGGAGGCTTGAGGTGAAAACAGCTCCCGAAACACCACCAATCTGGCCCTCAGCTCCACTTTCAAGGCAGGAAGAAGAGCCAGGCCAGAGGACATCTATTCATGTCTCCTCAGCCAGAACTGCACATTGTGGCTGTCCCAGGCGGCCACAGGAGCTCAGAAAATAAGAACTGAGTTGGGCATCCTGCTGTCTGAAACAAGATCAGGGAGAAGTAGAGGGCACCTGGGTGGCTCAGTCGGTGAAGTGTCTGCCTTTGGCTCAGGTCGTGATCTCGGAGTCCCAGGATCAAGCCCCAGGTTTGGCAGGCTCCCCGCTCATCGGGAAGCCTGCTGCTCCCTCTGACCTTCCCCCTGCTCATGCTCCCCCTCTCTCTGTCAAATAAACAAACACAAAAAAAGATCAGGGAGAAGTGGGATAAAGCTGTTGGGTCGGCAGTCAGTTATAATAATATAAAAACCATTTACTGACTTCCCCTTTTCAGAATCTACCTACACAAGCAATCATAGTTGAAGAACAGATTGTAAATGTCAACACCATGACAGAAGTTGGGAAGAGAAAATAAGTGAAGGGAAGGGGCCACTGATCTTGTCACTTAGTGGGGAGTCAAGAGGCAGTCTCTACAGTGAGTGGGATGATAAATGAAGAAATAATGGTATAATTTGAAGCAGAAACTGTAAATGGACAACTCACAAATCTGTTTTATTTGACCACATACTTTTATTTAGTAAAAACCAGAAGATTCCAAGCTCTCTTTAGAAATTTCAGAAGACCTGGCACTGCTCACATGGCTGAAACAAATTTGAAAAGGAATAAAGTAAGACAAATTAGTCTACACACTTTCAAGACTTATACAGTTACTAGTAATCACGACTGTGTGGTATAGACACACAGATTAATGGAACAGAATAGAGAACCCAGAAATAGACCCACACAGATATGCCCAGGTGATTTTGACAAAGGTGCAAAAACAATTCAATGGAGGAAAGGTAGTTGTTTCAATAAATGGAGCTCCACTGACCTAAACCTTTCACCTTTACAATGGATCATGGACTTAAATGTAAAGTGTAAAACTCTTAACACTTTTTAGAAAAACAACATAGGAGAGTCACCAGGATTTAGGGCTAGACAATGAGTTCTTATACCTGACACCAAAAACAGGATCCATAAGAGGAAAAATTGATAATTTGGACCTCTTAAAAATTAAAAAGTTCTGCTCTGTGAAAGCCTGTGTGAGGAGGATGAAATGACAAACTACAGAATGAGAGGAAATGTTTACAAACCAAACATCCAACAAAAGACTAGAATCTAGGGGGCGCCTGCGTGGCGCAGTCGTTAAGCGTCTGCCTTCGGCTCAGGGCGTGATCCCGGTGTTATGGGATCGAGCCCCATGTCAGGCTCCTCCGCTATGAGCCTGCTTCTTCCTCTCCCACTCCCCCTGCTTGTGTTCCCTCTCTCGCTGGTTGTCTCTCTGTCACATAAATAAATAAAATCTTTAAAAAAAAAAGACTAGAATCTAGAATATATAAAGAATGCTCCACGTTCAACACTAAAAACCATCTAATTCTACACCTGAAACTAACAGTACACTGTATGTTAGCTGGAACTTAAATAGAAAACTTGAAAAAAAGAAAAACTCTAGAGAACACACTGATGGTTCCCAGAGGGGAGGCAGGGAGGGATGCGTGAACTAGGTGATGGGGACTAAGGAGGGGACTTGTGGTGGGCACTGGGTGCAGTATGGAAGTGCTAAAGCACTATACTGTACATCTGAACCTATTATTACACTATGCTAACTGGAATTTAAATAAAAACCTAAAAAAATAGAAACTATCTAATTAAAAAATGGGCAAAAGACTGGGAGCCTGGGTGGCTCAGTGGGTTGGGCATCAGGCTCTTGATTTGAGCTCAGGTCATAATCTGGGGGTCCAGGGAAATGCAAACTATAACCACAAAGAGATCCCACCACACACCTATCACAACAGCGAAGATAAAAGCAATGACAACACTAAATGCAGGTGAGGAATGTAAAATGGCCATTTGGGAAGAGAATTTTTTTTTAAGATTTTATTTATTTATTTATTTATTTATTTATTTAATTCATGAGAGACAGAGAGAGAGGCAGAGGAAGAAGCTCGCTCTCTGCTCCTCGGGGAAACTGCTTCTCCCTCTGCCCCTCCCATCCCTCTGTCTCTGCTTGTGTGCAAGCGCTCTCTTTCTCTCTCTCTCTCTCTCTCTCTCTCTCTCTCATTCTGACAAATAATAAAATCTTTAAAAACAACAAGTACCTTACAGCCCAGCAACAGCACCCTGAGGGAAATGTTCACACAAAACTTGTAATGTGGAGGTTCATAACAACTTTATTCCTAATAGCCAAAGCTTGGAAACAACCAGAATGGCTATAAAGTTGGTGATCAGTTCAACAGATGACTGTGGTCCATCCATACCACGAAACACTTCTCAGCAATAAAAAGGAACAAACTATTAACATACACAACTTGGGATGGATCTCAAAGGCCTTCTAATGAGTGAAAAAGGCAGCCTCAAAAAGCTGCATATTATATGAGTCCATTTATATAACATTTTTGAGATCACAGAATTATAGAAATGGAAAAGAGAGTAGTGGTTGCCAAGGATGAAGGATGGTAGGGATGAGCAGACACGTGACTGTCCTGGGGCAGCACCATGCAGGTCTTTGTGGCGACAGAGCAGTTCTGTACCTTGACTGGCGTGCCGGTTATACACATACACCCATGATAAAATGGCACAGAACTACACTCACACCTTGTACCAATGTCGATTGCGTGGTTTTGATACTGTACTATTATTGAACTCCTAGTAGACAGGATCAAACTTATTTGCACAAAATAAGTAACAAAATGGCCGGCAAGTAGCACTAGTTTGCAACCCAACAACTATAACCAGGAGAGCTTGTTACCAAAGAATGGGTACCGACGACACATCCTTGAGAGCTATGTGTTGAACAGGATCGGTTTTCAGAAAAGTAAGAGGCCATGACACACAGTGACCAAACAGTTCTTCAAAGCATGGCCCATGGTGACCCGAGTCTGCTACTTCACAGATGCCCGCAACAGGGCACGACATTAAATATTTCAAGTCAGCAGACTCAAGAAAACCATGCTGATCGGACCTTTTTGGGAATGTAGCATTGCTGTCACAGTCTAATCACAAACCACAACCGATGCTGGTACAGAAGGTTATAATTCTGTAAGATTGTCAGGTTAGAGGTTAATTTACAGTGATCAATAAATTGTTTTTCTTAATAGCCTGGTAGAAAAGTTAACCCCAAAGGTGATGTGGTTTCATTTCCTGTAAAATGTTAGCCACTCTTATGTCTAACTTAATGACCCTGTTTTGGCATTCTTTTCCTATTGACAATGTACATCTCTATTTCTCAAATGCTCTGAGACCCAGGCCTTTTGTCTGCCTGCTGGTTTCCTCAATAACTAGTTAAATAAAACCATGGCACATACAAACAAATGCCTTCGAGAGTTGTGTTTTTACACTGGAAATAAAAATGTGAACACTGATATTAAAAACAAACAGAGGCACTGAATAGCAGGATGGAAACTTTAGAAAACAAAATTAGTGAGTTAGAATACCAGATTAAATTGAGGTCAGAGTAGAAAGTGGTATCATTTACAAGAGGTAAAATAAAATTTAAAAAAATTAGAAATGGAGCCTTGATCCAGGAGAAGGCTTTCTAGAGAGAGACTGAAAGAGAAATGGGAGTTGCAAGATGAGTAAGTTCTAGAGCTGTGCCGTGCTTACTGTGGCTGCGGTTAGCAATGCTGCATTGTGCTCTTCAAAATTCCACAGGGTAAGCTATGTTAAGTGCTCTTAACACAATAAATTGGAAGTTCCTGAAAGATCAGATTAGATGTGGTCAAATAAAACAATAGGAAAAAAATTCTTTGGAATGAAATAATAATAATAATCAAACAAATTTGAATTTTCAGATCAGAGTCTCTGTCAAGTTGGAAGGAAGACTTCCTCTTCTCAAATTCACCATCTGTCCTATCTGGACGGTTTCACCATCTGCATGTGTTATAGAACGAGGAATTCAAGGACCACTGACTGTGTGATTGTTGCAAAAAAAAAATGATGAGCTCAAGTGTCAAATTTCTGGCCTCCGAGTATGAAATAAAAGTCAGGACTTCCCTTGACCCTCATTTATGAATTTCTTACCACTACTAACTGTGGGGCTGAGAAAGCTGAAAACTCAACTTGGGAATGAATTCTATAGGTTTATCAGCAACTACCATTTATGTGCGTTGCTAACCACAGGTGGCCATAAAGTCAGGAAACATGGCTCATACTAGTGTATCACGTGCTGTAACGTACTGTCAATAAACCATTTACGATGATTCACCTGTGTTTCCAGACTCAGTGGGAACCTGCATAATGTTCTTGACAGTGACAGATTAGAAAGTCTTAGTCCACAGAATACAAAGTGCCCTTTGAAAGGGGAAGAAGCCTACATGATAGTGTACCTAGGAGAGGCAGATAATGCAGCTCACTTACCTCATATTCTTCTTCTTCAGCTTTATTGCAGAGATTGCTTTTAACATGTCAGCCTTGAAATTAAGGACTCAGCAAAGCTTGCCAGAGGCCGAACACATTCCAGTCAGAAAAGTTCAAGAGCTGCTCTTTCAAATGTGCTTACCCATCAAGATGTTCCTCGCGATGACTAAGAGTCACCATTACACTCACCCAGAAGTTGTGAATGATGACTAAGATAAACGGAAATCTCCAATGTGCTAACTAAAGAACCAACTTGTAATAGTAAGCCTTCTCAAAGCAAAGTACAATGTTCTCCACTGCAAACTTGTCCCTGAGCAACCCTGACTTCCTGAGACACTCTACACTCCGCAGGGCCTGTCTGTCTTCAGTGAAACTTCCCTACACCACTTCTCGATCTCACCTCACAGCAAGCTCCTCCAACCAGCCCCCTGTATCTCCTCACGATAGACAACTGTGGGAGCAAGGATATACAGACATATACTTACACTTGATGTCTGTGTACACACACAGACACATACACACACTCACAGAGTAAAGGTGATTCCTTAATTCAATCTGTGGGTCTGTGACCACATGAAGTGCGGGACATCTTCACATAGTTAAGTCACGCTGTCTGCCCTTCGGCAGCTCATCACTATAAGGGGAAGTCATTCATTCATGCAACATAAGTGATAAGTGGAAAAGATAGCCTCCATCAAGTTTAAGGTTGTCTTAGACTGTAAGCGCTCAAAGGGCACAGAACACAGTTTTCAGATTTCTTCAAAACTAGGAAATAGAGGTCCCTCAAAAAAGTTAAAAATGGAGCTACCCTATGACCCAGCCATTGCACTACTGGGTATTTACCCCAAAGATACAGACGTGGTGAAGAGAAGGGCCTTATGCACCCCAATGTTCATAGCAGCAATGTCCATAATAGCTAAATTGTGGAAGGAGCCGAGATGCCCTTCAACAGATGACTGGATTAAGAAGTTGTGGTCCATATATACAATGGAATATTACTCAGCCATCCGAAAGAACCATTACCCAACATTTGCAGCAACATGGACGGGACTGGAGGAGATTATGCTAAGTGAAATAAGTCAAGCAGTGAAAGACAACTATCATATGATTTCTCTCATTTATGGAACATCAAAGGAATAGTAGGGAGATCGGTAGGAGAAGGAAGGGGGAAGAAACAGAAAGGGGAATGAACCATGAGAGACTATGGACTCTGGGAAACAAACTGAGGGCTTCAGGGGAGGGGGGTGGGGGACTGGGGTAGGCCGGTGATGGGTATCAAGGAGGGCACATATTGCATCGAGCATGGAGCACTGGGTGTTATACGCAAACAATGAGTCATGGAACGCTACATCAAAACTAAGGATGTACTGTACGGGGACTAACATAACATAAGAAAAATTAAAAAAAAATTAAATCCAAAACGAAAACAAAACAAAAAACTAGGAAATGGAGCTTCACAAAGGCTTTCTGATTGGCGAGGAGAGTGGCACCTGCAAGGGCACAAAGAGGAAGACCACAGAAGTCCTGGGGCAGACCAAAGAGCAGTCTGCTCTTCAGCGGGAGGCAAAGACAAGAATCAGGATTTAGACACAAGTTTTGCCCCATGAAATTGCATCCCAGTGTTCTGCTACACAACCGGCCCACACTGAACTTAGGAGAAAGGAGAAGGTGTTTGCCTTCCACTCGGGATACTTAACTCGCCCCCTGATCTGCCGTAACTTGTCTTGTTTCCACAGCTGGTAATATATTCCACTTTGAGAGATACATATTTGATTGCTTATTCTGTTCGTTTTGTCTCCTTGAGCTGGAACATAAGCCCCCCCACACACACCTAGAACAGGATGACATGAATGACTCGCAAGGCATGTGCTGCCGTTTCTGAGTCATTCCTGCCACCATCGCCACCACTGCCACGTGATTGGTAAGTGACACACACAAAACTTAAAGATCACAGCCCTCATCTCCAGGGACACGGGAGGCCCCAGAGCCCCTGGGGGCAGTGGGGGGTGGCTCTGGTTAAAGATGACTGCTTACGGTCTGGAGAAACTGGGGAGTAAACATCCCCCCATGACTCCACTGTCTGGCCTTTGCTCTGCAGCCTTTTGGCCTTTAATTGTACAAACTGCTGGAGTGGGAACGCCTGCTGCCCTGAAACCCTTCGGAGGAAACATCTGCGGCAGGGTTCAAAGGGCAGAGGCAGTTGTTCAAAGGAAGTTGGAATTTAAAAAGAGATGAAAAACAAACTTGGTGGGGGTGGGGAGTGGGGGTGAGCGGGGGTGCGGGTGAATAGAACAGAGCAACTAAAGCTGGAGTTTTCATCCAAACGCTCGGATTAAGAATGAGTGACAGTGAGTGCAGGCAAGAACAAACATTTGTTCAGCCTACTGTTAGGCTCTTTGCCAACTGTTTCCGCGTGGAGACTTAGGAAAAGGCCAGGCCAAGAACACAAGCCATCAGTAGAGGGCAGACTATGGGAGCTGGCCCACATCAGCCTGGGCAAGATCCCACTCCACTTTGGAAAAAAAGAGAAACTGAGAAAACCGAGAGTGCTCTAAGGTATTATCAGAAAGAAATTAGCACTTTTACCACAAATGACAAGAGCTGGGAAAGAGCTGGGGAGAGGAAGGCCTAGGAGCCAGGAGTTTCTGGCAAGAACTATCTTAAAATCATACATTAACTAGGTGCACTGTTTCTCAGGCAATAGATCCGCTGGAGAACATACATCAATCAATCCAAAGGTCAAGTCTCTAAAGATCCTTTTCCAATGCACTTTATCTACCCGGTGTACTATGTACAGAGTCAAAGCCTTCTTCCCTTGCAGGGAAGGTGACTTTTGAGCAAAAACCTACATATGTATGTATGCGTGTATATTTCTTTATATGAAGGAAAAGGAAAAAGTGAAGAATCAGAAAAGAAAATTCTGGTTCCCTAATTCAGAGTTTTTCTTCCTGTTTCCCACCCTTGGGGTCACTTCCCCTCCCTACAGACAATTTCGGAGCTGCATTTTCTCTTGCCTTCCTACACTCCACACCCAGGGCCCTCCATTTTTAGCAACACTGAAAGGTTTGAGCAATTCACTGCTTAGGGGTGAAATTTCTGCATCAATGAAATGTCAACAGATTTTGTCTCTCTTATCCCAGGGGACATTTGACAGTGTCTCAAGACGTTTTTTGACTGCCACAAGTGTATTACTTTTCCCAACGAAGAATGATCACACTCTGAATGTCACACTCGGCAAGAACCTCAATGGCTTTGCACAAGCAGTCATCCTGGCCTGGAGCACTATTCACCGACGATATCCTAGATTTGGCAAGACTCAAGGTCTGACAGCTTTACACACGGCACTCCACATCTGCCTCGGCGTCTTCCCTTCTGGACTTCTCAGCTCCAGAACCAGACCCGCACAGAGTAGGCCATCAACAAGACCACGTCAGAACGGACGACTACCAGTGTGGAGTAACGCATCTGCCTGCCTAAGGACAAACAGACAGATCTTAGGGGAAGCTTACCTGGGGCCAGACTTTTTTGTTAGGTCCTTTTTCAATGTGGGATAGGCCCAAGTGAATGTTGAGGGATTCTCAACATCCTACTACATGGGACAAGTGCTCTTTTGAGCAGGATGCAAGAGGAATTCTACAACCAATTGTATGTGCACTCGTGAGTACTGCTGTCAAGAATAAAGCCACAGATAGCTTATGAGTTTCTGCAAGAAAAGAAACATACTTAAATACAGGAGCCAGACTATACTTCAAATCTACTACAAAATTATCTTCCTTTTTAAAAAGATTTTATTTATTTGAGAGAGAGTGAGAGAGAGCAAGAGAGCATGAGCAGCGGAAGAGGAAGAGGGAGAAGCAGACTCCCCAGAGTAGGAGCCATCATTACCTGAGCCCAAGGCAGACACTTAACCCTTAACTGACTGAGCCACCCAGGCAGTCCCATACTTTTTCAATATTAAATGTGAACTATAATCAGAAGTGAAACTTTGAGTTTTGAGTCTTTAGAACTTTTACAGAAAGCATTCCCCTTAAATGAAGGCTTCAGCTTCCTCATTTTCTGGATTCCATTGAAGCCAACAGCTCTGCCACAGGTTTGCCTGCTTCTTGTCAGGAGGGAAGATGTGTGGACTGCTCTGCCACAGGCCGCTCTTCAGGAGACAATGGATGCACCCGTGAAGGTCAAAGTGTTTGACAAGCATTACCTCACGTAACCATCCCTACAACTCTCCAGACAGGTCCGTCTGACAGAGAAGAGAAACCTAAGGCACAGAGAGCCCAGAAGCTTGCCCAAGGATACACAGCAAGGGAGAGGCAGAGCCTAGTGGTGGCAGCAAAGATATGAGTCCCAGAGGGAAGGTGAACTTCAAGAAACCGTTGGAGATCCTCCCTCCAACGTCCGCACCATGGTAGATCTGGATGCTATTCCGTTCAGGGATTTAGCAAGTTTTCTTTCCTCTTCTTCAAATCCTTTAAGAACAGCAAAACTAACTGGCCAACCGGTAGAGCATGTGCAGTAACTGCGGATGAACTCACAGCTCCACTAAAACTGCTGACTCAGAGACAGGGTGTAGTACAACAGAAGTCTCGTGGTGATAGGGCCTTTTCCCCAAGAGGCCCACAATCTCTCAAGCCTGCCCTACGGAGCGGACAGGTTTACACAAGGTCTGGTCACTTAGTTACATATGGGGTTCTGGTTGTGCTGAGTGGAAGGAGCCTCATAGAAAAGACTGCATACAGCTGCATTCCATTTATAAGACAGTCCTGAAAAGGCTAAATGCTAGTGTCAAAATAGCTCTGTTTCCAGGGTAATTTCCAGGTTTTGGGGGATGGGGAGAATGGCTGTAAAGGACCACTAGGGAACTTTCTGGAGGGGTAAAAATGTTCTGTATCATGATTTTGGTGATGGTTACATGACTATGCATTTGCCATCATGACTGGAAACAACACACAGGTGTGACCCCTGTGCTGATGCTTATCCATTGTTTTCTTGAGCCAGGAGCCCGAACAGTTGTTTATGCTAAATCTCTAAGGTCCACCTCTTCAGTCATTCATTAATTCATAAACATTTCTGAGGACCTATTTATTAGGCACTTAAAATAAAAACAGTGAGCATGAAATAGCCCTGCCTAGAACAATCCTGCAGCCTAGGAAGGAGATTCACACTGACTTCTGAGGTTGGGTCCCTGTAGACAGTGCAGCTGCTGCCTGGCTTGTGCTCTCTCTTTCTCTGTCTCTCTCTCTGGACATTCACTAGTAGTACCTGACCACCAACCTGTGAGGAAGGTCAGGTTACTTGGAGGGGCTGCTGCGCCTATATTTGGGGTGATGGCTCCATCTGGGGGCCAGTGTCAGCCTGCAGATGAGTGAGTGAGCATTCTGGTGGCTGTAGCTCTAAGAGACAACCTTGTTTGCTAGGTGAAATCCACACTCAGAACTATGAGAGATAACATGAAAATGATCAACATCCTCTCAGGGCATCTTTGAGGATAGAGGTTAACAGCTACCTACCACCCATCCCAGTTACCTCTGGAATCCCTGGATTCCTTTTCCGCCGGAAAATAGACACCGGCCGCCCCATCTGCACAGTAGCACAAGGGGCCCTCCCTAAATGCAGAGGGACGGTGAGTGAGCGCTTTAGAGGCAGAGTTAGATTTTACAACGCTTTCTGCTGACCCAAACACAAGCATTTCAACGACGAGCAGGAAGACCTACTCTTCTTGGAACTGTTCCTTAAGGTCTTTCTCTAACCCTGACTTCCGTCCACGAAGAAGTTTTCCTTGACCTTAATAAGCGCTCTGTACAGGCCGCGGCCTCTCCTTATTTCCACCTACAAGGGCTCCTGGGGGAAACGACCCGCCGCACCTGAGGCCCTCCAAAGGAACCCCGGTAGCCGCCGCGGCCTCCACTCCGAGGGCAGCCCCCCGGGGCCGGGCCACGGACTGAGCAGGTCCCGCAGCGGGCAGCGCGGCCTGGAGCCGAGCCCCGGCCCCTCACCCTGCGCCCGGGGAACCGCGGGGCCCTCTCACCTCCGGCCGGCTGCGCTTCTGCAGCAAGTGCTCCAGGTAGAGGTCGGAGAGCGCCGTGCGCATGCTGCCCCCGCCCTCGCCCTCGCTCGCCTTGAGCGTCATCTTCCAGGAGCCTGAACGCAGGGCCGCGAGCCAGGAGCCCGGAGCCGCGCTGAACCGGGAGTGCGAGAACCGAGGCCTGCGGGGCGGTGGAGACTGCGGAGGCGGCGCAGCCGGGCCCGTCACCACCCCGCAGGCAGCGCGCTGGGCGGGCGGAGGCGGAGCACCGCCCGCGCCCCGCCTCCGCGCCCCGCCCCTAGACCCGCCCACGCCCTGACCCTGAGGCTGAACCCAGAAGGGTTCGGAGGTGTAAAGACAAGCGCGCTCCCGCTACGGCGGGTCCCCAGCTCGGCCCACACCCTGGCCTAATTCGTGAGGACAGCAGGGAAGCCGTCCCTTCAACTTCAGTCTTTACCCAGAAATCTCTGCGGGCCCAGAACGTTGCGAAAATGCTTTTAAGGCTCCTTGGGCGGCAGGTACCCTGTGATTTACATTTGCTCTCTGCAATTCAGTGATGAAGGGCCTGATTGCTTCCAACAGCAAACTCTTTTTCCTTGGCTTGGGCCACATCTCCTACTGTTAATGCCACAAAAATTTTCAGGGATCCCTGGAAGCAAAGGGAACCGACGTTCCTACAGCAGAATTCCTTAGCACCCTAGTGCTTTGCTGGTGTTAAGGCAGGAGTCCTAATTAAAAAAAAAAGTTTCTGAACAAAACAAAAATTTACTGGGCTTACTGGTCTCAAAAAGTCCAAGGTCAAGAGTTTGCAGCCGCATCACCCAGTTTTCTCTGAGAAGAGGCTGAGATCACATAATTGATGGTTCCCTTCCCTACGATGACCACAAAGGAACCATAGAAAGCTATGAAAGACATAGAGAAAAGGAAAGAGAGCAAGAGCTATCAAAATGAAGAGTCTGATACTGGTGTGGGAATATATTAATTGAGCAATGGAATAGATGACAGAACACATAGAAACACGCCCCTGCATGTGTAGAATTGTGGTATATAATACAGTGGGGATGTTAGGTAACTCAACAAACACTTTCATTAAGTGAAGCTGAAAAATGGTTGCTTAAATTGAAAGAGATAAAATAGGAATCCTCTTCCTGCCATATGCAAAAAACCCCGCCATATATTCCAGGTGTATTAAAAATTTAAATGTCAAAAACACACTTCAATGTCAAAAAGCTTTTGAAAGAAAACATCAGCAAAGAACTTTTAGTGTGGGGGATAGAAAAAGATTTCTTAACAAAACAATGCAGACAAACCACTGACTATAAATGGAATGTTGATACATTTGGCTTTGTTTACATTAAGAACTTTTACTTATCAAAACACAAAGTAAAAAGCAAAAAAGACTACACACGCATCGGGAGAAAATAGTTTCAGTATACGGAAATGACAAAGGATTCCTGTTATAAATAAACAAAGGATATAAATTACTAATTTTTAAAAATCCAGTAGAGAAATGGGTAAAAAACATGAATAAACATCTCACAAATGGAGAAATAAACATATGAACAGGTGTGCAACTTCATCAGTGGTCAGGGAAATGCAAATCAAGACTACAATGAAATACTACTGTATACCCACTCGGTTATCAAAAATTAAAAAGACTTAAAATATCAAGTGTTATAGACAATGTGAGTCCATATCAGTTCATGCATCTACCTTCTTAGCCAGCAATTCCACTCCTAGGTGTATATATCCTTGGTACATATATCCAAGAGAAATTCTTGAATATGTACAACAAGGAACATGTACAACAATGCTCATGAAAATAGTTTTGTTCATAGGAAAAGCCTATGAACAACTCAAATGCCCATCAACTGTGGCATATTGGCACAATGCAGTGTGATTGAACTAAGAAGAAAACAAATCAGAAATACACAAATGTATAGGTACAGAAAAACCCTTCCTTCATCCCTTCCCACTCTCCAGAGGGGACAACCTTACCCACATTGGACTATAACTTTCCAGACCTTCTTCTGTGCACATAGAATATATTCAGAACTACAGTTACCTTTTTTCTCTAGGTAGAGAAACCATAGTACACATGCCTTTGCTGCTTCTGAGCCAAACCATTCTTCCTTTTCCCCACCTCCCTATGAAGCAGGTCTCCTCTGAGGGCTAGCCCAAGACATGATAAAATTCACCCATTTAAAGTGAACAATTCAGAGATGCCTGGGTGGCTCAGTTGGCTAAACGTATGCCTTGGGCTTAGGTCATGATCCCGATCCCGGGGATTGAGTCCCTGGTCGGGCTCCTTGCTCAGTGGGAAGCCTGCTTCTCCCTCTCCATCTGCCCCTCTCCCGTGCTCACACTCTTTCTCCCTCTACCTCTTTCTCTTTCTGACAAATAAATAAATAAAAATAAAATCTTAAAGTGAACAATTCAGTGGTTTTTAGTATAATCACAAAGTTGTGCAACCGTCACTATTCTCTCATTCTAGAACATTGTCATCACCTCTAAATGAAGCCCTGTCTGCATTAGCAGTGACTCCCCAGTCCTCTGGTCCTTAGCCCCTGGTAACCACTCATCTGTTTTCTGCAGGACTAGTGACTGAGTCTACCACAAAGGGCTAAACAAAAATTCTCCCTTGAGAATTTATAAACATAGTTCAGCCCTTACAGCTTATAGTAAAATAAAAAAAAAAAAGGATTACTACATACAAACAAGAAAGCGAGGACCCATGGGTAAGATCCAGCAAGAAACTACAGATAACTAAATTGGACCAAAACCTTCAGATACTTAAATTCAAGATTAGCTTAACATTAGAAAATTTATTAATCCAGGGGCACCTGGTGGCTCAGTCGGTTGGTCACTGGACTCTTGACTTTGGCTCAGGTCATAATCTTGGGGTGGTGAGCTTGAACCCCCTTTGCATGAGAATCCCTCTCCTTCTGCCCCTCCCTCTTCTCTCTCTCTTTCTCTCTCTCTCTCAATAAATAAATCTTTTTTAAAAAAGAAAATTTTGGGGCACTTGGGTGGCTCAGTCAGTTAAGCGTCTGCCTTCAGCTCAGGTCATGATCCCAGGGTCCTGGGATTGAATCCTGCATCGGACTGAGCCTGCTACTCCCTCTGCTACTTCCCTGCTTGTGCTCTCTCCCTCTCTCTTTGTCTCTCTCAAGTTAATAAATAATCTTTAAAAAAAGAAAACTTATTAATCCAAATTAATCATGTTAATATATTAATGGGGAAAATCCTATTATCTCACAGATGAAAAATATTCATTTTTTTCAAAGATGTTATTTATTTATATGACAGAGAGAGCGCACAAGCAGCGGCAGCGGAAAGCAGAGGGAGAGGGAAAAGCAGGCTCCCCACTGAGCAGACAGTCAATCTGCTCAATCCCAGGACCCTGGGATCATGACCTGAGCCCAAGGCAGATGTTTAACTGACTGAGTCACCCAGGCACCCCCCAAAATATTCAATTTAATTCAATAGCTATTCATAGTAGTAAAAAACAAACTTTTAACAAATCAGGCATAGAAGGAAGCATCCTTAACCTGATTTTTCAATGTAATTTGTAAAAGATCTATAACAAATACACTTAGTGGTGAAAAGCTAAATGCATTTTCTTTAAGATTTTGTATCGTAAGTCCTATCCAGCTCAGTAAAGTAAAGATAAAATTATAAAGGTATAAAGATTGGAAAAGAAGAAACAAAATTGTTACTACCTGCAGATGTTTTATTGTCTTTGTAAAATATTTTAAAATCTACCAATAACTTATTAAAAGTAATAAGTGTTATTAGTAAGGTTATTGATTTTTATTTTTATTTTATTTTTAAAGATTTTATCTATCTATTTATTTATTTATTTATTTGAGAGAGAGAGAGAAAGAGGGAGAGCACAGAGGGAGAAGCAGACTCCCTGCCGAGCAGAGAGCCTGTTGCGGGGCTTGATCCCAGGACCCTGACATCATGACCTGAGTAGAAGGCAGACGCTTAACTGGCTGAGCCACCCAGGTGTCCCTGATAGATTTTTATTTTTTATTTTATTTTTTAAAATATTTTATTCAATTAGCCACCATATAGTACATCATTAATTTTTGATGTAGTGTTCAATGATTCATTAGTTGCATATAACACCCAGTGCTCATCACAACACGTGCCCTCCTTAATACCCATCACCTGGTTACCCCATCCCCCCACTCCCCTTATAGATTTTTAAATACAGAAATCGTATTTAAATTTCTTTTTTTTTTTTAAGATTTTATTTATTTATTTTTTTTTAAGATTTTATTTATTTATTTGACAGAGATAGAGACAGCCAGAGAGAGAGGGAACACAAGCAGGGGGAGCGAGAGAGGGAGAAGCAGGCTCATAGTGGAGGAGCCTGATGTGGGGCTCGATCCCATAACGCCAGGATCATGCCCTGAGCCCAAGGCAGACGGTTAACGACTGAGCCACCCAGGCGCCCCTCGACTGCATTTCTGTATACCAACAACACAGAGAATATAATTTTAAAAGATACCGTTCAGTGCAACATCTAAAATGATAAAATACCTAGGAATAAATGTAACTCTATATACTATATGGATAGAATTATAAAATTCTGTTAGAATCCACTAGAGAAGAGCTAAAAAATGGAGAGGTAAGTCATGGTCATGGTTTGGAAGATTCAACCAGCCTATAGATTCGGTGGTACTGGCCATATTGGAGATGCATCTTATCTAAATGGGAACCGAGACAAGTTAGAAGTGAAGGCAAACACTTTATCCAAACTACTGCAGTCAGAAGAACTTCAGAGAGAGTGACTCCTTGAGCAAAATTTAGTTCAAGTTTTTATTGAGGTGTAGCTCAGGGTGGAAGAGTACTGGCCAAGCGAGTCAGCTGACTCAGAGCAGGGATGATCCTACACGGCCAGTTCAGGGCGCTCATTGCTCAGAATCTGGGTTTGCTCCTTGGAATTTATTGCTTCTTGGAATTTATTGCAATTATCTGTTTTTCTCAATTCCTAGAACTGCCTTTAGGCACAGTAATTCAGGTCAAAGTTTGTGAATGGAAAAGTATAGCTTCTTACAATATTAAAAAAATACAATTGGGGGCGCCTGGCTGGCTCAGTCGGTTAAGCTTCTGTCTTCAGCTCAGGTCATAATCCTGGGGTCCTGGGATCAAGCCCCATGTCAGACTCTCTGAAGGACTTAAGAGTGGAAGGCAAAGCAAAACACTTTTGGAAGACAATATAGGAGATTTCCTTTGTGACACTGGGGTAGAAAAGGATTCCTTTTTTTTTTTTTTAAAGATTTTATTTATTTGACAGAGAGAGACAGCGAGAGAGGGAACACAAGCGAGGGGAGTGAGAGAGGGAGAAGCAGGCCTCCCACCAAGCAGGGAGTCCGATGCGGAACTCGATCCCAGGACCCTGGGATCATGACCCGAGCCGAAGGCAGACGTCTAACGGCTGAGCCACCCAGGTGCCCCAGAAAAGGGTTTCTTAGAAAAAGGTGATTGCCAAATTTGACCACTTTAAAGTAAGTATGTTGCCTCTTCAAAATACATCCTATCAAGAGTGAAAATGCAATCCTTGAACTGGGAGAAGGTATTTTCCACATCAATAGTGTTCAAAACAATGGTATACAGAATATGTAAAGAATTCCTACAGAAGAATAAATGAAAGTACAAATTCGAAAAATGGGCAAAATTCATTAATAGGAATTTCATAGAAGAAAGTGACAAGTGATCCATAAACACATGAAAAGGTCTTCGGTCTCATCGGTTATCAGGGAAATACAAAGTAAGAAAACAACGGGGTATAATTTCTCATCTACCAGATTGGCAAACGGCAGAAGTACTGATGATGTTTTGTGTTCTCAAGCATGCGGGACACTGGGAACATTACACCTCTACTGCTCACAGGGGCGTAAATTGGTGCAGTCACTTTGGGAAGCACTGCTCATGGGGTGGGGCATGCACGTATTCTGTAGGAAAACTCTCGTACATGTGAGACGGGCAATAATGTTTATAGAAGCTTTATGGAGAAGAGAAAAAAAAACCCTGGAAATGGTAGAAGTGTCCTTCTACAGTTGATGGTTTAAATAAGTAGAACTCTTTTCAACCTGGGAGAATCTCAGAACATAAAGTAAATAAAGAAAACCACAGAAGAATACATACATATGATTGAGGTTTTATAAAGTTTAAAAACAGGCAAGGCTATGGTGTTAGAAGATGGGACAGGGGTTGCTTTGGGGGCGAGGAGGGGCTTGTGATGCCAAGGGGAAGGGGGATGTCAGATATGTTCACTTTTCCACTTGTCCCTTGTTGGCCTCTAGTGCAGCCCATGGTCTTTTGCTTCGATCATGCTCTCAGCAGCTTCTGTCGGTCTTAGCTAAGCTCACCTTGGCCTGTGGTGTGGCCTGTGGCTGACAGCTCCCCAGATCTCATCTCAGTATCAATTAGAATATCACTTCAGTCTTTCTTTCTGCTTGCATTTTCCATGTAGCACATTCCTACCTTCCAGCAGTTTGCCTCAGCTCAATAAATGATGACTCCATCCCTTTACTTGCTCAGGCCACAAGCCTGGGAGGCATCCTTGAAGCCTCCCTCTCTCCCACACTCATCCAACTTAGAATCAGATCCTGCCGGACTCTGCCTTTGAGATATCTCCAGAATCTGACGCTGCCTGCAACTCGGCTGCTCCCCACCGTCGTCCAAGTGAAGTTGTCTCTCACCTGACTAGTCTCCTGGCTTCTGTACTTGCTCCCCTATATTCTCAACATGGCAGCTGAGATGACCCTATAAAAACATCTATCCAATTACTTCCCTCCTCTGCTCCAAACGTTCTGTTGGCTCCCTTATCACCCTCAGGAAGAGCCCAAATCCATTCATTGGCCCACTGGGACCTACCCTGCCCTCACCTGCTCTGGTTTCTTTGCTGCTTTCAAACATACCAGGGGGGCTCTTGTCCCAGCTCCTGTACCCCGCTGTGCCTTCTGCCCGGAATACCTCTTGTCTCAATGATCTGGATCCTCCCACGAGCTCAGTGCTCCACAAGGGCCGGGATTACTGGCTGTTTTATTGTGTGCCCAGAACAGTGCCTGGCTCACAGTAACTGTTAGGTAAGTGTTCACTGAGTGATTTCAAACCCAGAACAGCAAAGGAGAAAAGCAAATTGATAATTTGTACAACTATTACCAGCATTACATTTATAATAGTATCATATTATAATATAATATTATAATAGTAAACAAGTAGAAACACCCTAAATAATTGTTGGAAAAGGGGGTGGTTAAATGACTTGTCATATAGTGAAACAAAAAGTAGGCTACAAAATAGCACGCACAGTATAAGGAACTCTGTCTATGTAACAAATTTCTGTGCCTGTGTGGATATCAGCAGTTCTCATGAGACTCCATAAAAAAAATCCCATGTTCAAATTTGTTTGAGAAATGCTGTGTATTATAACCTCTTGTGGAGATTCATATTGGCCTTTAAAATTTTTTTTATCCATTTATTTGTGGGGGGGGCAAGAGAGAGTACAAACAGTGGGGAGAGGCAGAGGGAGAGGGAGAAACAGACTCCTCCTTGAGCAGGGAGCCCAAAGTGGGGCTCCATCCCAGGACCCCAGGATCATGACCTGAGCCAAAGGCAGATGCTTAACTGACTGAGTCACCCAGGAGCCACTCAATGTTGACCCTTTAAGGTCTCTTGGATGTCCTGGAGCAAATAAATATGTTTAAATATGTTTAATCCAACATCTCTCAAACATAATTGACCACTGAGCCCTACTGTCTCATAACATTTACTAAAACAGAACCTTTAGGGGCGCCTGGGTGGCACAGCGGTTAAGCGTCTGCCTTTGGCTCAGGGTGTGATCCCCACGTTCTGGGATCGAGCCCCACATCAGGCTCCACTGCTGGGAGCCTGCTTCTTCCTCTCCCGCTCCCCCTGCTTGTGTTCCCTCTCTTGCTGGCTGTCTCTATCTCTGTCGAATAAATAAATAAAATCTTAAAAAAAAAACAGAACCTTTGTTTCACAGAAAAGATTTTGAGAAACTGGTCATGCAAGTATAGAGGAAAGTTTGAAAGATACAGCAAGATGTTAACAGTGTTTATTTTTGTGTACTAGTATTATACATACTTTTTTTCTTTTGGTATTATATGAAAACTTTTTTGTAATAAGTATGTATTACTTTTATAATCAAAACAGCAATAAGGCTATTCCCATTTTTCAATCACATGTTTTAAAGGAGAAAATAAAGGCAAAGATAGTTTAAGATGGAAGACAATTTAATTTTAATTGATAGGTACTTCCTCATTGTAAGCAAATAGCATATTCTGCCCAACTGAATCTTCTAGTACTTCATTGGACTGGTTCACCTACAAGAATACTGGGAAAAGAAGAGAAACTGATTAACGAAGTTTAAATTCCTATACTGTGGCCTGGTTTGCACAAAGTTACTTTGTAGTTATATTACATTTTCCAAGATATGATTTTAGACAATGTCTCCTCTTAATATGAACCACATGATTTCATTCAGACAAAATGCTTTGATGACTTGAGAAAATAAGAGTATGAATGTTTCTAGCATCGTATGGTTGGGATTGGAGGTAGATGGAGAAGTATGGTTAGGTAGCTTTTCTTCTTTTGTTTTTATTGATTGATTGATTGATTGATATTTTTAGATTTATTTTAAGCAATCTGTACACCCAACGTGGGGCTTGAACTCATGACCCCAAGATCAAGAGTCGCATGCTCCATTCACTGAGCCACCAAGGTGCCCCTCTTCCTTTGTTTTTAAAGTATCTTTTAGGGGCATCTGGGTAGCTCAGTCAGTTAAGTGTCTGACTCTTGGTTTCATCTCAGGTCATGATCTCAGGGTCATGGGATCAAGCCCGACACTGGGCTCTGTGCTCAGAGTCTGCCTGAAGATCCTCTCTGTCCTTCTCTGCACCTTCCCGCTTGCACTCTCTGTCTCTCAAACAAGCAAATCTTTTAAGAAAATAAAGTATTTGCTAAAAAACTTACTAACCAAACAACACAATTTGTTCTGAAAAGATTGGGAAGTGCAGTTAAATGAAAATCAATAACAACAACAATAGTAATAATAATTACAGCCACCCATTTACCACCAGAAGGAGATAACCAATGTCTAATACTTTGGTTAGATCCTTAAAACCTTTTTACCCTGTACATATCGTTTTTTAAAATTAATTTTTATTTTTTTGTTTTTAAGTAGGCTCCACACTATCTTGGAGCCTAACACTGGGCTTGAACTCATGACCCAGAGATCAAGACCCAAACTGACATCAACAGTCTGGTGCTTAACCGACTAAGCCACCCAGGTGCCCCTAGTTTCTAATAACAAATTAGTTTAAATTGTATATCCTTTGTTATAATGTGCATTTTCCCACTCAATATTTCATGAATATGATTCCATGTAATCCTCCTCTACGACATTTTGGTGACTAAATAGTAGTCATTGTATGAACATTCGGTGCTTTCTTTAACCAGCCGGTGGACATTTAAGTTGTTTCTATTTTTTCACTATTATAAACCATACTAAAAATTCCTTATACACGTTTCTTTGCATACTTGTTAGCACCAGTCATCGTCCCTGATTGCCCACAGAGCCCTGAGAGATGAACAAGACGTCCACGCTGATTTCCTCAGGCAACAAAGCATCTAGTTAAGTTAGGCTGTGTAGGTGAGTATAGAGTGTAAGAGGTGCAGAGAAACTCTTTCCAATCCTTACAGCGAAATGTATTTTTTTAAAGATTTTATTTATTTATTTGAGAGACACACAGAGAGAGGGCACACAGAGGGAGAAGAGGGAGAAGCAGCCTCCCCGCTGAGCAGGGAGTCCGACTTGGGACTCGATCCGAGGACCCCGAGATCATGACCAGAGCCAAAGGCAGATGCTTCACCAACTGAGCCACCCAGGTGCCCCAGTGACATGTATTTTTTAAAATATACCTCAAAGTGTTTTTTTTTTCCTGTTGTGTTGTTTTGGTCCTCTTCTAACAAAGAAGTTAATTATGTGCCCTCTGCATCTATCGGTTTTTTCTTTAATATTATTTTCACTAAAGTGAAAAATATTATTTTTAAATAACTAAATAAAGTTTTTAAATAAATTAATTCAGTCTATTTAATGGTGTTGGCTTTTAAAATCCTGTCTTGCCTATGTCCTTTTATATTTTTTCATCAATGTCTTTTATTTTACTATATCTCACTGTCCTCACTGGTGTTTCTTTCAAGAGCCAGCTTGCTTGTTCCCAGCAAGGGCTTAATGGTTTTTCTCCTCAGGCTGGGACAGCTGCTTCAAAGAGGGAAGTATTTCTTCGGGCGTGTTGGCTGCTTTATCTCCACAGAAGTCCTTCTGAATGTGTATGTTGGACCAAGACTTCAGATGCTGGCCATAGCTGGGGTAGCAATGACTTAAGAGATGAAGAATCAGATATATCTTTACTTGAGTCCTGGCTTCTTTACTTGGGAAATGCAGCCTTTCTCTGTCTGATGTGTTGCATTTTTCCTTCCATACATGGACTATAGGCACCTGGTAGGGCACATGGAAATATGCCACTCAGGTCCCTCCTTGAGAATAGCCTTATTTCTCTAGCTGCTTAGAGCGTTGTCAACGCACAGTCTCTATAAAGTTTCAGCCATTTCACGGGCGCCTGGGTGGCTCAGTCAGTTAAACGTCCGACTCTTGATTTCACCTCGGGTCCTGAGATCTCAGGGTCCTGGGATTGAGCCCCTGCATCAGGCTCTGTGCTGGGCATGGAGCCTGCTTGACATTCTCTCTTTCCCTCTCTCTCTCCCTCTGCCCCTGCCCCCTCCCTAGTCTTGCGCACTCTCTCTCCTTAGCTCTCTCTGTTTCTCTAAAAAAAAAAAAGTTTCAGCCATTTGAGGCTAATGTGGGACAACTCTGATGAGGTCAACTGAGGCTTTGTTGGGCGGCAAAGCAGTTTGACCTCTCCCTCTCTCCCCCTACGCTCCACAGGTGTTGCTCCCTGATAATACCCTGAACACAGAACTCCCGTCTCACTGTCTGCTTCCATAACAACTGACTTGCGGCACAACTTTATCACGAGACTAAAATCCCATTTATCACTGACTGTATCCAGCTCAAAGTCCAGAGTACCTGGGTGATGCTTGGTTCTCTTAAATCTGGGTGCAGCTTCTCTTGGTTTGAGTAACTTATTAAGTAAAACAAGTTATCTGTTCCTGATCTCCACACCCTGATTACAATGACGGGGCAGGAAGAGTGTAACCATAAACTTTCCCATTTGGAAAAAGGAATAATGGGAGACACACAGCAGTCATTTGCTCTGTAAGTAATCCTGTAATCCTGCCGGGCAGACATATTGATTAGGCCTGATCTGCTTTATAGGAGAAGCTCTGTGTCCCATTGCCCACCTTCTGGGAGGTTCTTCCTGTCCATTATTCTCTGTGGCTGTGACTGAAGCAAGTGTTGGGGAGCATGCCATCTTAGGAAACTTCAAAGCCTGTGTCCTTCTCTTGGAAGATCAGAGGTCCAAATACTGTTTGAAGACAGGTCATTTAGTTCTGGCTCTGGTTTCTTTGGCAATAAGCTTCTCTCAAAAACTTAGCTGACATCTGTTTGGCTCCGATCAGTTCTGTGTGTCAGTAACCATATCCAAGGTTGTTTCCTAGACAGGGTTCTCGATCCTGTGATCATTTGAGATTATCAGGAGTCGTAGGTGGGGACGCCGCACCCTTAGCTGATCTTTGCCCGCAGTCACTTTATTAGATTGTGCAGTTTTTTTTTAAAGATTTTATTTATTTATTTGACAGCGAGAGAGACAGCCAGCAAGAGAGGGAACACAAGCAGGGGGAGTGGGAGAGGAAGAAGCAGGCTCCCAGCAGAGGAGCCTGATGTGGGGCTCGATCCCAGAACGCCGGGATCACGCCCTGAGCCGAAGGCAGACGCTTAACGACTGCGCCACCCAGGCGCCCCTAGATTGTGCAGTTTGAACAATCCTTTAGCATGCTTTCATAGGTTCCCCCACCATTGCATTGATCCACCAGACAATTATTCAGTTGTCTTATTTCTCTGTCTCACTAGCAACTAGGACAGAGACCTTCAAGCAGTCATCTTTTGGCAAATACCGACTGGATTAATAAAATTAAGATTCTCTACCTATGTTTATTTTGTTAACTATTTCAGGGATCTCTTTGACTTCATATGATTTATATAGATAAATACTATGGCAAATTTTGAATTTGTAACACTTGAAAACATAGTTAATTTTATATTTTCCATATATAATTCCGAAACCAAAGGGAAAGATAATTAGGAGTTAATGAAGTTAGTAAAAAAAAATCAGTTGGAAACTGGTTATTCAATGTCACCTGTAAGTTGTTGGTAATGGGTGCAGGGGATCGGATAAAACAAGAATTACCTTCCTTAAAACTTTCCCTTAATTATAGACGTATAGGCTGGTGGGGAACTTGATTGTTCTGCCTCTCCCTCAGGTTCCCCTCTCCTTCCCTCTTCTCATCCCACAGCAGCTTACGTGAGGCAGCAGAGGGTCCCCATTATGGCTATGGAGAGAAGAAAAGCAAAAATAGCTGCTGGAGGTATGGAGGTCTTGATGCAATCCCACAAGTAATCTCTGAAGCTGCTAAGCCAGAACCCGTGGTTTTCTGCAGAGAAAGATGAGGAGACATCAAGTAAATGATAAGGCTGGGATTTGAACCCTGGTTCAAGTTAACATCGTGGTCCCAGATATCATGCTTTTATAGTTGCCCAGAGCCCATATTCTTTTTTTAAAAGATTTTATTTATTTATTTGTCACAGAGAGAGACCACAAGCAGGGGGATCGGCAGGCAGAGGGAGAGGCAGACTCCCTGCTGAGTGGAGAGCCCCATGTGGGACTCGATCCCAGGACCCTGAGATCATGACCTGAGCCGAGATGCTCAACCAACTGAGCCACCCAGGCACCCACAGAGCCCATATTCTTAACTACTTTGCTGTGATGGCTCCAAGACATTCAAAGGATTTACATTAAAAAAAGATAACCTCAGATGAATATTATCTTTGCCTCCTTGTACATCAAATAGAAACAGTAATCTCTGCCCCAGGTATCTCAAGGGTTGCTTTGAGGTCATAGTGAGTAAGCGTGGGGGGTACTTCATGAAAAGATCTGAGCACTATATGTGTGCATGTCAGCAGCTGGGATCTGGGAACAAGTCTTCCCTAACCCCTCCCCCCAAAAAACTTTAATTATCCCTTTGTCCTCAGGGAGTCTTTGTCATATGTCAGTCGGTGGGTTAGTTGTTGTTGATCTAAATTGACCAAACCAGAATAGTTTGCTTTACTGTGAACACTATTTTTCTTTTCTTTTTTAAGATTTATTTATTGGGGCCCCTGAGTGGCTCAGCATCGGTTAAGCGTCTGCCTTTGGCTCCGGTCATGGTCCCAGGGTCCTGGGATTGAGCCCCATGTGGAGCTCCCTGCTCATTGGGGAGCCTGTTTCTCCCTCTCCCTCTGACCCTCTCCCTGCTTGTGCGCTCTCTCTCTCTGTGAGAGACAGCATGGGGGGGGGGCGGGGAGAGGGGGAGGGAGAGAAAATCTCAAGCAGACTTCCCGCCAAGCATGGAACCTGATGCGGGGCTTGATCCCAGGACCCTGAGATCATGACCTGAGCTGAAATCAAGAGTCAGCCACTTACCTGACTGAGCCACCCAGGTGCCTGGTGAACACTATTTTTCAATACAAAATCAGCTTTTCCTGACTTGAGACATGAATCTTACATCTTACAAAGATAACAGGAACATTGATCTTAACAGCAAACATACCCCTTGAGCGTGGTTTCGATCCTGCTTTGTCTTGTATTCCAAAGGCAGATAAAGGTGATGTAGAGGAACTTACAGTCTCCATCAAGAGGCAACTCATGGAACACAGCAGAAATCCAATGTTCAGCAGCTTCTGGGGCTCCATGGATTCTCCTCAAGGCCACTCAGCTGTACTCCTAGATCATTTGGCCAAGGGGAGATGTCCTTTTCCTTGGCTCTTTCCAAAGCAGCTTTGTCTGAAAAGTTAGAAGATGGAGGGGTTTTGCTTTTGTTTTTTAGAGAGAGTGAGCAGTGGGGGGAGGGGCATAGGGAGAGGGAGAAAGAGAGAGAGAGAAAGAGAAAGAGAGAGAGAGAGGATCTCAAGCAGACTCCATGCTGAGCACGGAGCCCAACACGGGGCTCCATCTCACGACCCTGAGATCATGACCTGAGCTGAAATCACGAGTTGGACGCTTAATTGACTGAGCCACCCAGACGCCCCTATGGTGGTTTAGTTTTTATTGCAAAAAGCTTCTCATCTGTCATGAACGTGAGAATAATTCACTGAGTGACACTGCTGAATTCTGAACATGATCAGTTTCCAAAGCAAAATGCATCCCCTCTCCAAAAAGCAAAACCACACAAAACAACAGTTTACTATGCTCTACCAGGTGGGTGCCATGAACTCGTAGACTAGACCCCCCTTCAGGCAAGTTATAACAGTTGTTCAGGCCCAAACCTGTGGGGTTGTCTTCTTCCAAATTTCATTGGCCAGAAAAGTCTGGTCAGCTTTCTCTATGAAGTGTTTCCATACTCCTGCCACTACTCACCGCCTCCACTACTACTCACCACCATCTCTGTCTCCCTGATTCCATCCTGGCCTCCCTTCTGCCTCTTCACTGAGCAGCCAAAAAGATGGCGCTTTGTTGTAAGTTAGATAATATCTTACTATTTTCTCCTCCTGATTGCTCCACCTTAGCCTGATTTCCACTTGAACAAGCCTATGTTCCTATTCGGAGTCTTTTTTACTTGCTAGTCTCTCTCCAAGGAATGCTCCCTCAAACCCCTTCTTCCAAATGGTCTCCTGACTCATTATATCACCTCCTTTAGGTGCTCAAATATCTCCTTCTCCATGAGGGTTTTCCTGAGAACCATTTATTAAAACTGTACCACTCTCCCACAAACATCCTAATCAGCTTACCTGCTTGATCTTTCTTCATAAACTTCATCAGAATGTACTATAATATATTTTTTACTTGTTTGTCTTATTTTATTATATGTCTTTCTTGATGAGAATGTCAGCTCTCTGAGGGCAGGGATTTTTGTCTGTTTTGCTCACTGCTGAACAGTACCTAGCACATAGGGTGTTCAGATGCTCAATAAATTGTTTTGAAAGGAATAAATGGATAGCAAATTTTGTCTATTGCCTGAGCCAACAGTCCTTCCCGTCTCTTATTCACTTACTGGAGAAGCTGTAAAAGCTGGATCCTGCTTCTCCCAGCCATCCTTGCAGCTAGCAGTCGTTCGGTGACATCGTTCTGGACAATGAGGACTAACAGGAATCTGTTGGGTAGCTTCTGGGAAGACTTTTTGCTGTCTTGATAAAAGAGATGGTGCTACCATTTTCCCTTTGTACTGTCTTGAACATTGTTTAAGGGTTACCATGAGGCAATGTACATGAAGAAAAGGCCAAGAAAATGACATCTATTCTGACTCTAACAATTTCAAGTCACAAAACCAACACCTCCATCAGCCCACCTCTGGGCTGCTCGGTATGAGAAAAAATAACCCCTATTTGAGTCATTCTAATTTGGACTTTCTAATACTTAAGACATTTATAACTGATACATTCATCTACAGTTTGTTAGGACTTAACGAGACCCATGTCAGGTGGGAAGCCACTTACCTGAAAATTGACTTAGTGACAAGGGATCCAAAGAAGCCAGTGAATTAAGCTTCAGTCTTCAAAGTGCAGCAGTCTGCAGAAGACACTGGTCAGAGTCTTCCCCTAAGGTCTCTGAAATTCCAAATAGAATGCTACCATTCCTTATGATATCATCTATGCATATAACCCTCCCCCCACCTCTGTCTGACAGCTAAACATAAAGGCATCTTTTTCTGCCTATGTACAAACATCTGTGTTTCCTTTTAGGCTTGAAGAATTCTCAGGTATTTTATTTGCCACATGGTGTCTACTATATCTTACAATAGTGTACACATGGAACTTTAATAAATGATAAAAGTGGCATTTCATATTAGTGGGAAAAAAAGAGATGGTTTAATATGATGGTGGGCTATTCATTCAGATGCACTGAAGGAAAGGCCATACACACAAAAATAAATAAATTCTAGATGGATCAGGACTAAACAAAAATAAAACCATATACATATTGGAATCAAATATGGGTGGATGTTTTTTATAATCCTGGTGTGGAAAAAGGTACTTTGAGCATGTCATAAAACTCCAAACCATAATTGAAATTACTGATGATAAATTTATTGCATAAAAAATTTAAGCTCTCATAAAGGAAAATATTATACAGAAATATAAATGACTAATGACAAATTAGGTAATACATTTCATAGCATATATGACAAATAATAGCTTAAGAACCTTAACATACAAAGAACTCTTACAAGTTGATCTTTTTTAAGATTTTTATTTATTTATTTTGGAGAGAGACAGAGACAGAGAGAGCATGCGGGTGATTGGGGGGAGGGGCAGAGGGAGAGAATCCTTAAGCAGATTCCTTGCTGAGCGCAGAGCCTGACCTGGGTCTCAATCCCATGACCCCTGAGACCATGACCTGAGCCAAAACCAAAAGCTGGATGCTCACCCTTCTGAGCCACCTAGGCGCCCCATCTTACAGGTTAATTTTTAAGAAAAGATGATCACCTCCATAGAAGAAACTGCATAAATGATGTATTAGAGGAAGAAATGGATAAATTGTGATATATACTATATAACCAAATAGTATACAGCAATTAAAATGAGCCACCAAAGGGGCGCCTGGGTGGCTCAGTCAGTGAAGCGTCTGCTTTCAGCTCAGGTCATGATCTCAGGGTCCTGGGATCGAGCCCCATGTCAGGTTCCCTGCTCAGCAGGAAGCCTGCTTCTCCCTCTCCCTCTACCTGCTGCTTCCCCTGCTTGTGCTCTCTCTCTCTTTCTCTTTCTGACAAATAAATAAATAAAATCTTAAAAAAAATGAACCACTAGGAAACATATGCAATAAGGCTGGTTTCCAGGTTGGAGCTGTTATGAATGGTGCTCCCCTGTCTCTTGGTTCACGTGGCAATTCTCCTCCTAGCTCACTACCCAAGAGAATTATCGTAGGGTATCTACGTGCCCAACTTTGGTAGATAATGCCAGATTGTTTTCCAAAATAATTATACAACAACAGCAGAAGAGAGTTCCACCTGCTCCACATCCTTTTGTCAATTGTTCATACTACAAATATTTTCTCCCGCTCTGTGAATGAACAGAATATCTGAATCTAAATGTAGTCAAATTAATCAATCTTTTCCTTCATGGTTAGTGGTTTTGGGGTTGCTGTTTAAGAAACCTGTCCATGACCCTCCTAGAAATTTTATTGTTTGCTATTCATAGAGCTTTTAATTAACTTAAAACTGATTTTATTTTTGTATAGTGTGAGGAAGGGGTCAAATTTCATTTTTTAAAATAATAGCTTTCTCTTTTTTTTTTTAAAGATTTTTTTATTTATTTATGTGACAGCGAGACAGCCAGCGAGAGAGGGAACACAGCAGGGGGAGTGGGAGAGGAAGAAGCAGACTCCCAGCGGAAGAGCCCGATGTGGGACTCGATCCCAGAACGCCCGGAACGCCCGGAACGCCGGGATCACGCCCTGAGCCGAAGGCAGACGCTTAACGACTGCGCTACCCAGGCGCTCCAGCTTTCTCTTTTTTTAAAGTTTATTGATTTACTTATTTTTAGTAATCACTACCCCCAACGTGGGGCTCGAACTCATGACTCTGAGATTAAGAGTCACATGCTCTACTGAAGGAGCCAGGTAGGTGCCCCCAATTTCAATTTTTCATATGGATTTATAATTGACCCAGTACTACTGTTCTGGAGAGCTATTTTGTCATGAATCAAGTGTCCATATATAATGTGGGTCTACTTCTGGATTCTAATATGTTCCACTAATCTAATGATCTGTCCTTGTGTCAATGCCACTGTCTTAATTACTGTGACTTTATTTTTTTCGAAGATTTTATTTATTTATTTGACAGAGAGACAATGAGAGAGAGAGTGGTATATATAATTCTAAAAATGTACATAGTAGGGGCACCTGTCTGGCTCAGTCTGCAGAGCATGTGACTCTTGATCTCAGAGTTGTGAGTTAGAGCCCCATGTTGGGTATAGAGATTACTTAATAATAATTAAAAAATATTTAAAAATAAAATAAATGTTATCTGATATTGGGAATATTTTGGCTATTCTTGGTCTTTTACATTTCCACATGCTTGATTCCACAATGAGAAAATACTGGAACTTAGACTGAGATTGTGTTGAATCTAAGGATCTGTTGGTGAAGAACTGACATCTTTGTAATATTGAGTCTTCTAATCCCAATTATTTAGGTCTTTTAAGATATCTCTCAATAAAATTTTATAGTCTCCGTCTTGGTTAGCAATATGGGTGAAATTGTACCCACAAAGTTTCTAGGAGCGAGCGCTATGTTAGTCATCACCCTGTGATTAGATAGTTGAGGAAGAAGGTTAGAAATCGTTAGGGTCATTTCATAAACAATAAAGTTACGTCTAAATCTGTATCTTGTCATCATAAAGCTGGATTGCTATATAGTCTATACAGTTCACTAAACTTCTCTTTTTTTTAAAGATTTTATTTATTTGAGAGAGAGAGAGTGAGAGTGAGAGAGAGCATGAGTGGGGAGAGGTGCAAAGGGAGAAGGAGAAGCAGATTCACAGCAGAGCAGGAAGCCCTATGTGGGGCTCGATCCCAGGACCCCAGATCATGACCCGAGCTGAAGGCAGATGCCCAGCCAACTGAGCCACCCAGGCGCCCCTAAACTTCTCTATAACATTGAAAGATAGACTTGTTTTAATATGTATCTTCCAAAGATTGTTGACTTGTAACCTCGAGATTACGTTTGATAAAATGTTTGTGACAGAAAATTATATTTGTTCACTTAGAGACTCTATTTGTCATAGGAGAGTGAATTTACTTCCCAATCTTCTGATAATTAACTTTCTATGATCTCAGTGATTTTGTAAACAACTCAACCAGGATTATAAAATAGTGTGGATTTTCTGGTGCTAGCACTAGTGTCTGTTTTGCTACTTGGCTAGTACACAATGCACATTCTCATTCTTCTACATTCCCCCTAAGCTATGTTTTGTTCTGGTCTTTCTTTAATTTTGCTTTGCACTAAGAGACTCTGATCTGAAAATTCAAATTTGTTTGATTATTATTATTATTTCATTCCAAAGAATTTTTTTCCTATTGTTTTATTTGACCACATCTAATCTGATCTTTCAGGAACTTCCAATTTATTGTGTTAAGAGCACTTAACATAGCTTACCCTGTGGAATTTTGAAGAGCACAATGCAGCATTGCTAACCGCAGCCACAGTAAGCACGGCACAGCTCTAGAACTTACTCATCTTGCAACTCCCATTTCTCTTTCAGTCTCTCTCTAGAAAGCCTTCTCCTGGATCAAGGCTCCATTTCTAATTTTTTTAAATTTTATTTTACCTCTTGTAAATGATACCACTTTCTACTCTGACCTCAATTTAATCTGGTATTCTAACTCACTAATTTTGTTTTCTAAAGTTTCCATCCTGCTATTCAGTGCCTCTGTTTGTTTTTAATATCAGTGTTCACATTTTTATTTCCAGTGTAAAAACACAACTCTCGAAGGCATTTGTTTGTATGTGCCATGGTTTTATTTAACTAGTTATTGAGGAAACCAGCAGGCAGACAAAAGGCCTGGGTCCCAGAGCATTTGAGAAATAGAGATGTACATTGTCAATAGGAAAAGAATGCCAAAACAGGGTCATTAAGTTAGACATAAGAGTGGCTAACATTTTACAGGAAATGAAACCACATCACCTTTGGGGTTAACTTTTCTACCAGGCTATTAAGAAAAACAATTTATTGATCACTGTAAATTAACCTCTAACCTGACAATCTTACAGAATTATAACCTTCTGTACCAGCATCGGTTGTGGTTTGTGATTAGACTGTGACAGCAATGCTACATTCCCAAAAAGGTCCGATCAGCATCAAGCAGGATTATTAGAAAATGCTCTAGCTTGGGGAAAAAAAGCATCTGTTTTCTTACTTCTTCTGAGATTGTAACACATTTTTCTCTTATACTAGGAGCTCCTGCTTTTAAGCTGCTCTGGATGCTTCCTCTAACTGCTCTATGGTTTATGGCCCCCTTTGCCATGTAGGAAATTCCAACTATGTAATTGGGACTGTAGTTTCCAGTCATGGTATAGAATTTCCCGTTTCATTTTTGTTGTGTTTCAGCAGGAAATTAGCTGAGGGAGGGAGTAAAATGAATATATCACTAGAATTACACAGTTGAAGCTCCTATCCCAGATACCCAGGGAGTTTCCTTGTTTCTCTCTTAAAAACATGCCCTTTAGAAACCTATTATGGTTATTACCTTTCCTGGTCAGCACAAATTTCAAGGGGACATTGTCATTTTACTTCTGTGATCCTAACCTATTATTTTACTTGTTGATTAGAATTAAGACCAAATGGCTTTATTTGTACATCCTTCTGAGATTAAATTGCACTCTTTAAAGCCATTCACCCATTTAAAACTCTGATGAAATCTTTGGACACTCTTGTCAGAAAAATGCACACATGCATTCATACATAATGTTGTATATAATGTCAGGAAATTGGGGGGGGATTCTTGATTCCCAACTGAGTCTCAATTTAAAAAAAGTGGTTTTTGAGGTAAGAGTATGCCACCAACAATGCCCCATGATGACCAACTAAGATAATGGTATCTATCTAAACCTATATCTATAAAGAGGCAAAAATAGAGTTTATGTACTGGTTTTTACATTATCTACATTTTGCAGATTGTTAAAATGGCTTGCCTTTGGCTTCAAGGCTGTGGCGATATGATCCCCAAACATGTTTTGCTCCATGCTTCACAGGATAATGAACAAATGAGAGTTTTATTTTAAACGTTTGAAGCCTAATCTGAAATGCTTATGTCATGAGTATCTTCTGCCAACTTTAAACACACTGTTTTTCTACAAAAGAGGAAGTGCTGGCTGTGTGAGAGACCTAATTTGTCAGGAGAATGCTTTCCAGATGGGTTTCCTACTTTCCTCATTACGGGGGAAGGAAAAACCAATCTGGGAGCGTTTGCAGCACATGGAGAAGACTTAAATTGAATGCAATGCACTTGGGAAACGGAGGGTTAATGACAACTGATTTGGGAAGCTTCAGGGCAGTATCTGCTAGGACCGTGCAGTTTAAACACACAGAAAAGTCCTGGTGCCATGAGCAGTGTGGGGCAGGAAATAACCCGGAAGCTGGGCTCGGAGGCAGAAGACAAGTCTGAGAGGGGTGCTGGACTGGAGTTAGGGAGTGGTCTGGGCCCTCAGGACAGCTGCTGGGCCTCACAGCCCAGAACCTCCAGCCTCAGGGCAATCTGGCGTGCCCAGGTCTGGGGGTAAATTCTAAGGTAGCGAGTCAGTAGTGGCGGGTCTACAGAGTTCACCACAGGTGTGAAGGAGTCTTGATTTCCCTGAAAAACCTGAAAGAAGAAAAACAGCATTTATTAGTTGTCTGACAGGAAGAACATTACAACGTTTGTCCCCCTTCCCCCTCTCCAGGCCGCTGAGTCCATTGGCCTCCTACTGTGTCAGCCACAAACCTACCTCCGCCCCAACATGGCCCTCACCCTCATTAGCATCTATCGCAGTGCCCCTCGCAACGCACCGACGTGTTTCCACTCCCGATTGAGTAGTCCATGATGCCAGTAGTCCCGGACTGAATTCTGGGGGGGCGACTGGATGACTCTGTGTTCTATGCCTCAGCCTGGGAAAGTGGGTGTGACATGTAGAAGTAAGAGCACCCTTTGCTCCAGCTATGCTTTCTATCTGGAATGTTCTCATCCACTTGCCAAAATCTCAGTGAAACTGACTGTTCTGTCCAAGGTTACACATGGCAACTGCCTGCTGAGCCATGTGGAGGAGGAAGTCAGGTTTCTGCCCCAGTGCATTTGCTGTTGCAAGGAGAGTGCACAATAAATGGTATCTACAGCCATGAGTTGGTTTCATACGTTGGTTTCACACCTCTTGCTACTAACTTCAGAATCATAACAAAAGCAACACAATGTCAATCAGCTCCATGAGGGTCAGAGACCTTGGTCACTGATCTATCTTCCACACATAGAACGAATAGTATAATGTATATACGTGGCAAATACACTATAAACACTGTTAAAGTTTGTGTGTTTGACAAAACTCTTGAAAAACATTAAGGTCCCTGTTCTTCGACAAATGTTTATGGTATATTTGGAGGCTTGTTCATCTTCTGTTAGACTTATTCCTTGTTATGTCTCCTCAAGTTTTTATTTTCAAATGCTACCCTCAAGAAATTGAAACAATAATGCAATGAACACTTAAATCCTTCACCTACATTCACTAATTGTTAACATATTGAGATTTTTACTCTATTTCTCCACACACATGCTTACACACACACACACACACACACACACACACACACACACACACATTTTCTGAACTACTTGAAAAGAAGTTGTAAACATCATGGCATTTTACTCCTAAATACTTCAGCATGTCAAATCTAAAAATAAGAGCATTTATAACCACAGAATAACGTTATCATATCCACCAAATGTAATATTGATATAATATAGCCTAATATTTAAATCACCTTTAAACTAGAACGGACTCCTAGTCTCTGGAGTTTTTTTGTCCTTTATGACATTGACATTTTTAAAAGTGTTCTAAAATGTCCCACATTCTAAGTTTGTGTGACTGTATTCTCATTAGATTTTGGTTAAATTTTTTTTTAAGATTTATCTATTTTTTTTTTGAGAGAGAGAGCGAGCGAGCACCCAAACAAGAGGAACAGAGGGAATCTCACAACCCTGAGATCACGACCGAGTCTGAAGCTTAACCAACTGTGCCACCCAGCTGCCCCTTGGTTAAACATTTTTAGTGAGAAAACCCAGTGCGTGATGTGTCCTTCCCATTAGATCACATCAGGGGACACATGATGCTAGTTTGCCCCATAAATTGATGATGCAAAGTTTGATCACGTGGTAAAGGTGGTGTCCACCAACTCACTCTGTTATAAAGGTGATCATTTCCCTTCCCTAACAATCTGTGCAATGATACTTCGAGACCATGTAAATATTCCCCATCAAGCTGTCATACAATGGTTTCAGCATTCATTGAAGTTCTTTACAAGTATTAAATAGTATATTAATGAGTGCAAATTGATTTCCTAATTTTGTCATTTCTTCTACATTATTAGCTGGAATTCGGTGGAGAAAAGCTCCTCCTCCCCCTTTATATTTTTAACTATGATTCTGGACTCCTGGATTCTTTCTCTATTGTATGTGTTATAATCCATTACCATCATTATTCTTTTTGATGCTCAAATTGTTTCAAATTTGGCCAGCAGGAACCCCTTCAATCCAGCTCTTGTGTCCTTTTCAAAAGACCCCATTAGTGTTTGTGCTCCAAGATTACCTGACAGCTTCTTTGCTCTAGCTTTGGAATCAGTAATTTTTCAAAGGATCCCAGCTTCCTTTTACTGGGAAATGGTATCTACAGGTCAAGAGTACTCTGGGTTTGTTGAAGCTCCGCTCCAGGCCGAGCCTCCTGTTCAATGCATCTTCTTAGGTTGGACATTTTTATCTCATAGCAGAGGCACAAGAGACTGAGTCAAACACACACATTTAGGGGCGCCTGGGTGGCTCAGTCGTTAAGCGTCTGCCGATCGAGCCCCACATCGGGCTCTTCCTCTAGGAGCCTGCCTCTCCCTCTCCCACTCCCCCTGCTTGTGTTCCCTCTCTTGCTGGCTGGCTCTCTCTCTGCCAAATAAATAAATAAAATCTTTAAAAAAAGAACAAACAAAAAAACCAAACACACACATTTAAAGTTTCTGTCTGGACTCACATTCCATTGGTCAAAATGAGTACTATTGCCAAGCCCAAAGTCAACGGAGTTTTCAAGGAAACAGTCAGTGAAAAAAATCAAGAATAATACCTTTTACCTCATCTGCTGTTTTCTGTTCCTTTAGAAATTCTTTATGATTTCTTGCTCCAGCAATAACAGATGATTTTATGTAGGCAGGGACAAGAAAGTTGGGTGGAGTATTAGGTTTATTAGTCTAGGAGCACCCTCTACTGTTGATAAATTGAAGTGCAATTTCTTTAATAGAAACGGGCTTCTGACGTGTGATGTTTTTGCTTTTATAGGACACTTGATTTCCACCAGTTGATTTCTGTTCTTGTTCATCACCAAGCCTCCAACAGATGTATCCCCCTTCACCAGAAACAGCGTCACCTCTAGTCCCACATACTTTCGATCCCTTTCCTTTCAGTTCCAGAAGCCAGTACTCTGATCCACAGGTCTCAAATATTAGTATTTCTTCACTTCTCTTTCCACAAGTGATTTTATTTGTTTTCTACCACTGACCTTTTCTCTTGTTTTGCACTTAACCGACTGAGCCACCCAGGTGCCCCTATGTTTTTCATTTCTAAAAGTACTTTTATTTTCCCAAAACCACCTAATAGCTTTGGACAATTTGGCATTTATTTTTATGTTTTCATAGTTCATCAATATCTGATGTTTTTCAGATTCTAACTCTGTATTGACTGTTTCTGTCTGCTCACTTGTCTTTTTAAAATTTAATTTAATTGATTTTTTTAAAAGTAGGCTCCACACTCAGGGCGCCTGGGTGGCTCAGTACGTTAAGCATCTGCCTTTGGCTCAGGTCACGATCCCAGGGTCCTGCGATTGAGCCCCCATATCAGGCTCTCTGCTCAGCGGGGAATCAGCTTCTTCCTCTCCCTCTGCCCCTCCCCCTGCTTGTGCTCTCTCTCAAATAAATAAATAAAATCTTTAAAAAAAGTATGTAGTATAACTGAGATAGGCTTTTTATCATGATAATATATACGTAACATATAACTTACCATTCCGACCAGTTTTAAGTGTACAATTCAGTGGCATTAAATAGATTCACAATGTTGTACAAGCATCACCACCATCCATCTGCAGAATTCTTCATCTTGCAAAACTGAAACTCTACGTATTAGACAACAACTCTACATTAACCTCTCCCCCAAGTCTTTGTTCTACTTTCAGTCTCCATGAACTTGCCTATTCCAGGTATCTCATTATATTGTTAATTTGTGTGTCAACTTGACTGGGTCAGGAGGTGCCCAGATATTTGGTCAAACACTACTCTGGGTGTGTCTGGCAGGATGTTTTTGGATGAGATTAACATTCAAATGGTAGAGTGAATAAAGCAGATTGCCCTCCAATCGTTTGAAAGCCTGAAGAGGACAAAACCCTGACCTTCCTCTGAATAAGAGAGAACTCTTCCAGCCTGACTACCTTTCCACTGGGACATTGGCTTTTCCAGGTTTGGGGCTCAAACTGAATTACTGGCCCTTCCTAGGTATTGAGGCTGCTGGCCTTCATCCTAGAATTTACATCATCAGCTATCTTGGCTCTCAGGCTTTTGGTATTGGACCAGAACCAGACCACTGGTACTCCTGGGTCTCCAGCTTGCTGGTTCTGCCTGCAGATCTTGGGACTTGTCAGCCTTCACAATCATGAGCCAGTTCCTTACAATAATCTCTGTATACACACACATATGTACACAGGTGTGCATGCACACACACATTCTATCGGTTCTGTTTCTCTGGAGAAGTCTCACTAATACACTGATATAAATGGACTCATACAACATTTGTCCTTTTATGTCTGGCCTATTTCCGTACACCACATTTCCCATGCCCCATGGCGGCGTGTGGCCTGTTTCATTTCACATAATGCATTCAAGGTTCATCCATATGGCAGCATGTATCACAGATACACCTTTTTAAAAATGGGAATGTCCTGTAGATTATATATTATCTATACTCTGGCCCACTGAACTGCCAGAATTCTTCCTGGAGGAGATGATGTTTATCTGAGACTTAACAAATGAGCCAAGTAAAAGGGGCAGAGCAAAGTAGCTAGAAAAGAAGTGTTCTCTGTAGAACAAACAGTATGTACAAAAGCCTGGTATGAGAAAGAACATGCTGTTTTTAGGGACCTGAGAGGTTCTTAGTATAGGATAGCAAGGCTTGTTATGTCCTCTAATTAGCATAATTTGTTGACTTATCTAGCAAACCCACATCAAGAGGGAAGATTGTCTGGGTTCTATATGTTAAAGGTCAATGAGAATTGGACTCTAAGTTGCTGATGAGGATACAGACATCTTTCAACATTTGGCAAACAACTCTCATGTCTTTTATGGTGCCTATTACTGTAGATACCCAATAAAATTTATCTTGAAAGGTTGATCATATATCAACCTTGTTCTGTTTCTAAATGTCAAGCCCTAGGAGAGATTTTGTGCCTTTCCCATGAGACCAGCATACCTTTACTTTGCCGTTCTGAAGAAAAAGAGTCCAGTTATGGCCGTCTTGACTACTGGCGATGAGGAACTCCTTCACATACATGCTGGTAAGGAGAGATTTCACCCCCTGGGTGGTTATTCCTGTGACTTTCATTGTCTTCTGGAAGTCCACTTGCAGCCACTCGTTTGGATTATTTGCCTGGGGAAGTCAGTTAGACTAGTATCCTGTTGGTTACTATTTGCTCCCAGAAACCCTCGCAGCCTTCCTCCTTCACCACGTCACAGCAGGTATCATCACTCTGAGGTTTAATGGTCTCTTTGTCAGTCTCCCTTACTGGACTCTAAGCAACTTCATTGCTGAAAGTTTTCGTGATTCATCCCTGTATCCTCAGGGTCTGACATTTAATAGGTGCCCAGTACATGTTTGGTAAATGAATATATGAACCATATATAGATAGAGGAGAGTATTACAAGTTCGGCAACAGTTAGAGATTCTGCTTCTAGGAGGTTCAATGAGGGATCATTTCCCCCAACAAATGCTATGTGAAATCACATGGCACATCCACAAAATATCTGTGGGGAGTTTTTCGCCCAGAGACCTTCACCCTTGACACATTTTTGGGAACAACCGGGTGACAGAAATGCCTCTAAAGAAGCAGTCAAGGACTTTCCCTATTCTTTCCCAACCTGTATTCCCTCTTCTGCATCAGTTAAATGGCAAATTTGTTGCCTCTTACCTGAGGTCTCCAGGCATTAGTCCTCCCCTGGAGGTGCAGTCGGGCTTGTGAAGGAGACCATGTGGCAAACATACTGTTTAAGTAGGATGAGGCAGTAATCTGGGCATCTGATATTGCTTTATTCTCCATTCCCAGTGGCATGCTGCAACCTCAGAGAAATTGAAGGGATGTAATCATCGGTTACTGTTAACCTGACATGCCCCTCATGTTCGGGTCAGCTCTTCTCCGTTCTTTTTTACTTTGATTTGCCTTGTTAATAGTACCTTGGGAGGTGGCTGCCCCTAGGGAATCCCATGGTTAGAATGACCAAGTCCTGGGTTTGCTCAGGACCGGGCTGGTTTTAGCATTAATAGTTTTGTGTCCTGGCAAATCCCCCTACTCTTGAGAACACTAGGATGGTTAGTCATCTTACCCAGGGTTGGGAGAGGGAAGGATACATGAAGACTTGGCACTTACTGTTTAAATCACAGCCCATCAGCTCCATGCGAAGAGTGCTGCGGATGCTGTAATGTGTTGGGTGCAAACGGATGTACCGAGCAATAATCGGAGGGTTAAAAATATTGTGTTTTATCCCAGATGAATCCACATTGGCAAAGAAGACCTGTACAGACGGATTAGCACAGGTACATGGAAAGTGGAGACAGTAAAAAGTAATTCCTCCCAATCATATCTTCCTTCTAATTTTGCTTTGTGTGTTTCTCAACAGCATTCAACACTCAAATAAAACCGTTCTAGACAGATGTTAGAGTGTAATACACGAAGGAGAGAAACACCCAGAAGAAGAATGGAACAAGGGAGATTAAGTCTGGGCAGGTGAAGTGGTCTTCTACTTTGGGGTCCTGTAAAAGGCTCATCAAAGTTGAGGAAGCCATTTACGGCTTTCCTAATCCAGCGGTGTCAGGAACACCCGGGAGCAATTAGAAATACTGTATCTTGGGCTCTATGCCAGATCTACTGAATCAGAATGCGAAGTTTGAGAAGTGCTAGCTTAGGGCAGAGTCAGCACCCTACCACACTGGCCTCAGAATAATCTTACAAGAATGTGGGTCATGTGCGTATGTGTTTGTGTGCATGAACTATGAGGCTTTAATGAATAATTCCTTGTGTATGAATTTGTGAGACACATGTTAACATCCAACATGCGGGGTTAAGACCTTGACAAGTCTAGGTTCCAGAGGAAAGTGCACAGCATATTTAAAGGAAAAGGAACACAGTTTGAGAAATACGATAGTAATACCCATTCAAAAGGCCTAGATTTAAACCATGGCATATAGTATAAGAAAAGTTGAAAATTACCTTTTACAAAACACCTGGGATTTGTATCTGCTTGAATACACTAAAACAGGAATCAATTTAAGTCTGTTATATAATCACACATCGGAGTTATAGTATTATAGGGAATTTTCTAAGAAATTGTTTTGCTGGGGTGTGTGCCTGGGTGGCTCTGTTGGTGAAGCATCTGCCTTCACCAGGTCATGATCACAGGGTCTTGGGATTGAGCCCCAAGTTGGGTTCCCTACTCACTGCAGAGTCTGCTTCTTCCTCTCACTCTGCTCCTCCCCAACTCATTCTCTCTCTGTCCCTCTCTCTCTCTCTCAAATAATAAATAAAAAATCTTTAAAACAAGAATATAGAGGGACGCCTGGGTGGCTCACTTGGTGAGGTGTCTGCCTTTTGCTCAGGTCATGATCCTGGAGTCCCAGGTTCAATCCCCACGTTGGATTCCCTGCTCAGTGGGGAGTCTGCTTCTCCCTCTCCCACTGCTCCGCCCCCCACTCGTGTTCTCTCTCTCCCTTGCTCAAACTCACTCTCTCAAATGAATAACTAAAATCTTAAAAAAAAAAAGAATATAGGGGCACCCGGGTGGCTCAGTTGGTTAAGCATCTGCCTTCTGCTCAGGTCATGATCTCAGGGTCCCTCTCCCTCTGATCCTCCTCCCCGCTTGTGCTCTCTCTCTCTGTCTCAAATACATAAAGAAAATCTTTAAAAAAATATAGATGCAAAAATCCTCAAATAATTTTAGCCAACTGAATCCAGCAGCACATTATAAATATTACATTTCATGTCCAAATAGGAATACTCCCAGGAATACAAAGATGCTTCAACAAAAGAAAATTACTTAACACTAAATTAATAAAACAAAGGTGAAAAAACCCCACATGATCCTCTTAACTGATGCAGAGAAAGCATTCAGCAAAACCCAGTTTTTCCTGACAAAAAATACCAGCAAACTAGGAATAGAAGGGGAATTACCAAACATAATAAAGGGCATTGATGAAATACCCATAGCTAATATCATACTCCATGATGGAAGACTGAAAGCTTTTCCCCTAACATCAGGAACAAGACAGGAATGCTTGCTTTCATTGCTTCTATTCAAGATTGTAATGGTAATCCTACCCAGAGCAATGACACAAGAAAAAGAAATAAAAGGCATCTAAATTGAAAAGGAAGAAGGAAAACTATCTTTTCTCAGATGATATTATATAAAATATAAAAAATTTATATAAATTTTATATAAAATATAAAAAATCCTAAACAATACACAAAACACAGAGTTAATAAGTGAATTCAACAAAGTAGCAAGGATATGAGATCAACACACAAAAATCAGTTGTGTTTTTATATAGTAGCAATGAAAAAATGTAAGATGAATTTGATGACAATTCTATTTTTTTAAAGATTTTATTTATTTAGGGGCGCCTGGGTGGCTCAGTCATTAAGTGTCTGCCTTCAGCTCAGGTCATGATCTCAGGGTCCTGGGATCGAGTCCCAAATCGGGCTTCCTGCTCAGCGGAGAGCCTGCTTCTCCCTCTGCCTGCCGCTCCCCCTGCTTGTGCTCTCTGTCTCTCTCTCCTCCGACAAATAAATAAATAAAACATTAAAAAAATAAATTAGTATGTTTTTAAAAAAGGTTTTATTTATTTATTTAGAAACATAGCATCAGTAGGGGAAGGGCAGAGGGAGAAGCAAACACCCGTCAAGCAGGGAGCCTGATGTGGGGCTCAATTCCAGGACCTGAGATCAAACCTGAGCCGAGGGGCAGACATCGACTGAAGCCGCGAGCGTCTAACATTCTATTTAAAATAGCATCAGATGGATTTAAATACATAGGAATAAATTTAGCCAAGGGGGTGCAAGACTTGTGCACTAAAAATTACAAATCATTGCTGAAAGAAATTAAAGAGGACCCAAATAAGTGGAAAGTCATCCTTGTTTCAAATATGACATTTAATATGTTAAGATGCCCCTAATCCCAAGGCGATACAGGAGATTCAATCAACCCCTATCCAAATCTCAGTGACTTCGTTTTGCAGAAATGTTAAGACCAATCCTCAGTGCATATGGAACTGCAAGGGACACAGATAGCCAAAACAATCTGGAAAGAACAAAGTTGGGAGGACCCACACTTCCCAATTTCAAAACTTACTTCAGAGCTACAGCAATCCTAAAAAGTGTGATACGGACATACGGTGAGAATATGGGTCACTGTTTTGGAATTTAGAGTTAGAAATAAACCCACAGACGTATGAATAGTAGATATTGAACAAGGGTGCCCAGGTCATTCAACGTAGGAATGAGCAATCTCTTCAAGGAATGGTACTGGGAAAAATGAATATCCACAGGCAAAAGAAAGAATGCAGTCCGATTTGAAACTGTGTCTGAAAATGAACACCAAAAATGGATCACAAGCCTGAATGTAAGCGAGGAAACTGTGAAACCCTTGGAATAAAACATAGGTGTAAATCCTGGTGGCTTTGATTATGCAAAGGTTCCTTAAGTGTGGCAGCAAAAGCAGAACCACAAAAGAAGAGGAGGAGGAGGAGGAGGGGGAGGAGAAAGAAGAAGAAGAGGAGGAGGAGGAGGAGGAGGAGGAGGAAGAAAAACAAAGGGAAAGTTGCACCCCATCCAAACGAAAAACATTTGTGCATCGAAGGACTCTGTCTAGAAACTCTATTATGCAACAGTTCCTTAAATATGGTAGCAAAAGCATAGCCAGAAAAAGAGGAGGAGGGGGAGGGACTGTCTAGAAAGTGAAAGGCCCAAACCTCCAGGATGAGGAGGAGGAGGGAGGAGGAGGAGGAGGAGGAGGAGGAGGAGGAGGAGGAGGAGGAGGAGGAGGAGGGGGAGGAGGAAGAGGAGGGACTGTCTAGAAAGTGAAAGGCCCAGGGGCGCCTGGGTGGCACAGCGGTTAAGCGTCTGCCTTCGGCTCAGGGCGTGATCCCAGCGTTATGGGATCGAGCCCCACATCAGGCTCTTCCGCTATGAGCCTGCTTCTTCCTCTCCCACTCCGCCTGCTTGTGTTCCCTCTCTCGCTGGCTGTCTCTCTCTCTGTCGAATAAATAAATAAAATCTTAAAAAAAAAAAAAAAGAAAGTGAAAGGCCCAAACCCCCAGGATGAGGAGGGAGGAGGGAGGAGGGAGGAGGGAGGAGGGAGGAGGGAGGAGGGAGGAGGGAGGAGGGAGGGGAAGGAACTGTCTGGAAAGTGAAAGGCGAACCCAGGATGGGAGAAGCATTTGCAAATCATGTATGTGATAAGGGCTTATTTTTCAGAACGCATAAAGAACACTTAGAACTACAACAAAGAGGCAAACAATGGGGTTAAAAAGAGAAAAATGGGGAAAGGACTTGAGCAGACAGACATTCCTCCAAAGCCCACGTACAAATGGCCAAGAGGCACATGAAAAGCTGCCATTAGGGACGTGCAAATCACAACCACCGCGAGGGGAGCCTGGGTGGCTCAGTCGGTTGAACGTTTGGACTCTGGACCTGGGCTCAGGTCATATGCACGATCTCAGGGTTGTCAGTGCGAGCCCCTCCTCAGGCTCCAGGGCCGGCTGTGCGCTGGGCTTGGAGCCTGCTTAAGATTCTCTCTCTCTCCCCCTCTCCCTCTGCCCCTCCCCTCCCCCCTCCCCCAAAAGAAAACAAAAAGTCACCATGAGATACCACTTCACACCCAGTAGGATGACTATTCTAGGCCCAAGAAAAACGAAGCCAGTGGAAAATGACGAGTTTGGGCGAGGATGTGGAAGAATTGGGACCGTCGCACACTGCTGCTGGGATCGGAAAGTGGTACAGCTGCTGTGGGAATCAGTTGGGCAGCTCCGCAGTAAGTTAAACACAGAATTACCATACGACCCCGCAGTCCCCGTCCTAGGTGCATGGCCGAAGGAATTGGGAACAGGTGCTCAAACAGAACCCTGCACGGGAGCATCCACCGCTGCGCACTCCCCATCTGCCCCAAGGTGGAAATCACCGAAACGCCTGTCCACTGGTGAACGGGATACACAACACGTGGTGTGTCCATGCAGTGGACTACTGTTCAGCCATCAAAGGACCTGAAGTGCCGATTCATGCTACCACGTGGAGGGACCCTAAAGAAAACATGGGTGCTAAGCGAAAGCAGCCAGACGCAAAAAGCCACCTACCTATTCGTCTTATGATCCCATCTCTAGGTAAGTCTGCAGAAGAGGCAAACCTCTATTGGACAGGGAGCAGATCAGTGGTTGCCTGGGGGCTACGGGGGAGGTGGGGAGGGGGGGTGCAGTCGGGAGTGACCGCCTGTCAGGTCCGGGGGTTTCTTTTTGGGGTGGCGCCCACGTTTTGGAGCTAGGTAGTTGTGATGGTCTCCCCACACCTCGAGTGTCTGCTTGGTGCCACGGGATCCTCCACGTCTGTTGTTGTTGTTTTCTTCCGTACAATGTCCCCGTGGGGCGGAAAGTGAGCATTCCCTCAAAGAGAGGCTGCAGGGAGCAGGCTGAGCAGGCTCCTGCCAGCGCCATTTCTCTGCAGGCCCAGGCTCCCGGCAGAGGCCAATGGGGAAGCAGTGACCTCACCGGATCTACGTGTCACGAAGTGTGCACCCGGACCAATGAAGGGGGTCGGTCCGTGGTCGCTGGGATATGGCGTAGGGGCCCCGAGTACCCGCTGCTTTAAGAAGCTGGGACCCGCTGGCGCACCGCACCTCACCGCACCGCACCGCACCGCACCGCGAGCTAGGCCCGTCGGAGAAAGCGCAGCCAAGGCCCAGCATGCCGGGGGAGAGGAGCCGTCGAGGGTCGTCCAGTGGCCAGAGGCGGACCCGCTCCCGCACTGCCCGAGCCGAGCTGTCGTTCTCTGTGAGCCACGTGGAGCGCCTCCTGCGCGAGGGCCGCTACGCCCAGCGCCTGGGCTCGTCCGCACCGGTCTTCCTAGCAGCCATCATCCAGTACCTGACGGCCAAAGTCCTGGAGCTGGCGGGCAACGAGGCCCAGAACAGCGGCGGGACGCGCATCACCCCGCAGCTCGTGGACATGGCAGTCCACAACCACGCGCTGCTCAGCGGCTTCTTCGGGACCACGACCATCTCCCAGGTGGCCCCGCCCTGGGACTAGCTGCCCGACGACGTGACCTGGGTGCCCGGGCCTCGGCCGGCCGGCCATCAGGCACCAGCCAGGCCTGCTCGCAGCTGGGGCGGCCCCGGCCTGGCGGGTGCCTTGGGCAGAGTCCTTGACGGTCAAGAAACCCACGTGTAAAAACAATAAAAAAGAAAGAAAGAACCGCCATGTGTGTGTGCTGCAGTCGCTTCGCGTGGGACGTGGTTGGGGGACGCCCCCCTCGTTGGAGGGGTGGGGGTGGTGGCGGCGTCCGCCTGGGGTGCGGGGAGCGGTCAGAGTCCGGGAGGACCGAGAAGAGCAGTTTCTCTCGGGGACGCTGCAGCGGGTGGCCCTGGGTGGGAGGGGCTGGCTGGGCTGGGGGGTGAGGCTGGGGCACAGAAGACCCCCGCGTTGGCTCTGAGCAAGTCAGAGCCCGGGACAGGCCCGGGAAGGATGGTGTTCCCTTGGGCTGGAGCTCAAGACCGTGACTGCGGCGTCGCGATGGGGGTGAACGGACAACCGCAACCCGGGTGCGGGACGGAGGGGTGGACGGACCCGTTGGTACACGGAGTCTAGTGGGGCGGGGGCTTTGACCGGAAGGTTGAGGAGTGACGGCGGCGCGGCGGGGGGCGGGGGGGGGCGCCGCTGGCAATCAGGAAGCATGCAAGCTTGGCCTTAGAGCCACGCGGGGTCGCGAGTTGAGTTTCGGTCGGGTTGGGTTACAGACGCTAGGAGACGCCTGTAGCAGCGACCTGGGCAAACGGGCTGTCGCCTGGCAACAGCGGGCACCTGGCCAGGCCCCGCCCCAGGACCCGCGAGTTGCAGAGACGACTGGCACCCGGCGACGCCTCGAGCCGCGGATCCCGCTCTTTTGCCTATCACCAGGGCAACGCGGCGCGCGGGCTCCGCGAGCGCGCGCGGTCGCGCGGCCAGCCGGTGCGAGCGGGACGCAAGGCACGTCGCATCCAGGCGCCGCCACGTCCAACCGTCTGCGTCAGCGCGCGGGCGGCGAACATGGCGGCGTCCGCCTCTGGCCTGGGTGGCGGTGCGGGTCCCGGGCCTGAGGCTGGGGATTTCCTGGCCCGCTACCGCCAGGTGTCGAACAAGCTGAAGAAGCGGTTCCTGCGGAAGCCGAACGTGGCAGAGGCGGGCGAGCAGTTTGGACAGTTGGGCCGCGAGCTGCGCGCCCAGGAGTGCCTGCCCTACGCGGCCTGGTGCCAGCTGGCGGTCGCGCGCTGCCAGCAGGCGCTCTTCCACGGGCCTGGGGAGGCGCTGGCGCTGACCGAGGCCGCCCGACTCTTCCTGCGGCAGGAGCGTGACGCACGCCAACGACTCGTCTGCCCGGCAGCCTACGGGGAGCCGCTGCAGGCCGCTGCCAGTGCTCTGGGCGCCGCCGTGCGCCTGCACCTCGAGCTGGGCCAACCGGCCGCCGCCGCCGCCCTCTGCCTCGAGCTGGCCGCCGCCCTGCGCGACCTGGGCCAGCCGGCCGCCGCCGCCGGCCACTTCCAGCGCGCCGCCCAGCTGCAGCTCCCTCTGCTGCCCCTGGCCGCGCTGCAGGCGCTTGGCGACGCGGCCTCCTGCCAGCTGCTGGCGCGCGACTACAACGGCGCCCTGGCAGTCTTTACGCGCATGCAGCGCCTGGCGCGGGAGCACGGCAGCCACCCGGTGCAGCCGCCGCCGCCGCTGCCGCCACCGCCGCCTCCGCCGCCGCCAGGGCAGCAGGTGGGACCCGGCGCGGCCCCGGCCCTGCCCGCCGCGCTGCTCCCTCCAAGCGCCGGCTCTGGGCCCGGTGCGCCCGCTCCCGCCGCGCTGGGAGCCTTCTCGGACGTGTTGGTCCGCTGCGAGGTGTCCCGCGTGCTGCTGCTGCTCCTCCTGCAACCACCGCCCGCCAAGCTCCTGCCGGAGCATGCCCACACCCTGGAGAAGTACTCCTGGGAGGCTTTCGACAGCCATGGGCAGGAGAGCAGTGGCCAGCTTCCCGAGGAGCTGTCTTCGCTGCTCCAGTCCTTGGTCATGGCACCCACGAAAAGGACACAGAAGCTGTCAAGTCGCTGCAAGTGGAGATGTGGCCACTGTTGAGTGCTGAGCAGAACCACCTCCTTCATCGTTCTGCAAGAAAGCGTCTCCCCTCAGGACAGGGCATCTGATGAATCACAACACAAGTGACTTTTTGCTTGTGACAGAACTGTGCATCTCCACTGGCATTTGAGGGGGGGGCGCGTGGAAGAAATGACATGAATCCTAGCAGTTCTACCTTTGTTTCTCTCTTTCCTCTTGCCTCCATAGGAATTTAGTTGACCGGAAGTTACCTGTATCCCAAAAACTTATTTCCATGACAGTGGGAGGGAAACAACAACAACACGGTAGAATCAATGGAGGACATGGCTCTCTTCCCCAAAACTGACCACATACAAATAAGGACCCCTTATCCCTTACTCCTTCTTTTCCACCCGACTCCCTGCCCCCACATCTTTGTTGCCAAGTGAGGATTTGATTTTGCATAGCTCTCGTACTTAAGCTATATGATTTTTTTATCGCGGATTTGATTTCTTGGCATAGATCAATGTCTATCCGTGTGACCACCAAGTTCCCCTTTGTTTCATCCGCCCCACACATGTTCGTGGGAGTGATTTGATTACATATACCATTGTCTACAGCCCTAGGTCCATAATAAAGCCATTCTGATGCTCCTAACTTGTGGTTTAACTTTACTTCCATCTATAACATGGGCACAGCTTCTCTACATATCAGGAAACAGAAAGTGGAAAAACAGATGGTTGTCTTTCAGACCATGATGTATTCACTCATTTGAAATTTACAGTGTGCCTAGTACTCAGGCCGTGCCACTCAGAATCTACAGAGATCCTTTATGATGTGAACCTTACTCAGCTGCAATGCAAATGTGTCCTGTGCAAGAGAAGGGGGTGTGTTCTTTTTTTTTTTTTTTTTAAGATTTTATTTATTTATTTGACACAGAGAGACAGCCAGCGCGAGAGGGAACACAAGCAGGGGGAGTGGGAGAGGAAGAAGCAGGCTCTTAGTGGAGGAGCCTGATGTGGGGCTCGAACCCAGAACGCTGGGATCACACCCTGAGCCGAAGGCAGATGCTTAACCGCTGCGCTACCCAGGCGCCCGGGGGGGGTGTGTGTGTGTGTGTGTGTGTGTGTGTGTGTGTGTGTGTGTGTGTGTGTGTGTGTGTGTGTGTGTGTGTTCTAATGCACATGGGTCCTATGTGCCTTGGAATTCACAGTTCTGGTTTTAGGTTCTGTTCTGAGAAGTATGCCTAGTCCACGCGACAACTTTCATTTGTAGTAGGGATCTCTCTGCAAGTCTTATTTAACTCAAATGTGTAAAATCAGCATGGTTCTTTGGTATTGTGTGGTCATGTATGTGCAAGACGGTGTCTTTGTTCCCCAAGAGCAGGATAGCGTCCCCTTTCAAAATATTACATTTTACAAGGCTTTTTGGTCCAAGTGTTACATGCAAACGTTACAAACTGGGTGCTTTTAAATTCAATTTTATTCTCTTTACAGTTTTGAGAATGATAATGAGAACTCTTTAGAATATAATCTCCTCAATCATTCAGCTTTGGGAAAATGCATCCTCTAGGCTGAAGCTGTATACAGCACTTCTTTTTGGGGTGAGATTTAAGGACACGGTTTGGCAGTAGATTTCTGTTTTGCCTTTAGTCTGTGTGGGGGCAGGGGAGGGGGATACGTGAGGGTTGTCACCATGAGTAAGTGCCTCAAAATGGGTGGGACATTTAGGGTAATCTTTACTACCTCTATTTCAACAATGTGGAAGCAGTACGTAAGGGAATACAAGAGAGGCCCATCCGAGACAGAATCAGCCACCCTTCCTGCGCTCTCACTTGGCTGCCTGGAAGGGTCTTTCGAGCCCCAAAAGCCTAGTCAAACTTATGGCAAAAGTGGGTAGGGTGTCAGACACATGAAAAGATGCTCAACATCACTCATCATGAGGGAAATGCAAGTCAAAACCACAATGAGAGATCCCCTCACATTTGTCAGAATGGCTAAAATCGAAAACAAAGGAAACAACAAGTGTTGGTGAGGATGTGGAGAAAAAGAAACCCTTGTGCACTGTTGGTGGGAATGCCAGCTGGAGTAGCCACTGTGCAAAACAGTATGGAGGTTCCTCAAAAACTAAAAATAGAATTACCTTATGATCAAGAATTCCTCTACCGGGTATTTACCCAAAGAAAGTGAAAACACTAATTCAAAGAGATGTATGCACCCTATGTTTATTGCAGCATTATTTACCATAGTTAAAATACGGAAGCAATCCAGTGTCCACCCATAGATGGATGGATAAAGAAGACACACACACACACACAATTTGGAATATTTCTGAGCCATAAAAAGAATGAAATCTTGCCATTTGCAACATGGATGGATCCAGAAGGTATAACGCTATGTGAAATAAGTCAGAGAAAGACAAATAGTGTATGATTTCATTTGTGTGGAGTTTAAGAAACAAAGGGTGAAAGAAAGAGACAAACAAAAAACCATACTCTTACATATAGAAAACAAACTGATGGTTACCAGAAGGGAGGTAGGTGTAGGGATGGGTGAAGTAGGTGATGGGGATTAAGAGTGCCCATATCGTGATGAGCCCTGAGTAATGTATAGAGTTGTTGAGTCACTATATTGTACACCTGAAACTAATATAACACTGTACATTAATTGTACACCTGAAACTAATGTAACACTGTACATTAATTATACTGGAATTAAAAAAGAAAGTGGTTAGGGTACATGGTCCTTTGTGGTTTTGCTTTTCTTAGTATACTGCTCTCAACCTGGGCTACAGGCCTGGCCAGCGGCCTTACTGTCTTATCCATGAGGGAGCAAAAGTCATCCTGAGGATATTAGCACAAGCTGATACCCTGCAGCCACTTCCCCCCTCCCACTAGGTGGGAAAGGTGGGACATTCTTCAGGCATTCCTGGCTGCCCAAGAGCAAAGGAAGAGGAAAAACAAATGGTTAACTGATAGAGATCACAGTCATGCAGAACATGAATCTCCCATCAGTTTTGCAACTGTCTTAATGACTTATAAGAAAAAAAAAGTAATCTTGGGTCGCCTGGGTGGCTCAGTCAGTTAAGCATCTGCCTTCGGCTCAGGTCATGTGGGATCGAGCCCCACGTCAGGCTCTCTGCTTGGCGGGGAGCCTACTTCTCCCTCTCCCTCTGCCTGCTGCCCCCCCTGCTTGTGTGCTCTCTCTCTCTCCCCCTCTCAAATAAATACATAAAATATTTAAAATAAAAAAAAGCAGTCTTATCAACAGCCAGACCTCCAGAAACCTATAGACTCAATTTCCTGGGACCCTAACATCACCTTCCCCTCCATAGGATACAAAATCTTATATAATTAGTCATTCCTTACAACCTCAGTGCAGCTCTTTCTGCCCACGGGCCCTGCCCCTATGCTACAACAAAAACACCCTTTTTTGCACCAAAAAAGTCTGAAGAATGCCTTCTTGGCCATTGGCTACCAAACCGCACTTCAAACCACATCATTACAAAAAGAATGTTTAGGAGTTACGATATGTGTCTGTGACAGTATTTGGATTTGGGCTTAAGGAAAAGCCTCCTTAGGCCTCTGGTCTAAACTCATTGCATTGAGGAAGTAGTAGGGGAGGGATTACCAGAAAGCTTGGTGTTGGGTATACCAGAATAATTTTAGAAAACATGAAGGTTGTTTTTCATTTGCCATTGGCTCATTTATAGATCTCCCTCAGAAACTTCATAGCATAGATAGCTGGGCCAATGCCAGATTTCAGTGATTTTCACAGACTTTGAAAAAATCACTTGATAATTATCAACTTAATGTCAAAACAACACTGATTTCTAACATGACCAAAAATAAATATTTTTAAAGGACATTAAAAATAGTTTTCTTTTTAACCTGAAAACCAGAAAGAACCACATCCCTGAAATGTTCATTGATAAATCAAAATTAATATTTATATTATTATAGACTATTGAGAATAGTGGCAGTGAAGCAGTGGCCCTTATAGGTTCCCCTGTCCCTCTTTATGTGGGACATCTGTGATGAGAAATATTGCTGATGAAAAATATTTTGTATGTGAACGAAACAAAGATATAAAAACATTTGAGAATCACTACACTGGAGGACGAAACAAAGATATTAAAACATTTGAGAATCACTACACTGGAGGATGATGACTAAGACTGAAATCTCCACTTTAAGCAAACTCTGGGATGGAAGGGTTCCAGTTAATGGTAACTGCCTGGGCATCTCTACTGCCATTAGACTAGACCAGCAGTCCACAAACTTTTTCTTAAAGGGCCAGATGGAAATATTTTAGTCTTTTCAGGCCACAAGTGATCTCTATTGTATAATCTCTGTTTTGCAACTTTAAACCTGTAAAAACCATTTTTAGCTCACAGTCCATACAAAAGCAGGTGGTAGTCCAAATCCATGGATGGGCTCTAGCTTACTCATCCCTTTACTAGAACCTAGAACATAGTAGTTACTCAGTAGCTGTTTGTTAAATGAATGACCTTCATGAGAGTAGTTAATAACTCTATTATCATATTGAATGAGAAAGACTGAAAATAAATAAACTAGTCATTCGACTCCAAGTTCTAAGAAACAAAAAAAAAAAAACAAAAGAAAGTAAAAGAGAATTTTTAAAGTTTTGAACAGAATAATAAATCAGAATTATATTAATTAATAAATCAGAAAACAACCTCAGGGACACCTGGGTGGCTCAGTCGGTTAAGCACCTGACTCTTGGTTTCGGCTCAGGTCATGATCTCGGGGTCATAGGCCTGAGACCCGGTCAGCGCTCTGCACTCAGCACTCAGTGCAGAGTGTGCTTTAGACTCTCTCTCTCTCTCCTTTGGGCTCACGCTTGCTCTCTCTCTTTCTCCCTCAAAAAAAGAAATTTAGGGGCACCTGGGTGGCGCAGTCGTTAAGCGTCTGCCTTTGGCTCAGGGCGTGATCCCAGCGTTCTGGGATCGAGCTCCACATCAGGCTCCTCCGCTGGGAGCCTGCTTCTCCCCCTCCCACTCCCCCTGCTTGTGTTCCCTCTCTCACTGCCTGTCTCTCTGTCAGATAAATAAATAAAAACTTTTTAAAAAAATTTAAAAAACAACTTCAGATCTACGTTTGCTTTTAAGACAAAGAGTTGATTCTTTGAAAATCCAATAGAATAGACAAACACTCACTCTGGTAAAGGAAGAAAAAGAGAGAAATATGTATGGCTCTATGGCATATGCAGGGAGCTAGAACTCGAATGTATACATTCATAGCAATTAGTGATCATACCAAAGATGCTGAAAATCATTTGATGAAATTCTGCAGCCATTCTAAATAATACAGAAGTAGAAAGAAACTTTGTAAATGTGATAAAAAGTGTTTGAAACTAACAGTGAACATTAAAGAGTGAAATATGGGATCCATTCACAGTAAAGTTAAGAAAAGATAGGCTTCTTTGTTTTATATATATGTCTATATACGTGTCTGTGTGTGTGTGTGTTTATGCATATTAATCACAAAAGCATTTAGGGTGACTGCTATTTCCTGTTTACCAGATCCTGCCAGCATAATGTTATCAATGTAATGGACCAGTATGGTATTCTGTGGGATGTCAAGATGTTTGGAGTTCCTTGGGTCTATATTACAACAAAGAACAAGGGAGTTGGCATTGTCCTGAGACATGAATAGTAAAGTGAATACTCTTGTTCCCACCTTGCAAATGCAAATCTATTCTGATTTTGCTTATCAATGGGAATGAAGGAAAAAGCATTTTCTAGGCCAGCTGTTCCATCCATATCAGGTGCCTAGGGCTGTGTTAATTTGTTCCAGAGAAGATACCACATCTGGAACTGCAAAAGTTTTGTTATCATCGCCTGACTACATTTGTGATATCTGTCATTTCCCCATGACTCATCTGTCTTTTATAGTGGCCAAACAGGGGCCCTAAGGAGACTAGACACTGGCTCGTGAGGCAACTATTCCAGGTGTAGTCACTGAAAGACTTATGCAGAGAAAAGATGACTGCCTCAGAGACTGGGGAAAGATTGCGTTCTCAGGCAAGGAGATTCCGGGGGACGTATAGCTTGGCAGTTCTCAACCTCATCCATGTCTGCATAAATGTACTCATCCCAGGTCTCGGAGTTCCACTTCTTTCCCTTCTTTCCACCGGTACCCTTACCCTAGCATAATAGACCTGATGGGGAGGACCATTTAATTGTCACTGCAAGTCTGTAATTCATATGCTCAGCCATTAGGCTTGGTCTTAAGTCTAAGTACCTGTCTACAAGCAAAGGATACAGAAGACTCCTCCAGAGCTCCATGGATGTGTCCTGATTCTCCATGTATGTTCATGGGTGTTCTCATGTATATTCATAACATGCAATTTATTTTCCCTATGTATGCCATAAAAAGAAGGGCCATAAAAGGTTGATAGGTCACTCTACAATCAGCTGATGCTACAGTTCTTGCGATAGTGACTGAATGCCCCTGTGAATTGAGTCTCCCAATGTCTTTCTCACCATCTGTAACTCATCCCATAGTATCACTGGTAATAATCTGAGAAATTGTGATACCACCACATATCATGGATTACCCAACATCCAATCTTCTCCCCAAGCAAGGAAATCATACTTGTATTCCTTGAATATATTAGCAACCGTATCCTAGAATTCCATTTTGAGGGTATGTTTCTTAGGGCTAATTCTGCCATTAATTACTGTGTAAGACAGAGTCTGAACAAGAAACAAGGAACACTCAAATTATAATAATTTGAGAAAAGTTTAATAAAGGTACTAGGTAGGCAGGTGGGAGCAGGGTATAGCCATTCCTAGGCCTGGTGGAAGGAAGAGCAGGAGCAGAATCCTAAAGGAGAAAATTACGGTCCTCGCTTTGGCAGCACATATACTAAAATTGGAACGATACAGAGAAGATTAGCATGGCTCCTGTGCAAGGATGACACGCAAATTTGTGAAGCGTTCCATATTTAAAAAAAAAAAAGGAGAAAATTACGTGGATTCTTATAGTGGTTTATAAAAATGACCACAACTTCTTTGCATTCCTTCCACTGAGAAGTGGGGTCTGTGTCCCTTTCCCTTGAATCTGGGTGGATGTGTGAAACTGTCGTGCTGTGAGAAGCTCAGATCTCATGGAAAGGCCATAGAGAGTTGCTTCAGTCAACAACCCCAGATGCTGTCCTAGCTAGGTTAGACAGCACCAACTACCAGACATGCAATTGAAGATACTTCCAGATTATTCCAGCTTCCAGCTGTCAAATCTTCTCAGATGAGGCCCTAGATATTACATAGCACAGCCAACCATCTCTACTGTGCTAAAAGTCCTGACCCATGGAATCCGTGAACAAAACAGAATGGTTGTTTTTATGACATTAAGTTTTGGGGTGGTGTGGTGCTCAGTGATAGTGACTGGACCAGGGAGAGAAAGCCACTCTGAAGGGAGCAGTCACCTTCAGTGGAGAGAGAGATACAGCCAAATCCTCTACAAGGAGGGCACCAGGAGAATAAATATTTTTCTTTATACATATATATATATATATTTAAGTAAACTCAATGCCCAACATGGGGCTTGAACTCAGCCCCGAGATCAAGAGTTACATGCTCTACCAACTAAGCCAGCCAGGTGCTCCAAGAATAAATGTTCTGATCTTACTCTCCTTCCTTCCTCTGCTCTCTTGCCAGTGCTCCCAAAAGCTAGAAGATAAGGTAGCCTGTTGATGTATTCCACATAGGTCAGGCTCACAGAATAAGAAGCAGGGTAGAGAAGCAGGACCATGGATCTAAAGGGGAAAACACGTGTTATCTTGCCCAGGACCATTTGAGGACTCTGAACTTTATTCTGAAGAGAAGAGGGAGACACTGAAAGGTTTTAGCAGGGGGCTGATAAAATGATTATCCCAAAAATGATGTGCAGCTTTTATTAGAGAAGAGACTAGAAACAGGAGACTAGTTAGGAATGTAGCATGATAGGTGAAGAGTGAGGTGATGGGGCCTCATGCAATAGTAACAGCAGTATAAATGAAACAGAAGAGATATGAGAGGAATTACAAAGAAAGAATTGCTGGATTTGTGGACCAATTCATCAAAAGGCACGAAAATAAGGGAAGAGTAGACCATGATACTAAGGTTTCAAGCCTGTTTAATTTAGGGTCTTGTGATCACTTCCCAAGGTTTCACCCATCCCTTTATGTGGAAGACAGAAATCTTCATTTCCATTCGTGGTTTTGCCCCCCTAAACTCGTCTTTAATCTCTTGCCTGCTGGACATTCAAATTGAATGCCCTGCTATCTTCTAGAACTGAAAATATCGATAAGCAAACTCATAATGTTATCAATCCACTCAATCCTAATCACATATTTCTGTCAACAGAACATCTCTTCATTTTTATTATCTATGAGATCTTTGATGCTACTACTTTTTATATGTATGTCCATAATCACTCCTTTGCCCATAAGTTGAAAAATCTTTTTTTGGAATTAAGTTTGTAGAAGCTAGGAGTGTTTGTCCCATATCTGAAATTTTTGTCAAAAGCTCTTTAAAAGATTTAAGCATTGTCTTGAAAGAACTAATTACATACCATTAAGGTCCCAGTGGAATTCCCTCGATAACTCTGCCACTTCTTTCCATCAAGACTATACATGATGATAAACTGAGAGATGTAGAGGCTGGAGAACTTCTGACGGGCACCCTGGGTCATGATGCTGTGAATAATCATCGGTGCCAACAGATCCACCTACCAATTAAAACAACACTTTATTTTAAATGTATGTACCACCTTCTGAAATTAATTACTGGCTTAAGAAGGATCTATATCAATACAGATATGCTCAGTAGTACCTTGGATGTGTGGGAAACGGTGATATAAATGATGGGAACAAAAAGGGAAGGTGCTTATTGGGTTCCCAGGCTACTTTCCGACAAACCAGACCACTTTCAAATCAATGCGCTGCATATATGGACCCACAAAACCTAGTGCTCTGCCCACACCTCAACCTCAGCCTCGTCAAAGCCAATTTTCTCCACTCTCCCCAGGCCAGTCCCCCTCCCAACATCACTATCAGCACTATCAACTGCTGTCCCAGTGAGGGTTCTCCTTGCCAAGTATCTTATAATGGACCAATGGACCATTATAATGGACATCTCTTATAATGGACCAATTCTCTGACCACTTACAATAATCACAGTAGAAATAGAGGCTCCTCCTCATTCCAGTCCATTAGAACTTGGCCCCACCATACTTACTGAACAATTCTACAAAGCTTGAAACAATTTAGCTCAGTGGTTCTCAAACTTGGTAACCACCAAGGGCTTGTGCAGGGCTTATGAAAACACAGACTGCTTGATCCCATTCTCTTAATTTCCAATCCAGCAAATCTGGGTGGGATCTGAGAGAAAGCTCACTGCTGTTTCCCCCCACACACTCATTTAAAATAATGAATTTTTTTCTTTAGGAAATTAAACTAGGTTTCATGGAATGTCTAGAACTTATACTGATAGAAAATGCCTAACTCAGTTGTTTCAACTCTTCACCCTAAAACAGAGAGAAATACCCCTAAGAAAAGACATCTGAAGATGAGAATTGTAGCTGGTAGGAGCTTGGAGAACTTATTTCATTGTGTTTAAAAGGAATATTCTTCTCAAATAGGTTAAGATTTTTCTCTGATCTTAAAATCCTCTAAAGACAAAGATAATCACAATCAATTGTAATCATTTTGTTATTAAACTCAAAGTTTAATAGCCAGAAATGTCAGAAAATGCATTTTTACATTTCCTATGTTATTTGCTATGTTAGGATCACATGGCAATTCAAATATCACTTAAAACCAGTTTTCATAGCTGACACATCAGTTGCCAAATTCTGTTGTTCCAAGTGCTCACAGCTGAGCCACATCTTGGGAGAAGATAACCCTCCAGGGCTTATGAAAAAGGAGAAAAAATGACCCTGCCCAAATCACTATAGACTCCTCTCATCCCAACCCAAATCTCTTTAATCTGAATATTGGAAAAGAGTAAATCCTTGAAGTTGGGTCATTAGCCTGAGAGAGAGAGAGAAAAGGCGAGAGAAAGAGAGAAAGAGAGAGAGTGAGTGAGTGTGTGTGTGTGTGTGTGTGTGTATAAGAAGGCTGTGCTTCCTCTCTAAAACTAGTGGAGTCACTCATAAAGCCTGTACACATTATAACAAGTAAAATGAGTAAAGTAAAATGATTTCATATTAAAAAAAAATAAACTGCTGTGCTTCCTTCAAGTGTTAGTTCAGAAACCATTTCTCCTTTCCTGATTCATCCCAATTTAGTGCTGCTTTCTCTATGCTTCTACTTCACTTTGTATGTAACTTCATTAGAGCATATTATTGTACTATATTATAAAGCTTTCTTTCCTTATCTGCCTTCCTTGTTACACTGAGATTCTTAAGGCAGTGAACCTGTTTGAGTTACCTAACCTCTCTGTGTCTCAATTTCTTTATCTGTAAAGTGGAGATAATAATGGTGTTTATAGCAAAGGTTTACCAGAAGGATTAATACATGTAATGTGCTGAGTTCAGTGCCTGACACATACTAAACACGTAATAAATGTTAGCTTTTATATTTTCTCTAGCTCCAGCATTTAACATGGCCTCTGGTATAATACTGATGCATAGCAAATGTTTTGGAATGAATGAGAGAATAATGGTAGAGTGGTAAGGAATTTTTTTTCCCATCCCGCCTAGAATGATTGGTTCTGAAAGAGAGCATGGACCATGCAAGCATTACAAGGCAGGATCTACTATAGGAATTTTGGCATCAGTTACTGCCCCAACAAGCAAGTCAAACTTAACTTGTCACAGATGCCTGGTATACTCAAATTGGATTGGTAATAACACTTGAGCTTAATGACTGTCTCCTTCAGTAAGTTCCATCCATCCATCCATCCATCCATCCATCCATCCATCCATCCAAAGAATATATTTTTAGTATTCGTTATGTGCTCAGCACTGCTCTAGGTACTGGGAATAGAGCAATGAAGAAGAAAAAAAAAAGCCCTGCCCTAATGGAACTTATATTTGACTTGGAGAAACAGACTACATATCATATATATGTTTTTATTTATATACAGCATCAAGTAGTGGTAAGTACAGGAGTTAAAGAAGCAGGGTAACAGGACAAAGAGTGGCATGAGCTTCAGAAGCTACAGTACTATCTTGGCTCAGATTACATGGTACTCCCAAGTGAAGAAACTTCATTTTTCCTCTTGGTATTGTGGCATAAACAACCAAAAGTACCAGGTGCAAAAATTGTGACTTTTGTTGAATTGACTTGTTCTAGTTCTTCATGTAGTATATGAGAGGTCTTTTTTGGACCACTATTGTACTTTCTAGAAATTTTAATGAAGTCTTGCCAGCCACCTTTTCCACCTACATTCCGTAACTGAAAAATTCTTGGCAAACTGCCAATCTTATTTACTTCATCTTCTTATTGTGCCTTGTCTATATCATAATTGGAATCTTGGAGAAATTTGGCAATTACAGAGTCAACACTTTCACCTGTGTATCCAGCCATCTATTTGACTGTGACAACAAGACACATCTCTCTACAAGGAAGTAAGCAAAGCAGTAATGAGTCACTCAGTGTACAAATACAAACATTGCAGCTAGACATCTCTGATTCCCTCCCTGGCTCCCTAGAACCGTTTCTTTCTCTTTTTTTTTTGGAAGTCAACATAATTCTTTATTTCTCTGGGGGTATTTTATAAAGTTACCAGATCAAGAAAATGTATACCTGGGCTTCACTTGAGGCTGAGGTGATTTAATATAGATTGGGTGATAATACAATTAGGTGGATTTATAACTGGTTCAATTATCATAAGCAAACTGTGGCAGTTAATAGAAGATTATCAACCTAAAGAGACCATTCTAGAAACAGTATAGTATAATGATTACAAATTAGGCCTCTGGAGCCCAACTATCACAGTTTGAATTTTGGCTCAACCACTTATTGGCTGTCTGACTTGGGGCAAGTTACTTTTCTTTGCTTCAGCTTTCTTATCTGAAATGAGGATGATAATAACAGTGTGGTAAGGATTTGATAGCTTGGACTTGTTTAAAGCACACTGTAAGGAAGCCTTGTATACTTCAATAGTTGGATCATGAATTTACTAAAGTATAAAAACGTTTACTGATCAAGCAGTAAATTATGTGAAACTGGGAAACTAAGAAATTCTTTGGGAGACAGAAGCTTGACAAGCTGCAACAATGGGCCAAATCTAGTTAAGTGGAAACTTCACAGGGTCTATCACTCAGGTTCTTTGGGTAGGCATGGAAAAGGCACTCTATTTACTAATCTCATTAGGTTGTAGCCAGTGAAGGAGACATAATTCCCCAAATGGAAATGAAAATGCTATCACAATAAATAAACAAATGCAACAACAGCTGCAGGGCACCCAAATAGATGACAGTGTCTGCTACCCAGGGATACATGGAAGGTTGAAAGTGAAAACCATGGAAATACAAGATCAGAAAATGTGGTTTGACAGCTTCACAAAGAAACACTACATCGGAATTCGTGAACAGTCAGTTCAAATAGAGTCAGAACTGGCAGTGCCTACAAAACAAACCAAATAAGATGAGCTGACGGGACACTGACAGATGTGCTCTTTGCTTCTGCCTACTGGTAGGCTGGTTCATCTTTCCCTGATCCCTATTTATTATTTTAACCTCAAGAAAAAACAGAGGAGTAGATGCAACTTTGCAAAGGAGGAAAATACGTAGGGGGATGTCTTTGGTGCACTCAGAAGAGGAAATAAAGCTGATGCACAATGAAAAGTGGATGGACGTGGGGAAAGGAGGTGGTAAAATGTGTCTGCAGTACCCTCTTTAGGCTGTAAGTACCAGAGGTAGGAGGCATCTTTGGGCTCTAGAGGGAACCGACTCCCATGGTTAGGCCGAGATGCTGAGCTGGCACTTCTACATTGCCCTCAGCTCTCATGTAGCCCTGTATGTATGCCCTTGAAGGGGTCATAGCCCTGACTGACCCAATGTTCACTTGATAAAATCTTTGGATATATTGGATGAAATATAATATATTATTAAAATGAATTTCACATGTTTCTTTTTAAATGTGGCTTCCAGGAAATATAAAATTACACATGTGGTTTGCATTTGTGGTTCGAATTATATTTCTATTGGACAGTGCTGCTCTAGGGGAAATGGGAAAGTGAGAAAATTTGAAAGATTTAGTCATTTAAAAAGAAATTGAGTAACCCTAAAGACACTGTTTCAGTCACTGGCTCCAAGTCAGTTTACCAGATTGGACTAACAAACAAATCAGCATACTCAATTCTATTCCCGAGTCTTCACTGTTGACTGTTTTTGTACAAATCAGAAGCCACTCTATTCTTCAGTTCTTTCCCTGTCGGTCACCTGGAGTTTGATAAAAATGACCTGTTTTGAGCTTGTAAGAGGAATACATGCTGCGATTGAATGTGATGCACTTTCTAACCTTGATCCAGGAAAAGGGATCCTTGGTGCTCCAGGCATTGATTGATCCGGAATAATGAAGTCTGGCCAGCTTTGGGGCCCACTGTCCTTTGCCCAAGAAAGGGGAGAGAGATTAGATTCAGCTGTGTTGGTCCTAGACACTTAGGAATAAAATTGCTCTCTCTCTTCTTTTAAGATTTTATTTATTTATTTATTTATTTATTTATTTATTTAGGGTGGGCACATGCATAGGGGGCGGTGGGGCTGGGGGAGGGGCAGAGGAAGAGGGACAAGCAGACTCCCTGCTGAACACAGAGCCTGACTCACAGGTGCTCCATCCCAGGACCCTGAGGTCATGACCTGAGCCGAAATCAAGAGTCAGTTAACAGACTGGGCCACCCATGTGCCCCTAAAATTGCTCTCTTGAGAAAGCCTGAGCCTAGCTGTGGAGAAGATAAAGGCAAAAGGACTGTAGTATTTTATTTTCTAAACTTAATAATTTTGTTTATTGTTAGTACCTCTAATTAGGTGACACTGGAATGTGTTACCAGTACTACAAAATGCTATCATTATTTCCTCATTACACAATGTATGTTCCTTGTAGAAAAGTTAGAAAATGAAAAACAAAACATAAGTAAAAATGGAAGTTAAAAAAATCATCCTTTTGCCTAGAGAAAAACAATACTATTTTGGTATATAAGTCTCAAGCCCTGTTTTCTTTTCTTTTTTAAAAGATTTTTTTATTTATTTGAGAGCGAGAGAGAGCGCATGAGCGGGATGAGGGGCAGGGGGAGAAGCAGACTCCCTGCAGAGCAGGGCCCGTGTGGGGCTCGATCTCAGGACCCTGGGATCATGACCTGAGCTGAAGGCAGATGCTTCACCAACTGAGCCACCCAGGCGTCCCATCAGGCCTTGTTTTCAAAGGGCATTTTGTTCCCTCTAACACAGGGGTTGACAAAACTTTTTCTGTAAACGGCCAGAGAGTAAATAATTTAGGCTTCGCAGATCATCTGGTTTCAGCTACTTAACTGTTGTTGTAGAGCAAAAGCAGCCATAGAGAACTGTAAGTGTATGTGTCAATACAAGATTTTATTTACAGACACTGAAATTTGAATTTCACATAATTTTCACATGTCATCAAACATTCTTCTTCTTTTTTCCCCAATCATTTAAAACTAGAAAAGTAATTCTTAGTTTGAAGGCTATATAAAAACAGGCCATAGTTTGCTCACTGTTGCTCTAAGACAATATTTGAGAGCTGTCTATAGATCCTATCCAAGCTTTACTATTACTGCTCATAGAAAAGTATAGCTTCTTGCCACATTGAAGACAATGGACTCAAGGGGAGCACTAGGGAATGCCGGGTAGGACATTCAAGGAGGTGGTAATGAGAAGTGATAGTAGCTTCAACAGTAGGAATCAGAGAAGAGAAAATGGATTTAAGAGGCACTTACGGAGTAGAATAATAGAAGCACGGAGATGGATGGGTCATCCAAATCTCTCCAACAGAAATAAAGAAGATATAATCAGCCCAGTTCTTGGAGACAAAATAATGGTATTTACCATATTGTCCTGAAGCTGTAATCTGAAAATCTCTAATGCGTCCAGAAGCCATTCCCAGTGGAGTCTGACACTCTGAAATCAAAGGAGAGGGGCATGACAACTAGCAGCTTCACAAACGGTCAATATGTTTTATTGTTTACTATGTGCTGAGAACTGTACTGAATATTTTATTGTACTATCCATGTCATTTAATTCACTCTAACAGGCAGGTGCTAGAACCATCCACATTCTGCAGCTGAGGAACTAAGTAAACCACTGATCGTCTTACTTGTTTAGGGTTAGATCTCGAACTCTTCCAAGCCATATTTGTAAGTTATCTTTGGTAATTGAACCAAAATTCAGTTTTCGATTTTGCTCTTGGAGATCTTGGAGCTTCACGACGTCGTGAGAATGAAGCTATGTTTTAGCACCAGTTTGTTAAATATTTAGAGCTTCACGTTCAAAGTGATCAAAGCTTCAAATATATCTGTCCTTCCCTGAGGACTGTGATGATTTCTACCAGCAATATTCATTGTAGATTTGGTAATGACTGTGAGCTTGTATTTATTTCTTGACAAAAGCAACCATCCTAGGAAGGAGGAAAGCTGTACAGAAATAGGTTGAGTAGCTCACAGTGCTACTTACTCTTGCTGTACACCAGAAACAGAGTGCTCATCCCAGCCTGCAGGTGCTCGCCAATAAGGCATTCTATCCGCCAGATTCCAACTTTGGATGGTAGCATTTCCACGGTCTCAAAAACACCTTATCAAAAACAAAAGGAACAAAAATTATTTCTTTTTACTAAACAAATGAGCCCAAGATACATTGGTTTATGTAGAACATCAAAGGAAATCTACCTAAGTCAGTTCTACCACTCTTGGACCCCTCAAAGCCAAAGTGCTTGCTATGTGACCCCCCCCCCCAGTTGGGAGGTACTGGGGATGGACTTCTGATAGCTCCCACCCCTGGAAAATGGGAGAGACAGGGTGGTGGCATGCTTTGGTGGGGGAGGCAGGAGAAAGCCACTGCATTCTCACGATTTTTCAGAGCCAAACGTGGTTTTTTTTTTTTCCCCATTGACCAGATGTGAGGGAAGTCAGGGTGAGGTCCTTGTGGACATCGTCTACTAGGGCTGCTGTGAGGGCTAAAGTAACCCCAGAAGCAAGAAGCTAGAGGGCAATACTGAGGGGCTGAGGAGTGAGTCACAAGTGACCACCTAGAATAAAGGTGACAGTTGTAAGTAGATAAAAACTGTCCTATCATTTAACCTTTACCATTTCCATACTGGAGTTCAAAGCAGCAGCCAGGAAGGGGTTGGTGGGGACACACAATAAACATGAGGTAGAGGAAAAGAGGACTCAACCACAAAGGAAGTAAATGTAGACATCTTGAAGTGGACATTGTGATTCTGGATCTGAACTATATTTGCGATGTAAAGTGACTGCAGGACTGTTTATTACTTAAGAGCGAGCCAAAAAGTCACTGAACTTATTGGAATTTTTACACAGAAACAGGGGAAGTCTGCTCCCACTACTAAACTGGTTTTAAAGGGACAGTGGAGGGCTAAAATAAAGCTGTGTTTTGATCAACATTTTGAGTACTGCTTAATCAATATACTGGTTACAGACATAAATCACTCTGGAGAACTACTAGTGCCAAGTGGGATTTGAGATGGGGGAAAAATCCACTTTTCCCAGGCAAGTGCCGCAACATTAATTATGCATTTATTCTGTTCTATTTCCTTTATAACACATTATCTGTATCTGAAATTATCATGTTTATTGGCTAATTTATTTATTATGTCTCTGTAGGGTTAAGTTAGTTGAAAAAGTAAGCTACCTGAGATCAGGGAGTTTGTCTGCTTTGTTCACGGATTGCTAGACCATTTAAAGCACTCAATAAGTACAGTAGGTAGAAAAAAAGCATAAATTAGCTCATACCTGGATAGAGGTTGTAGACTGCCATTTTATATTCCTCTTTTTTCCGTACAGTGAACACATGTCCACTGAAATGAATAGAATGGATGTTTTCATTGCTGCCCATGCTGAGCAGATACCATCGAATCTTTTGATCCTGAGCCATTACTAAGCCAGGTAGTGTATCCATCACATAGCCATTGATTGCTGGAGGAGAACACAGAAAAGGCTGTTGAAATCTATTACAGAAGTTTCTTTCCCTCTGTTCCAGTAAAAAATATTGATTCCTATGAGGATTCCACTCCCATATACTCTCAATTCATACACTGTCCAAGCCTCAGGCTCCAGGCTCCTTTGTTGTACTGCATACTGCATTCCACACTGAGTAATAATTGGCTGTGGGATATATTACCATGGAAGCGGTAATTTTCTTTAAGACTGGGATCCTCCTTCTGGATATTGCAAGGAGCTCTGCAGTTCCTTTCCAGGTTTTCAGTGAAGTACCAGCTCTTAGTCTCATCAAAAATAGTGAAAAACAGAGCAAATTCCTGCACTGTCACTTGTCTCCCATGAGCAGAGTTCAGTGTGTTACTGCGGCAGATCAGAAGGGGTCCAATCAAGCCTGAGTGCACATCTTTCTCCTGAGAGAGAAGACATCAATCCTATGAGTATGAGCTCCCTCACCTATGAACCAGTGTAGATTTCTTATCAACTTTTATGCTGCTCCAACCCACTCCTTATCTTCCCATAGTACAATTCATCCTCTTTAGTAGATTCCAGAATGATAGTTCCCAAACACAAATATGATGGCACCTCCCTACTGAAAGCTTCCCATGAAGCTTACAATAAGTAGTAAAATTCTTCGCAGATAACACAAAGTCCACTTCTTTTAAACCAGCAAGTGGCCAGTGCAATGTACACCTGCTTACCAGATCAACATCAGAAAAATAAGCCCAGGCTTTGCAGTCAAACTCATCTTTAGTGGGTGCCATATGATGTTGCACTGTCCAAAAGTAAATTTTTGTTTCATTAGGGTTGACAAACTTTCTTCTAGGTTCTGCTCCTTGCCTCTGATCTTCCTCATAAGAAATAAGGCTAGAATAGAAGGAGTAAGGACGAGAGGCTTGGTTTTTGAAAGTCACCTGCAGAGAAAATTCGAGCATCATGTTTTAGGATCATATAAAGTCCTTAGCTTAGGGTTTACATCCCTAATAGTAATGCCTATTTTGGGGTTTATCCAAGTTCTTAATACCCAAAGGAAGTGGTACAGAGGACGGGTGTTGTCAGGACCCAAACCTAAGGATCTATCTATGGAAGAAACTGAGGAATTTTTGAACTCTAAAATCTTTAAAGTATGAACTCAAAGTTGCAAAAGAGAAAATTCCTAAATACTTAAAAGCAATTTCAAAGTAAAAGGGAAAATATCACCCCAGGGGTTTTAAGAGACCATAAGCCCAAGAATTAATACATATGGTTCTTAGGACAAATTCCAGGACGAATGTGTATGATCTTTATAAAGACTTCAGATTTCAAAAAATTATACCTTTCATAGGACATATGTAAACGAAAATAAGAATCGAAACAGAAAAAGAATTGCTCACAATCCCATAATTTTAGATCCTTCTATATCCTTAATGTAAATAATCAATTGGGCCAATGGATGACTATTTTTGGAAAAGAATAAAACTGCTTTCATTTTTGGCTCACACAATGCACCAAAATAATTTCTAGTCTACAGGAATTACTTATGGATTAAAAGGTTAAATGTTAAGCAACTAAATTAAAAAAAATTGAAGAAAGTGTTAAGTGACTTTAATAAAAAAATCTTTGTATAGGGAAGGATTTTTATAAACATAAAAGCTATGTGTGATAAAGGAAAGATTCATGAGTTACTACCAATAATTCAAACCTGTTTTATTTCAAAAACCACTATAAATACAACTAAAAGGTGACAAACTTGGAAAAAGATATAGTATATAAGCTAATATGAATTGATAAGAAAAGTACTCCCTCCAAAAAGGTAAAATGTGCAAAGGACATTAACAGATAATTCATTGGAAAAAGTCTTAAAATGTTCATGTACATTGCACTTCTGAAATTTTGTCCTAGGAAAAGGGTTGTGATTGCAGCATTACTGAACTAGCGAAAACATAACAAACTATTTAAAAGGTTGTTCAAAGTAAATGGCTAAGTAAACCATAAATTCACATAATAGACTATCATGTCATCATTTAAAAAAGATATTTAGAAAGTCTTTCCAACGACATAAGAAATATTTACAATATGTTCTTTCATCAAAAAAGAAGAGGTAGAGGGGTGCCTCGGTGGCACAGTCGGTTAAGCCTCTGACAATTGGTTTTGGCTCAGGTTGTGATCTTGGGGTTGTGGGATTCAGCTTTGCATTGGGATTCTCTATCCCTCTCCCTCTGCCCCTCCCAGTCTTGCTCTCTCTTTCTCTCTAATATAAGTAAATAAATCTTTAAAAAAAAGAAGAGGTAAAATTACACATTGTATAATTTTGAACACATAAAGAGAAGAATACATAGGACAAAGAGAACATACACCAAAATGGTAGTTATGGGATTATTTTTCAACTTCTTTATTTTCTATACTTTAAAATTCTTTGAAAGTGAGAATACATTATTTTTATAATCAGAAACAAAAATATACATATAGGATTAATTTTCTTATAACTTCATTGTCCTCAACTCACCATGATATTGTCTTCAACTTCTGCTCTTATATATGGCCCCAAGAGTCCCAAGTGTTCATTTAGTTCTCCACGGTATAAGGGCTGAGTAAAGGATCCATCAGTAAATTCCTGGAAAACCACTTTCTTGAACTGAGGGACATCTCCACCTTGAGCCCTGGGGGTGAAAAAAAGCAGAGGAAAAGCAGTATCTTCATGGACCAGGTAGGCAGAAACACCTCACATTCTTGCCCTCCCTGTATTTGAGACACTTGTCATAGAACTGATGATGAATTGGAGCAGAGAAGGGAAAAGAAGGATTAAAGATAACTTCCAGGTTTCTGATTTGGGCAAACGGATGGATGGTGATGCAATTCACTGAGATGTGCAACCCTGGAGGAAAAGTAGGTGGGGGTATACAGTTTTAAACACGTGGGACATCCATGTAAATTAAATCGGCAAATACAGAGGTTGAGAACTCACAAAAGAGATCTAGATGGAGATCATCCATATCCAGACACTATCCAAATCATGTGAGTAGCTTATTAAAGTTGATGATAATCAATTTTGTTATGTCCTCATCTTATTGGACAACTAAGCACATTTTGTATAGTTAACCACTCCATCTTCCTAACATACTTTCTCTCAGGCTTCACTAGTATGTAAGTTCCATGAAAGCAGAGGTTTTGTCTGTTTTGTCCACTGCTGTATTCTCAGCAGCTGGAACAAGTGCCTGGCACACAGTAGGTGGTCAAAAAATATTTGTTGAATGTTAAATGTATGTAGGACTTAGAAACATACTCTAAATATAAGACAGCCCCAGGGTTCACTCCTTGGACTTCTTTACTTAAAAAAAAATCTTGGCTGGCTCAGTCAGTACAGCCTATGCCTCTTGATCTTAGGGTTGTAAGTTCAAGTCCTACGTTGGGTGTAGAGATTACATAAATAAACAAATAAACAAACTTTAAAAGTTTAAAAATCTGTTAAGGGGTGCCCGGGGGGCTCAGTCGATTAAGCATCTGCCTTCAGCTCAGGTCATGATCCCGGGGTCCTGGGCTCCTTGCTTATGGGGAGCCTGCTTCTCCCTCTCCCTGACACTGTCCCTGCTTGTACTCTCTCTTGCTATCTCTCTCTCTCTGTCAAATAAATAATAAATAAAATCTTTAAAAAAATCTGTTTAAATTGTGAGCTAAAATTATACAATAAAGTACATAAAACATAAATGCTTTTGGTATAAAAATGTAACCACAGTCCAATGACATTCTTCCTCCCCACTAAAGGTAACCCCCATTGTGATGTTTAAAATAATTATTTATTTGCTTTTCTTCATAATTTTACCACTATGTACACTTCCCTAAAAAACACAGTTTAGTTTTGCCTGTTTCTGAAGTATGTAAATGGAAACATATTACATACATTCTTTTGTTTTTGCAGCTATAGTTTGTATTCCATTCTGAGAATATACCAAAATTATGAACATTTGAGTCATTTCTAATTTTTGGTGTTTAAACATAGTCCTGCTCCTGCTATGAATCTCCTTTTTTTCCCCCTATGAACCTTCTTATACACATCTTTGGTGATCGTATATATGCATTTCTTTGGGGCACATATCTGGGAGTGGAATTGCTGATTATACATATGTTCAGCTTTGGTAGCTACTACCATGCTGGTTTCCGAAGTGGCTGCGCCATCTTCCATTTTTGTCAGCAATGTATGACAGTTCCATTTACTCCAAATCTTTACAGGCAGTTGATACTGTGTTTTTACATTTCTGGCCATTCTAGTGGTTGCATAGCAGTGTTTCTGTGGTTTTATTTCACATTTCTCTGATTAATAATGAGGTTGAGCATCTTTTCTTGTGAGTACTAGCTATCTGAATTTCCTGTTTTTGGAATGCCTATCCAAGTTGATGTTGTTGTTGTTGTTATTGTTTGCCAATTTTTCTATTGCATAATCTCTTTTTCTTATTGATTCAAAGGAGTACTCTATACAGTCTTGATATGACTCCTTTTTGGCTTTTTGCACTGCAAATGTCTCACATTCTGTGGATAATCTTCTCATTCTTTTTTTAATATTCTGATGAGCATAAAAAATCAAGATAGTCTCTTATTTTTTCTTTCTAAGAGATTTCTAGTTTTATGCTTACATTTAGACTTACAGCCCAATGTGAGTGGGTTTTTTGTGTGGTCTAAGTTAGGGATCCAATTTAATGTTTTTCCATATGGATGTTAAAATGTCCCAGCACTTTTTAGCACCAGTCTATTTTGTCAAAGCCTCTCAGCTTTTGTTTTTCTAAAAACACCTTTATTTCAACTTCATTTTGAAATGTTTTCTCTGGGTTTAGAATTCCAGGTTAGCATTTTTCTTTCAATATTTTTCATTTTAAAGATATCATTCTGTTACCTTCCAGTATTGTGCTGTCAAATAAGGCAGTGACCAGCTATGTGTGACTATTTAAACTAATTAAACTTAATACAATTAAAATTCAATTCTTCAATCACACTAGTTACATTTCAAGTACTCCATGGCCACATATGACTAGTGGTTACCATTATAGTGAAGATCTAGAACATACCCATCATCACAGAAAGTTCTATTGGACAGCGTTGTTTTAGTAGCTTGATTGAAAAGTCGGCTATCAATCTTGTTCTTATGGAGGTCATGTATATTTTTCCCTCTGGTTTTAATATTTTCTCTTTATTGTTAGTTTTCTTAAGTTTGATTATTTGCCTATGTGCAATTTTCTTTGTATTTAATATACTTTGGGCATACTTAGCTTATTGAATCTGTGACTTGACAGGGTTCATCAGTTTTGGAAAATTTTTAGACATTCAATTTTTTTCCTGTCCCATTTTCTACATGCTCCCCTCTAAGGACTCCAATTATACTTATGCTGTATCATCTGAGAGTGTTTCTTTCACCTGTCTCTTATACTCTTTTCTGTTCTTTTCATTTTTTCTCCTTCCTATGCTTCAGTTTGGATATATTTGCTTGACCCTAATCCTGTCTTTTCTATGTTTAGCCTGAAATTATACTCATCCGATGAATTTTTAATTTTAGATGTTGTATTTTCCAATTTTAGAATGACAATTTGAGTTTTTAAAAATAGTTTCAATTTCCAATTGTAATCCTCCATCTTCTTCTCAGTATGATGAGGGACAGAAGCAGAAAAATGTTACATGGATGGGACTGGAGGAGATAATGCTAAGCGAAATAAATCAAGCAGAGAAAGACAATTATCATATGGTTTCACTCATTTGTGGAACATAAGGAATAGCAGAGAGATCGGTAGAAGGAAGGAAAGAATGAAGGTGGGTAAACAGAAGGGGGAATGAACCACGAGAGACTATGGACTCTGGGAAACAAACTGAGGGTTTCAGAGGGGAGGGGAGTGGGGGATTGGGCTAGCCCAGTGATGGGTATTAAGAAGGGCACGTATTGCATGGATCACTGGGTGTTATATGCAAACAATGAATCATGGAACACTACAGCAAAAACTAATGATGTACTGTTGGTGAATAACATAACATAACATAACATAACATAACATAACATAACATAATAAAAATTTAAAAAAAGAAAACAATGGAAATCACTAATCCCACATCATGATATCAGCACACAAATGCTTTTTAATGCTTGTATTCTATATTTCCAAAAAGGATGATAGAGTGGATTTGAGATGTATAACTTAGTCTGTGTGTGAACGTAATATATTTTAATTAATAAAACATAATGATTTAAAAAAAGAAAAAAAAAAGAAGCAGAAAAATGTTCACCTCTAGCCCGGAAAGCTGACCTATAGCCTGCATAGTTCTGATAAAGATCAAACGTGTGCTGGTTGCTACATTCTTAAAAGGTCTTATGACTGCTGTACATCTCACCAATAGTTCATACTGAGCTGAATGATAAGCACCGGAGAAATCTTGTGACAGTAGTTTTACAAGTAGAAATTTGAAGAAGACATTTATGATCTAATACTTCTTGCACATCCCTGCCCCCTTAAGCCGAAGCATATATTAACCACCAGCTTCATAGAGCAAAAGTGCAGCTATTTCTGCCCATGGGTTCTGTCCCCATGCTATAAAAAATTCACCTTTTTACACTGAAAACATCTCAAGAATTCTTTCTTGACCATTCACTCATGGCCCCACATCAAGTATTGTCAATCTTTTCTCTATTTTCTGTAAAATATTTACAATTATCCCTGTTTCTCAGTCATGGCCCTCCTAGACTTTTGACTGAGAGCTTAGAAAGTCTTTGTTCCCTCAGCCCTTAAGGCATTTCAGCAAAGCCCACCAAGAAAGAAAACAACCAATGATCATCGCTGCAACTAGGTGGTCCTCTCCCACTTAAATTTTAGTTCATCTAATTTTTATTGTTCCACAGCTCTCCAAAGATTTTTAAAATATGGATTTTTAAAGTTTACCTAATTTTATAGTTGTTGCAGCAGGAGTGTTGGCCTGCCATGACCTATTCTCTACCCAGAAGCAGAAGACCCACTACCTTTCTTTTGGTTAATATTTGCAAGGCATGCCATTTTCCATCTTTTTACTTTCAGCCTTTTATACTCTTATGTTTTAGAGCCGTACCTCAGAAACAGCATCTAGTTGTATTTTGTTTTGTTTTAAAAAAGCCCAAATTGGAGTCATTTGCCCCCCCCCGCCCCCCGCAACAGCAAACCAAGACTCACAGTCTCAACCAAACCCAGGAACATGAACTTTTAACAGTCAATCTGAAATTTCCAGATCAGCACGAGTGACGTCATCTGCATGATAAAAATCCTGCTGTTTCCTTCTCTCCAAATAGAAGATGTCCCGGGCTGAAATGACCCTTTTCTTGTGCTAATAACCTTCTTGCCCCACCCTCCTGCCTAGAAAAACCCATTTTGTACCACTTCCCTTTTGTAAAACTCAGAGCATCTCTCTACTTGTTAGATGGGATGCTGCCTGATTCACAATCACTTAATAAACTGATTTATTTGGTTGAATTTTTTTAACAGATTTGGTGGCAGCAATGGGATCCAAAGTGAACCTCTGATGGCATTCAGAAGCAATAAGAAACACAGGTGTGGCACCCCATGAACCCTTTTGAGTTCACTGTCTTTCTTGTGGTTTCCAAGGGTCATTGGTGAGTTCCTCAGTTGATTTCTGCTCTTTTTGTTTTCAAGCTCCTGGTCTAATTGGCTCTCCAGTCTAGGGTTAATGGGTCAGTCTAGACTGACAGGAGACTCTAAGGAAGAGCCAGTCTTCAAATGGAATCCTTTGTATCCAAAGAGTTGAGCAAGCCAACTTCCGGCACACCTACTTGTTTTAAGCATAAGAACTATAGTACCATAAGTTGCACATACTTAGCAATGTGGCAAAGCAAAACCTACAACCAAGTTCTTTGGAGGAATTGGAGACAACTGTTTTTGTCTTGCAAATCTCTGCAGGGTCAAAGGTATGGTTCTAGAAGTTCAAAGTTCATTCGCCCTTTTTGCCAATCCTCCAAACCTCTGCTGATTCCTCTCAAAATGCTTCAAAGGATCAGGAAACTGGAAACAGAATTATCCTGCACTTAGTCTGTGCCTTTGTGATGTAAATTTTCTTTTTTTAAAGATTTTATTTATTTATTTGGCAGAGAGAGAGAGAGAGAGCGCACAAGCAGGGGGAGCAGCAGGCAGAGGGAGAGGAAGCAGCAGGCTCCCATCCCAGGACCCTGGGATCATAACCTGAGCTGAAGGCAGATGCTTAACAAACTGAGCCACCCAGGGACCTCTGTGATGTAAATTTTCTTTCTTTTTCTTTTCTTTTTTTTAATTATGATGATATGTTAGTCACCATACAGTACATCATTAGCTTTTTATGTAGTGTTCCATGATTCATTGTTTGTGTATACTATTTCCATCTTCTCTAGGACCTGAGAGCCATCCTTTGACATGAAAACTTTAGGGAGAAGTATCTCATCAGAAGGAAGAAAAAGGGACAGAGGGTGGTATTTGGAAATTAATCTTAAATGTCCTCTCCATTAATATTAGTAAAAAGAAAAGCTGTAAGATCTTTGTGTTTGTGTGTGTCCATATATTGATATATATGTTGTAAATGTAACATGTTCTTCTACATCTGGATAGTATTGCTAAAATTAATTTGTCAAAATGCTCTATTGGTTTGAAGGCAAGCACTTACAAGGATTGGGCAATCTAAAATTCTTGAAAAGACAGAAACTAACCCAAATGTTTTTCAAGTTCACATCCTCTGGGATAATCTTCAGTCAAGTTGTTTCCATTAAGAAGTAATGATTTTTTTAAAATAAATAGCTTAAGACTGTGACACACAAAGTAACAAACGGCCCACAAAACATTCTCTTCTTCTGAAGGATTTATGATACATTGTTATCATCAACCAGTCTTTTACTATTAAACTTAAATGGTCAATCGAGATAGTTCTGAGACTGATTAAGACTGAGGTGGCAGGTATTAGGGATTATATTCATCTAACTTTTTGAGCAGACTTGGTGACCTTGTTAGCCACAGAAGTCTTTGAGACACCCATTTTATTATACTTGTCAATTCTGTTAAGTCAGAATTCCAGCTGTGCTTCACTAGGTAATAGTTTTGCTTCTCACGGTGTCAAATGTAGTCACTCAGTGGTATTCAGCTGGTATCTGGGCTTATCTGGAGGGTCCAAAATGGCTTCAATCACGTGCCTGATGCCTTGAGGAAGAATAATGGAAAGCTAGACTCGCTGGGACTCTTGACCAGAAGGCCTACACATGACATTTCCAGCATGACAGCACCAGGGTAATCAGATTTCTTATATAGTGGCTGGCTTCTTCCAGAGAGGGCATCACAGGAGAACTAGATGTAAGCTACATGGTATTTTCTGAACCAGCATCACTTCCACCACATCTACAGGTCACAAACTTCTGTTACATTCTATTGGTCACAAATGAGTCCTAATGCCAGGCCAGATCAAGAGGAGGGGAATTACATTTTACCTCTTGAATGGAAGAATGGCAAGGTCATATTGTACAAGAGCATATCGGACAGAACATATTGGGACATCCATTTTTGGAAAATACAGTTGGCCATAGTCTTATTATTTCTTGTATTTTCCATTAAAAAAATCTCTGCATGCTGCATTCCATACTATTTCATTTTACTTACCTATTAGTTCACCAATTCTTTCTACATGATGCATAAGTGTTTTAATAACTGTATATGATTCCTAGATCTTAAGTCTCTGAGTTTGTTTTGGCTCTCTATTGTTTCTGTGGCTTATCTATTTTTTTCATTTTGTTTTGTACCCTGTATCTTTGTGTTCTGGACATTGTATCTGAAATATTTGTGAAAATAAGTTGAGGCCTAAGATGTTGAGAGGTTTTATGTTTTCTTCTGCCAGATGTCTGCAGGCACTGCCAACCCAAGACTTGCATAAATTATGATTAAGAATAGGGGCACCTGGGTGGCACAGCGGTTAAGCGTCTGCTTTCGGCTCAGGGCGTGATCCCGGCGTTATGGGATCGAGCCCCACATCAGGCTCCTCCGCTATGAGCCTGCTTCTTCCTCTCCCACTCCCTCTGCTTATGTTCCCTCTCTTGCTGGCTGTCTCTCTCTCTGTCGAATAAATAAATAAAATCTTTTTAAAAAATTATGATTAAGAATAGAAATTTGCATGTCAATGAAGTGAGTTAACTGGTTTACTGTTACCTTGAGGATCTAGACCTTTGGGGACCCAGCTTAAAGTGGGCATGGTTAAGAAACAACAATTGCTGGAGAGGATGTGGAGAAAGGGGATCCCTCTTACATTGTTGGTGGGAATGCAAGTTGGTACAGCCACTCTGGAAAACAGTGTGGAGGTCCCTTAAAAAGTTAAAAATTGAGCTACCCTATGACCCAGCCATTGCACTACTGGGTATTTACCCCAAAGATACAGACGTAGTGAAGAGAAGGGCCATATGCACCCCAATGTTCATAGCAGCATTGTCCACAATAGCTAAATCGTGGAAGGAGCCGAGATGTCCTTCCACAGATGACTGGATTAAGAAGTTGTGGTCCATGTATACAATGGAATATTACTCTGCTATCAGAAAGAACGAGTTCTCAACATTTGCTGCAACATGGACGGCACTGGAGGAGATAATGCTAAGTGAAATAAGTCAAGCAGAGAAAGAAAATTATTATATGGTTTCTCTCATCTATGGAACATAAGAACTAGGAAGATCGGTAGGGGAAGAAAGGGATAAAGAAAGGGGGGGGTAATCAGAAGGGGGAATGAAGCATGAGAGACTATGGACTCTGAGAAACAAACTGAGGGCCTCAGAGGGGAGGGGGGTGGGGGAATGGGATAGACCGGTGATGGGTAGTAAGGAGGGCATGTATTGCATGGTGCGCTGGGTGTTATACACAACTAATGAATCATCGAACTTTACATCAGAAACCAGGGATGTACTGTATGGTGACTAACATAATATAATAAAAAACATTAAAAAAATAAAGTGGGCATGGTTTACATCTACTTTTACTTTCCTGATAATACCAACAAGTCTTCTTTGAATGCTGTCAATATGCTTATAACTCCCAAGTTTATTCATCTTTAGCATGGACCTCTTCCTTGGACTCCAGACTCATATCCAACTGACTACTCAACATCTCAAACTAAATATGTTCAAAACAGATCCTCAAGTATTTCCTCAAATGAATCTGTTCTACTTCAAGCCTTCCACATCTCATTAAATGTCACCATCATCCACCTAGTTGCTTAGGAAAAAAACTAAAAATCTTCTTTGAGTCCTTTCTCCCTATTCCCCCCACATTCAATCTAATAGCAAATCCCTCAAATTATACACATCTTTCCATTTCTTTTGATTTTTACCACCACTATTTTGGTCTAAATAATCTGTCTTCTCTTATCTGGATGATTACAGTCACCTCTTAACTGGTCTCCCTGTCCATGGAACTTGTGTTACCATTTAGTTGGTACTCTCTGGAGTTCAGACATACATAAAAGACCTGCTCTTGCCTCCCTACATCCATCATTTACTAATTCATTCAACAGATATTTGAGTATCTATCACATGCCAGGCACTGTTTAAGGTTCTGGGGATATACCATTGAACAACACCTTTAAAATTTATGTTCTCAATGAACTTACTTTCTTGTTGGGGAACATAGACAATAGACAAGTAAATGTATAATATTTCAGGTGCTAGTAAGTTCACTGAAAAAGTGTGGTAGGAGCTATATGTATATACAGTGTTCAGGGAAAGCCTCACTGATAAAATGAAACTTGAGCAGCAACCAGTTAGAAGTGAAAGAATGAATAGTAGGATATCAGAGGACAGGACATGAAGTGCAAAGGCCTATAGAAAGGTATACATTTGTTGGGGCGCCTGGGTGGCGCAGTCGTTAAGCGCCTGCCTTCCGCTCAGGGCGTGATCCCGGCGTTCCGGGATCGAGTCCCACATCGGGTTCCTCGGCTGGGAGCCTGCTTCTTCCTCTCCCACTCCCCCTGCTGTGTTCCCTCTCTCGCTGGCTGTCTCTCTGTCACATAAATGAATAAAATCTTAAAAAAAAAAAAGGTATACATTTGTTGCATTTGAGGAAGAGCAATGAAGCCAGTGTGGCTGGAAGAGAGTGAGCAGGAAACAACGGTAGGAGATGAGATCAGAGACGTTTCAGAGGGTCAAATCTCAGAAACTTGAAGGCCACGGTGAGGGCTTTGGGATTCACTAAGGGTGAGAAGGGAATCTACTGGGAGGTTTGGAGCAGAGAACAATAATCAAATTACAATTTGAAAATTTGCTTTAGCTGCTGTGTTGAGAAAGGGCCAGGCTGGAAGCTGCAAGTCTAGTTAAGAGGCTATTACAATCATTTGGGTGAGTGTTGAGGATGGTTTAGACTAGAATGGTGGCCACTGAGATGGAGAGAAGTAGCTGGATTCTTTTCCACTTATTCTTTCTTTAAACCACTCCAAAAAGTCTTTTATCTCTATTTTTCAAGGTCACTGTTGGTCTTTACATTACTAATTCTCAGTCCTCATCTTAGTTGAACGCTCAGTAGTATTTGATAGTTAATTATTTGATCCTTGATGTGTGTTCATACCTGGTCTCTCTGACAACAATTTTCCCTCATTTTTCTACTAACCTCACTGCCAATCTTTCTCTGTCAACTTCATTGGTTCTTTATCTCCCTGACCTTTAAAGGTTAGAGTGCTCTGGGTATTAGTTCTTTAAACTCTCCTCTTTTCTGTTTATACTCATTCTCATGATGATCTACTCTTCCAGGGATAAAATCCAGTTGTATATCTCCATCTCAGATATCCTCCTTGAACTTGAGATTCACATATATACTCCCTACTTTACCATGTACAAAACAGTCTCTTAATTTCTGCCCCTTTCCAAAACCTGCTGTTTGTCCAGCCTTTTCCATGGCAGTCAATGACCGTTCCTTCTTTGTAGTTACTCAGACTCTAAACACTGAAGTTATTCCTAATTCATCTTTTTATCTCACAACCACATCTAATCCATCAAAGAATCCAATTAGTTTTAATTTCAAAAAACAACCAGAATTTGATTATGAACTGAGTATTAGATAAGATGAAAATGCATTGTAATGTAAAGTTGGAGATGGTTGACTAGGAAACTGGAGAGGTTGGCCTTAGGTGCATAGTCTATTTATTGTCATAAGCATGAAGACAGTATATGGTTACAGAGGTCAATAAATGTGTTGGAAGTCTGGAGGTTCACTGTACAAGCATTAGCTATGAATGAGAAGGGCTGTTGGAGAATGGGTAAAAGGCATTGGAGATTTAAGGAAAGAGTAGAAAACGTAAAATAGGGGTCCAGGGCAGTAGGAAAGTCAGTAGATTAGGGAAATATTCTATAGTTGCTATGCAGCAATAAGGGCCCATTTGAGGTAGAAAGCGAGGTCAGAAAGTGACAATGAGTAATGAAGAGGGCACCTAACCTTCCTCTAGGACCTCTATTATCTGATCACTACTCAACTTCACTTGTCTCCCATAAACCCCTCCCCCCAGTTTTCACTGTGCTCCAGTCATACTGGTCCTTTTTGGTTCCTCGGATTAGTTCCATTCACAGGGCCTATGTATTTCCTATTACCTCTGCCTGGAAACATCACTCAGAGCTCCATCAGCTGTCCTCTTATCATCATTTAGGTCTCAATTCCACAAGGAGGATTTCTCTGACCACCACAGCTAAAGTAACATCTCCAGGCACTCTCTATCATATTATTTGATTCTGTCTTTTGAATAGCACCATCAAGATTTCCCTATTTATTTTTCTACTAATTATCTCTTGCTCTTCCCAAATGAATGTAAGCTGCTTCTTTACTGTACCCCAGTGTGTACAAATGTGTCTGGCATATAGTAGATGCTCAATAAAAATTATTTGTTGACTGACTGACTCTCCTTAAGTTTATTTTATTTTATAAAAGATTGTATTTATTTGACAGAGAGAGAGAGAGACAGCCAGTGAGAGAGGGAACACAAGCAGGGGAAGTGGGAGAAAAAAGCAGGCTCCCAGCGGAGCAGGGAGCCCTGCAGAGCTCGATCCCAGGACCCCAGGATCACGCCTTGAGCCGGAGGCAGACGCTTAACGACTGAGCCACCCAGGCGCCCCTATTTTATTTTATTTTTTAAAAGATTTTATTTATTTGTCAGAGAGAGAGAGAGAGAGAGAGCACAAGCAGGGGGAGCAGTAGGCGGCGGGAGAAGCAGGCTCCCTGCTGAGCAAGGAGCCCAATGCAGGACTCAATCCCAGGACCCTGGGATCATGACCTGAGCTGAAGGCAGCTGCTTAACTGACTGAGCCACCCAGGTATCCCTCTCCCTAAGTTTATCTTCCAAATTTCTCTGTACTTTTTATTCCTTGCCCAACTTCCCTCTGCTCCCTAACAATCACATCCTCCCACTTTGCTTCCTGTATCCCCAGTACCATGGAAATCAACTTACCCTGAATCTTCAACCTCTTTATCACACACTTCACTTCTTCCTCCTGCCTCTCTTAGCACCTTTTCACAAGACTAAGATGACTACTGCAGCTCATAAGGTTGATAGGTGAGGTTGACTTTCTTCCTGCTCCCCATTGATGCTTCTTGACCCTGATTCCTGTACCCTTCTGTAAGCCCCTTTTCTCCTCCATCTCACTAGAGTAAGAGTTTCATGCCTTCTGGATTTATCATCCTCTAATTCTCATTGTTGGTGTCATCATCTAACCTACTATTTACTCCTTAGCTTCATCTAGACTTTGCTACCTGGATCTCAGGGTTCTTCCTTTATAAGCAATCTTTGGAGTCTCATTCCTGCAGATAAGCTGTGCCTTTTCTATTATTTCAGCACCTGGTAAAGTCAAATGTTGCAATAGCATGACAGAGGAATAATCAATGTACCCATACCTGTTTCTTAGTACACAGGGAGATCTACTCACCCATAATCCCAGAGACGCTCCACTGCAGCAATGAAATAGTGTCGTGTTCTCTTTTGAAAGCTGCGGAGACCCTGATTTTCATCTTCGCCATAGATGTCGAAATCTTCTCTCTTCATTTCAATTAAGAAGGTGTCATCATACTCAAATTTGTCTTCCTCTGGCTGAAGAGTACTAAGGGTTATTTCCCTTTGATGGCGTTTTGAGACTGGTGGGTTCTGAGAGCACAACCTTCCAGTCTCTCCTTGCTTTGCCCAGGTGGCTTCTCTTTGGGGCTTATCTTGTCCTTCATTTATTGCTGCCATTGAATGATTATTTTCACAAGGGCCCAGGGGCAAAATGGTGTCCTTTCTCTCAAAAGCTGTGTTTTTCTGTGACTTCTTGTGGGATTTCCACTCTTCTCTTGGTATCTGGGTAGCAGAGTGGTTATCCCAACCAAGGGGACCCAGCAGCTTGGAGGGAATCTTCTCAGAGCTTTCTGTTGCCCATTTCAGAAAGGGTACTTTTCCAGGTCTATTTGTTTTATTCAATTTAACAGGTTCCTGTGTTTTCTGAAGAAAGATCTTTTCCATGAGATCCGGGTGGCCAGGAGAATCATTGATAGTCTTTGTAGGGGGAGAGTCTTGATGAACATGAACTTTAGGAAGTAATTCAACTTTGCCAGATGTTTTAGACAAGCCTGGTTTCAAGAGAACAGTGTTTTCAAATTTCTTGTACGTGGGTTGGTTTGTGGCACTCTTCCCCATGGAGCTGAACTTTCCTTGACCTCCAATCATTTCTAAGGTTAGGAAGGCTAAAGAAAGGTTATTTCTTTTGGCTTCTTGTAAGAAATGACTGCTTTCTTGGACCCCAGAACTCCTCTCCCTAAAGGTATAATTACAGGCTGATGCTAAAAGATGAGAGTTGTCCTCTTGGGATGGGATCTTGGTCATATCTGTATGTCTAATTGATGGAAATGCTGATACTTTTGTAATGGGTAATGCAGAGTCATTCATTTGAATGAGGCCATGATTCCTCATAGAACAATCTGATAGGAGGGACTGAGTAATGGCTCTTTTTTCTTTCTCATTGTACTCTATCTGTGTGAGGGTGCCCTGGGTCAAATAGTTCATGTTTTTGGACCACTGGGTTGAGGTGTCATTCAAAATTACCCACCTTTCAAACTTTATTTCTTCTAGTGAGAGTCTGGGTTGTTTCAAAGCCCTCTTACCACGTTGAGTGGTAAGATGCTGACTTGGATTAGGAGACATCCTTGCAGTACTTGGAAACCTCTCTACCATTTGCTTTGTTTGATTTCCAAGGCCTTCCAAGTTTGCTTCTTCCCTTATTTTTGAGAAATTGGCCATGTGAATCCCTTCTCTATGTGCTGAATCATTTAATGACCCGGTGTCTTGAAGTACTGAAGTATATTGCTGCTCTTCTAAACCTTCTATATTTTGCTTAGTGCTTAGTAAGAAAAGATTCTTCAGGAAATTCTTAGTACCAATCACTGTATATACCCGAGGCAAAACCACATTCTCTTGGGTTAATTTTTCCTTTCTTTCTCTCTCTTCCTGAGATTTTTTTCCTTGATTATATGTGTCATTTTCTTGGACATTAGCCAAGTTAGTAAAAAATATGCTCTTGCTGTTTGGAAAAATCATCTCTTTGAGTCCTGTGTCCTTTGTAAATTCATCCTCTCCTACTACCACCTTCTCCTCTGACAAAAAATTCTGATCTTTCACAGACTTTTCTGACCCTAAAGATGTTAATTGCTTTGGACTGGGCCTTTGATTAGAGCTTAGGGAGTTCTTGCCATGGGTCCTTTTTATCCAATTTGCTGAATCTGGCAAGAACAGTATTTTGAAGAATGATAGATCTGGATTTTCTGTACCTAGTGGCACTGGGCCCTCATTTTTTTGGTGGGCCATTTCCACATTTTTTGATGAAGTAGTTTTATTTGACACCTGATTTAGCTCCAAAACTGTAATATTTCTGTCCATAAATGTTTCATTATGAATCAAAGAAATCACTTCTTGAAACTCAGTATTACTTTCTATAGTATCTTGCCAGACTGATGTATTGTTCTCAATAAATAATGTTGGGACATCAACATGAGTCTTTCTATTAGTTGTTGAGTTAACTGATGTCTTGTTTGTCTTTACCAAAGAGATATTAACTTTGAATAAAGCACTACCTTTGATTAATGAAGCAGGTCCATGAACTCCTTCTTCTTTAAATAACCTATTACTCTCAATTGATAATACATTTTCACCCAGTGAACTTTCTTGAGTATTCATTAAAGCTGCTTCTAACAACTTGGAATTATTATCTCCTTCACTCAAGCCCAAAGGTACACTGGACTGAATCAGGTGAGATGAATTTTTGTCAAATATAATGGTTCCTAAATGACTATTAAAGTGAACTGACATATTTGGGGGTTCTAAGGAACCTGTCTCTTCAGTACCTGCTGCCAACTTGTCTGATGGAACTGTTGGTGAAGTCATTAGACTGTTTGATGAACTAGACATTTTTAAATCAAGTTTATTCAACTCTACTGTTATAGTTGTCCCCAAATTCTCATTTAATCTTAATTGCAGTTCTGGCTCAGGAGTAAATACTCTGTCCCCACTGTGATGGAGCTCTGGTCTGAGATGTGCCACTTCAGATGGGCCCTTGTTTCCTTCTATTGCTCCAAGTAAATGATCATCAGCTTCATGTGTGGCTTCTTGGAGATCAGATAAGAATACATGTGGAGTAGGATTCTGTCCCAACAGCATCAACAAATCACTAGAGGAGACACTTTGTGCTTTAAGCAGCTGTGCTCTTTCTGCAGACTGAGGTTCAATCTTCTCTATGTGATTTTCTGGAGTTGTGGTGGCTTTCAATTGCTTTTGCTTAGTGCTAGGATGCCTTGAATTCTGGGAGAAGCTTCTGGGTGCAATGACATTGTTTTCATTCAGCAGGGAAGTTGGAATATCTTCATATGTGTCCTCATAATAATCACCAATGTTCCTGTTACAACTAGAAACCTTCAGTAAGGCTGTCATCCCTCTGTTCCGAAAGTCTGAGTTATGGCACCCCAGAACCCACAGACCTAGAGATGAGGAAGAATAAGACTCTGGTTACTTACAACCCAGGCCCCAAAAAAGTTCTGTATTAGTGGTTCTCTTCTATTCCCAGATAATGAAAAAATACTAGTCAGTACCATTGTATTACAGGTCATCAGGTTAAATCCCTGGCACATAAATAGTCCAACAATGGTAGGAAAGTGGTTTTTGCATTGCTGCTATTGTGGTATATCTGTCTGTAATCACAAGAAAGCCTGTGATTAAAAATGAATAGATATTGAGAAAAAAATGGAGAAATGTAATTAACATACACAGTAGTAGAGAGTCTTTTTAAAAAAGATTTTAATTGTTTATTTGAGAGAGAGAGAGAGCACGAGCATGGGCTTGGCGGGGAGGGGCAGAGGGAGAGGGAGAAGCAGACTCTCTGCAAGCAGGGAGCCCAATGCGGGGCTCAATCCCCGGACCCTGAGACCATGACCTGAGCTGAAGGCAGACATTTAACCAATGGAACCACCCAGGCGTTCCCCAATAGTGGAGAGTGTTAATAGTCACAGAGAAATCTTTTTTTTTAAAGATTTAATTTTTTTTTTTTTTTTTAGAGAGAGAGAGAGAAAGAGTGCATGTGAGCTGGGGGAGGAGCAGAGGAGAAGGGAGAGGGAAGGGGAAAGAATCTCAAGGAGACTTGGTGCTGAGTGCAGGGCCTGACATGGGGCTCAATCTTACCACCCTGAGATCATGACCCGAGCAGAAACCAAGAGTAGGAGGCTTAACTGACTGAGCCACCCAGGCACCGCCACACAGAACTCTTTGATGATGATAATGACTTAATTCATGAAACTTTATGTAGGATTTAGGTTTAGGATACACATACTATAAAATTCCACTACAGGACTAGCAATATTAATTTCTACTATGACAGGATTATTCAAGTGAAGGAATTGCATAGTGGTAAAGTAGATGCATAAATACAAGTAAAAAATATATATATACCTTTACCAAGCTACCCATCAGGTACCTTAACAGCCTCATCTTCTTGCATGACATTTGCAAGCAAAATCTTAACTGAATCCAGCTTTCCCTCAAAGGGAAAACTTTCCCCCAAGTATATTTCTTTTTTTTTTTTTTTTAAAGATTTTATTTATTTATTCGACAGAGATAGAGACAGCCAGCGAGAGAGGGAACACAAGCAGGGGGAGTGGGAGAGGAAGAAGCAGGCTCATAGCGGAAGAGCCTGATGTGGGGCTCGATCCCAGAACGCCGGGATCACACCCTGAGCCGAAGGCAGACGCTTAACCGCTGTGCCACCCAGGCGCCCCCCCAAGTATATTTCTAAAGAGACTTGTAAGATAATGGGATGCCCATGGAAAAGGTTTTTATGGTCAAATGCATTTTGGAATCAATGCACATTGCAGTCTATGTGCAGCCAGATAATCAATCAAATGGGAAATGAGAATACATTTTCTATCATACAAAGATTTAGAAAATCTACCTCTAAAGCAGCCATTCTCAGGAAGTGATGAGAGTGTGTTTTCTACCAAAACAAAGGAGTATATTGTATATTTAAAAAAAAAATAGGATGACATGGGATCCAGGAAAGAGGCAACTATCCTGAAGAAGGATGAAGAAAAGTCTCAAGTTAATAACTGATACTCAGTCAATTCTAGAAAGAACCAGCCCAGACTGGAGGAGGATGCATGGGTCCAGGAGGTCAGCCTCTAGTATTATGAATAGTGAACAAGAAGGACTGTATATCTGGGGTGCCTGGGTGGCTCAATCGTTAAGCGTCTGCCTTCGGCTCAGGGTGTGATCCCAGAGCCCTGGGATCCTCTCGTTGGCTGTCTCTCTCTCTGTCGAATAAATAAATAAAATCTTGAAAAAAAAAAAAGAAGGACTGTATATCTGTATTTGTTATATCTGTGTTTGTTGAAATTTTGTAATGAGAAAACATCTTTTTGTATTACATGGATGAATAAAAGTTAATTTAAAACATTATAATTAATTAAACCTCAATCCAAGAGCTTAAAGAGTTGACTCTGATGAAAAACAATAAAATAAAAAAACCAAATAAAAATAAGAAATTCTACGTGTACAAAATTTAAAATAAGAAAGGAGATATAGTTACAGTTGCGAAGAAAATTAAAAGAATTATAATTCCCTTGGAGAATCCAGCTTCCAATCCCTTCCTCCAACTTCTGACACAGGCATAAGATGCCCAGTCAAGTCTGACACTTGGTCAGCATTACAAATATATAGACCAGTCAATCTCCTGCCTCAGTGATATAACCGGGGCTTTCAGTGAATTAATTATTTTTGTAAGCTGTTATCAATCCTGGAATTGGTTTTTATCAAAGTAACCCAGAGAGACAGAGCCCAGGTGATCACAAGTAGGTAGGAGCACATCTCAGGCTCCAATAAACAAGAGCTCTTTAGTCATCCAAGGCTAGTACAATATCCCTAGTATGGAATATTAAGCAACCTTTTAAAAATAATTATGCTCATCTATATTTATTAGAGGTATATATAGAAAAATATTGAATATATCTTCAAGCAGGAAACAAAGCAGGTTACAAAACATGATATAACCACCATTCTACTATCTGTTTCTATGAGTTTGACTTTTTCTTTTTCTTTTTTTTAGATTTCCCATATAAGTGATTCCATACAGTATTTGTCTTTGGCTTATTTCACTTAGCATAATGCCTTCCAAGTTCATCCACATTGTCATAAATGGTGGTTTCTCCTTCTTTTTGTGGCTAAATAATATTCCATTATATACATAAATGTATGATTATTGTCACATGATTATCATATATAATATGACATATATTATATATGATGATATATCACTATTTCTTTATCCATTCATCCATCAATAGACACTTAGGTTATTTCCATGTCATGGCTATTGTGAATGATGCTGCAATAAACACAGGAGTGCAGATATCTTTTTGAAATCATTTCATTTCCTTAGGCTATATACTCAGAGGTGGGATTGCTGGATCATTCTATTTTTAACTTGTGAGGAACCTCATATTGTTTTCTAGAGTGGCTGCCCCAGTTTACATTCCATCAACAAGGCACAAGGGTTCCCTTTTCTCCACATCTTCACCAGCATTTGTTATCTCTTGTCTTTTTTATAATAGGCATCCTAACAGATGTGAGGTGATACCTCATTTTGGTTTTGATTTACATTTTCTTGATGATTAGTGATGTTGAACACCTTTTCATATACCTATCGGCCATTTGTAAGTCTTGGGAAAAATTTAATGGTATCCCTTAAGTCCTGTAGGCTTGCTTCTTCTTTTTTTTCCCTCAGACTGGATAATTTCAAAAGACTTGTTACTGACTTCACAGATTCTTTCTGTTTGATTAAGTCTGATGCATTTTCCCCCATTTCACTCATTGTATTTTTTAGCTCCAGAATTTTTACAATCATTTCTCTTTTTTGAAATTCTTATTTTGTTAATGTACTATTTTCCTAATTTTACTGAATTGCCTGTTTGTGTTCTCTTGTATCTTGCTGAGCTTCTTTAAAATAATAAGTTTGAGTTCCTTTACAGGCAATTTGTAGATTTCCATTTCTTTGGGGTCAGTTTGGAAGGTTACTGTGTTCCTCTGGTTGTGTCAGGTTTTCTTGTGTGTGTTTCTTGTGGCCCTGCATTGATCTCTGCACATTTGAGGGAGCAATCACCTCTCCCAGTCTTTATGGACTGACTTGGTTGGGAATGACTTTCACCTGTGGGTGGCTCTGAGTGTGCTGTGTGGGGTTCAGCAGCTCCAGTGACAGGGAGGGCATAGCAGCATAATTTCTATGCAGCTCTGCCAGCTGAGGTCAGTGTCAGTGAAGAATGGGGGGGAGGCGGTCCTTGGTGGCCAAGGCTGTGTCTGGTAGCAGTGGCAGTGAGAGTTGTTGGACTCCTAGGGGAACATCCTGGTTAGGGGGATCCTCCTTGGTGCTGGGTCTGGTATGTGAGTGTACAGGCCTTGGTGATGGTGCTGGGTTCTGGGGCAGAGGAGTGCATGCAGTAGTGATAATGCTTGTTTTCAGGGTGTAGACGCTCAGAGTGGCAGTGGGGTCAGGGTCCTAGGCTCAGGCGTGCCTGAAACTACCATGCTCCTGGGTGTCGGAGCATGGCCACATCTGCTGTGGTGCTGTCAGTGGCCAAAGCTCAGGCATGGAAAGGTCATCCATGGAGCTGGAGTCCAGGTCTCTGGGACATGCCACACTGCCTACGTCCTGGTGGGTGGGGTGCCCTGGTGGCTTGGTGCTTGGGGGCAGGGTACAATAGCCGCATGGGCCCGAGGGATGATGGGGTACTGTGGTAGTGCTTCAGGACCTGAGACGCAGGGCAACAGTAGCAACTCAAGCCTTGAGGATGGCAGGTGCTATGGAGGTCTAGGCCCCAGGGAGCAGGGCCAGCAGCATGTCCTTGGGGAACAGATGCAGCTTAAACTCTGAGCAGCGATGTGAGCTGGCTTCAGTATCTGAAGGCTGTGGAGGTCTTCAGGTGGTTATTAGAGTTGCTAGAGTCCTCCTGTTTCCTTTCCCCATGAGAAGAAATCCCTCAGAACGGACTGATATATTAGTATATTACAATGTGATTATCACCATAGCATTAGCTAGCACCTCTGTCACAGCATATAATTATCATTTCTTTTTTGTGGTAATGTGTGGTTAAAGCAGAGAGTGTAAAGTGAAGTGTATAGTCATAAAAAGAATGATGTACCGAGACCTGCTACAACATGGATGAATCTTGAAAACATTACACTAAGTGAAATAAACCACACACGAAAGGGCAAATACTGTATTATTCTATTTATGAAACATCCAGAAGAGGCAAATTCCTAGAGACAGAAAGTAGATTAGTGGTTGTCAGGAAAGGGGGGATGGGGAGTGACTGCTTATGGCAAAGGGTCTCTTTGGGCTGATAAAAATATTCTGGAATTAGATAATAGTAATAGTTGCACAACAGTGTGAATGCACTGGAACGCACTGAATTGTACACTTCTAAATGGAAATCTCTAGGGGCTTTAGCTTGAGCTTTGTAATTAGTGATATTCTAGTAACATTTTGTCCTCAAGACACATAAAGCAGAGTCTTAATTTGTCTTTAGAATTTAAGTGATCACCAAAATAATTTAAAAGCTTCTCAAAATATTGATATTTAAAATATTTTTTCTCTGCTTATGTATACACACACACAAATACAGACACTTTCTCTCTTTGGTTTAGACAATTACAACCATATTAAACATACTGTTTCATAATCTTTTTGTACACATTTGATTCATTAATTAATGGGAAAAATATTTATTAAACACCTACTATAGGCCAGGAACTATAAACTTTAAGAGATACAGTGATGAATAAGATAAACAAGGTCTCTGTTCTCAGAGAGTTCGCAAATTAGATATAAAACAGATAACAAAGACATAAACATAAATATGGAAGATACTTCTAGAGACAATATTGGAGTTCTGTCAGGTTTTTCTTTACTCACTTCCCACAAAAGTACATTACTTGAAGTAAGATAAGTTTCTGGGTATAAAGGTGAACATATATTTATATACGATGAGATTGGCTTGTATTCCCCAGAAATCTTCCCATGAGAGGTTATCTCCAGAAAAGCCTTCCATGTAAGAGAATATAATCTGCAGGTCGTTTTATGTGTTTTCCTTTGTAGATGAGTTGCCTAGCACTTGTTATTAAACTGTATAAATGAAGCAACAGTCAGTGTTCCTCCTGATTACAGGGCTGGTGCTTTCCAAAGCCTTGCAGTGGTTATGGAGGGAGAGGGAAGATGAGGAACTGCCAGCCACATTCGTCCTGAAGGGTTCCCAGTGGTTTGAGATTACAATGTACTCCCAAAGGCTTCTAGGTGGTATTTATTCAACAGTACCAATGTTCACAAAGCACACAGAAACATGTTTATCTCCACATGTTAACTGCATATATACATGTATATGCATTACTATAGTTTAATAAACACACTTATAATTTTGGCCATTAGTAAGTAAAGGCACTTTTTAGAGGAAAGACTTTAAAGTTAAATACTTGATATAGTGTTGTCACTAAAATGCCTTGCAATTACTAAGATCACTTGAACCATTTAGTATTTGTCCACATACGAGCATATGCATGGCTAGTGAAGTGATCACAGCTGTTAGTAAAAGAATAATATAAATAACTCGGGCGCCTGGGTGGCTCAGTTGGTTGGATGTCCGACTCTTGGTTTTAGCTCAGGCCCTGATAACAGGGTTGTGAGACTGAGCCCTGCGTTGGACTCCAAGCTCAGTGCAGAATCTGCTTAGGACTCCCTCTCCTTCTCCGTCTGTCCCTCCCCACTGTTCTCTCTCTCTCTCTCTCTCAAATAAATACATAAAATCTTAAAAAAAGAATAATGCAGATAACTAACCTGGGTTTTCCATTGACATGAAGACAGTTTCTCCTGAGAATGGGAATAGGGTAAGCGTGTCTTCATAGACCATTTTGTGTTTGAAGGTATACCCAGAGAAGAAGATAGACAGGAAGTCAGTTTGTGCTCCAACACTTAGAATGTACCAGTATGCCACCTCATGCAAACAAACTGACAGCTGCAAGTTGTCAAAAACATAGCCATTGATACCTGCAAAAGAAATGGGGGAACAAGAGGTTTTAGCAGTATCCAGATTTATTACTTGAGGTTGTCATGATATGATTGGAAAGAATTATATGTTATGCCCACTACCTTATTCCCAAGAAGAGATAGCATTATACTTTCCAAAAAAAGTAGATTATTAATAGTTGATCAGCAAGGTCCCAAACCCACAGTAAGAAGAATCATAGACCTTGACCCTTCATATACTGGAGGGAGGAAATGCTACAAAAGATGGCATTGATTTATACAATTGGAATATTGGTTGCCAATTAAATAAATGTATTATATCAATGTTAAATTTTCTGAATTTCGTAGCTCTACTTTGGTTATGTAAGAGAATATCTGTATTGATAGGGAATGCACAATGAAGTACTAAGAGATAAAAGGGCAACCTGTTCTCAATTAGAAAATAAGTAATAAAAGTAAGTATATAGATAAAAAAAGATGATATAGCAAATATAGAAAAATATTAAAAATTAGTGAATCTGGGTAAAGGGTTTATGGGAGTTCTCTATCTTATTCTTGTAGAATTCCTGTAACTTTGAAGTTATTTCTAAATAAAAAGCTAAACAAAAGTAACTTGACTTCAATCTCTAAAGGAAATTATTTCTGAAGGCCTCTTCCATACATCTATCCATTCATCTAGTCAAGAAACATTTGTCTAGTCTGCAACGCTCAGACTCCAGTTCAGTGCAACTAACTGACAATTAAAATTTCTTGCCTCACAAAGCATTACAAAATATTATTAATCTATTGTAATAAAATGTGTGGTAATATGCAGGTATAGATAAATATATCAATCAGAATATGGAATACAGAAAGAGACACAGATATAAAGGGAAATTTAATATATGATAAAGGCAGCATTCAAACAGGTAGCAAAAGAAAATGAGCTATTGGTAAATATTGATGGAAAATATGACTATTCATATGGAACCACAAAAGACCCTGAATAGTCAAAGCAATCCTGAGAAAGAACAAAGCTGGAGGCATCACATTTCCTGATTTCAAGCTATACTACAAAACCGTAGTAATTAAAGCAATATGGTACTGGCATAAAAATAGGCACATAGACTAATGGAACAGAATCAAGAGCCCAGAAATAAATCCTTATATATATGGTCAACTAATATTTGACAATGTAGTCAAGAATACTCAATGAGGAGGGCTCCTGGGTGGCTCAGTGGGTTAAGTACCTACCTTTGACTCAGGTCACAATCCCAGGCTTCCTGCTCAGAGAGAGTCTGCTTCTCCCTCTCCTTCTGCCCCTCCCCCACCTCGTGGTCTCTGTCTCCAAATAAATAAATAAAATCTTTAAAAAATGTTAAGAATACTCAAGGAGGAAAGGGTAGTGTCTTCAATAAATGGTGTTGGGAAAACTGGATAACCACATGGAGAAGAATGAAATTGAACCCTTACATTACACCACAAACAAAAATTAACTTGAAATGGATTAAAGACTTTTTTAAAAAAAATTTTATTTATTTATTTGATGGAGAGAGAGAGACAGCCAGCGAGAGAGGGGAACACAGGTAGGGGGAGTGGGAGAGGAAGAAGCACGCTCCCAGCAGAGGAGCCTGATGTGGGGCTCGATCCCAGGACTCAGGGACAACGCCCTGAGCCGAAGGCAGATACTTAACTACTGAGCCACCCAGGCGCCCCAATGAAATGGATTAAAGACTTAAACATAAGACCTGAAACTGTAAAACTCCTGGAAAACATAGGGAAAAAGCTCCTTGACATTGGTTTTGGCAATGATTTTTTTGGATCTGACACCAAAATCACAAGCAACAAAGGAAAAATTAATAAGTGGGGTTATATCAAACTACAAAGCTTTTGCACAGCAAAAGAAACAATCAATACGATGAAAAGGCAACCTAAGGAATAGAAGAAAATATCTGCAAATCATTTATCTGATAAGGGGTTAATATCCAAAATATATAAAGAACTCATACAACTCAGTAACAAAAAAAAAATGTGATTTTTAAAAAGGACAGAGGAACTGAATAGAATTTTTTCTGAAGAAGACATATGATTGGTCAACAGGTACATGAAAAGATGCTCAACACTAATCATCAGGGAAATGTGATCATCAGTGAAATAAATCAGATAGAGAAAGCCAAATATTGTATAATTCCACTTATATGTGGAATCTAAAAAAGCCGAACTCATAGAACCAGGGAGTTGAATGGGTGGTTACCAGAGGCAGGGGGATGGGGGAAATGGGTAGATGTTCGTCAAAGGATATACACTTCTAGTGAGAAGATGAATAAATTTTTGTGATCTAATGTACAGCAAGGTGATTATAGTTAATAATACTGTATTACATACTTAAAAGTTGCTAAGAGGGTAAATCTGAAATGTTCTCACTAGAAAAATTCAGAAAAAACAGGAAACACAAACTAAGATAGTACCATAAATCCCATGCAGATGGGCTAAACGCCCCTCTTAAGAGAGAGATGGTCAAACTGGATTTGAAAAAACAGAACATCAAATCCCTGTTCTCTAGACTCATATTGCCATACTCTTTCTTGATGCAACTTACATAATTTTGTTCTTGAAACAAAATGGGAGTAAAGTGCTAGAGATACGATTAGAAATACTGAGGAAAGACCCCTAATTCAGAACAATTAGAGTATATCATTCTGTTTTGAAACCATATCACTCTCTACATAGACAATACATTATTTAACAATATTTCATAAAAATTGCTTTAAGTAGCTGGGTACAGCTCTGATTCATTCTTTTTTTAAAGGTTTTATTTATTTATTTATTTATTTATTTGACAGAGAGAGAGAGCACACATGAGCACAAGCAGGTGGAGCAGAAGGCAGAGGCAGAGGGAGAAGCAAGCTCCCCACTGTGCGGGGAGCCTGACATGGGGTTCAATCCCAGGACCCCAGGGTTATGACCTGAGCTGAAGGCAGATGCTTAACCAGCTGAGCCAGCCAGGTGCCCCTCTAATTCATTCTTTTTAATGGCTTCATACTATTTCATATTATGGGTACGCCACAATATTTTCAAACATTCCTCTAACATTAGGCATCATCTTTGATTTTAGTTTATCTGTTTTAGGCACTACAAATACTGCTACAATACATCCTTTTATATCTGTCCTTATGTACCGGTGTTTTTATTCCTACCAGATATATCCCAGCAGTAGGAATGTTGGATCAAAAGGTATATATATTTAATTCTAAAAATGTACATAGTAGGGGCACCTGTCTGGCTCAGTTGGAGGAGCATGTGACTCTTGATCTCAGGGTTGTGAGTTTGAGCCCCATGTTGGGTGTAGAGATTACTTTAAAAAAATAAAAACAGAAGTTTACATAGTAAAATTGATTCTTATTTGGTACAAGTTTTATGAGTTTTAGCACATATATCAACATGTGTAACCATGAGCACAGTCAGGATACAGAACATCTCATTCAACGTAGAAAGCTGCATTGTACTGGAGTTCTTCAGTGCAAATAGTCAAATTCCTCCTCCACCCCAAGCTCTGATAACCATTGCCCTATTCTCCATTCCTATACAATTGCCTTCCCCAGAATGCCTTGTAAATGAAATAATACAGTATGTCACCTTTTGAGACTGGATCTTATCACTCAGCTTAATGCCTCTCAGGTTCATTCATGTTGTGTGTATTCACTTTTTTGATGGCTGAGGAGTATTCCATTCTGTGTGTGTGTGTGTGTGTGTGTGTGTGTGTGTGTGTGTGTATAATGGAATATTATGCAGCTGTCAAAAATGAAATCTTGCCATTTGCAACAATGCGGATGGAACTAGAGGGTATTATGCTAAGTGAAATAAGTCAATTTGAAAAAGACAATTATCATATGATCTCACTGATATGGAACAAAACAGAGGGTCATAGGGGAATGGAGGGAAAACTGAATGGGAAGTCATCAGAGAGGGAGACAAACCATGAAAGAGTTTTAACTATAGGAAAGAAACTGAGGGTTGCTGGAGGGGAAGGGCTGGGGGGGATCAGGTAATTGGGTGATGAGCATTAAGGAGGTCACATGATGTGATGAGCACTGGGTGTCATCCGCAACTGATGAATTATCAAGCACTACATCTAAAACTAATGATGTACTATATGTTGGCTAATTGAATTTAAATTTAAAAAAGCATATGAAATTTGTACCCAGACATGTACATGCATAGAGGAAAGACCATGTGAGGATACAGAAAGTGGCTATCTACAAGCCAACGAAAGAGGCCTCAGAAGAGACCAATCCTGTTGACATCTTGATCTCAGACTTTTAGCCTTCAGAATTGTGAGGAAGTAAATCTCTGCTGTTGAAGCCACCGATTCTTTGGTACTTAATTATGGCAGGCCTAGCAGACTAAGACTACATATATATATATATATATATGTGTGTGTGTGTGTGTGTGTGTGTGTGTGTGTGTGTATGGGCACCCTGAGTGCATTTTATATTAAGGATGGATTCTGCATATTTGAGTAAATGAAAGTTGTGTCTTATTTGATTTATCCTTTGAAATGCCTTCTAAAAGAAAAAATATATGCAGTATATGATATTTAAGCCTTTATATAAGCCTTTATATAAAACTGTACACTTTCATATATATCAATTTTTAAAAAGATTTATTTATTTTAGATAGAGTGCAAGAGAGCTTGCAAGAGTGTGGGGGGGGGGATGGGCAGAGGGAGAGAGAATCTCAACCACACTTCCCACTGAGTATGGAGCCTGACACAGGGCTTGATCGCACAACCGTGACATTATGACCTAAGTGGAAACCAAGAGCCGGATGCTTAACTGACTTAGCCACCCAGGCGCCCCCATGTAACAATTTTTAAGGAAATATGACTCTTACATGGCATATAAGTTAATCCATTATCTGGACATCAATTTGGTGGCTTCAAATTTCCTTTATCCATTACCCACTGGACTTGAGTGCTGCTTTACTTACTGTGCATGATGTTAGAGACTTGGAACTCTGGATCATGGGGCTGCACTACATCTACATTGGGGAGGAAGCGTTGCATATTCTCTGTGAGGTACCAGCTTCGATTCTCATCAAATACAGAAAACAGGATGACATTCCTCTTGTCTGACATCATCTGTTAATTACACATATTGAAAGAAAGAAATGCTATTAGTTTGTCCTATAAGAATTAGTAGTCTACATGGAAGTGATGGCATGCATGTGATATATCTATATTGAATCCTTTGGTTCAATTCCAATTTCTCCCTAGGGCCACTATTATGCATATAGTGGGGCCTGGGAGTAGGAGTGGGTGCTACAAGCAGTGAGTTTAAGAGCAAATGTGTCCTCAGGGCAAGAGGGTGACTAGACCCACTAAACTTATTTTCTTCTAGACCCAAGGCCATATGCTGGCTGATTTTTTAGTACAGTCTGTAGCCTCATTTCCTCCATGTTCAGATCAGAGGATTTTCATTCTTTAAAGACCCAAGTGATTATTCAGTGTCTTTCTTAAACAAGTTAGTCAAGTCAAGTAAGAGTAATGCCTTTCCTAAACTTCCATCCGGCAAGTGCCCTTCCATAAAGCTACCAATGTATAAAAAATTAAAAACAGCAAACAGAAATCAAATAACAAAGTTAAGATGGGCCATAAAATGTTAATTAACACTAAAATCTAAAGTTTTCTGCTAAAAAAGTTTAAAGTTCTTTTTAGAAGAGTGGTTTGTATATGAACCAAAGTTATGAGTTAGTTACTTGCTAATTGATTCTGTTAAGACTTAATATGCAAACTTCACTAATATGTATAAATTTCATTTTGCATAACCTAGCACTACAGAAACCAAAATCCTGAGGAGAAGACACTGGAAAATATAGAGGTACGTTTCAGTCCTCTTCCAAAAAACCAGTGGAAAAACTATAATTAGGAAAATTTGTCAGGACAGGTACATGCCAAATTGATGCCTTTTTGGGTTTGCATGCCATGTGTTTTAAAATTCACGTGCTTTACTCTCTAAACCAAGGAAATGTTTTCAGACTAGTAAAAATCCTATGTGATAAATAACCAAACTGACATGTAGTCAAGCCTCAGCAATATGGCAATGAATTATTCTGATCCAAGCAATGAGTTTTTGAGAAGTACTAGGCTTTTCTTTCTTTTTTTAAAAAAAGATTTTATTTATTTATTTTGAGGGGGGAGTGGCAGCAGGAGAGGGAGAGAGAGTCCTAAGCAAAATCTGCAGTGAGCACAGAGCTTGACGTGGGGCTTGATCTCACAACCCCGAGATCATGACCTGAACCAAATTCAAGAGTTGGACACTTAATTGACTGCGCCACCCAGGCACCCCAGCATTAGGCTTTACTCATGCAGAGAATTTAGCCTTATTTTTTAAAGTAATATAAATGGTCTAAATTATAAATATTTCTGAAATATTTTATATCTTTCCCTGTATTTTGCTCAACAAATATTTATTGAATTCCAGCCACATGCCAAGAACTATGCTAGATGCTGCAGATATGTTAATTTTGAGGTGTCTTTGAGTCACCCATGATGAGACATCCAGGGGAGAAGTCTAGACTCTGATACAGATTCATGCGTCATCAAAAAATGAGTGGTAGTTCAGCATGTAAAAATGAGCAAGATTACTTACAGAAAGTGGAATTTTAAATTTTTTAAAGTTTTATTTATATAAGTAATTGCTACACCCAATCAATGAGAGGCTTGAATTCATGACCCCAAGATCAAGAGTCACATGCTCTTCCAACTGAGCTAGCCAGGCACCACCAGAAAGTGAAATTTTAGACTGGGAATGAGTATTATAGAAATATAATAGGAGAGGCCCTTCTATCTATCCAGGCAAGTTTATTAAACCGAACTAAATTCAAAAACAGCTGTGAGAAACCCAGCTCATTTCTTTTATTGGCCAACATAGCAGACCATTATATTTTCTGCAGACTATAGGCAGATGTACACTGAGAGAGTATAGGAAATATCTGGAAGTTCATATGCATCATCAGTCCATCAAACCCAGAACTTTGAAAGATAAGAACTTACCTGGTTTCCTCTTTGATCTACAGATTCTTTGTAGCAGATGAGGAGAGGGCCAATGAGTCCTGAAGCTAGATCTCTCTCCGGATTAATGAAGCTTGAGTAATATCGGGTCAGGCACCGAGGATCTGATTTAGTTGGCCCATCTTCTACAGTGACTGTCCATTTATACTTGAATATCTCTCCTGGCAGAATTGGCATATCTTTCAAATGTTTCACACCTACCCACACCCAAACCACAAAATATCTTGATTAGAGTGTAACAAGCCATATATTGGTAAATTGTGTTGTTATGTCAAGGGCTCTACAAATTTATACGTACATGTGAAGCTTCTCAATAAATTGAAACTAAATTTGTACCTATTATAATATTCACACAATTGTTTTACAATAAAAGTGGGTGGAAAAAAAAAGTGGGTCGAGGTCTTCAAGTTGTATTACAAAGCCGTAGTGATCAAAACAGTATGGTACCAGCACAAAAACAGACACATAGATCAATGGAAAAGAACAGAAAATCCAGAAATGAATTCACAGCTATATGGTCAATTAATCTTGGACAAAGCAGGAAAGAATATTCAATGGGAAAGCATCTCTTCAACAAATGGTGCTGGGAAAATTGGACACCCACATGCGGAAGAATGAAACTGGACCATTTCTTTACACCATACATAAAGATAAACTCAAAATGGATGAAAGACCTAAATGTGAGATAGGAATCCATCAAAATCCTAGAGGAGAACACAGGCAGCAAACTCTTCCACCTGGCCTGTGGCAACTTCTGGCTAGACACATCTCCAAAGGCAAGGGAAACAAAAGCAAAAAGGAACTATTGGGACTTCATCACGATAAAAAGCTTTTGCACAGCAAAGGAAACAGTCGACAAAACTAAAAGACAACTGACGGAATGGGAGAAGATTTCTGCAAATGACATACCAGATAAAGAGCTAGTATCCAAGATCTATAAAGAACTTACCAAATAATCCAATCAAGAAATGGGCAGAAGACATGAACAGACATTTCTCCAAAGAAGACATACAAAGGGCCAACAGACACATGAAAAATTGCTCCACATCCCTGGGCATCAGGGAAATACAAATCAAAACCACATTGAAATACTACTTCACACCAGTCAGAATGGCTAAAATTAACAAGCCAGGAAACAGCAGATGTTGGTGAGGATGTGGAGAAAGGGGAGCCCTCTTACACTGCTGGTGGGAATGCAAGCCAGTGCAGCCACTCTGGAAAACAGTGTGGAGTTTCCTCAAAACGTTAAAAATAGAGCTACCCTACAACCCAGCAATT
>NW_024423319.1:860366-868349 GCF_017311325.1 Ursus maritimus | reverse complement strand
CATGCAGCCATCAAAAAAATGAAATCTTGCGATTGCAATGACGCAGATGGAACTAGAGGGTATTATGCTAAGTGAAATAAGTCTATCTGAAAAAGACAATTATCATATGATCTCACTGATATGTGGGGCTTAAGAAACAAAACAGAGGATCACTGAGGAAGGGATGGAAAAAGAGAACAAGATGAAACCAGAGAGGGAGACAAACCATAAGACTCTTAATCATAGGAAACAGACTGAGGGTTGCTAGAGGCAAGGAGGGTGGAGGGATAGGATAACTGGGTGATGGATGAAAAAGACAATTATCATATGATCTCAATGAAATGTGGGGCTTAAGAAACAAAACAGAGGATCACTGAGGAAGGGATGGAAAAAGAGAACAAGATGAAACCAGAGAGGGAGACAAACCATAAGACTCTTAATCATAGGAAACAGACTGAGGGTTGCTAGAGGCAAGGAGGGTGGAGGGATAGGATAACTGGGTGATGGACATTAAGGATGGCATGTTATGTAATATCACTGGGTATTACATAAGCCTGATGAATCACAGGCCTGTACTTCTGAAACGAATAATACATTATATGTTAATTAATTGAATTTAAATAAAAAATGTTAAAAAAAAAGATAAAAAGCTTTTGCACAGCAAAGGAAACAATCAACAAAACTAATGGGACTGAATGGGACCAGATATTTGCAGATGACATATCTGACAAAGGGTTTGTATCCAATAGATACAAAGAACTTATAAAACTCAACACTCAAAAAATGAATCAATCATCCAATTAAAAAATGGGCATAAGACCTGAATAGATATTTTTCCAAAGACATCCAGATGGCCAACAAACACATGAAAAGATGCTCATCATCACTTATCATCAGGGAAATGCAAATCAAAACTATAAAGAGATATCACCTTATACCTGTCAGAACGGTTAAAATCAACAACACAAGCAACGGGTGTTGGCAAAGTTGTGGAGAAAGGGAACCCTCTTATACTGTTGGTGGGAATACAAAGTGATGCAGCCACTCTGGAAAACAGTACGGAGGTTCCTCAAAAAGTTGAACGTAGAACTACCCTATGACCCAGCAACTGCACGACTAGATATTTACCCAAAGCATACAAAAATAGTAATTCGAAGGGATACATGCACCCCAATGTTTATAGCAGCAATGACCACAATAGCCAAAGTATGGAAAGAGCCCAGATGTCCATCGACAGATGAATGGATAAAAAAGATACACACACACACACACAGGAATATTACTCAGCCATCAGAGAGGATGAAATCTTGCTATTTGCAATGACATGGATGAAACTAGAGAGTACAGTGCTAAGCAAAATAAGTCACTCAGAGAAAGACAAATACCATATGATTTCACTCATATGTGCAATTTAAGAAACAAACGAAGGTGGGGGGAAGAAAGGGAGGTAAACCAAGAAACAGCCCCTTAACTATGGAGAACACACTGATGGTTCCCAGAGGGGAGGTAGGTGGGGGAATGGGTGAAATAGGTGATGGGGATTGAGACGGGCACTTGTCCTGATGAGCCCTGGGGGTTGTATGGAAGTGCTGAATCACTACATCGTACATCTGAAACTAATATAACACTGTATGTTAACTACACTGGAATTAAAATAAAAAAATAAAATTAAAACAGCATTGAGATACCACTTTTCACCCACCAGATTGGCAGGATTTTTAAAAACTGTTTAGGGGCCCCTGTGTGGCTCAGTGGGTTAAGCGTCTGCCTTTGGCTCAGATCATGATCCCAGGGTCCTGGGATCGAGCCCTGCATTGGGCTCCCTGCTCAGCGGGGAGTCTGCTTCTCCATCTCCCTCTACCCCTCCCCCTGCTTGTGCTTTCTCTCTCTCTCTCTGTCAAATAAATAAATAAATAATCTTTTTAAAAAACTGTCAATGTCTAGATATCAATAACATGGGAAATTACACTTTCATATATGAGTAGTAGGAGTATGAATTACAACTTTATTTGGGGACAAAAGTGTGGCTATCTATTAAAAAAGAAATACATATACTGTGACTCAGAAATTCCAATTGAGGTCAGTGAACCTGAGGATAGGTCAACAGAAAATATCTACTGTGCAGATGAGATGGAGAAAGAAAAAAATGTGATGAAAATATTAAGGCCTGTGGGACAATACCAAAATGTCATTCATGTAATTAGAGACCCAGGAAAGGAGACAGAGAACAGGGTAGAAATTTTTTTTGAAGAAATAATGACCACATAAGAACTAGGATGATCGGTAGGGGAAGAAAGGGATAAAGAAAGGGAGGGTAATCAGAAGGGGGAATGAAACATGAGAGACTGTGGACTCTGAGAAACAAACTGAGGGCCTCAGAGGGGAGGGGGGTGGGGGAATGGGATAGGTTGGTGATGGGTAGTAAGGAGGGCACGTATTGCATGGTGCACTGGGTGTTATACGCAACTAATGAATCATCGAGCCTTACATCGGAAACCGGGGATGTACTGTATGGGGACTAACATAATATAATAAAAAAATCATTATATAAAAAAAAAGAAAAAAAAAGAAAGTTGACAATGTATAATGTAGTAAAAAAAAAAAGAAATAATGACCACAATCTTTCCAAATTTGTAAAAATATAAATTTACAGATTCAGGAAGATCAGTGAACCCCAAATAGGATAAATATGAAGAAAATCACAGTCAGAGAACAATAACATACAGGGGAAGAATCATTCAATGGAATCTAAATTTAGCTATTATGAAGGCCAGAAGATAGTAAAACAGTATTTTCAAAGTGCTAAAAGGAATAAAAAGCCCTCTCAACCTAAAATTCTATATTCAGCAAAATTAGCCTTCAAAAGTGAAGACAAAATAAAGACATTTTCAAATAAAATAAAACTAAGAGAATCTATCTCTAGCATACTTATGCTACAAGGAATGCTAAAGGAAGTTATTTAGTGCCTTTGAGGTTGTGACCTCATATATATCTACAGGTAAGTAGGACTTAATAAGATTGAGGGAACGCTTACCTTTTGGCAATCTCCCTGAGTGCAAAGGACTGACATCAGTGATTCCATGAGGGTAGATGTTATAAGGCCGGCTTGCTTGATTCTTAAATATAATCTGAAAGTATAAATGAAATATAAGATCAAGTCCTAACACAACTAGGATCAACAGGAAAACAAAAGCTGCCTTATATCCATATTATAGGGGTTTGAGCCTAAGTAAAGCTCAACGTATTTTTTTCCCCATAAAATTGCTCAGACAGCTACTTAGGTTTTTACTAAAGGCCCCTTTTTCATTTCTTCAAAGTTATTTCAATTTTTTCAGGAAGTATTCCTTGCACCTTCTCACACGAATTGAAATTTGAATGTCTGCCGAGGGCACTGCTTCCCCTCAGTCTTATTTTGGGTACTAAATTCCCCAAGAGTGGAGAGGAAAACAGTGACTTGGGTGATAAAATCTTCACTGAATGAGCAGGCATGACCAGGAGGGCAGTTGATTACAGAATTAAGGAACGGTCGCAGTCAGCGTTTTCTGATTGCATGAGCTTTAAATGGGAGGAAGGATGGAAGAGCAGTAACACGGAAGCAGCAATTAAGAACACTGACCACATCAACCCAGTCTCTAGATCTGAGGTTGGATATGATATGAGGATAAAAAACCAACTTCCACCTGCATTCTTGTCTTAAAACCCACTCATTTGACAAAATCCATTAAAGAGCTGATTCCTTGGCCCACACTTATAGCAGCAGAATAAGGTAGAAGAAAAATCACACAGCTCTGCAATCAGCCTTTTAAAATTCATGATCACAAATCTCAAATGAGCACTCAAGTTACCTAGCTATCCTATTAGGTTTTCCCAGAAATTCACCTTCCCACTTACTTAGTCGATTAATATTTGGTTTCAGATTCTCACTCTCAGATGCTTGTTTTCACTGAGAAAGGAACTTCCTTGTCCTCCCACCATCAAATCTACCTACCTATATGCATGTGAAAATCAATTCCTATCTAATGCCAACATCTCTTTTGTACTAGTACACAATAAGGTTGCAGCATCTTCCATTTTAAAAACTTCCTTTTGGAACAGAATAGAGAGCCCAGAAACAGACCCATACAAATATAGTCAAATAATTTTTGACAAACAAGCAGAAGACAATAAAATGGTGCAAAGATAGTCTTTTCAACAAATGGTGCTGGGACAAGCAGACATCCACATGCAAGAGAGAGAGAGAGAGAGAGAGAGAGAATCTAGACACAGAACTTACACCTTTTACAAAAATTAACCCCAAATGAATTACATACCTACGTAATTTTTTAGAACTCTTCTGTATGTGAGCTATGCCTATAATTACCCATTTATTTGCTTAATCATTTATTTATATCAGTAATGATTCACGGATATTTATTTTATATTTTATTTTGTTGCTCAAATTCTTCCACCTTGGCCATTAGAAGCTCTGTAAGTTGGCTCCTGTGTTCCTTTGACACTGTCCTATTCTTTTATTTTTTTTTTTTTGATTACTTTCTTACTATATTAAGAATTATGCTGATGTCTCCAACTCTAATCCAGAATCACATGATTTATTCTAGCCTTATTTTATTATTACCCTCTCCAACAATGAGAAATCTGGCTCCCACCAAGTGTCATCCATTTACTTAATCTTTTTTTTTTTTAAGATTTTATTTACTTATTTGACAGAGAGAGAGAGACAGGCAGCGAGAGAGGGAACACAAGCAGGGGGAGTGGGAGAGGAAGAAGCAGGCTCACAGCAGAGGAGCCTGATGTGGGGCTCGATCCCAGAACGCCGGGATCACACCCTGAGCCTAAGGCAGACACTTAACGACTGCGCCACCCAGGCGCCCCCATTTACTTAATCTTTGAATAATAACAGTTTTATTTCTTTCCAATCTAAAAACCTTATTTATTCTCCTAAGAATACTGGCTAGGATTTCTAGTAAAATATCAAATAGAGATGTGTTTTATCCAGATCTTTAACAGAAGGATTTCTGAGTTTCACTCCCAAGTATGATGGTGACTACAGGTTTTCTGCAGATCTTTATTAGGATAAGGATGTCCCTTGCAATCCCAATTTCCTATGACCTTCTATTATGTATTAATTATTTTCTACATATAAGATCATGTCATCTGCAAATAAAGAGTATTATTTCTTCCTTTCCAATCCAAATGCCTCTAATTCTTGTTTTTATTTTTTGGATGTTGTTGTTGTTGTTGTTTTTGGCTAACTGCACTAGTTTCCAATACAATATTAAATAGAAGTCACAAGAGTAGACCCTTAATTTTTTCCCCAATGTTAGGGGGGGAAAGAGTTTTTCTCCACACAATAAATTTTCTTCGATGTTCTTCATCAAATTAAGGACCTTGCCTTCTGTTGCTAGTTCACTGAGACTTTTTTCATCATGAACGGGTAGCAGATTTTGTGAAACTGTTTTTCTCCACCTATTACACGATCATGTGTTTTTTGTTCTTTATTTGATTAATATGGTGTATTGCCTTAATATTCATATATTGAACCAACCTTGCATTATCTTGGAATAAATCCCACTTGATCATGGTGTATATTGTTTGTATGTATGTATGTATTTATTTTTAAAGATTTTTAAAATTTATTTATCAGAGACAGCCAGCAAGAGAGGGAACACAAGCAGGGGAGTGGGAGAGGAAGAAGCACGCTCCCAGCGGAGGAGCCTGATGCGGGGCTGGATCCCAGGACCCTGGGACAACGCCCTGAGCCAAAGGCAGACGCTTAACGACTAAGCCACCCAGGCGCCCTGGTTTATATTGTTTTTAAATTGTTACTAAATTTGGTATACTAATGTAGAAGATTTTTGCATCTATATTCATGAGGGATATTGGACTATAGTTTTCTTTAAAATTTTGAGACTTGTTCTATGGCATAATGGTCTAATCCTGGAGAATGTTTCATGTGTACTTGAGAAGAATGTGTATTCTACTGGAGGTGGGTGGACTAGTTCTATACATGTCTATTAGGCCTAGTTGGTTTATAAATAAAAGATTGGACCTTTGTCAATAACTGTTGAATCTGAGTGATGGGTTCAAAGAAGTTTCTCTTGCTATTCTACCTCTAGTATGTTTGAATTTTTTCATATAAGAAGTAAAAAATATGGGGTGCCTGGGTGGTGCAGTTGTTGGGCGTCTGCCTTCAGCTCAGGGTGTGATGCCAGCATTCTGGAATCGAGCCCCACATCGGGCTCCTCCGCTAGGAGCCTGCTTCTTCCTCTCCCACTCCCCCTGCTTGTGTTTCCTCTCTCACTGGCTGTCTCTGTCAAAGAAATAAATAAAATCTTTAAAAAAAAAAGAAGTAAAACATAATCCCCAAATTCTTACATTAATAGAAAAGTTTAATGGGATTCAATAAGATGTCCGAACATAACTCACATAAATAAAAAAATGAGGTAGATCTATATATCCTGATATGAAATGATTCAAGATATATTAAGTTAAAAAAATCAAGGTACAGAACAGTTTACATAGTGCTCCTTTTTTTGTTCAAAATATAAACATAAAAACATATATTTGTACACTATTTCTGGAAGAGGATATTAAAACTGACAGTAATGACTGCCTATCAGACTATGGGATTAGAAGTCTGGGAGGGGGGATTTAGGAGAGGAGTTAAGATGGCGGAGGAGTAGGGGACCCCTTTTTCAGCCGGTCCCCTGAGTCAAGCTGGATAGGTACCAGACCAGCTTAAACAACCACGGAAGCAGCCTGAGACACAGGAAGATACGTCTGGATCTCTACAAATGAACATCTCCAGCGCTGAGTATTGAGGTACGAAGCGGGGAACCGTGAAACCGCGCAGATAACGGAAGGGGGAGGGAGCCGCAGCATTCGGGCGCCGGGAAGCGGTGGCCACCTGCACGGGAGAGCGGGCGGGCTCGTGGTCGGCACCCGCGAGAGAGCAGCCTGAGACCCTGAGCCTGGAGCGCGCACCACCAGGCTTCTCACGGAACTCCGGAATCCCGGTGTGCTCACCAGAAATAGACTGAGACGGAGATCCGGGAACGCACGGGGGTGGCTGGTGGCTGGTGGTGTTAGAACCACAAAGGACAGAGACGCGCTGGCCCTGGAAGTGAGGGCTGGGACGCCGGCTGTGGGGCGCACATCCCGGGACGGTGCAGGGTTGAGCAGCACCGACACAATCAGAGTTAGTGGCCAGAACATCAGTGGAGAACGGTCCGCAATCCCTCTGTTCTGAGACAGAGGCTGAGATTCGGCCACTGCTGCTCTGACTCTCAGAAGAGGCACGGCAAACTGCCAGGGAAAGCTGCCAGAGAACAAAAGCCTGGAAAAACCGGCTCACAGCGTGCCCATCCCCATCCCCCCTCACAGGGGACACAGAGACTCTACCCAAATAGGGTTGCCTGAGTATCGGCGCGGCAGGCCCCTCCCCCAGAAGGCAGGCTGAAAAATCAAGAAGCCCACAACCCGGGGCGCCTGCGTGGCGCAGTCATTGAGCACCTGTCTTCGGCTTAGGGCGTGATCGCGGCATTCCGGAAAGGAGTCCCTCATCGGGCTCCTCTGCTGGGAGCCTGCTTCTCCCTCTCCCACTCCCCTGCTTCTGTTCCCATTCTTGCTGACTGTCTCTCTCTCTCTCTCAGATAAATAAATAAATAAAATCTTTAAAGAAGAAGCCCACATCCCCAAGATCCCTATAAAACAAGGGGCACGGCCTGGGACCCAGTCAATAATTTGGGCTCTGGACAACCCTGCAACCTCTCCTCATCAGAATGACAAGAAGGAGAAGCCCCCCCAGCGAAGAAAAGACAGTGAGTCTGTGGCCTCTGCCACAGAAATAATGGATATCGATGTAACCAAATTATCAGAAATGGAATTCAGAGTAACGATGGTCAAAATGATGAGCAGAATTGAAAAAAGTATTAATGAAAAAGTTACTGAGAATATAGAATCCTTAAGGGCGGAAATGAGAGCGAATTTGACAGAAATTAAAAA
>NW_024423319.1:859031-860356 GCF_017311325.1 Ursus maritimus | reverse complement strand
GGACCCTGGGACAACGCCCTGAGCCAAAGGCAGACGCTTAACGACTAAGCCACCCAGGCGCCCTGGTTTATATTGTTTTTAAATTGTTACTAAATTTGGTATACTAATGTAGAAGATTTTTGCATCTATATTCATGAGGGATATTGGACTATAGTTTTCTTTAAAATTTTGAGACTTGTTCTATGGCATAATGGTCTAATCCTGGAGAATGTTTCATGTGTACTTGAGAAGAATGTGTATTCTACTGGAGGTGGGTGGACTAGTTCTATACATGTCTATTAGGCCTAGTTGGTTTATAAATAAAAGATTGGACCTTTGTCAATAACTGTTGAATCTGAGTGATGGGTTCAAAGAAGTTTCTCTTGCTATTCTACCTCTAGTATGTTTGAATTTTTTCATATAAGAAGTAAAAAATATGGGGTGCCTGGGTGGTGCAGTTGTTGGGCGTCTGCCTTCAGCTCAGGGTGTGATGCCAGCATTCTGGAATCGAGCCCCACATCGGGCTCCTCCGCTAGGAGCCTGCTTCTTCCTCTCCCACTCCCCCTGCTTGTGTTTCCTCTCTCACTGGCTGTCTCTGTCAAAGAAATAAATAAAATCTTTAAAAAAAAAAGAAGTAAAACATAATCCCCAAATTCTTACATTAATAGAAAAGTTTAATGGGATTCAATAAGATGTCCGAACATAACTCACATAAATAAAAAAATGAGGTAGATCTATATATCCTGATATGAAATGATTCAAGATATATTAAGTTAAAAAAATCAAGGTACAGAACAGTTTACATAGTGCTCCTTTTTTTGTTCAAAATATAAACATAAAAACATATATTTGTACACTATTTCTGGAAGAGGATATTAAAACTGACAGTAATGACTGCCTATCAGACTATGGGATTAGAAGTCTGGGAGGGGGGATTTAGGAGAGGAGTTAAGATGGCGGAGGAGTAGGGGACCCCTTTTTCAGCCGGTCCCCTGAGTCAAGCTGGATAGGTACCAGACCAGCTTAAACAACCACGGAAGCAGCCTGAGACACAGGAAGATACGTCTGGATCTCTACAAATGAACATCTCCAGCGCTGAGTATTGAGGTACGAAGCGGGGAACCGTGAAACCGCGCAGATAACGGAAGGGGGAGGGAGCCGCAGCATTCGGGCGCCGGGAAGCGGTGGCCACCTGCACGGGAGAGCGGGCGGGCTCGTGGTCGGCACCCGCGAGAGAGCAGCCTGAGACCCTGAGCCTGGAGCGCGCACCACCAGGCTTCTCACGGAACTCCGGAATCCCGGTGTGCTCACCAGAAATAGACTGAGACGGAGATCCGGGAACGCGC
>NW_024423319.1:840400-854543 GCF_017311325.1 Ursus maritimus | reverse complement strand
ACAGTCAACAAAACTAAGAGGCAACCCACAGAATGGGAGACGGTATTTGCAAATGACACTACCAATAAATGAACTGAATTCTAAAGAGTGGCAAATTCCAACCAGAGAGTAGGGACACGTGAACAGGTTTGCTTTGAAAGCACAGGCAGGAAACACACACACACACACACACACACACACACACAAGGAAAAGAAAAGAAAGCACAGGGAGAAGAGACAGATATCTTACAAGTAAACAAGGAGCAAGTAGCTGAAGTTTAAACTAATTCTTAAAGGCTAAGTTTGGGTTAAAGTGACAGTGCAACACACCTGAGAGCCTCTGACATGAGGTAGTCTTCACTCATTCACAAACTCTTCTGGGTGCTCGGGAGAAAGACGGAATGGAACAGGAGACAAAGAGAGCTCTCCTCAAGGAAGCACATGAAATCCTGCTCACTTCTCAGACCTCTCACTTATAGGAGGCCAAAGCCTAAAGCCACTGGAGGAGAGGTAAGATATATTCCCATTCCCAGGTCCCAGGCAAAAACCCACCAGTTCTGAGACAAAAGTAGAAGCAAAGACTCCTGCTTCTGGAAGGAAGGGTAGGAAGCCTTCTCAGTCCCAGGATCCTGCACCTATGCAAAGCAGGGGCTGCTGTTGGTTGAAGCACAGGGAATTCTTTCCCATCCAAGACCACTACTGTTACAAAGCAGAATTTCGTTGTCATGGGTTGGGGGGACGGACAAGAATGTTGAGAAGGCCCCAACCCCAACACTCAGCTCAAGAAGGCCTGCCTAAAATTGGACCTGGAATGGGAAAGCCAAGGACTCCCTTGTTCCCACGATGAACTGAACAATGAATAACAAGCCACTGCTGGGAGAAGGACAAGAGTGTGGAGAAAGACAATTATCATATGGTTTCTCTCACCTATGGAACATAAGAACTAGAAAGATCGATAGAAGAAAGGGATATAGAAAGGGGGGGTAATCAGAAGGCGGAATGAAGCATGAGAGACTATGGACTCTGAGAAACAAACTGAGGGCTTCAGAGGGGAGGGGGGTGGGGGAATGGGATAGACTGGTGATGGGTAGTAAGGAGGGCACGTATTGCATGGTGTACTGGGTGTTATACGCAACTAATGAATCATCGAGCCTTACATCGGAAACCGGGGATGTACTGTATGGGGACTAACATAATATAATAAAAAATCATTAAAAAAAAAGAAGCCTGGGAGGGGGAAAATTTGTCTTTCACTATATATATATTTTGCCTTTTGAATTATTTTTACTGGATAATTCAAAAATAGGTAAATAAAATTTATGAAGAAAAATTATACAAGAATAGCTAATTAAAATGTTGAAGAAGTACAATCAGGGAAAACTTGCTCTACAAATATCAAAACACAGGACAAGGTTGCAGTCATCAAAACAGTATGGTAACAGATCAATTAAAGAAAACAGATTTTAGCAATTTAGTATATAATAAAGAAGGCATTTTTAAACTAGTGAAGAAAAGGTCAATTGGCCCAGTTAGCACTCATTTGGGGAAATCCTTATTTGACACTATACACTACAACCAAAAGTAACTTCCAGAGCAATTAAAATCCTTCTTGTAAAAATAAAACTGTAAAAGTATAAAGAATAAAATATAATAGACTATTTTTATAATCTGGGGTGATGAAGACATTCCAAGGCAGAAATCATAAATGAAAAGTATCCAGAAAAATATAAATAAAAAGACTGATAAAATATCTTGACTGGAGGGGCGCCTGGGTGGCTCAGTTGGTTAAGCATCTACCTTTGGCTCAGGCCATGATCGCAGGGTCCTGGGATCAAGCCTCACATCATGCTTCCTGCTCAGCAGGGAGTCTGCTTCTCTCTCTCCCCTTCCTTCTCCCCCCTGCTCATGCTCTCTCTCTGTCAAATAAATAAATAAAATCTTCAAAAATAAAAAAGATCTTGACTGTATAAAGATCTTTGTACAACAGTACAAGTGACAGACTGAGAAACATATTTGAAAAATAACAATGTGCCAATATCCACACTGCATAAAGCCTTTTACAAAGATGTAAGCAAGAGACAACCATCTTAACAGAAAACTGGACAAAATTTCAGGCAATTTGCAGAGGGTGTCATGTAAATAGTGAACAAACATGAAACAATATGCAGTTTCACTACTAATCAGGGAAATGCAAATGAAGACATATAAATACTTGGCTCATCAAATTGGAAAATTTTCTGAAGGCTTATAATATATATTGTCAATCATGTGGGGGAAAGGATACTCAGACACTCTTGGCGAGGGTATAAATTAGGGCAGAATTGCTGAAGGCACTTCAGCAATATCTAACAAAACTCCACATTGGGAAAGGCAGTCTTACGTGCACAGTCTTTGGACATCTGCTTGGCCATGTAAGAATGCGCCTTGGGCCTGAGACCCCTCTTTACCAGGAGCTAAAGAGCCCACACAGCCTATGGCAAGCTTATCACCTCGTGTGGGAGCATCTCTCCCTGTCTCAGTCTCAGTGGGTGCTCCTTTGTTCTGCTTAAGCATGGGCATCAGTTGCCCTCAGGCATGCCCTCAGCTTTCAGTATTTCATACTCCCTGAGGGAGAAGCTGGGATCCTTCTGTCTCAGCACAAGAGGGATACACAGAGGCCAACTGCCCTGCGCTGGCTGCACACTATTGGAGCTGACCTTGCCCTGTCTCTTCTCTATGTAAGTAGAAGCATTGTTCCACCCAGGGCTTGATTGCCTTGTGTTTTCCTTGGTGACTCTGCTACCAAGATGCTGTGGGCAGAAGTATTTGGACTTCTATTCCTAGTGGTTGGCATGTAATGTAGTTGGAGTCCTCCTCTGACACAGGGGAACCTGTAATAGGTTCATGGTGTTCTGCTCAACACTCTTTCACATTTTTGAGCAGTTGAGTTGACACAAACAACCATCTAATTCCAAATCACTTGTGAAAAAATAAACCCCTATTTTTTTTTAAACCCCGGCTTACTGAGTATCCTATTCTTTGCAGCATAAGCCTTCTTTTTTTTTTTTTTAAGATTTTATTTATTTATTTGACACAGAGAGAGAGACAGCCAGCGAGAGAGGGAACACAAGCAGGGGGAGTGGGAGAGGAAGAAGCAGGCTCCCAGCGGAGGAGCCTGATGCGGGGCTCGATCCCAGGACTCTGGGATCACTCCCTGAGCTGAAGACAGACGCTTAATGACTGAGCCACCCAGGCGCCCCAGCATAAGCCTTCTTAATACTTATCCTATATCAGGGGTCAGCAAACATTTTCTGGAAAGGGCCAGACAGTAAATGTTCTAGACTTTGTGAGCCATATAGCCATATCTAGTCTCTGTCGCATGTTTGTCTTATTATTATTATTTTTTTCTTTACAACTCTTTAAAAAGATAAAATCCAGGGTGCCTGGGTGGCTCAGTGGGTTAAGCATATGCCTTCAGCTCAGGTCACGATCTTGGGGTCCTGGGATTTATGCCAGGATTGAGCCCTGTGTGGGGATTCCAGTTCAGTGGGGAGTCTGCTTCTCCTTGCCCTTCGGCTCCTCCCTGCCGCTCATACTCTCTCTTATTTGCTCACACTCTCAAATAAATAAATAAAACCTTTAAAAAAATGAAAAGGTAAAATCCTTCTAAGTTCACACCTGTCCAAAAACACACTATGAACCAAATTAGGCTCACAGGCCATAGTCTGCTGATTCCTGTACTATATAATTAGTGGGAAAAACTATATAAGGATATGTATCAAAGACTGTGTAATGAGTGTTTCAAAGGGGTGACAGGTTTAATAGGTGGCATTAAATTTGTATTCTATATACTCGCATTTTTAAAACAAATTTATAACCTATATTATTTGTATAACATTTATAATTTTTAGAAGATCACATCCATTGGAACATAAGACTGAATTATGAAGCTTTTAGAAACTCAAAATTCTCCAGACTTTGTCTTCATAATTACCCAACCTTATTTCTCTTCCTCAACTTACCAACAGTGTGTCTCCAACTTCTCCATAAAGTAAAGGTCCCAGGATTCCTGATTCATACTGAATAGCTTCACGAGTCTTAAATGTTTCATCTGTGTATGCCATAAATCGGACTTTTTTGTACTTCCTACCAATCCGCTGAGGACCATTGTTCAAATACAAATTTTTGTAACTTCTGCATGAGACACAAATAGATGAGATGTTGGGATGGAGAATTCTAGGTAGAGGACATGTGGCTTAAATCCAGTTCTAAAACAGCTGAAATGATTTAATCGATGGAAAGGCATGAGAAAAATACAAGTATCCCTGATGCTTAGCTATGTTAGTAAGGCTACCTATTATTTGATTCCATATCTGTACCTAACCATAAACATGGCTTGAAGATTTGTTGTTTTGAATAATTGGGAATAACCTTTTAAAAATGTGGAAGAGTTCACATCAAGAGCTTAAAAGTGCTTACCTATCATTGGCATTGGGGCCTGAGGGAGCATAGTCCCAGTCCTCCTCTTCAGCAGCAATATAGTGGACCCAAGTTTTAGGATGCTTCTTGGCAACTGAGCGGATTTGGATAAAGGGAGAAGAGTTGTCATCATCAAAGTTAACCACATCCATGTCAGAGTCATAAAGATCATCATCATAATCTTCGTCTTCTTCATTATTTTTCATCCGTAGTTGGGGTTCCTCTGGGCAGCTATCTACTTTGACATAAGCTTCCATACCACCTGGGGTCAGACAAACCAAACAATGTCAGATTCCTATAAGACTTGCCTTAACTTCTACAACTTCATTGTCTCTCATTAGGCCTTCAAGACCCTCTCCTAAGTGTTCCCTGCCCCCACACCAATACCCTTATCTTGCCACTCTCCTATAGGGATTACCTTCCCTGTAGCTGGCACTTGCTGGTTTCTTCCTATGATCTTTGCACTCACCATTTCCCTTCTGCCTGATTCTCCTCCAGTATATGTTTTATCCATTTTTCAAGACTCACTCATTTGCTCTTATAAGATGTATGAATATTTCCCTTCTGGAACTGGCTCTGAACTTATCATTCTCCAATTTCCTAATTATATTTTCAGCATTTGGATGCCTAGGTCAGACCAACTCCCCATTCTGCCAGTTACCTAATGATTTCTATATGTACTCCATCGGATTATGATACAGACCGTTGATTTAATAAGTTTATTAGGAAAAATGTCAGTGTAGATATAAATTTTAAGACATTCCAAGTTCATAAAAACATGAAAAGGTACAACTTAGAGTTAAGGAGATATATGTTATATATTTTTAGAGCATGTCTGCCTGTGACTAGTTGTAAGGCCTACAGCAAGTCTATTCAACAATCTCAATCTCATCTTTGGCTTTATAATATGTGGATAGTAATAATTCCCACCCAATGTATGCTATAGGGCTATTTTGAAAATCAATACTAAGAAGGGCAGACGTATTTACTAGATGATGGGGAATATGGTAGATTTCAGGAGCAGCAAACAACTAGTCTGCGGTCCATTCTAGATCTAAAAATAAAAGGTTTTGTCTGTGGTCCAATAAGACAAAGCATTTTTCTGAAAAATGAGGATTAAAATCAGTGGGAAAAAGTCAAAATAATAAAACAAAACATAAAATAAACTCCTCAAACTGGGTAACAACTAACCTGCACACAAGTAAACCTATAGGATCAATTTTGTTTGTCCCCTAACATCTTGTCAAAAGTCTCATAAATATTATGTAACAGATGAGGAAGAGAGGTCCCTATTCTTCATCACTACAGAGGAGTATAAACAAGGTCACTCATAGAACATAACGGGGAAATAGTGGATACATGGCAAGATCAAATCTCTTCTCCAAGGCAAGCAAGGAATCTGAAGAGGGGGTAATACAAGAGTGCTAGAGCAAACAAGTGTGGTTAGACACAAAGATTAGGCCTCCTCAACATGTTTCTCCAACAACCCTCATGGGCCACAACGGAGGAGAAGACAAAGATGGATGTTAGATTTATCCAATGTTAAGAGTTAGTAGAGTAAATATACAAGAAGGAAAATGGGGGTGGGATGATCATGTTATATGAATTTTTAGTCTAGTTACAAATGAAGTCACATTAACAATAATTTGAAACCGGAAGTATTATTGTCCCAACTTGCTCAGACAGGACCTTTAACCCTTTGCAAAGTCCTCATTAAGGAGTCTTTGAAAACCTCACGTGGTGTTTCACATATGCTCACCAATTCCACTCCCACATTGTCTGCTATCCCTGACAGGCTCTGTATTTCCCATGTCTCTCATCTCCTTGCCGGTATTGATGGAGTGCCTCCATGTAGAGCAGTAGTGTGGTCTTTCACAGTGAGTACTGCCATATCCTCTTTTCTTTGCTATTTATTGCTCTGGGCATCACTACTGCTAGCCTGCAGCCCTTATGATTAGAACCTAGGCAATGTTGGGCTTTTTTTATTTCCGTAAGTTTCTCATAAACCATCTCTTCAGGGGCGCCTGGGTGGCTGAGTCATTAAGCGTCTGCCTTCCGCTCAGGACATGATCCCAGGGTCCTGGGATCGAGCCCCACATTGGGCTCCCTCCTTGGCGGGGAGCCTGCTTCTCCCTCTCCCTCTGCCGCTCCCCCTGCTTGTACTCTCTCTGTGTCAAACAAATAAAATCTTTAAAAAAATCCATCTCTTCAGCTATGACCTACAATCCCTCTCTCCATATTATTAAAGCCTAAGTAATGGTATCCAGCCAGGAAACCAACGATATACTGTCCTCCCCACTTTCACCACCTCATTAGTCCCTAAAATGTCTCCCCTCCACTATCATAGTCATTTAAACTAAAAATTCACCAGCACTACTAACGCTCAAGCCCTCTTACATTCAAGATAAAATCTTATACTGGACAGTGGACAGTAAAAGAAGAAATGAATATTTATGATACTCATTTTTAAGATCAACAGACATTACCATGTTGGTGAGAAGGGATATGACAAAACAGTAGAAACTGGCCAAGGTCCATCAGGGATGTCTGAGCAGTAAGGAAAGTTATTGGTGAGATCTCTAGGGAGGCCTGGCGATGATTCCTCACAAGAAATGTGTGACCTTCAAGAAAAACTGAGTGCACTTCAGGGGTGGTGCCCATTCCAATCACATGCCAATAGATTGATCTCTTGTGACATCCAGTCAGACCTATAACATAGGAATAAGACAGTTATGGTCAAGAAGTAGAGAATTTGAAATGGAAAACACTTTCTAGGATAGGATGGACAAACTGACCTTCAAATTTTTTTACTGACTTTCCAAGGATGCTGGGGTACTGCCAAACCAATAGCTCTTGCCAAGGTCACCAATGAGTGCTGTGCTGTTAAATCCAATGGACACTTTTCAATCATCTGCACCTGGTGACCACTCATTCCTTCTTGAGATTCTCTTCCTCCCTTGACCTCTATGCCAATACCTCTCTGGGTTTTGTTCCCCTATTGTTTAGATAGTTCCTTCTCCCTGCTTTCCTGACCCTTCATTAAATGACGGATCACCTAGGACTCAGGCCTAGGCTTATTCTCTTCTTAGTAAATATTTTCTCTTTGAAAAATATCAAAATTATGCAAGTGAGAGTTATTCTTCTCACCACTCTCACTTCTTAAATCCAGTCTGACACTAATTATGGCAATATAATTAATAATACTAATATTTACTGAGCACTTGTTTTATATCAAGCACTGTCCAAACTATTTTACAAGTTTTAACTCATTCACCTCCAGTAACTATATGAATGTAGAAACTATTGTTATCAGGAGAGGAAACCGATACCCAGAGAGGTTAATTAACTTGCTCAAATTGGCACCCAAGCAGCTGTATGTTTAGATCTCACACTGTTAACTACTAGGGCACAGCTGTATCATATTTTGACTCCTGAAGCTTTCAAATATACATATTTTTTCACCATCATTACTAACCCCAGCATCTTAATACAAGCTAGCTACCATTATCTCGTCTGTCTCAAGTCCAAACACTATTAAGGCCTAGAAAGCTCTGAATGGTATTGCCAATTTAGTTCTCATGTCTTTGTATGGGACCTGTTTCTCCCAGGGGAAAGCTGTAACATCTTCTCTTTGTTCTCTGAAATTTCACAATCATAATTTTGTGTGGGGATCTTTTTTTATTTATCCTGCTGGGAAATTTGAATATGAAGACTCTAATATTTTCATCCTTAACACTTTCTTCTATCATTTCTTTGATTTTTAAAATCCGTTTTAAAATGTATTCCAAATCTATTTTTGTTTTACTTTCTGGGAGATTTTCTCTATTCTAACTACCTTCTATTGAGTTTCTATTTTGACATTCATATTCCTAACTTTTGTGAGCATACTCTTGGTTCGATTGTTTCTGTTTCACAGAATCATATTATTACTTTATTGATGCAGTATCTTCTTGAATCTTTATGAAAATACTAAGTAGACCTTTTGACAAGTTTTCTTCTAAGTATTATCTCTTTTTCCTCTGGGATTATTATTATTTTTTTGTTTATCTTGCCTATCCCTTTCATGGTTCAGGTTTCCCTTAAATATTTGTTCATCCTTGACTGCCCACCTATATTTAAGCAAAAGGAAAGAGAAATCTGTGAGTTCTGTGTACATGGGCAGGCCTTCAGTTTTAGGTGACTGGAAGAAGAATCAGCCACTCCAGTTTAAGACCACACGAGAGGCCAGAATTCAGTGGGCTTTCCTTGGGATACAGAGCTGTCTGAGGAGAACCAGAAAAGAGAGCTCTAGTGGTGAATGCAGAAGACCCTGAGGATTTTTTTAAAAAGATTTTATTTATTTATTTGAGAGACAGCATGAGAGAGCATGCACGGAGGAAGGGGTTGGGGGGAGGATCTTAAGCAGACTCCCCATTGAGGGCAGTGCACAAAGCAGGGTTCCATCTCATGACCCTGAGATCATGACCTGAGCTGAAACCAAGAGCCAGATGGTTAACTGACTGAGCCACCCAGGTGCCCTGACCCTGAGGATACTTGAGCAGGTGTGCACCTACCTGGCAGAGACCTGTTTACATAGCCATTGACTGTGTGCATTTCATGCTGGACCTGAGCAGATGCAGGACCCAAAGACTCATTTGTTTCTGAGTGCCAACTTTTCCCTGTTGAGAGAAGAGGCAAATATAGGGCCAGCTAAGTGTCTGTCTCATGAATCACCCTTCCTCCCTCCTTCCATCCCTCCCATGGGGCAAAGACTGCTCACACCTTAAGCATTTCTGTCAGCACAGTAGGCATGGATGACTTGCCCTCAAAGTTAGTAAGAGAAAGGCAGAAGACAATTTCCAAAAGGCAGACATTTCTTGCTCAAATTGATTATTTCTCCCTATATTTGTCCATGACAGTAGATGGGAAGGGATGATGGCAAATGATAACTAGAAGGGAGAATATTGGTTAGTTTGTGCCACGAGGATTTCATTCTATTCATTCATTGACTCATTTAAAAGGGAACAGATGAAAATCATTTTGGAAAAAGGCTCTCAGTCCCTGCCCCCTTCTAATTGCTTCATTCAGATTGTAGTAATGAAAACTCAAGAACCTGAAAGCTTTCCACCAACCTCCTCCATGAAATTAATAACAATGAAAGCACTGTTAATATTATTATGGGACAGCCATCTCCCTGAAGTTATCCCTTTGTGTAAAGGACTGGCAGCTAATGCTGAAAGTTTCTGAAGCACCCAGCCTTTGGGGAGTTCTCATAAGTTCCTTTATCTGTTCATCTACTAATCATTCATTCATTCATCCAAACATATTTACTGAGCACCGTTGAGTGCTAAGCACTGAGGACAGAGAAAACACAGTCTCTGCCTTTAATGTGCTTACAATTTAGCTTGAATAGAGAAGCTGACAATTATAACAGAGTGAGGACTAATGTAACAGAGATTAGAACAGCTAACACAGATGCAGAGACGAGAAGGAACTTCACTTTATTTGAAGGGAAAGGGATATAAAACCAAAGAAGCAGGCAATGGTGATTTAGTGTGATAAGGAGGAAACTCCAGGTGCCGTAGAAACATATAAAGAGGCATCCAACCCAGACTGGAAGGAGAAGGAAAAACTTAAGTTTTTTTTCCTGTACAATGAGGCAGGAAGAGGAGCAGAGTGAGGCTAGACAGGTCATCAACAATAATGGAGTGTCAGGGGACAGGAAAAGATAGGGAGACTAGTCAGGAGAGAGATGATGGGGTCCTCAATTCAGAAGAGGCAGTGTGGGAGGATAAGATGGGAGAGAAGATGATCATGTTGTTGTGTATATAATGATTATATTAGGAGGAGGAGGTGGCAGATTATATTAGGAGTGAGGACCTACTCTGCACCACATAACGTTCTAAGTTACCTTATTTAAATCATGTACTTAATCCCCACAACTATCCTATGAAGAAAGTACTACTATTTCAATTTTCAATAGGAAACTGAGACACAGAGAGGTTAAGTAACTTGCCAAATAGAAGCACATGGTAGAATGCTGGTTGCCAGGAGCAGAGGGGTGGGGGGAATGGGGAATTGTTGTCTAAAGAGTACAAACTTTCAGTACCTTTTTAAAGATTTATTTTTTAGAGAGAGGGGGAGGGGAAGAGAGAGAGGGAGAGAATCTTCAAGCAGACCCCCTGCTGAGCATGGAGCCCGACACAGACGTTCAATCTCACAACCCTGAGATCATGACCTGAGATGAAGCCAAGACTTGGACACTCAACCAACTGCACCAGTTTTAAGATGAGTAAGTTCCAGGGATCTACTATACAGGTGTGATAACTACGGTTAATACTACTGTACTGAACACTGAAAATACGCTAAGGGAGTAGGTTATATATAGGAGCACTCATCACACACACAAAATAGTAACTATGTGAGGAGACAGATATGTTGATTAGCTTGACTATAGTAACCATTATCTTTTTTATATCAAATCACGTTGTACTCCTTAAATATTCATATTTTAAAAATTTGTCTTAAAAAGACACATGAAAAGATGCTCAACTAAATTACTAATCGTCAGGGAAATACAAATCAAAACTGCAATGAGATACCACCTCACGTTACTCAAAAATGGCTAGTATCAAAAAGACAAGAGATAACAGGTGTTGGCTAGGTGTGGAGAAAAAGGAAGCCTTGTGCACTATTTTTGGGAATGCAAACTGGTGCAGCCACTGTGGAAAACAGTATGGAGGGTCCTCGAAAAGTTAAAAATAGAACTACCCTATGATCCAGTAATTCCACTTCTGGGTACTTACCCCCAAAATACAAAACCACTAATTCAATGGGATATATGCACCCCTATGTTAACTGCAGCATTATTTACAATAGCCAAGATATGGAAGCAGCCCAAGTGTCCATCCATAGATGAATGGATAAAGAACAGGTGGTATGTGTGTGTATATATATGCCATAAAAAAGAATGAGATCTGGCCATTTGAAGCAACATGAATGGACCTAAAGAGTATTTCACTTTTGTTAAGTGAAATAAGTCAGAGAAAGAGAAATAATGTATTGCTTCACTTTTACGTAGAATCTAAAAATCAAAACAAAGCAGAAACAAACCCACAAACACAGAGAAAAAATTGGTGGTTGACGGCGGGGGGGGGGGTTGGGGGATGTGCAAATAGGTGAAGGGGGTTAAGGAGGTACAAATTTCCAGTTATAAAATAAGTAAGTCACAGGGATGAAAGTACAGCCTAGGGAATATAGTCAATACTACTGCAATATACTTATGGTGAGCATTTCATAATGTATATAATCAAATCACTATTCTGTACACCTGAAACTAATATGTCAACTATACTTCAACTAAAAATCTTTTTAAAATTTAAATTAAAAAATAAATAAAATTTTCTGAAAATGATAAGAGAAAGAATTTAAAAATTAGAGCTAAAGGTCTTTGTTAATGGATTTAATGAGGGAGATGAGCCCAGCCTGTTACCTAGCTCCTCTATCTTCTTACCTGATAGCTCCCAATGGAACTCAGGCTGTATTTTTTTCTTGAAATTCAGTTTCATCCCCATCCCCTTCATTCCTGAACAGTAGGTTATGATCTTTCTATAATCACTTCCTCTGGACAATAGCAGCCCTCATTCTCAAATACCAGATTAAATTAATATATTCTATTTTTTCAGGAGCCCCAATTTCAGATTGCAGCTCACTAACCTTCATCAAATACAGCAAAAAGTAGTACAAATTCATGCAAGATCTGTGTCCTTTCTTTGGCCAGACTCCCTGAAAAAGAAGTGAGAACATTTATCTTCTACTGAGAATCCTATTATAGGAAATCAACACTAGGAGGAGACATCACTTCATCTGCTGCTTTGTCTCTTGGCCTTCTGTTAACTTTACCATAGTATTGCTTCTTTGGTGTCAGATGTCCTATACCAGTGCTTCTAAAACTATTTGGGGTAAACGACTTTTTTTCATTTCAATTTTGCTGCAGACCAGTACTTATGTAAAATACAAGAAAAATGTTTTTTTTTCATTAAAAAATGAATTACTCAAAAAAATGAAATTAAAGAAACATGCAAAATATAAGCCCATATAATCATATTTCATACATATATGCATTTATTCAGAACAACACAAAAGAGAAATATTGCAAAAACTGTAAATACTGTTCTTGGAATATAGGCAATTAAATATAGATAATTTCTATTATGCTTTTAACTTTTTTTACTTTTGCCAAGTATTATGACCAAAATAACAATGATCAATATTAAACACCTATAATCATACTTTAAGTGAATACTATGTATACCAATATTTCAAATTGTTAATGTTACACTCATCTATGGAACATAAGAACTAGGATGATTGGTAGGGGAAGAAAGGGATAAAGAAAGGGGGGGTAAACAGAAGGGGGAATGAAGCATGAGAGACTATGGACTATGAGAAACAAACTGAGGGCCTTAGAGGGGAGGGGGGTGGGGGATTGGGATAGGCTGGTGATGGGTAGTAAGGAGGGCACGTATTGCATGGTGCACTGGGTGTTATACACAACTAATGAATCATTGAACTTTACATCAAAAACCAGGGATGTACTGTATGGTGACTAACATAATATAATAAAAAAAAAAGAAAGAAAATTTCCCAATCAAATGAAGAAATATAATGCTAAGAAAGACAACCAACAACAAAAAAAGAAAGACAACCGACAAATTCAATAATTAAAGCATGAAACAAGTTCATTTGTAACATTAACAATTTTTTTAATGATTTTTTATTATATTATGTTAGTCACCATACAGTATATCCCCGGTTTCCGATGTAAAGCTCGATGATTCATTAGTTGCATATAACACCCAGTGCACCATGCAATACGTGCCCTCCTTACTACCCATCACCGGTCTATCCCAATCCCCCACCCCCCTCCCCTCTAAGGCCCTCAGTTTGTTTCTCATAGTCCATAGTCTCTCATGCTTCATTCCCCCTTCTGTTTACCCCCCCTTTCTTTATCCCTTTCTTCCCCTACCAATCATCCTAGTTCTTATGTTCCATAGATGAGTGTAACATTAACAATTTGAAATATTGGTATACATAGTATTCACTTAAAGTATGATTATAGGTGTTTAATATTGATCATTGTTATTTTGGTCATAATACTTGGCAAAAGTAAAAAAAGTTAAAAGCATAATAGAAATTATCTATATTTAATTGCCTATATTCCAAGAACAGTATTTACAGTTTTTGCAATATTTCTCTTTTGTGTTGTTCTGAATAAATGCATATATGTATGAAATATGATTATATGGGCTTATATTTTGCATGTTTCTTTAATTTCATTTTTTTGAGTAATTCATTTTTTAATGAAAAAAAAACATTTTTCTTGTATTTTACATAAGTACTGGTCTGCAGCAAAATTGAAATGAAAAAAAGTCGTTTACCCCAAATAGTTTTAGAAGCACTGGTATAGGACATCTGACACCAAAGAAGCAATACTATGGTAAAGTTAACAGAAGGCCAAGAGACAAAGCAGCAGATGAAGTGATGTCTCCTCCTAGTGTTGATTTCCTATAATAGGATTCTCAGTAGAAGATAAATGTTCTCACTTCTTTTTCAGGGAGTCTGGCCAAAGAAAGGACACAGATCTTGCATGAATTTGTACTACTTTTTGCTGTATTTGATGAAGGTTAGTGAGCTGCAATCTGAAATTGGGGCTCCTGAAAAAATA
>NW_024423319.1:832673-840390 GCF_017311325.1 Ursus maritimus | reverse complement strand
TAAGGTGGTATCTCAGTGTGGTTTTGATTTGAATTTCCCTGATGGCTAATGATTTTGAACATTTTTTCATGTGTCTGTTAGCCATTTGTATGTCCTCATTGGAACAGTGTCTGTTCATATCTTCTACCCATTTTATGATTTGTTTATTTGCTTCTCATGTATTGAGTTTGAGAAGTTCTTTGTAGATCTTGGATACCAGTCCTTTATCTGTAGTGTCATTTGCAAATATCTTCTCCCATTCCGTGGGCTGCCTCTTAGTTTTTCTGACTGTTTCCTTGGCTGTGCAGAAGCTTTTAATCTTGATGAAGTCCCACAAGTTCATTTTATCTTTTGTTTCTCTTGCCTTTGGGGATGTGTCATGAAAAAGGTTGCTTTGGCCGATGTCGTAGAGGTTGCTGCCTATGTTCTCCTCTAGGATTTTGATGGATTCCTGTCTCACATCAAGGTCTTTCATCCATTTGGAGTTTATTTTTGTGTATGGTGTGAGAGAGTGATTGGGAAATTTTCTTTGCAGGCTTACTTTAAGAAGGAAGATTTTTGTTTATGACATTCTCCTTCTTTCTTGTACCCTTGACACTTGAAAGTAAATCTTTGATTGGACAAAGAAAGTAACTCACTTATACAAATTTAAAATACAGGTAAAGCTGTCTGAACACATTTGAATTCTTTTTATTTTTAAAATTACCAAATAGTGAAATTGACTTTTACTTTTGGTGTCTAAGTCTATGATTCTTTTTTTTTAAAAGATTTTATTTATTTATTTGACAGAGATAGAGACAGCCAGTGAGAGAGGGAACACAAGCAGGGGGAGTGGGAGAGGAAGAAGCAGGCTCACAGCAGAGGAGCCTGATGTGGGGCTTGATCCCAGAACGCCGGGATCACGCCCTGAGCCGAAGGCAGACGCTTAACCGCTGTGCCACCCAGGCGCCCCTAAGTCTATGATTCTTAATGCATGTATAGATTCATGAAACCATCAACCATCAAGACACAGAACAGTTCCAACATCCCAAAAAACTCCCTCCTTCTATCCCTTTATAGACACATATATAGTCATGGAGAAAGAGACAGTCATACGTATGGTCATACCCTTGGCAACCACTGATCTGTTCCCCACTGCAATATATTTGTATTTTTGAGATTGTCATATAAGTGGAACCATACAATATATAACCTTTTGAGATTGGCTTTTTTACTCAGTATAATGCCTTTGAGATTCATCCATTTTGTTGCATGTATCAGTACTTCATTCTGTTTTATTGATGAGGAGTATTTCATGATATGAATGTACCAGTTTGTTTAACCATTCACTTTTGAAGGACATTTAGGTTGTTTCCAGTTCTTAGCCATTACAAATAAAGCTGCTGTGAACATTAATGTACATACAGATTTTTATGGGAATATTAAGTTTTCATTTGTCTGGGGTACTCAGGAATGGAAATTAAGTGTATATTTACCTTTATAAGAAACTGCCTATAATTGTGACACCAATTCCAGTGTATATGGTTTTTTTCCCTACCACCAAGCAATTATGTGACATCAGCTGGGTGTCCTACAATTTAACTTAATTCTGAAACTATCTGCCTGGAGATGGTGTAGATTCCCACAGGTTAAGGGCTCAGTTCTACAAGACTTCCCTGCACCCACACGTCAGATGCTAGTTGAAAGTCCAAGTCATCACCTGTGCTTCTGACCAACCTCTACAGATCAGAGGTTAAAAAAACTCCCTTCTTGGGTTCCATTAATTTGCTAGAGCAGCTCACAGAACTCAGAGAAGCATGTTACAGATCACCAGTTCATTCAAAAAAGATATAACTAAAAAACAGCCAGATGGAAGAGATGTATAGGGCAAGTTATGGGGAAAAGATGCAGAGCTCCCATGCCCTCTCCAGGTATGTCACTCTCCTCAAATCTCCTGGTGTTCACCAATCTGGGAGCTCTTTGAACCCTGTCCTTTGGTTTTTTTATGGAAGCTTCATTCCATAGGCACAACTGATTAAATCATTAGCCATCGGTGACTGAACTCTCTCTCCCCTCCTGGGGGAGGGGTGGGGAACTAGGGAGGTTGGGACTGAAAGAAAATTCCAGTCCTCTAATCACTACAGGCAATCAGCCCCATCTTTAGGTGCATGGTCCAAAAATCACCTCACTAACATAACAAAAGACATCTTTATTGCTCTCATCACAGAAAATCTCAAGGGTTTTAGAAGCTCTACCAGGAAGGAGATGAAAACCAAATATATACGGTATTTAAATCACAATATTACACTGCCAAACTGTTTTCCAGAGTGTCTATACCATTGTGAATCCCCAGCAACAATGTATGAGACTTCCTGTTGGTCTGAATTCTTGACAGCATGCTTAATTTTTAAATTATTAGATTAGGTATTCTAATAGATATGTAGCAGTATTTCATTGCGGTTTAAAAAAAAAGATTTTATTTATTTATTAGAGAGAGAGACAGCTAGAGAGGGAACACAAACAGAGGGAGAAGGAGAAGCAGGCCTCCCACTAAGCAGGGAGCCCGACTCGGGGCTCGATCCCACGACCCTGGGATCACGATCTGAGCTGAAGACAGATGCTTGACAACTGAGTCACCCAGGCACCCCTGACTGTGGTTTTAATATGCATTTCCCTAATGGCCAATGATACTGGACATCTTTTCGTGTATTTATTTGGCACTTGTATATCTTCCTCAGTGAATTATCTATTCAAATATTTTGCCAATTTAAAAAATTGGATTTTTTCCTTATTGTTGAGATTTGAGAGCATGTTTTATAAAATGTTTTCTATATAATATATACGTATAATACACATGAATAATACATATATAAAGCATATAAAAATATCTTGGTTATTGTAAATATATATATATATATTTTAAAGATTTATTTATTTATTTATTTGACAGAGATAGAGACAGCCAGTGAGAGAGGAAACACAAGCAGGGGGAGTGGGAGAGGAAGAAGCAGGCTCCTAGCGGAGGAGCCTGATGTGGGGCTCGATCCCGGAATGCCAGGATCACACCCTGAGCCGAAGGCAGACGTTTAACGACTGTGCCACCCAGGTGCCCCTGTGAATATATTTTTTATATATATCACATCAGTCCTTTGCCAGATATGTGATTGGCAAATATTTCCTCCCAATCTGTAGCTTGTCTCTTCATTCTCTTAACACTGTTTTTTTATTACAAAAGCAAAAATTATTAATGTTGATAAAGTCCCATTTATCAATATTTTCTTTTATGGACTGTGTTTGTGATGTTTTCTCAGAACCCTTCTCTTAACCCCAGGTCATGAAGATATTCTACCTTGTTTCTTAAAAGTGTTATGGTTGTACATATTACATTTAGAGCTACAATTCATTTTGAGTTACTCTTTGTATAACTAGTAAGGTCTGGGATCACTGCATATAGATATCTAATTGTTTCAACACCATTTTTTGAAAAGACACCTCCTTTGAGTTATTTTTGCACCAAATCAATTGGGCTTACTTGTGTGGATCTATTTCTGGAGTTTCATTCTATATCATTGATCTACAGGTCTATTCCATTAACTAATACATGTTATGATTACTGCAGCTTTGTAGTAAATTGTAAAATTGAGCAGGATTATTACTCCAAATTTATTCTTTTGCAAAATCATTTTAGCTAATCTAGTACTTTTGCCTTTTCATATAAATTTCAGAATCAGCTTGTCTGTGACCACAAAAAAAAATCTTGCTGAAAATCTACAGACTGGGGAGAACTGAGATCTTTACTATGTTGAATCTTAATAGTACAGAAACAGTTTTTCTCTCTGTTTGATTTCTTTCACTTTGTAGTTTTCACCATATAGACAATGTACATGTTTTGTTAGATTTATACCTAAACTTTCAAATTTTGGAGCTATTGTAAACATACTTTCTTACATTTTGGTTTCCAGTTTTTCACTGATAGTATATAGCATACAAATTTGTTAAAGATTTATTTAAATTCCAGTTAGTTAACATGCAGTGTAGTATTAGTTTCAAGTGTACAATATAGTGATTCAACACTTTCACACAGCACCCAGTGCTCACCACTAGTCCCCTCTTTAATCCCCATCACCTATGTAACTTATCCCCCCCAACCTCCTCTCTGGTAACCATCAGTTTGTTCTGTAGTTAAACCTGTTTCTTGGTTTGCCTCTCTGTTTCTTTTTTTTTTCCTTCCCATTTGCTCATTTGTTTTGTTTCTTAAATTTCATGAGTGAAATCATATGGTATTTATCTTTCTCTGACTTATTTCACTTAGCATTATACTCTCTAGCTCTATCCCTGTCATTGCAAATGGCAATATTTCATTCTTTTTTTATGGCTGAGTAATATTCCATTATATAATAATATTCCTACACACACACACACACACACACACACACACACACCCCAAATCTTTTTTTACCCATTCATCAGTTGATACCTAGTAGTGCAATTGCTGGGTCATTCTACGTTTAGTTCTATGTTTAACTTTTTGAGGACCCTCCATACTGTTTTCCAGAGTGGCTGCACCAGTTTGCATTCCCACCAATAGTGCAAGACGGTTCCCCTTTCTCCACATCCTCACCAACACCTGTTGTTTCCTGTGTTGTTGATTTTAGCCATTCTGACTGGTGTGAGGGGATATCTTTTTGTGGTTTTGATTTGCCTTTCCCTGATGATTAGTGATATTGAGCACCTTCTGACATACTTGTTAACCATTTCTATATCTTTTTCTCCCCCCAGAAATATCTATTCACATCCTTTGCCCATTTGGGGAATACTGAAGGAGAATAAAAAGAGAAATTCTCCACCAGTTTGGTGGTACTTTAAATTCTGATGCCTCTTCCTGACCTGCTTGTTCGACTTGATTTTTAGGATTCTCAAATGCCTGGGCTATGCATTTTGTCAAGGTTCTATAGTTGAGCTCAATGGGAGATAAAGGGTGGCATATGTTTTTTCCATCTTATCCAGAACTAGAACCTCTTGTTGACTTTTTTATAAAGATGTTACATTTTTAAAAATGTATTTAATTTTTTAATTTAAAAAATTTTTTTTAAAAAGATTTGACTTTTAAGTAATCTCTACATTCAATGTGGGGCTCAAACTTACAACCCCAAGAACAAGAGTTGCATGTTTCACTGACTGAGCCAGCCAGGTACCTCTCTGTTGACTTTTTAAGTCAATTTTCTGCCAAATAATTCTTTTTATTTTAAATTTATTTCTATTTTATATGTAAACATGTTTTGATGTTTATTTACATATTTATTTATTTTTAACTAGGCTCAATGTGCAGTGCAGAGCCCAACATGGGGCTTGAACTCACGACCCTGAGATCAAGACCCAAGCTGAGATCAAGAGTCGGACACTTAGCTGACTGAGCCACCCAGGTGCCCCAGTGATCTCATTGTTTTATTAAACAATTTACATCTCACAAATTTACATCTCACAAATAACACACTCTGGTTGTAGCACTTTGTCATAAATTATGACTATGAAACTGAACTTATTATATAAGAGATAATACTTCAATGAAACTAGTATAAACTCTTCTGGTCATCTTCTTCTACTCCCTCCCCTTTTGTTCTTTTGGAATCATAATTTTCATCATCATCCAGAAATGGTGGTTCATGTTCACAAATTCTTTGCTTATCCTCCCATCAAAAAGCAGAGTCTAATTCCCCTTCTCCTTTATGGGCTGGCCATGGTGATTCATTCTAACAAACACAATGAGGTAGAAGGGATGCTGTGTAACTTCTGAAGCCAGGTTAAAAAAGGGACCATATAAAAAGACAGCATGAGCCACCATATAAAAGATCTGGCTACTCAGGAGAAAGAGAAGACAAGACAAAGACTGAGAGAAAATATTTGCAAAAGACATAATCTGATAGACTGTTATCCAAAATGTACAAAGAACTCTTAAAACTCAACAAAAAGAAAACAATCTGGTTTAAAAATGGGAAAAAGATTTGAACAGAAACCTCAACAAAGAAGATATACAGAGGGCAAATAGCATACAAAAACATGCTTCATGGGGCACTTGGGTGGCTTGGTCAGCTAAGCATCTGACTTTGGCTCAGGTCATGATTTTGGGGTCCTGGGACTGAGCCCCGTGTCAGCCTCTGTGCTCAGCGGGGAGTTCTGCCTCTCCCTCTCCCTCTGCACTCCCCCTGCTGGTGCTCTCTCTCTCTCAAATAAATAAATAAAATCTTTTAAATAAAAACATGTTTCACATCACATGTTATCACAGAAATGCAAATTAAAGCAATTTGATACCACTACATACCTATAAGAATGGCCAAATTCCAAAACACTGGCAACACCAAAAGCTGGTAAGGATGAGGAACAAGTGGGAAGTCTCATTCATTGCTGCTGGGACTACAAAATGACACAGCCGCCTTGGAAAACAGGTTGGCAGTTTCTTAGAAAAGTAAGTATACTCTTGCCATTTGATCCAGCAATTGTGCTCCTTGGCATTTACCCAAAGGGGTTGAAAACTATGTATGCATATAAACCTGCACATGGATGTTTATAGCAGCTTTATTCATAACTGTTAAAACTTGGAAGCAACCAAGATGTCCTTCACTGGTGAGTGGGTAAATAAACTCTGGTCCATCCAGACAATAGAATATTATTCAGTGCTAAAAAGAAAAAAGCTATCAAGCCATGAAAAGATATGGAGGAAACCTAAATGCATATTACTAAGTGGAAGAAGCCAATCTGAAAAGGATACATACTGCATGATTCCAACTATTTGACATTTTGGAAAAGGCAAAACTATGAAGACAATTTAAAAAATCAGTGGTTGCTAGGGGGTGGGACAGGAAAGGATGAATAGGTGGGACACAGAGGATTTTTAGAATAGTGAAACTATTCTGTATGATACTATAATGGTGGATACATGTCATTCTACATTTGTCCAAACCTGTAGACTGTAAACCAACAAGAGTAACTGTCATGTAAAGTATGGACTTCGGTTGATAACGATATGCCAGTGTACGTTCACCAACTGTAACAAGCATACCGCTCTGGTGCAAGATGTTGATAGTGAGGGAGGCTGTGTGTTGATGGTGGACAGGTGGTAGTTGGGAATTTTCTGTACTTTCTGCTCAATTTTGCTGTAAACCTAAAACTACTCTAAAAATACAGTCCATTTAAATGCAAAAAAACTTCTGGCTACCCTGTAGCTCCCATGCTGAAAAGACCCTGTGGAAAGCTCCAGCTATTTGAGTTTTCCAAGCCTAGGTGCCAGACATGTGAATAAAGTTTCAGTCAGGATGACCTTGGCTCCAGCACTATTTGACTACAGCCTCATTAGAAATCCTCAGACAGTGGACTGCAAGAGGACTGCAGACCCAGCTGTCATTCTGAGAGGTAGAGTGGCTCATACAAGGTCTCCAGTCTGGCCAGGGATCTGGTACCTCTTCTTGCCCTTCTTTTCCTCTTTCAAAGTCAAGGCTTCAAGGCAGGGACTAGAAAGACTTGGGGAGAGTCTAAGGGGCTAGGGCATTTTGGGTCACCTGGGTGGCTCAGTCGGTGAAGCATCTGACTCTAGAATTCAGCTCAGGTCATGATCTATGGGTCGTGGGATCAAGCCCTGAGTTGGGCTCTGTGCTCAGCAAGGAGTCTGCTTGAGGATTCTCTCTCTCCCTCTCCCTCTGCCCCTCTCTCCTCATGTGTGCACATGCTTGCTCTCTCTTAAATAAATAAATAAATAAATAAATAA
>NW_024423319.1:810239-832668 GCF_017311325.1 Ursus maritimus | reverse complement strand
GCTAGAGCATTAAAAAAAAAAAAGAAATCCTGAGACAGACCACCAAGTAAACATACTCCTAAATTCCATGAGAGACCCACAAAAACCAAGAGAAATGATAAATGATGATCTTTGTTTTTAGCCACTAAATTGTGGGGACATGCAGTAATAGCTAAAGGAAAAAAAAAAGTCCCATGAAGCTGATTTTACTACAAAAACTTAGAATTAAAGAAAATTCTGCAATGTTTACTTCCCTAATTTAGTGTATGCCAAGAGAAATGATAAATGATGATCTTTGTTTTTAGCCACTAAATTGTGGGGACATGCAGTAATAGCTAAAGGAAAAAAAAAAGTCCCATGAAGCTGATTTTACTACAAAAACTTAGAATTAAAGAAAATTCTGCAATGTTTACTTCCCTAATTTAGTGTATGCTATTATACATTCATCCAAATCCAATGAAAGTACAGCATCAAGTAAGGATTTATTTATTTGATAGAGAGCACAAGCAGGAGGAGCAGCAGAAGGAGAGGGAGAAGCAGGCTCCCCACAGAGAAGGCAGCCCGGTGCGGGGCTCCATCCCAGGACCCTGGGATCATGACCTGAGCCGAAGGCAGACGCTTAACTGACTGAGCCACCCAGGAAGCCCAGCTTTAATTAAATTTAAGATGGTTTTCAGAAAAACAAGTTATAAATGTTTGCTTTTCTCCTATTTTTTTTTAAAGTAGGCTCCACACCCAGCACAGAGCCCAGTGCAGAGTCCAATGCAGGGCTCGAATTCACGACCCTGAGGTTAAGACCTGAGCTGAAAACAACAGTTGGACTTAACCAACTGAGCCACCCAGGTGCCCTGCTTTTCTCCAATTTTTAAATGCTTTTGGGATACAAATGACACAGCTGGATGTGTTTATCTCCAGAAAGCTTTCAGGGAACTTAACACAAAATTTACAAAAGGCACTACTAGATAGCCCATAAACTGTAATATTTTCTTTCTATGGGCATTTTGCTAGGGAAAAGAAACCTCTGTTAGATGAAAGAACACAAATGCTTTAATAATCGACCCAGATGTTTATACTTCCCTGCTTATTTCATTTGAGTCCTATCCTTTCTCACACTTACCTTCTTTGCAAACCAGCAGGGCTCCAATGAGGCCTGAATTCAGGTCTTTCACCAGGTCCACATGAGAAAAATATGAGTAGGTGAGACATGGCGGATCAGAGGCCATCGGACCGTTCTCTTTCAGGACCTGCCAGAGATAGGTATGGCTTTCACCAGGAATGACTTTATCATCTTCCTTCTCCTTTTGGCTGGTCTGATCCTCATATTCAGCACCTAAAGCAAGAAGGGATAAAACTGTCCTTTCCATACCCATTGTTCACTCAAGGAAACAGTAAGTTTATTGTTACCAGTAGATTCTACACAAGAAATAGACCTTCTGCAACTTAATGTGAAAGACTATCAAGCAGCCTCATATATTCCAGAGAAGTTGTAGACCACTAATGAAAACATGAGGGGTTGAGTGGGTCTCACTGTAACCTCCAGATTCTAACCAATAATATTGCTTCCATCATTGCATCTTTTCACCTAGTTCACATCAATTCAACTCAACAGACATACATTGGTTATGTACTTTGTCCCAGACTTTTTAATGAGCACTAGTGAAGGTCACAGGAAGATGAGATACAGAGATTTTTAAAAATGTTTTTTTTTAGATGGGGAGGGGAGGGACAGAGGGAGTGGGAGAAAGAAAATCTTAAGCAGACTCCACACCCAGCATGAGCCTGACATGGGGCTCGATCTCACAATCCTGAGATGATGACCTGAGCCAAAATCTAGAGCCTGACACTTAACCAACTGAGCAACCCAGGTGGCCCTTTTTAAAAATATTTTTAACTTGGTTTTTCTCTGGAAGAGCAAATCACATCAGGGGCAGATATTTTCTGGCTATCTCATGCTTAGTGATGTTAAAATTAACGCCTGGATTAGTTTGATACTTCAATTCTAAATTGAGCACTATATGTGTTCATCATTAATGAAGTGTCTTTGCTTCTAAGTCATTTCAGTGGACAGAAGTAGAGACTATTTAAAGGCACTGACATAATGCCTTATGCTTCTATTGAAACATTTTTCTAGTAACTTCACCGTACTTCCTTGATTTATAACAGTCTCTGGAGTTCCAGAGCAGCCCAAAGCATTCAGGGGGCTCTCCATTTATACTTTATCTCATCCAATAACATCTATACATCTGAGCGAGGGACCTCTCCAACAGAGCAACAAGATACCCCTGCACTGCCCCACTCTAAAATCAGCCTCTCTGGGGTATAGGGACACCCTCTTCGGTGTGCACTAGGTACTACTGGCTTCATCGAGAAACAACATCAGACCAATACTTGTGCTTGGCACCTGGGGATGGAGTGTGTGGTGTAGGTGCCTGTGTGATCCTGGGCTGATATTAAATTCTAGGTAGTAGATACATTTCAATAGGGAGGAAGGGCATCAGAGGGGATACATAAAGGGATTCAACTGTATAATGTTTAATTTCTTAGAGCAAAGACGACAAAATATTAAGATTTGGCAGTGAGGAGCAGCCGGGTGTTGTCCAACTCTTGGTTTCGGTTCAGGTCATGATCTCAGGATTGTGGGATTGAGTCCTGCATTGGGCTCTGCGCTCTCTCTAATAAATAAATAAATAAATCTTTAAAGAAAAAAAAACATTTGGCAAAGTGACGTGATGGTTACATGTTTGTGTGCTATATTATTTTCTGTACCTTTCTTTGTTTGAAGCATTTCATTAAGAAATGAATATCCTTTTTCCTAATAGTAGGGTTGGGAAAGAGGTGTGGGAGGTTTGATTAGAGCCCAAGAATGTGTAAAACACTATAGCTGTCTTGGGGAGAGGGACAGTGAATGGATTGGGAGAACTGTAGCAGTAGGATGGCCAGGTAGTACTGAGGTAAGGTATTATGAACTTAGTGATACAATTTCATGTGGTTGTATAGTTTTATTTCAACTATGGCTGTTCACTTGGTTGCTAGTAAAGTAGGTGGAGAACAGCTTTAACCAGGGTAGTGGTTTATCCAAGTGAATAGAATGGAGATCAAGGAGCCGGAACTTATGAGTGCATGCAAGGGTGCCATGTCTATGATGTGCCAGGGCATCTAAGCTGGGAAAGGAGGGAAGCAGTATCCGTGGATGGTAGATTCCAAACAGAATGAAGAGTTGTTGGAGTGGGTAATGAGAAAAGGAGATTTTGGGGGCTGCTTAGGTTGCTAATAACAGTCTATTCTACAATGAAGACAAAGTGATTTGTGAAGACCAGGTAAAGTAGGTGGTACCTGAAAAAAAGCACGATGCTTTAAGTTTACTATCTACTAACGAGTATTATGTTTGGAAGATCTCTGCCTCCATCAGAGTCTTATCTGAGCTTGTACACCTGCAAATATTCTAAACAGAAGATGTTCTGTGTAATGTTCACTTTCTATTATACGAGGAATAGCACAGTTGTAACATTTGAGAGTTCAGGGAGTCTATCTGTCTGATTTCAATGTGCCTTTTACATGGAAGATATCCTCAGGAGTGTATTGAATCAACAAAAATCCACTTCTGAAAGGAAGTCATTTTGTAATTATCCCTTGAGCCAAAGTTTTGTCAAGTGCTTTTGGACTTGAGATATACAAGGAAAAGAGAAAAGTTGAAGAGTAAATCACAGAGCTTCTTGTTGAGAAGTCTGCAAAAATCACTACCCCAAATGTAGTGGTGTAAAACAATCACCATTGTATTACCCTCACTGATTGTGTGGGTCAGGAATTCAGATGGAGCACAGGCAAGATGCCTTCTCTGCTTCGAGGTAGCTAAGGCATCAGCTGGCATAACACAAACAGCTGAGGGCTGGAATCACTTGGAGGGCTTCTCATTCACACATCTAGTAGCCGGATGGGGATGACTTGAAAACTGGATTCAGCACACTGACACCCGGGCTTTCTATTTGGCTTGGGCTTCCTCATAGGGACCTGGGGGAGTTAGGCTTCCTACATGGCACTTCAGGACTCCAAGAGTGAATGTTCCCATAAATAATACAGGAGCAGCAGGTTCTTTTACAACTCAATGTCAGAAGTCACAAACCTCCACAGATTAAGATTTGGCAAAGTAAGGGGCACTGAGTGGTGCAGTTGGTTAAGCATCCGAACTCTTGATTTCAGCTCAGGTCATGATCTCAGGATTGTGGGATCAAGCCCTGTATTGGGCTCTACACTCAGTAGGGAATCTGCTTGAGATTCTCTCTCCCCCTCTCACTCTGCCCTTCCCCCCTAAAATAAATAAATCTTTAAAAAATAGATTTCACATATAAGTGAAATCGTATGGTATTTGTCTTTCTCTTTCTGACTTATTTCACTTAGCATAATACCCTCTAGGTAAAATTTCCATTCTTTTTAATGACTAAGTAATATTCCAGGCTTAGGGTGCAAAAGAATCATCCCTATGCTCAGCTGCAGAATGGTGGGAACCCTGACCTCTTTAAAATGCTCCTAGATTTGTTCTCATTTCAGAATGAGAAATTAGTCAACATAGGGCATATGCTCTAATAGTTTATTAATGATTTGCTTCAATTTTCTTGATCTATATATGCCATAGTCTATCTGGACAATATCATAGTCAATTGTGGCACCCCTTTACTCCCTTCCTACATGAGGTGAAGGTTAAGGAGAAGCTAGGTAAAGTAGGAACTCTGGCCAAACAGGTTGTTTGTTTTAACAAAGTCAGGTTGTGCTTCTGGTACGTGTCTCTTATCACATGGTGGCATCCATATTTAGAAACTGGGGGGAGGGGAAGGAAAGGAAGTGTCTGGACAGTCAGAATCTAAGGAGAGAAAAGATGAAATCCATTTCACTTCCATACCCTGAGCCTTGATCCTCCCTAGGAAGCTTTCTGGGCATAGGAAGGCAGCTGAAGTGGAATTGTTAGGATCAGTGGCCTGGCTCCTCAAGGGAGAATAGGAACCAAATTAAACTTTTGCTCTTGTAAAAGACACTACTAACAGAATGAAGGGGCGCCTGGGTGGCGCAGTCGTTAAGCGTCTGCCTTTGGCTCAGGGCGTGATCCTGGAGTTCTGGGATCGAGTCCCATATCAGGCTCCTCCGTTGGGAGCCTGCTTCTTCCTCTCCCACTCCCCCTGCTTGTGTTCCCTCTCTCACTGGCTGTCTCTGTCGAATGAATAAATGAAATCTTAAAAAAAAAAAAAAGCATCTGCCTTCGACTCAGGTCATGATCCCAGGGTCCTGGGCTCGAGCCTCATATCTGGCTCCCAGCTCAGTAGGGAGCCTGCTTCTCCCTCTGCATCTGCCTCTGCCCCTGCCCCTCCCCTGCTGTGCTCTCTCTCTTTCTCAAATAAATAAAATCTTAAAAATAATAAACTTCAGGGCTTAGACTAAAATGACAATGCTCCTGACATCATGAAATTGGCCTAGGTTTGAATCCTGAGTACACCATTCACTAGCTATAGGACCTTGTATTCAATACTCCTTTATCCCTGAGATGACAGGAGAATAGGAGGGCATTTGACTCACCTTCAGAAGCTTTCCAGTAGGATACACCAACAGCATGAAGACTGACAGGATGAGAAGCCATGTTCTTAAGTATAATGACCACTGTGTCATGAACCTCAGCCCGGATGGTAGGACCCAGCAGACCTGCAAGAATGAGATGCCCCCCAAAGGTCACTTTGAGAGTGGTACTCCAGAAAGCCTGCTATTATGAAAGTGATGGCTAAAGTCACAATGGAAAAACATGCCCCTGTGATTATTGATAAAAAGTAGTAATTGACTGAATAAATGCCTAAACTGCTATCACCAGCTCAGTGTCATGGTTGTTCTGAGGATAGATTTCTGGCAATTCATTCAATGCATGCATTCATTCAATTAATAGTTGAGATCCTACTATATTCTAGGCACTGGAGATGTAGTGAACAAGACATATCATGGAAATTATATTCTGGAGAATGTAATTAAGTGCATAAAGAAATAAACAAGAAATATTCTGATTATTGTAAATGCTATAAAAGATGGTGGCGTGCCAGAAAATGATGAAGCAGGAGACAGAATCCTTTATAGTGGTAAAGAAGGGCATCTTTGAGGAGGTGGCATTTGAGCAGAGATCTAACTGAAAAGAAGCAAGATTTGCAAATATCTGGTAGAATAACATTCAAAGCAGATAAAACAAATGGAAAAGGCCTGAGACAGGAATAATCTTGACATAGTTGAGGAACATGTGAATGAGCAGGGGAATAATAGAAAATAAGGTTATAAAGGCAGGCAGGGAACATAACATGTAAGACTTTGTAGGCCACAGGAGTTTGGATGAACTTGGAATTTACAAGAAGTAAACAGACTTGGGACTTGTTTTGGATGAAGAGTCAACAAGACTTGATGATGTCAGATGTTGGAAAAAAACGAGAGCAGCCAGGGATGACCTCTGTGGTTTGCATTTGTGCAACTGGGTGGTAGTCAGGTCATGATGCAGAAAAGTAAGAGAAAATCAAGACTTCTGACTTATAGACATAGTAGGTATAAGATGCCTACAAATGATTTATTGAATGAAGTGGATTCAATGGGACAAAAACATGAAAGAGATTTATTTTTCATAGTTTCTAACTGTGTTATGTGGAGGGGCACCTGGGTGGCTCAAGTTGGTTAAGTGTCTGCCTTTGGCTTAGGTAATGACCCCAGGGTCCTGGAATCGAGCCCCACATTGGGCTCCCTGCTCTGTGGGGAGCCTGCTTCTCCCTCTCCTGCTCCCCCTGCTTGTGCTCTCTCTGTCAAATAAATAAATAAATAAATAAATAAATAAATAAAGTCTTTGGAAAAAAACAGTGTTATGTGGAGTTTCCCCTCTTGCACTTTGAAAAATCCCCAATTTTTTCCAGTGACCATCACATATTGGCAATATTGTATCAGTCCAGTGATATTAGTCTAGCTTAATATCAAGCATTTGATGTCTCCTGCAATTTAAGGGTCCCTCCCTCCTCCAGCTTTCTCATCTTCCTCTGCTAATCTGCCTCCCCCAGTCACCATACTGCCCTCCTGACCCTCTAAGCTTTGAGCTAGTGAGAAAAGGACAGGGGTGGGAAAGGAGGCATGATGACAAGATCTTTCTTGGAAAGAATAGTGATAATGTGGCTTTGCTAGCTCCTGACTGTGGGACATGCCAGCATTTTTTCTCTTTCTTTCTTAGAGAACTTATATGAGTTCTTTGGAGACTCTTTCCTTCCCAATCATGCCCTCTCCAGCTGTCACTTGTATATCTCTTCTCAGTTTCTGCTTCTGGCAATACAATCGCAGAGGCTTTTTCTATTGGGGTCATCTAGCCCTGGCCGGAAGACCTCTCAGGCAGGGTCTTCTTGAGACAAATCTTGTTTTAACAGTGGCCGTGCAGTTAGCTTCAGCTATAACCCACTCTCCTTATTATGCCATCAGGGGAAGTTCCCCCAAGACTCTGACCTTGAAAGTTGTTTTCAGATAAAAAGCAGGAACTTAGTCAGAGTCTTATGAGCTCCAGAGGTCTTACGTCAAGTCTTCTAAGTGGTTCTCCTAAAGCTTGACATGAGGGTGAAACCTCCCTCCCATTATGGGGTGGGGAACATACAAATCACCAAAAATGGTTTACAAAGAAATCCTCAAACCTAAATTATTTCGTAAGTTCCTAGCCTTCTTTTATTTAGGCTTGAGGTGCAAGATGGGCTAAGGGTTGCAGAACTAATTTTGGGCCACCACCTGAACAAGTCCCTGAATAAGTCCTACATATGAGGGCTGACATCTCTTTTTCTTCATCAAATTTTAATTTAAATTCTAGTTAGTTAACGTACAATGCAATATTGGTTTCAGGAGTAGGGGTGCCTGGGTGGCTCAGCTGGTTAAATGTCCGACTCTTGACTTCAGTTCAGGTCATGATGTCAGGGTCTTGAGATTAAGCCCTGCATCCTTCTCTGTCTCTAAATATATATATATATATATATATATATATATATATAAATATAAAAATATGCGTGTGTGTATACACACACACATACATACATACATATACTGGTTTCAGGAGTAGAATTCACTGATTTATCATTTACATACAATACCCAGTGCTCATCATACATGTGTCCTTCTTAATACCCATCACTCATCTAGCCCATCCCCACCCACCTCCCTCCATCAACCCTCCCTTTGATCTCTATTGTTAAGAGTTTCTCATGGTTTGTTTCCGTCTCAACAAAATTCTTTTTCTTAGTCCAAGATCTTCAAACTGGGTAAAAATGACCTTTTATAATTTTTAAAAATAATCTCTACACCCAACGTAGGGCTTGAACTCACAACCCTGAGATCAAGAGTCACATGCTCTACCAACTGAGCCAGCCAGGTGCTCCCAATCTCTCTTTAGAATTTGGGGGTACTTGTCACCTATAATTCTCAGAAATAATTCTAAGGTAGGAGATGTCTCATTTTGATATCCTGTTACATGCTTATTTGACATCTAAGTGGATGTATCAAGCAAGCAATCTGAACTAAATATATAAACCTTGGAGTTACCAGCATAGAGATGTCTTAACATTGTTAGACTGGATAAGATCAGCTACTGACTGAAAGACCCAGAGCACTCTAACATCTAGAGAACAAGCAGAGGAGGAGAGCCCGGCAAAGAGACTGAGAATATTCAGTCAGTGTATTTCCCCAACAGGTGGTAGTAAGGGAAGCCTGGCCCTCTGAAACTGCAGCTCCAAGCCTAGGGGATCCTTGCTAGGACATCAGATTCTCAGTTTCATAGTAAACAGTCAATATTGTTTTTATTACCCATCCATGGTGGCCTGGGCTTGGCAATGTTGAAAAGGTCATCTGTAAACTCTACAAACACAGTCTTTTTGTACATGACTGCCGTGTTGAATGGCAAAGATCTTGGAACCCTAGGAGAAAACCTGTGTGAAAAAAGGAAAAAGTCATTCATTTTGGTGGACCTTCTGTGAACCCACTTTTCAGCAGCTGGAAGTAAAGTTTCTATCCCACTCTCCTCTACTGTTAACAAGGCAAACTGGAAATTGTATATAAAGCCCTGCTATAGACTGAATGTTTATATGTTTGCAGACAATGGGATTGGTGACCTTATAAAAGAGACCCCAGAGAAATCTCTCACCTCTTCCACCACACAAGGCTACAGTGAAAAGATGGCCATCTACGAACCAGGAACAGGGCGCTCACCAGACACCAAATCCACTGGCACCTCGATCTTAGACTTCAGAATACATGTCTGTTTATAAGCCACCCAGTCTGTGTTGTATTGTTGTAGCAGCCTGAGCTAAGACAATCCCTAACATCTATCAAACCAAAATACTGTTTTCAAAAGTCATCTGATAACATTAGGTGCCATATGATAAAAATAAATCATAAAATCATAAATCATGGTTTGTTTTCATTTCAATAAAGTTTGAGTACCCATGCACTGCATCCTTTGCCAAAGCAATAACTAGAGGGTCCTTCAATTTTATCTCTAAAAGACATTGTAACTTTAATCTAAATAACTTGTATTCAAATTTTGTCTATATGTACCTAAAATTATACTTCCCCTCTTAGGGATACCAGGAATATCACAGAGAAAATTACCTTCCAATGAAGACTATGTAATTTAGAGTCAATTCTCCATTAATGATCATTTGTGTCTGTAGTCGGATACTCCCAATTATCCATTTATTCACAGATTAGCTACTGAATCAGAAATTTTACAGTTGATTATATAAATGTTTCCAAAATGTTATTATTTGCCTCAGTTATTAAAACTCTTCTAGGTGAAGACTTGTTCCCAACCTTTTCCTCTCTCTCTACGTGACAAGTGAGGTTGTCATTTTCTGGAGCCCAGTCTAGGTTGAATAATCAAAAGGATCATGTGAAGAAGGCTGCAGGTGAATTGGTAGACAATACAAAGTGGTTGAAGGTGGCTATTGCCACCATTTTTGCATGCATAGAGTAGTTCCACAGTTTTCTATATGCCATAGAGAGCCTCTCTTCCTGACTCATGCTTCTGAATATCTAATTCTTACCACTTCCCAGATTTTACCAATTGGTATTGCTTCAGCAAGCGAAAGAAGTATAGACGCAAGGCATGGACATTTGGGGAATGAATGCTGCTGCCCTGGAAGGAAACTTTCATGTGTAAATCCTGGTCTCCAAACCCCAATCAGTCAAACAACAATTGAGCACTCACTCCCACAGGTGTATATACATCACAGATGTATCAATCATATACTACATGCCATAGTGCCGTCACAAAACACATATTAGAAATGGATGTGGAAAAGGAGAGATCATTAAAGATACATAACTAGATATGAAGCAGGTGTTGTTCCTTTTGGTTTGGTAACTAAATATTTTTATTTAACCTCAGATTTCAATCTCAGGTATTTGTGTAATAATTAAAAATGACCTCTCATGGTGAACTTTTCACAATTTCATGCTATTTCAATGGATCCCCCTTTCATTCTCCACTTAAAATCCAACTCTTGCTTTAACACCAGGAAGGAGAGAGCTGCTGGTCCTTGAGAGCAAAATGGGGATGTGTGTACATAAAACCTAGTGGGTGGGTTCTCCTTACATCGTGGTTTGTATGGCAATGTTTGTTTTGGTAAATAGGATAGAAAAGGGTAAGAAGAGAGAAGAGGGCCTCATTATAAAAGAAACACGAATGTATTTCAGTGCCCCAGGTGGTTTGAACTGCTGAGCCAGTAACCCTGTGCATTCTCTGCCTGGTTACTGACAGGTGTCAGGGTCTAGAATCTGAGGGTGGAAAGGAAGCTCAGGTACCACCCAGCAAGCCCCTTCCAGTTTCTGGCTGATGACAAGGTTCCTCTGCACATTAGCAGTCTTGGCTGTAATTCAGATGAGGGCAGTTTTCATCTTGGGGTGAAGGTGTCAGTAGGGCTCTAGCAGTTGTCACTTACTTTTCTTTCTTTTTTTTAAGATTTTATTTATTTGAGAGAGAGAGACAGAGAGACAGAGAGGGCACAAGCAGGGGGAGAGGCAGAGGGAGAGGGAGAAGCAGACTCCCTGCTGAGCTGGAAGCCAGACATGGGGCTCGATGCAAGGACCCTGAGATCAGGACCTGAGCCGAAGGCAGATGCTTAACCATCTGAGCCACCCAGGTGCCCCTGTCACTTATTTTTCATGCTGTTTCTTCATCTATAGCTTACGTAACTGCCTGTTTTCAAACGTGATAATTAGGTCAATGATTCGTAATTTATTTTTAAAAGATAAAACCAAAGACAGTAATAAGGCCAGGGTGAAATTGTGCAGTTCTAACATCCAATCTGAAAGGATTTTTTTTCTATATTGCACAGAGGAATCTAGCATTAATAGATACTCAGAAGTAGCCTTTGGTGTAAGCATTTAAGGATGGACAGGAGAAGGTTTATGTGGTGGACACCAAGGACCCTAAACAGAGAACTTGCTCAGCTTAAATTTTTCCCCATTATTTAAATTGTGGTAAAACACATAAAACATAAAGTTTACTCTTAAACATGTTTAAGTGTATAGTTCAGTGGTACTAAGTACATTAATATTGTTGTATAACCGTCACCACCATCTATCTCCATAATTCTTATCTTGCAAAACTGAAACTCAATATCCATTAAACAATAAATTGTCATTCTCCACTCCCCTCAACCTCTGAAACCACCATTCTGCTTTCTGTTGCTATGATTTTGACTATTCTAAGTACCTCATATAAGTGGAATTATACGGTGCTTTTCTTTTTGTGACTGGCTTAATGTCCTTAAGATTGATCCACATTGCACCAGGTATCAGAATTCTCTTCCTTTTTAAGGCTGAATAATATTCCATTGTATGAATAGGCCACACGTTGTTTATCCATTCATCCATAGACAGACACTTGGGTTGCCTTCATGTTTTTGCTATTAAGAACGATGCTGCTGTGAACATGGGTGTACAAATATCTCTTCAAGATCCTGCTTTCAATTATTTTGAGTATATACCCAGAAATGGAATTGATGGATTATATGCTAATTTTCAAAAAGTTTTTAAGAGTCACCATTCTGTTCTTCACAGTGGCTGCGCCATTTTATATTCCAACCAACACCACAGAAGTGTTCCAATTCCTCTACATCCTCACCAACATTTATTTTGGTTTTTTTCTTTATTTGTTTGTATAATAGCCATCCTAATGGGTGAGAGATTGTATCTCTTTGTAGTTTTGATTTGTATTTCCCTAGGTGAGTTTGAGCATCTTTTCATGTGCTGATTGGCCATTTGTATACTTTCTCTGAAGAAATGTCTACTCAAGTCCGTTTTGTCTATTTTTGAATTAGGTTGTTTGCTTTCTTACTGAGTCTTTCTTTTTTTTCTTTTTCTTTTTTTTTAAGATTTTATTTATTTATTTGACAGAGAGAGAGACAGCCAGCGAGAGAGGGAACACAAGCAGGGGGAGTGGGAGAGGAAGAAGCAGGCTCATAGTGGAGGAGCCTGATGTGGGGCTCGATCCCAGAACGCCGGGAACACACCCCGAGCTGAAGTCAGACGCTTAACCGCTATGCCACCCAGGCGCCCCTGAGTCTTTCTTTTTAAGATTTTATTTTTTAAGTGATCTCTACACCCAACATGGGGCTTGAACTCACAACCCTGAAACCAAGAGTCACACGGTCCACTGACTGAGCCAGCCAGGCACCCCTTTCTTGTTGAGTTTTAAGAAATTCTCTATATACAGGTTTCCCCTGCTATCCAAAAGTAGAACATGCCTATGAAACATTTTGTAAGCTGAAATGGCATAAAACAAAGAAGCAACTACCATTTTATAAAAGGCACAATCCTCTTCGGATTTTTTTAGTTAGTGAAAACAGGTACTAAAGTAGGTCTTTTGTAAAAGCAAAGTGTTGTAAAGCAAACTTTTGGATACTGGGGGAAATGTGTATTTTGGATATTAATCTCTTAATATTTTTTAAAAGATTTTATTTCTTTATTATATTAGAGAGAGAGACAGAGAACGTGAGTGGGAGAAGGGGTAAAGGGAGAGAATCTTCAAGCAGACTCCCTGCTGAGCATGAAGACAGATGTGAGGCTTTGATCTCACACCCGTGAGATCATGACCTCAGCCGAAATCAAGAGTCAGATACTTAACCAACTAGCCACCCAGGAACCCCAAGAGTCCTTTTGATAGGTTTATTAGTAGCCTGGATATGGCTAAGGAAAGAATCTCTGAGCTTGAAAATATGACAATTGAAGCTTTTAACCTTAAAAGCAAAGAAAAAAGAGAGTGACGAAAACCAGATTAGAATATCCAAGCACTGTGGGACAACTACAAAAGTTGTAATGCACACAATGGGAATAGCAGAAGAAAAAGAAAGAAAGGAACAGAAGTATTATTTGAAGCAATAATGAGAATTTCCCCAAATTAATGTCACATACCAAAACACAGATCTAGGAAGCTCAGAGAACACCATGCAGGACAAATGCCCCCCAAAAAACTATTTCTAGGCATATCATATTCAAACTTCAGAAAATCAAAGATAAATAAAACATCTTGAAAGAAACCACAGGGAAAACACCTTACCTAAAGAGGAACAAAGAAAAGAATTACATACAACTTCTCCTCAGAAACCATGCAAGCAAGAAGAGAGTAGAGTGTTGCATATCTAAAGCGTTGAGAGGGAAAAAAACTACAACCAACCTAGAATTCTCTACCCTGCAGAATTATCCTTCAACAGTGATGGAGAAATAACAACTCTCAGACAAACAAAAATTGAGGGCATTTGTTGTCAGTAGAGCTGCCTTACAAGAAATATTACAATAAACTATTCAGAGAGAAGGAAATTAATATAGGTCAAAACTCAAATCTATATAAAGAAAGGAAAAGCATCAAAGAATGAAAAAGTGGAGAGTATCCACCACAGAAAAGGCACCAAAAACAACCAAGTAGATTGAATGACTTAGCCAGCTGATGTTAGCCAGCTTCAGTCACTGCAACTCCAATCTTGCCAAAATGGACATATGAATGGGAGAGCCATAGTGGAGGCTATGCATGGGTGCAATATCACAGACTCACCAAAGCTGATCTGGCTACGCTGCTGTGAATGTCCAACTTGACAGCAAACGAGACTAACACTAAGTCCCTGATACGTCACAACTACTCAAGGAAACTATTCATATACTTAGTGAGCCTCAATAAGCACCAATAAACTTCCCCCAATGAACTTCTGTGTGTGTGCACACATGCACACATACACAGGGAAAAAAGCAGATACCTTTTTTTCTCTTTTCATTTGTGTGCTTTAAAAGCTATAAAATCACCCAAGGAAGCACAGATGTTCTCATTATTTGAATGATGTTCACTGGAAAGAATCCTTTTCCTCTGCGTTGTTTTCAGACAATTCACTGACAGCTATAAATCTGTGGAAATGCTGCTGCCCAAGGTTAGCAGATGTGATTAGCGATTAGGACTCTGCTGAAAACTTAAAATGCACCAAGGCGCTGTACAATGGAAGTGTAGATATGAATCTGCAAGACCTCTTTTGTGAGGCACACAGGTACCCTCCACCCACGAAAAGCACAGAAACACTCTGGTGAAATGAGGAAAATGCATCCAGGTATACATGAGGGTGGAACCATCTGGTAGGTCTTTTGAGTTTGTATTCCTGGAGCTCTGATGAGGGATGTGGCCCAGAGATGTGTGTTTGAACTATGCTGGTGTACAATAAAGACGCATCCGATTGCAGACAGAGCAGACCTTGCCACATGAGTTCCTGGGGGTCACACCGAGCACAAACAGCACAGAATGGCAGAAAGGTGAGGGAGAGACATGGACGCACCAGACAGTCACTTACAGGAGGAGCCTCTGTGAGCCCCAGACGATGTCAAGATCAAGGCAGAACGGGTTAGCTGGGGAAATGAGGGAGATTTTCTTTTAAGAAAACACAAGGGTTTGGGCGAGCCTTAAAATGGTGAGTCTGCACCTAACAGTTTAGCATCCATTCCCATAAAGTAAAGACTGATGGAAGCACCAAGGAGAAGCTGGCCAACCTACAGCATTCCACTCCATTCCAGGGCACCCAAGAAAGCATGTCATGGGAGCAGCTCTGCCAACCCTATGCCATGACAAATGACTTTCTGTACTGACTGAGGGCCAGGGGCTGGCGTACTGATAAGCAAGCTCTCCCAGTAGAAGGGGTTCATTTACGGAGGAAGGAATGAAGCTCTACAAGAAAGTTTAGCAACAAAGAGCCTCACCTGTCTTCCACAGCGTCTCCCATAGCCATCTACTTTGTTTTTGATTCAGAGATCTTTGGAACCAGAATTGAGGTAAGGAGGAGAGAGGGTGGCCCAATGGGAAATGTGGACCCCCATCCTGGGACTCCTTCTGTCTGACAGTCCCTTTGAAGCTCTGACCACAGGCACTGAGCAGTGAAGGAGGCCAAGGCACACGCAGGGTGGGCGTAAATGTGCCCTACGCAAGGGCAGCGAGCCGCCTGAGGGGCATGGTGCAGGCCACTGGGAGCTGAAGAAGCTGCCCCCTCCCAAACAAGTGAGGACATGGCAGGTGAGTGGGTGGAGGTCGTGGTGAAGACAGAAATGGGATGGTTCTGGGAGCCACCGCCTGGCCCGCACTCACGCCCGCACCACCAGCACCAGAAACTGCCCCCCCCCCACCTCTTTCCCAAAGCATCCCTTCCCCTACAGGTCCTTCCCAGGGCAGGCCACGCCACCCTCCCAGGAGCCGCAGGGCCTGCTCCCACGGTAGCCACGCCCGGGATAGCCTGGCGCTTAAGGACGGATCAGGATGGAGACAGAAAAGCCCCACCACAGTTGGCCCGACGTGGGACAACTCAGAACGGTCACTCCAGCTCCAGAACTCCCTGTAGGGTCGGACTGCACTGCTGTCCAGCTTCTCCCTGTGCCCACCCACCCCCACTTCTTCCCTGTCCTCCCCTTCTCCTTCCCTTCCCTTCCCCAGTGTTGGTCCTGAGAGCTCTCTAAATAAACTTCCTGCACGTCAATCTATACCTCAGACTCCATGTCCAGGGAACCCAACTCCATGATATTAATTCATATTTAAATGTGAATTTCATCCATCTCTAAAACTTCTCATGTTACTAGCCTTGGCACAGACCTACATGGCTTTTAGTCATTTAACAATATTATCTGGTGCCCATATCATCAAGTGCACCCCTCTGTTTAGTCCATTTGTCCCATCTCTTGGCCACTTTGAGAATTATGCCCTTCCACACTCATCAACTCATCCCTTTTTCTATTTTGTGTCCTTGGTTCTGCAGAGTTTACTCCACCCAGTTTCTCCAAACCTTCCACCAGTTTCTAACAAAACTGAGACCCATGTCAAGAGAGTTATTTTGACATCCGCTAGCACAGTGCTTCCACTTTACTATTTCTGACTAAAATGAAAATATAAGACACAGAAAATGTTTACTAGAACAAGAGGGAACAGGATCAAGAGCACACAGAAACACTTTTTTCTCCCTCTAAGAGGCAAAAATCAGAGGCAAAAGAAATAAGGTTGTAGGACAGACAAACAGAAGCCTAGGCTCTAGTTTAGTGGGACATGGTCCACAATAGGACTCCCTATTCAAAGGGATATTCCTAAGAGCATCAGCACCATCCAGCTTTGTGATTCAGTTCTGAGATGAGTGTATTTAGAACCTTTTCTATTACACTGAACAGTTTCCACTGGTGCAGAAACACGTGAGGTATGTGCCTGTGTCAGTTTCAGAGTAATATGCACAGTAAGTGACAAAATGTTCCAGGGTTCATGGGTTTTACTCCTTCCTAACTTCTGTGAGATTTTTGTTTGTGCATTTCCCTTGGGATTTGATATATAAATCTTGCCAAATATATTTGGCAACAATGTCCTTCACATGAACTGTTCTTTCACATTTTATCTAAAAAGAATCGGAAAACCTATTATATTCCCTGACCTTTGCTTAGAAGAAGTTGAGCAGCTGCAGGAACAGATAATATGAAACTGAATTTCCCCAGATGTTTATTTCAAAACTTGGCAGAGGTTGTCAGGATGTGTCCAGAGTCAGAATATCCCGTTAATCAGTATCAAAATAATCTAGACTATAAAATGGTATCATCAAAATAAAAATTCTATCAACTTTTTTCCTGGTAAAAATACATGTGACTGCTTGCACAACAACAGAAAGCTAGATAAAAAATAAATCATTTTCTCCATTCAATTCAATTTTACACTGTTATTCACCATACCTCAGGCTGCACGCTAGATGGAAGCTACAATGCAAAATGCAATGTATTAAGTACAATTATTTTAATAATTTTTGACAAGACCAACATTGCACAACTGCAGGTTATATAGACTATAGAAGGAACTTGAATCCATTCCTCATACCACACACAAAAATTAATTCAGCATATCAACGGCCTAAATATAAGAGCTAATACTATAAAACTCTTGGGAGGAAATACAGGTATAATTCTGGGTGACCCTGGATTTGGCAATAGTTTCTTAGATAAGGCATCAAAAGCACAAGCAACTGAATGAAAAAAAAATAGATAAACTGAACTTCATCAAAATGAAAAACTTTGTACTAGGACAGAATATTTAACATAAGTACATCTGAAAATGTATCCAGAATATACAGAATTCTCAAAACTCAAAAATAACAAGAGAAACAACATAATTTTAAAATGGGCCAAAGCTCTGAAAAGACATTTCATCAAAGGAAATATAGGAACAGCCAATTACACACGCAAAGAAGCTCAGAATCTTTAGTCATCAGAGAAATGCAAATTAAACATAGAGTGAGATACCACCACAGAGTCATTAAAATGACTAAACTTAAATACTGGCACGGTACAACCATTCTAGAAATCTGTTGGCAGTTCTTACAGTTAAACATGCATTTCCCACATGATCCAGAAATTTCATTCCTAGATATTTAACGAAGATAAATGAACACAGATGTCCACACAAAAGCTTGTACAAGAATGCTCATAGCAGGTTTCTTTACACTAGCCCCCAAACTGGAAACAATCCAAAGGTCCATGTGACAGTGAATGGATATACAAATTGTGATATGTTCTGATAATGGAGCAATAATCAGCAATACAAAGAATAAAACTGCTTTGTGCAACAATCTGGTGGAATTTCCAAATCATGCCAGACACTGAAGAGTGCATATTGTATGATTCTAATGATATAAGAGTCTTAAACAGTCAAAAATGAATACAGAAAGCAGCTTGTTGTCAGGGGCCATGTCAGGGTAGGGAGACTCACTGGAAAGTTGCAGAAGGATTGATGTAAATGTTCTATGTGTTGATTAAAGTAGTGGTGATGTGACTTGTATGCATTTGTCAAAACTTATCAAACTGCACATTAAAAATCTGTGTGTTTCACTGTATGTGAATTATACCTGTAGTAGGCAAAATTTGGCTTTTCTTCACCTTTCCCCTTTGGTATTATGCCCATGAATATGTTATGTTACATAGCTAAAGAAACTTCGTGGATGGAATTAAGGTTGCTAATCAGCTGGTCTTGAGAGGGAGAGATTATCCTGAAATATCTGGGTGGACCCAAAGTAGTCATAAAGGTTCTTAAAAGTGGGATAGGAAGGCAGAAAAGGTCAGAGGGATGTGGTAGAAGTTGAAGTCAGAACAATTTAAAGCAGGAGAGAGACTCAATGCACTCTTCCTAGTTTGAAGATGAAGGGCCCTACATGGAACTTCAGAGAAGGAACTGAATTCCTGTAATGATGGCAGCCCTGTCAACAACTTGATTTTGGTCTTGTGTGACCCTGAGTAGAGTGCCCAATCGAGCCCACCTGGCTTCTGAGCCACTAAAACTATAATAATAAATGGGTGTTGTTACAAGCTATAAAGTTTGAGGTAATTTGTTACACAGCAATAAGAAGCTATTATGATACCCAAAGTTGATCCAAATATTAAGAAATAACTTGACATGCAAATAAAAATGCAATTAAAATTCATGCTTCTAAATGAAGCTGGTTTTTAGAAAAAATTAATGAAATTGATAAACCTCTAGCCAGACTTATCAAAAAGAAATGAGAAAGGGCCAAAATGAATAAGATCACAAATGAGAGAGGAGAAATAACAAAAAACACCACAGAAATATAAACTATTACAAGAGAATATTATTGAAAACTATATGCCAACAAATTGGACAACTCGAAGAAAGAGATAAATTCCTAGAAACATATAAACTACCAAAACTGAAACAGGAAGAAATAGAAAACTTGAACAGATTCATAACCAGCGAAGAAACTGAATCAATAATAAAAAAAATCTCCCAACAAACAAAAGTCTAGGACCAGATGGCTTCACAAGGAAATTCTACCAAACATTTAAAGAAGAGTTAATACCTATTCCTCTCAAACTATTCCAAAAAACAGAAAAGGAAGGAAAACTTAAAAATTCGTTCTATTACCCTGATCCCAAACCAGATAAAGACTCCACTAAAAAAAGAGAACAACAGGCCAATATCCATGATGAACAGGGATGCAAAAATTCTCAATAAAATACTAGCAAACCAAATCCAACAGTACATTAAAATAATCATTCACCACCATTGACTGGGATTTATTCCTGGGTTGCAAGGGTGGTTCAATATTTGCAAATCAATCAATGTGATACACATTAATAAAAGAAAGGATAAGAACCATACAATCTTCTCAATAGATGCAGAAAAAGCATTTGACAAAGTACAACGCCTATTCATGATAAAAAAAAAAAACTCAACAAAGTAGGTTTAGAGGGAACATACCTCAACATAATAAAGGCCATCTATGAAAAACCCACACCTAACATCATCTTCGACGGGGAAAAACTGAGAGCTTTTCCCCTAAGGTCAGGAACAAGACAGAGATGTCCACTCTCACCACTTTTATTCAATATAGGACTGGAAGTCCTAGCCTTAGCAATCAGACAACAAAAAGAAAAGGCATCCAAATCCACAAGGAAGAAATCAAACTTTCACTATTTGCAGATGACATGATACTCTATGTAGAAAACCCGAAAGACTCCACCAAAAAACTGCTGGAACCGATACACAAATTCAGTAAAGTCTCAGGATACAATATCAATGTACAGAAATCAGTTGCATTTCTATACACTAATAATGAAGCAGCAGAAAGAGAAATTAAGGTATCAATCCCATTTACAAGTGCACCAAAACCAATAAGATACCTAGGAATAAACGTAACCAAAGAGGCGAAAGACCTGTACTATGAAAACTATACAACACTGATGAAAGAAATTAAAGATGACACAAAGACATGTACAAAAAATTCCATGCTCATGGATTGGAAGAACAAACATTGTTACAATGTCTATAGTACCCAAAGCAATCTACAGATTTAATACCAAATACAGATTTAATATCGAAATACCAACAGTATTTTTCACAGAGCTAGAACAAACAGTCCTAAAATTTGTATGGAGCCACAAAAGAGCCTGAATAGTCAAAGCAACCTTGAAAAAGCAAAGCAAAGCTGGAGGCATCACAATTCTGGACTTCAAGTTGTATTACAAAGCTGTAGTGACCAACACAGTATGGTACTGGCACAAAAACAGACATATAAATCAATGGAACAGAATGGAAAACCCAGAAATGAACCCACAACTCTATGGTCAATAAATGTTGGACAAACAAGGAAAGAATATCCAATGGAAAAAAGATAGTCTCTTCAACAAATGATGTTGGGAAAAATGGACAGCAACATGCAGAAGAATGAAACTGGACCACTTTCTTACACTATACACAAACATAAATTCAAAATGGATGAAACAGGGGCATCTGGGTGGCTCAGTTGGTTAAGTGTCTGCCTTTGGTTCGGGTCATGATCCCAAGGTCCTGGGATCGAGCCCTGCATTCAGCTCCCTGCTGCTTCTCCTTCTCCTTTTGTGTTTTTTTATTCATGTAAAATTTTTAAAAAATTTTTTATTATGTTATGTTAGTCACCATACAGTACATCCTTAGTTTTTCATGTAGTGTTCCTTGATTCATTGTTTGCGTATAACACCCAGTGCTCCATGCAATACATGCCCTCCTTAATACCCATCACCGGCCTATCCCAGTCCCCCACCCCCCTCCCTTCTGAAGCCCTCAGTTTGTTTCCCAGAGTCCATAGTCTCTTGTGGTTCATTCCCCCTTCTGTTTACCCGCCTTCATTCTTTCCTTCCTTCTCCTACCGATCTCCCTGCTTTTTGCCCTTCATGCTCTCTCCCTCTCTCTCAAACAAAATCTTCTGTTTAAAAGATTTTTAAAAAATGGATGAAACACCTAGAGCCACCTGGGTGGCTCAGTTGTTTAAGCATTCAACTCTTGATTTTGGCTCAGGTCTTGATGTCAGGGTTGGAAAATTGCATCCTGCATCAGGTTCCATGCTCAGTGCAGAGTCTGTTGAAATTCTGTCTCTCTCTCTCTCTCTTTAAATAAATAAATAAAATCTTTTAAAAAATGGACAAAAGAACTAAATGTGAGACCTGAAACCATCAATATCCTAGAGGAGAAAACAGGCAGTAACCTCTTTGCATTGGCTGTAGCAACTTCTTTCTAGCTATGTCTCCTGAGGCAAGGGAAACAAAAGCAAAAAATGAACTATTGGGACTTCATCAAAATAAAAAGTACACTTTGGAAAACAGTGTGGAGGTCCCTCAAAAAGTTAAAAATAGAGCTACCCTATGACTCAACAATTGCAATACTGGGTATTTACCCCAAAGATACAGACGTAGTGAAGAGAAGGGCCATATGCACCCCAGTGTTCATAGCAGCATTGTCCACAATAGCCAAACTGTGGAAGGAGCCGAGATGCCCTTCAACAGATGAATGGATAAAGAAAATGTGATCCATATACACAATGGAATATTATTCAGCCATTAGAAAGGATGAATACCCACCATTTGCATCGACATGGATGGAACCAGAGGGGATTATGCTAAGTGCAATAAGTCAAGCAGAGAAAGACAATTATCATGTGGTTTCACTCATTTATGGAACATAAGAAGTAGGAAGATCAGTAGGAGAAGAAACAGATAAAGAAAGGGGGGGTAATCAGAAGGGGGAATGAAGCATGAGAGACTATAGACTCTGGGAAACAAACTGAGGGCTTCAGAGGGAAGGGGCATGGGGGATTGGCATAGGCCAGTGATGGTTAGTATCCAATACATAGAAAGAGCTTATAAAACTCAATACCCAAGAAAATCAATCATTCAATTAAAACATGGGCAAAATGGGGCGCCTGGGTGGCACAGCAGTTAAGCGTCTGCCTTCGGCTCAGGGCGTGATCCCGGCGTTCTGGGTTCGAGCCCCACATCAGGCTCCTCTGCTATGAGCCTGCTTCTTCCTCTCCCACTCCCCCTGCTTGTGTTCCCTCTCTCGCTGGCTGTCTCTATCTCTGTTAAATAAAAAAAAAAAAAAAAAAAAAAAAAA
>NW_024423319.1:807642-810229 GCF_017311325.1 Ursus maritimus | reverse complement strand
AAAAAAAAAAAAAAAAAAAAAAAAAATCTTTATAAAAAAAAAAAAAAAACATGGGCAAAAGACATGAATAGATACTTTTCCAAAAAAGGCATCCAGATGGCCAACAGACACATGAAAAGATGCTCAACATCATTGATCCTCAAGAAAATGCAAATCAAAACTACAATGAGATATCCTCTCACACTGGTCAGAATGGCTAAAATAAATAACACAAGAAAGTGTTGGTGAGGATGTGGAGAAAGGGCAAACTGTTGATGGGAATGCAAACTGGTGCAGCCACTCTAGAAAACAAAAAGTATGGAGGTTCCTCAAAAAGTTAAAAATAGAGCTACCCTACAATCTAGCAATTGCACTAGTAGGGATTTACCCAAATACAAAAATACAGATTCAAAGGGATACACGCACCCCTATGCTTATAGCAGCATCATCTACAGTAGCCAAATTATGGAAACAGCCCAAGTGTCATTGACTGATAAAGAAGATGTGATGTACATATATATTACTGAGCCATCAAAAAGGATGAAATGTTGCCATCTGCAATGTCATGGACGGAGCTAGAGGGTATTATGCTAAGTGAAGTAAGTCAGTCAGAGAAAGACAAATACCATATGATTTTACTCATATGTGGAATTCAAGAAACAAAACAAGCAAAGGAAAGAAAAAAGAAGAGAGACAAACCACGAAATAGACTCTTAACTATGGAGAACACACTGATGGTTACCAGAGGAGAGGAGTGTGGGGGGAAATGGGTTGAATAGGTGATGGGGATGAAGGAGGGCACTTGTCAGTGATGAGCACTGGGGGGGGGGGTGTATGGAAATGTTGAATCACTAAATTCTAAACCTGAAACTAATATTACACTGTATGTTACCTAAGTGAAATTTAAATAGATACTTTAGAAAAAGGAAAAGAAAAAGGAAAAAAAAAATGATCCTAAATGAAATCCAAGAGAATATTACAAACTACTGTAAACAATGAAAAGAAAACCTAATATCATAACCTGTGTGATATGCAAACATTGTTCTCAGAGAAAAACATGTAGCTTTAAATGCCTTCACTATTAAAAACAAAGGACAAAGGAAAAATAACATCACTTTTCCTAAAGGAAAAGAAAAAGGAAAAAAAAAATGATCCTAAATGAAATCCAAGAGAATATTACAAACTACTGTAAACAATGAAAAGAAAACCTAATATCATAACCTGTGTGATATGCAAACATTGTTCTCAGAGAAAAACATGTAGCTTTAAATGCCTTCACTATTAAAAACAAAGGACAAAGGAAAAATAACATCACTTTTCCTAAGGTATTAGAAAAAATACAGCACAATGAGCCAAAAGAAACTAAAAGATCGTTGACAAAGATAAAATCTAAAAATAAATATTAAACAATAACTAGGGGGTGGTGCCTGGGTGGTGCAATCAGTTGAGCGTCCGACTCTTGTTTTCAGCTCAGGTCATGATTTCGGGGTTGTGAGATCGAGTCCCACATTGGGCTCCGCGCTCAGCACGGAGTCTGCTGCTGATTCTCTTTCCCTCTCCTTCTGCCCCTCCTGCTTGTGCTCTCAAATAAATAAATAAATCTTAAAAAAATAACTGAGAAAAACAAAGAAATTTAGAAGCTCATTGTTTGAAAAGAATATCACCACCAACAAAATAGACATATCCCTTGCAAACCTGTTTGTGGATAAAAGATAAATAGCAAAGATATAGGAATTTAAGAAAAAGAAAGGTCACATAACTTAGATAATGTGGCAACAGAATCAAAAAAATAAAGTGATTATCTGCCCAGATATAAAATTATTAAAGCTGACTTCAAAAAAAGCTGAGACTTGATTTGACTAATTTTCATAGGAGAGCCATGACAAACCACGAAACATGCTCACTCTATCTTTAAAAATAAATCTTTAAAAAAATTTATGGCAAATTGGAATAGAAGTAACAAAGACCATTTATCAAAAACAAACAGCAAATATTATTCTGAATAACAAAATATTAAGACTATTTCAAGTAAAATCACAGAGTAGACAGGAATGCTTGCTTTCATCACTAATATTTAACATTTTCTTGTATTTTCTAATAAATTCAATAAGATAAAAAAGAATAGGCTATAAACACTGGAAAAGAGCTATATCTGTCTCATTTTACTTGAGGTAAGACTCGATACTCATAGAGACTCTAGTGTAAAATTACTAGAATTAAGAACAGAATTCTGTAAGGTAGCTAGATTCAACACGAATATAAACAAACAGATAGCTTTTCTTTATTCTGGTACTAAACATCAAGAAATAGAAATAAGAGAAAACATTTTATTAACAATAGCAACACATTTATAAAATGCATAGAGATAAATGTAACAATAAATTACTTACATTATATTAATAAAATTAAAGTGTAAGTTTCATAAAATTCCAATTAAAATCACAACAGGACTTCGCTCTTTTTAATTGGAAGAAAATTTAAAGTTTTTATATGAAAGAATAAAATGCCTAAGAAATGCTAAGAAAGGTAAGGGTGCCTGGGTGGCTCAGTCAGTGAAGCATCTGCCTTCAGCTCAGGTCATGATCCCAGGGTCCTGGGATTGAGCCCC
>NW_024423319.1:752804-807632 GCF_017311325.1 Ursus maritimus | reverse complement strand
AGCCCAAGTGTCATTGACTGATAAAGAAGATGTGATGTACATATATATTACTGAGCCATCAAAAAGGATGAAATGTTGCCATCTGCAATGTCATGGACGGAGCTAGAGGGTATTATGCTAAGTGAAGTAAGTCAGTCAGAGAAAGACAAATACCATATGATTTTACTCATATGTGGAATTCAAGAAACAAAACAAGCAAAGGAAAGAAAAAAGAAGAGAGACAAACCACGAAATAGACTCTTAACTATGGAGAACACACTGATGGTTACCAGAGGAGAGGAGTGTGGGGGGAAATGGGTTGAATAGGTGATGGGGATGAAGGAGGGCACTTGTCAGTGATGAGCACTGGGGGGGGGGGTGTATGGAAATGTTGAATCACTAAATTCTAAACCTGAAACTAATATTACACTGTATGTTACCTAAGTGAAATTTAAATAGATACTTTAGAAAAAGGAAAAGAAAAAGGAAAAAAAAAATGATCCTAAATGAAATCCAAGAGAATATTACAAACTACTGTAAACAATGAAAAGAAAACCTAATATCATAACCTGTGTGATATGCAAACATTGTTCTCAGAGAAAAACATGTAGCTTTAAATGCCTTCACTATTAAAAACAAAGGACAAAGGAAAAATAACATCACTTTTCCTAAGGTATTAGAAAAAATACAGCACAATGAGCCAAAAGAAACTAAAAGATCGTTGACAAAGATAAAATCTAAAAATAAATATTAAACAATAACTAGGGGGTGGTGCCTGGGTGGTGCAATCAGTTGAGCGTCCGACTCTTGTTTTCAGCTCAGGTCATGATTTCGGGGTTGTGAGATCGAGTCCCACATTGGGCTCCGCGCTCAGCACGGAGTCTGCTGCTGATTCTCTTTCCCTCTTTCCCTCTCCTTCTGCCCCTCCTGCTTGTGCTCTCAAATAAATAAATAAATCTTAAAAAAATAACTGAGAAAAACAAAGAAATTTAGAAGCTCATTGTTTGAAAAGAATATCACCACCAACAAAATAGACATATCCCTTGCAAACCTGTTTGTGGATAAAAGATAAATAGCAAAGATATAGGAATTTAAGAAAAAGAAAGGTCACATAACTTAGATAATGTGGCAACAGAATCAAAAAAATAAAGTGATTATCTGCCCAGATATAAAATTATTAAAGCTGACTTCAAAAAAAGCTGAGACTTGATTTGACTAATTTTCATAGGAGAGCCATGACAAACCACGAAACATGCTCACTCTATCTTTAAAAATAAATCTTTAAAAAAATTTATGGCAAATTGGAATAGAAGTAACAAAGACCATTTATCAAAAACAAACAGCAAATATTATTCTGAATAACAAAATATTAAGACTATTTCAAGTAAAATCACAGAGTAGACAGGAATGCTTGCTTTCATCACTAATATTTAACATTTTCTTGTATTTTCTAATAAATTCAATAAGATAAAAAAGAATAGGCTATAAACACTGGAAAAGAGCTATATCTGTCTCATTTTACTTGAGGTAAGACTCGATACTCATAGAGACTCTAGTGTAAAATTACTAGAATTAAGAACAGAATTCTGTAAGGTAGCTAGATTCAACACGAATATAAACAAACAGATAGCTTTTCTTTATTCTGGTACTAAACATCAAGAAATAGAAATAAGAGAAAACATTTTATTAACAATAGCAACACATTTATAAAATGCATAGAGATAAATGTAACAATAAATTACTTACATTATATTAATAAAATTAAAGTGTAAGTTTCATAAAATTCCAATTAAAATCACAACAGGACTTCGCTCTTTTTAATTGGAAGAAAATTTAAAGTTTTTATATGAAAGAATAAAATGCCTAAGAAATGCTAAGAAAGGTAAGGGTGCCTGGGTGGCTCAGTCAGTGAAGCATCTGCCTTCAGCTCAGGTCATGATCCCAGGGTCCTGGGATTGAGCCCCACATCGAGCCCCAGATCAGGGCTCTGTGCTCAGTGGGGAGTCTGCTTCTCCCCCTCCCTCTGCTTCTCCCCTTCTCTGGCTTCTGTGCACACGTGTACTCTCTCTCTTTCTCTCTCAAATGAATAAATAAAAATCTTAAAAAAAAGAAATGCTAAGAAAGGTAAGAAAAAAAAAAAAGAGCAGCAAGGACTGATTTCACTTACCAGATATCAGAAGATATAATAGACCCATTGTAATCAAATTGGTATGGTATTGGCATAGCAAGACAAAAGTAAAGTAGTTCAGTGAAGAAGCATAATGCATCCAGAAATACATACTAGTATGTATGAAAATTTTGTATGATGAATGGGTTTATTCAAATCAGTAGTAAAAGATATATTATTTGATAAATGGTGCTACTGCCATAGTATATTAATCTGGATGGAAATAAAACTACACAGATCCCACTTCTATACCATATACAAAAATAATTATCAGATGAACTGATGACAAATGTAAAAAGCAAAACAATAAAAATCTTGCAAGAAAATTTGGGAAATACACATACAACCTTGATATGCAGAAAATATTCTTAACCAACACTGGCCACTCTGAAGATATGAAAGAAAAGATAGATATATTTGACTATAAATTTTAGTAAAAGTTACAAAGTCAGTAGACAATAGGTCTTCGGAGAAATTGTACTATACATTAGTATGTTAATGCAGTATAACAAATAGCTAATATTTGTGATAATAAAAGGGTTTTGTAATTAAAAAAATAAAAGAGCCCAAAGAAAAATGGGCAAAACATACGAATAGTCAAATCTCAAAATATAAATGCAATAGCCAACAGGCATTTGAAAAGATGTTCAACCTAAGAAATAAAAGGACTGCAATTAAAGTAATGATGCAGATCACTCTATACCTACCTAAATTGGCAAAAATTAGAAGAACAAGATAAAACTTATTGATATGAGAGCAGGGAGAAGGGCACACTCATATGTTCATAGTAGAAATGTTTGAAGAGTTCTGGCCTTTCTGGAAATTAAAACTAAATAGAAATATTCCCTTCATTCCAGTCATACCCCTCTTGAGAATCTGTCACATAGGAATAAAAGCACCAGTATGTAATGACCAAAAGGTGGAAATAATACAGAATCTTATGCAGCCATTAAAATAAATGAATTGGAGCATCTGGCTCCGTGGCTTAGTCAGTTAAGTGTCCAAGCTCAGGTCATGATCTCAGGGTAGGCGCTGGGAGTGGAGCCTGCTTGAGATCCTCTCTCTCCCTCTCCCTCTGCCCTCCCCTGTCCCTCTCTAAAATAAAAAGAAAAATGAACTGGAGCTATGCTAACTGACTTAGGCAGAATTCTACTAGATGCTAATGAGAGAGAAATGTGTGTATAATATCCCATTGTTGTAAAAGAAGCAATGACCAAGAAAACTTTTATTTTCATATATGTGTATGTGTGGGTGCATAAGTATATATTATCATACTAGGGTTCTTTGTTTGGGGATAGGCAAGAAGGGGGCTAATGTAGAAGGAAGGTGGGGAGCCAAACAGAAGGAACAAAAAAGAGTGTAACGTATGACATGATCACATTTAATATTTACATTGCCATTATATATGTACTGGGCTTAAATCTTTATAATACACATTTAAAGAAAACAAAACAAAATTTAAAATAAATGATTTCAGCATTCAATTCAATAAGCAAAATTAGATCAGCAAAATGAACCAAAGGAAATCAGGAAGAAGGAATGAATTAATGAAAGCAAAAGCAAAAATTGATAGATACAAAAGATGGTTCCTGACAAGATCAACAAAACTGAGAAACTTTCTAAAAACATTATTTTTAAGAGAGTGAAAGAGGACATACACAGGAATGAAAAAGGAAATAAAACTATAGACACAGAACAGTTGAACATCACCACAGTATGTGACTTGATACCAATACATTTTCAAATGCAGAAAAAAACTAGATTGCTTTCTAGAAAAATATATATAACCAAATTTGACTGAAGAAGAGGCAGAAAAATCCAAATAAATCCATGATCATAGATAATACTGAAAAAATCATTTAATACTAGTCTCACAAAATGCACTGGAACCCAAAAAAGATGAAAAGCTTTTGAACTCATGGCTAATACTATTCTTAAACACAAACTGGGCAAAGGTATCAAAACCACACAGACTAAAGTTATGTGTAATACTGATGGGATCTCATTGTTCTGTTTCTCTGCATGGAAGCTTGGGGGTAGGCTGAGGAAAGTTTTGTTTTCTCTCAGGCTCCTTGCCTTCCTTCTTCCTTCTCCCTCTACTGTATAGTTTCCAAAGTAACAGCATGTGACAAAGAGAAGCAATGGACAAATCATAACAATATATCAACAAATAGTTCAGATCTGTGAAAAGGATTGGCAATTAGCACACACACTTTACCTCAACAGTGCTTTTTCAGTGCTTAACTACCATCACAACCATCCTAACCTGAGGTCTGCACCTTCCTCCAACCAGTCACATCCTCACAATCCTGACTGGACCCTATAGAATGCACCTTTACCTTGTGTCCACATGAAGCTCACTGAGCAGTTCACTTTGCATATAGTCCCAGGACAGCTCCACTGCACCCAAGTAGTATCTTCTGGTGGCACTAAAGCTGAATGGCAAAAGGCACAGAAAGAAGCAGGTGGAGAGTTCTATTTGCATGGCTCGTATTGCTAGGAAATGTTCAACTGGAGAAACAAAAGATTAATTCTTCTCTAAAATATCTTCAGTTCCCAGAAGAAAAAAAGGCAAATTTTCTATGATTTAGTGAAAAGTCCCAAAATTTTTGCTGTGAATTTTAGGGAACTTTACCTGCTGGATGTTACAGCAGCATTAGCAGTAAGCAGTAACAGATAAGATTGTTTCCTTTTTAGCAGAGGGAAGCAGCCACAGGAAGAACTGAATAGGAAAAGAGAGGTGGAGCTAAATCTTAACCCATTCACTTCTGAGAGTACTAGGGGTACAAGAATGCTGCTTTAATCAGAACCTTTAAGGAAAGGGAGAGAGAGAGGGAGGGGTCAAGGTGAAGAGGAGCTTTAATGTGCATTCATATTTCTAGCCTACTCCAACCTCCTTCCTTAGTAGCACCAGCAGCAGCAGCAAAAGCAGCTCTGGATGTTGTTGGAAATTCTGGAATCCACTTGCACAAACAAAGAGTCACCAGTATTCTAATAGTCTCCTTGTTTCTACCCTTGCCCCTCACACAGCCACCGAGTGACTTTTTAAAACTATAAAGCAGATCGTGTCACTCCTTCACTCAGACCCTCCACTGGCTTCTGACCTCACTCAGAGTAAAACCCTAAGTCTTTACCATGGCCTAGAGCATCTCCCATGATCTGCACGTCCCTTTCCTCCAGACCTCTGTGGTCTCATGTCACTATGACTACTGGCCTTCTTGCTCTTCCTTAAAATACCAAGCACACTCTTGCACCTAGACCTTAGCACTTGCTATCTCCTCTACTTGAAACATCTTTCCCCCCAATCGTCACACATTTCCCCTTCCACATCTCCTTCAGGTCTTGGCTCAAATCTTGCCTTCTCAATAAGCTTAAATGTGGACCACCACATTTACATTGTAAGCTCTCTAACCCCCTCCCTGGGCACTACTGATATCCCTCCTGGCTTCATTTTTCTATGTAGCACTCATAACTATGCAGCATTCATGTATTTATTTATCCTGCATTGTTGTTACCTGATGCTTCTTAAGGTTGTTTGCATTTGTCCTAGGTATAGGATGTATCTCCTTACATCAATATGTAGCCCTGCTGAGCTCAAGCAGAGCCCCTATTCAGGTTAATGTTTATCAGGGGGTGTGAGGGCCTCAAAGTATAGGAAATAATAAGAAACTTGACTAGGGTTGCTATAAGAAATGTTATCACTAAGAGTCCAGTTCTGCACAAGTATGAATGTGCCTGGGAGCAATTGGTGAGGTATCGTCCAGCTTGGAAACCAGCAGGAAGCAGTCCCTTTCATAAACATTTGCTGAGACCTTCTCTCTGTCAGGCATCAGGATGCAGAAATAACAGCTGGCATGTACTATATGCCAGGAATTGTTGTAAGTTACTTTAATGCAGCTGCTAGTCTTGTCTTCATTTTACAGGTGATGAAACTGAAACACAGAGAGGTTAGGCAACTTGGCCAAGGTCACACAGTTTGCAAGTGGTAGCATTTCATCCCATATAATCTGGCTCTATGCGTCATGCTCCAAACTCCTATGCTATACTTCCATGCACTGGGTACATGGCATTGAGAAATGCAAGCAACTGATATAATTAATACTAATCACACATGAGTACCTTACAGTATGTTGTAAGGTGAAATAAGTGCTGTGCACGAAAGGAAAGTAAGCAGGGGAAGGGGAAGGAGGGATGTACCAGATTGCAATTTTAAAGGAGGATTGTCATGAAAAATCTCACCGAGTAGGTTACAGTTCAGCAAAGGAGTTTGGCTTCTCTACTGAGGGCAATAGGGAGCGATGGTAGGGTTCTGAGTAGAGCAAGGCTGTGATCAGAATTACCTTTTAGAGTGATCTTTCTGGCCGAGGTGGAGAGAACAGACTTTAGGCGGATAAGTGTAGGAGCAGGTAGACCTGTTAACTTTGGGCAAGAAATGACTGTGAGTTAGGCTAAGATGATAGCACTGGAGGGTGAGAAACGGCTGGATTCACTGTGAAGCGGTATTTATGGGAGTTGCTGATGAATTGGATTTGTGGCGTTGAGAGAGGCGTTCAAAATTAACACCAAAGTTTTTGGTATGGTGAACTTGCCATTAACTGGGATAGCGTGAGAGCGAGAGGAGTAGCTTAGGGGTGGGGTGGGGACACGTGCCCTGGCACATAGTTAAATGGCTCCATAGGCACTGCAGGCAGGTAAGCTTCTAAGTGTATCTTATCATTGCAATGGTTTTCAAGTGTCTGACTTTCTCTATTGCGACAAAGTAGGGCACACAGCAAGCACTAATAAATATGTGCTCAACGTTTACATGAACTAACAACTCAAGCCAGCTTTATTTTCAATAAAGTAATGGGTAAGAGTCCTTACTAGCGAACGGCAAGGTGGCGATCGCGTCTCAAGAGTCTTCCAGGCGAGTATTTCCATAAGCGCAGGCTCTCTGCGCATGCGCGTCTCGGCGCACCTGCTGGGCGGGGCCGCGGAGCCTTGTGACGCAGCTGTGCGCGGGGGTGGGAAGTGACCGCTAGGCGCCTGGCCCGCCCTCTTCCGCTGCCGCTGTGGGAATGGAAACATCTGCCCCACGTGCCGGAAGCCAGCTTGCGGCGATGACGGCGCGCCACTCCGCGTCCTACCGCGCCGAAACCCTGCGGGTGTCATCGCGAGACGAGCTCGCCGAAATGGCCGCGTCCAGTCAAGGTAAGGGCGGGCGCGCGCAGCGCCGGCGCCACGGGGAGACGCCTTTCTCAGCTCCGGAAGGGGAAGGGCTCCGCGCCTGCGGGTCCCGGCAGAGCTCCCACGGGAGTTCTGGCAGCGCATGGGCGGGGAGGGCGTCTTGTGCTCGCCCCTGACCCAGCCGCTCCCAGGGTCTCGCCAAGGTCAGGCGCCAGGCTGGGACCGAACTGCCCCGGGGTGTTGTCTCTGGTTGGGCTCAGTCAGCCTTCCGGCGTCGTCCCAAACAGCCTAAACCCGGAGACATTCTGTCCTTGTTCTCGGAAGCGCTCTGGCACTTTCAGACTAAGGCGGCTTCTTTGTCCCTTTATCTCAAACACCTGGCAAGCCTCTTTCTGTGTGCAAAGGAGCCTTCTCTTGGCTGTTGATGGTTTTGAAAGGGTAGTACACATGGAATTGTACTTTGAAGTTTTTAAAATTTAGTCCGCGTAGTCAAAGAAGATTCCCTATAATCAAATACTCAGAGGAGGATGACTTTAAATCATGCTTCTTTCGCTACTAATTACCTTCAGGTTATATTCAGTTCAGTACTGGTTCACAAGATCCCATTGCTAAACACAGCCATCATCGAAAACCCAGTTATATAAACCTAAAATTACATAAATTATGTAGCGATGTCACAGTTACATGATGTCACACTCACGGGTAGTGAATACATCGTGAAAATTGGTGTACACTAGACATCACCCCAGCTGATTGTTAAACATTGCCCAACACCCCACCGAATTTAAATGACTAAGGGGTTGGAATGCACAATGTAATTATCTTCCTGCAGCGTACACTGTGTTCATTCACTTAAAATATATAGGTTGATTAGATATTTGCTCCTAGGAAACTGTTGTGGGAAATTTTGAGGTTGGCATCATGAATTTCAATCTTTATCGTAGTGATGATCACATAATACTGTGATCATTGATTTTCTGGACCCATAAACAAGGCTAAATGACTTTTGTTTACATACCGTTTAACAGTGTTCGTTGAATAACTGAAGTTGCATGAACTAAATGTCTCTGATTTGATCCCCATTCTGACTGGAGCCTCCTATTGAGCTGAGGGGCTTGGTAAAATCACATTATTGTGATTGGATGGCGCTGTGGGTTAAGCGTCGGAGTCTTGGTTTCAGCTCTGGTCGTGATCTCAGGGTCGTGAAATCGAGCCCTGAAATCCAGCCGGCAGTGGAGCCTTGCAGCGTGGGGCTCTGCGCTCAGCGGGGACTCTGCCCAAGATTCTTTCCCCCTCCCTTTCCCTCTGCTCCTCTCCTCTCTCTAAAATAAATAAATCTTAAAAACCTCAAAACTCATTCTTGTTTTCAGTGATATTCTCGAACCCAGGGAGAGAATTTCTTCTTCAACACAGCATTAATGTTTTAGTGTTCTTTTGTACTGGTGTCTAATGTTGTTACATTAGAAAAATAAGCCCATAGAATACCTAGTTCCTCAAACATCCATATTTTGGTTCTGTTAAATTGGGATCTATGATCCATGTTGAATTATATTTTGTGTATACGATGTAAGGTAGGGATTGCATTCTTTTTTTAGTACAGATACCTGGTAGTTCTAACACCATTTGTTGAAAACACTCTTTCCCTGTTAAATTACCTTGGTGCCATGTTATCGAAAATCAAATGGCTATGTGTACATCTACTTGTGGACTCTGTATTCTCTTCCATTCGTGTATCTATGTCAGTTCTACACTGTCAAGTATGGTAGCTTTGAAAGTCTTGACGTTAGGTAGCTGTATTGCACTGTAGCTTTGTAAGAAGTCTTGAAATTCCTTGAACTTTGTTCTCTCTCTCTTTTTTTTTGGTTAAAGATTTATTTATTTATTTATTTATTTATTTGAGAGAGAGAGAAAGCACACGTGAGCAGGTGGGGAGGGGGGAAAGGAACAGAGGGGGAGGGGCAGATGGGGAAAGAATCCCAAGCTGACTCCTTGCTGAGCAGGGAGTCCTACACAGGGCTCAGTCTCACAACCGTGAGACCATGACCTGAGCTGAAACCAAGAGTGGGAGGCTTAACTGACTGGGCCACCCAGCACCCCAAACTTTGTTCTTTTTTTCCCCAAAACTGTTTTGACCACTTGTGGCACATTGTATTTTCCTAAGTGACTGCAACAATAGCTTTCATTCCACCTGCTCCTTTCTCAGTGTGACTTTGACACTCCTCCCATTCAGTGATGGGATCTATATATTCCCTCCTGAATCTGTGTGGGAGTTTGTGACTGCTTCTACAGAATGTGGTGGAAGTAACACTGCATGGCTTCTGGGGCTAGGTCTTAAATAGTTAACAGCTTCTGCTTAGCCCCCAAGCTCCTCCCTTCTCTCTCACTGCCTCCCTTGGGATGCACCCTTGAGCCTAGGCACCTTGCTGTAATGAAGTCCAAATTAACTCACGTAGAGAGGCAGCCTGTATATGTGAATGTAGAAGATGATTCCAGACCTTCTGCCTGTCAGTCTTCCAGCTGAATCCTCAAACATCATGGAATAGGAATGGCTTGTAATGCTATATGCTGTGTGAATCCTGATCCACAGAATCTAAGAGTATAACAAATTATTGTTTGGCTCTATGAAGTTTTGGGGTAATTTGCCATAGTAACTGGAACACTACTCTAGGTAGTCCTTTGCATCTCCATATAAATTTTAGAACCAGCTTCTCAATTTCTAGATAAAAATGTACTTTTTGACTGGGATGGCATTGAGTCTATAGATGGAGATGGAGAGAATGAACATCTTAAAAATATTGCCTTCCAAAACAAAGTATATATCTCCATTAATTTCAGTCATCTTCACTTTCTCTCTGCAGTGTTTATCCCTATATTATCTTCCCACAAAGAAAGGGATTAGACATTTTGTTAACTATTTTTCCGTTCTTGGGCAAATCACTTAACTTCTGAGCCTCCATTTCTTAATTATAAAGTGGGGTTAATAAATAGTACCTTGTTTTGTACCTACTGTGTTCTGTGGATTTAATTAGGTATACACGTTTATTGTTTAGCACATTGCCTGGTAAATAGTAGCAGCTTAATTGAACATTACCTTTTATCTTTATTGTCAGTGGAGATCCATATAGTGGCAAGAGTTTGTGAATTTGTGGGCTAAATAGTATTGAGGTATTCTTGAAAAGGAGAGGCAAATAAAGATAATCCATTTCATTTAGGATACATTATTATTACTATCAGGTTTTGTACATCCATTGGTTGTTTTTAAATTTGAGAAGAACTAGAATACTAATTCTAAATTGTCTAGTAATTTTTTTTCTCTAAGACAGATATTATTTGTAGATTTTAGTCTGAGTTTCAAGTCACTAGCCACAGTTTCAGAGTTAATTTGCCATTTAAAATAGAATAATATTTGCAGGTTCTTACTACAATACCCATTTCCTTAAAAATCTCTTAATCTAGTTAAGAATTGTGATTTATTGTAAAAGTAAATATTTTCTTATTCAGTATCTTAATTCTTGTAGGAAACTTTGAGGGAAAGTTTGAGTCACTGGACCTTGCAGAATTTGCTAAAAAGCAGCCATGGTGGCGCAAGCTGTTTGGGCAGGAATCTGGGCCCTCAGCTGAAAAATATAGCGTGGCAACCCAGCTGTTAATTGGAGGTGTCACTGGATGGTAAGTGATGAGAAAGATGTCCAGTGTCTTTTTTTGCATGATGTAGTATTGCAGTTACAGGAACCATCTCCTTAACTAATAAAAACACATGAATTTTTGTGAAATTGATCACTTAATGTGTAGCATTCATCTAAACATAGTATTTATTATATGCCAGGCACTGTTTTGAGTATTTATATATTTCATTTCCTTCTCACAACAACTCTGAAATTGGCACTGGATTGTCTGTCCTCATTTTTCTTCCAGTTTTATTGAGAAATAAATATACATCACTGTATAAGTTTAAGGGATACAGCATGATGGTTTGACTTACATATATTGTGAAATGATTACCACAATAGGTTTAGTGAACATTCATCATCTCATACACATACAATAAAAAAAAGAAGAAAAAATTTTTCTTCTCGTAATGAGAACTCTCAGAATCTACTCTCCTAACCATTTTCTTATATACCATACAGCAGTAGTATCTGTAGTCATCACATTGTACGTTACCTCCCTAATACTTCTAAGTGGAAGTTTGTACCTTTTGACCACCTTCATCTAATTCTCCCTCCCCCAACCCCCTGCCTCTGGTAACCACAAATTTGATCACTTTTTCTATGAGTTTTGTGTTTGTTTGTTTCAGATTGCATATTATTGACTGACATCATACAGTATTTGTCTTTCTTTGTCTGACTTCTCACTCAGCATAATGTGCTCAGGGTCAATCCACATTGTCATAAATGGTAGGAGTTCATTTTTTTATGGCTGAATCATATTCCATGGTGTGTGTGGTGTGTGTATGTATATATATCACATGTTTATCCATTCATCCATTGATATACGCTTAGGTTGTTTCCATGACTTGGCTATTGGAAATAGTGCTGCAATGAATGTGGGGGTCCAGGTATCTTTTTGAGTTAGTGTTTTTATTTCCTTTAGATATATTCCCCAAAGTGGAATTGCTGGATCTTATAGTTCTGTTTTTAATTTTTTAAAAAATTTTAAAAAGATTTTATTTATTTATTTGACAGAGAGAGAGAGAGAGAGCCAGAGAGCACAAGACGGGGAATGGCAGAGGGAAAGGGACAAGCAGACTCCCCACTGAGCAGGGAGCCCAACACGGGGTTCAGTCCCAGGACCCCAGGATCACGACCTGAGCTGAAGGCAGATGCTTAACTGATTGAGCCACCCAGGCACCCTATTTTTAATTTTTTGAGACACCTCCATATTGTTTTTCACGAATTGGTTGTACCAATTTACAATTCCATCAAGAGTATACAAGAGTTCACTTTTCTCCATACCAAGAAGTAGAGAACACAAAAATACACAAATATTTTACTATTTATATAGATATCTCATTTCCTTCTCACAACAGCTCTGAAATTGGTACTGTAATCATGCTCATTTTATAGGAATTAAGGCTCAAAAGGCCCAGGGCCATATAGATAGAAAGTGGTTTAACTAGGAGCTAGCCACGTACTATGTTAGATAATAACTTCCTCAATTGTGACATAGCTTATGGCTTCATTTGTAATAAATTCAAAAGTTTAATAGCAGATTTAGTGAGGAATATATAATGCGTCAATCTCATGTATACTTTTTACATTTAAAAATGTTGTACAAGATAATATAAATACTGAACAGTACATATAATGTTTGTACATTTTGATGAATACATATAGAGCAGACACCTATGTAACAACCACACAGGTTAAGAAAATGTGACTAACACCCCAAGAACTCTAGAGATAAATGCCGTACTGATTATTATGCAGTTATTTCTTTGCTTTTCTTTGTAGTTTTAACACCAATTCTATCAGTAAATAATATACTACAGTTTACTGGCTTTTGAACTTTAAATAAATGCAATTATGTGTATTCTTTTGACTCTTACCTTTTTTGCTCAATTTGTTTTGTGTGTAGTTGTAGTTTTTTTGTTTTCATTTGTAGACAGAATTTCATTGCATGAATATACCACAGTATTTTTTTCCAGGTGATGACTGACATTTGAGTTGATTCAGTTTTTGGCTAACTTAAACAATGCTGATACGAACACTGTATAAATTTCCTGGAGTGTAATACGCACATTTTTGTATGGTCTATACCTAGGAGTTGAATTGCTAGGTCATGGGATAGAAGTATCTTCCGCTTTGCTGGGTAATGTCAAACTGCTTTCCAAAAGTGGTGGTAACAGTTTACCGTCCCAGCAAGGATTAAGTGTTCCTGATGCTCTACATTCTTGTAAGCGCTTGATATTACCAGACTTAAAGTTTTGCTGGTCTGATAGTGGTATCTCACATGGCTTTCATTTACATTTTCCTGAATAACTTTTACATATGTTTCTTGACATTTTGGATCTCTTCTTTGATAAAGTCTCATTTTTAATCCTTTGTAATTTTTCTGTTGTCATTCTTTACTGAGTTATAAGAGTTCTTTATATATTCTGAATGGGAGTCCTTTGTTGGTTTACATTTTACAGATATTTTCACTCATTCTGCATTCTGTGATTGTCTTTTCATTTGCCTTTTGGTGTCTTTTGATGAACTGATCTTATTTTTAATATAGTCAGTTTTATTCATCTTTACCTTAATGATTAGTAATTTTTGTGTCCTGTTTAAGTAATCTTTGCCTACCCCATATGCTAGAACTTTATTGCTTTACCTTTCACATTTACATTTATAAATCTACCTGGAATTGTTTTTTGTGTTTAGTGTGTGATAGATTCCTTTTTTTTTTCACGTGGAATACCCAGTTGCCCCAACTCAGTTTATTGCAGAAGTTACCCTTTCCCCACTACTCTGCTGCACTCCCTCTGTTATATGTCAGGCATCTGTGTGTGTGTGTGTGTGTGTGTGTGTGTGTGTGTATAACTGCCATTTTGTTTTTCAGGAATTTCTTGGCTATTCTTTATTATTTTTTAAAAGTTTAATAAATAAATTGGCATATCATAAGCTACACTTGTTTAAAGTATACAATTTGAGGGACGCCTGGGTGGCTCAATCGGTTAAGCATCCGCCTTCAGCTCAGGTCATGATCCCAGGGTCCTGGGACTGAAGCTCCCTGTTCCCCTGCTCAGCGGGGAGTCTGCTTCTCCCTCTCCCTTTGCCCCTCCCCCTGCTTGTGCTATCACTCTCTATCAAATAAATAAAATCTTTAAAAAATATGCAATTTGATAAATTTTGACATATACACACCCATAAATTATTACCACAGTCAAGGTAATGAACACATCCATCACTCTAAAAGATTCTTTGAACCTCTTCATAATTCCTTTTATGCCCCCAGCAATCACTGATCTGGATTCTATCACTATAGCTTACTTTGCATCTTCTAGAATTATATATTAATGGAATTATACAGTATGTGTTCTTTTTTGTCTGGCTGCTTTCTTCTGCTTAGCATACTAATTTTGAGGTTCATCTGTGCTGTTTTTTTTTTTTTAATCAGTAGTTCATTCCTTTTCCTTGATGAGTAGTTGTAGTCCATTGTGTGGATGAACTATTTTGTTTATCCATTTATCTTTGATGGATATTGGTTTGTTTCCACTTTGGGGCTAAAACTGCTATGAACATTTGTGTATAAGTCTCTGTGAACATATGCTTTTATTTCTTTTGGGTAAATACCTAGAAATAGTATGGCTGGGGATTATAGGTGGAATGCTTTAACTTCGTAAGAACCTGACATGCACATTTCTAAAATGCCTGTACTGGGGCACCTGGGTGGCTCAGTCATTAAGTGTCTGCCTTCTGCTTAGGTCATGATCCCAGGGTCCTGAGCTTGAGCCCCCCATCGGGCTCCCTGCTCAGTGGGAAGCCTGCTTCTCCCTCTCCCTCTGGCCCTGCTTGTGTTCCCTCTCTCGCTGTCTCTCTCTGTCAAATAAATACATAAAATCCTTTAAAAAAAATAAAATGCCCGTACTATCTTATACCTCTACCAGCAATGTATGAGGGTTCCGGTTTTTCCACATCTTCAGTAACACTTGGGCATTACGGTTTTTTGATTACAACCATCCTGGTGGGTATAAAGTGGTATCTCATTGTGGCTTTAATTTGTATTTCCCTAATGATTAATGATATTAGCATCTTTTCATGGGCTTATTTTTGCCATCCATCTATCTTAGATGAGGTATCTGTTCAGATCTTTTCTCCGTATTTTTATTGGGATGTTGGTTTTTTCATTACAGAGTTATGAGTGTTCTTTATATATTCCAGATATAAGTTTTATATCAGATATGTGATTTTCAAATATATTCTTCTACTCTATAGCTTTTTATTCTCTTAACAGTAAAGAACAGAAGTTCTGAACCTTGAAATGTAATTTATCAACTCTTTTTCTTTGTAGCTCTAGCTTTTGTTGTCATGTCTGGGAATATTTTCCTAATCTAGGATCACTTAAAATTTTCTAATATGTTTTCTTCTAGATGATATATAGGTTTAGATTTTTCATTAGGTCCATGATTCATTTTGATTTACTTTTTGTATATGTTGCAAGGTAGGAATCCAAGTTCTTTATTTGCATAATACCTAATTGTGCCCACATGTTTTGATGAATAGACTATACTTCTCTACACTGAATTGCTTTTGCACCTGTGTCAAAAACCAGTTGACTATATGTATGTTTCTGGACTCTTTTTTTTTTAAGATTTTATTTTTAAGTAATCTCTATCCCCAATGTGGGGCTCAAACTCATGACCCTGAGATCAAGAGTCACATGCTCTTCTGACTGAGCCATCCAGGTGCCCCTGTTTCTGAACTCCTTGTTTTGTTTTTTTTTAAGTATTTTTAGTTTTAGTTTTTCAGTAGGCTCCATGCCCAGTGTGGAGCCCAGTGTGGGGCTTAAACCCGCGACCCTGAGATCAAGACCTGAGCTGAGATCAAGAGTCAGATGCTTAACTGACTGAGCCACCCAGGCGGCCCTGAACTCTTTGTTAAGTGGATTTGTCAGTCTTTGTGCTAGTATCACACTGTTTTGATCACTGTAACTTTATTTTTTTTATTTTTTAAAGATTTTATTTATTTATTGGACAGAGAGAGACACAGTGAGAGAGGGAAACACAAGCAGGGGGAGTGGGAGAGGAAGAAGCAGGCTCCCAGAGGAGGAGCCCGATGGGGGGCTCGATCCCAGGACCCTGGGATCATGACCTGAGTGGAAGGCAGATGCTTACCAACTGAGCCACCCAGGCGCCCCTGATCACTATAACTTTAAAATAAGTCATGAAATCAGGTAAGTCTTACAACTTTGTTCTTCTTTAAAGTTGATTTGACTGTTCTGGGTACACAGCATTTTCATATGAATTTTAGAATAAGCTTGCTGCCAATTTCTACAAAAAACCTGAGGAGATTTTGGGATTGCATTGATCCATAAACCATGTTTAGGTTTCTTTTAATTTCTCTTAGCAATGCTTTGTAGGTCTTGCTCATTCTTATTTTTGATACTATTGTAAATGGTATTTTTAAATTTCAGTTTCTAATTGTTCATTGCTTATACATAGAAACACAATTGAGTTTTGTATATTGCTCTTTTATACTGCAGTCTTGCCAAAGCCACTTACTAGTTTGCAGAGTTTGGGGGTCCCCTCATGTTTGTTAATTTCCTAGGAGGATATTTGCCTTTATGCTTTCCCCTGGAATCCCTTTTCCACAATGTAGCCAGAGTCATCTTCTAAAATGCAACCCAGGGGTGCCTGCCTGGGTGGCTCAGTGGATTAAGAGTCTTCTGTCAGCTCAGGTCATGATCCCGGAGTCCTGGGATCCCTTCTTGGCAGTCTGCCTGTCCATCTGCCCCCCCTGCCCCCCGCTCGTGCTCTCTCTCTCCAGTCAATCAATCAATCAATCAATCTTTTTAAAAAATTAAAGTGCAACCTGAAAGCTTTAAGGGATTTGCTCAAGACCACAAAATTGTGGTAGAGCCAAAATTTGAATCAGGGTCTTTCTGAGTTCAGAGCCTCTGGTTTCTGCTTATATCATCTAAGAGTGGGAAAGAGCTGGATCATTCCAAGGTAAGTAGAATCTGAACATTGTTAGAAGTGCATGTTTGTGTGCATTTGACAGCCTGTCAACTTTTCTGACGTTGGTTTGGTTTTTGTAGGTGCACGGGTTTCATATTCCAGAAGGTTGGAAAGTTGGCTGCAACAGCTGTGGGAGGTGGATTTTTTCTCCTTCAGGTCTGTATGTGAAATATTCCTAGATGTTTAGAAACCCCCCTTGCCCGATAGGAATGTGGTATGAGGAGCTGTAATACAGTCTCGGCTATATTACACTAGAATAGCTTTTGCACTTCTTTTCAGTACTATTTGAAATGCTAGTGACCATTTGAATCAAATTTCATCAGTTAGTAGTCACATTTTGTTTTGTAATCTGTAACATGGGGACATAGTATATATTCCTTATCATAGCTCCCTTACAGGGTTTTTAAGACCCGTTGAAATATTAAACAAATATGATTTCAAAAATATGAAGTGTTATGCAAATGCCCTATGATATGATTTATTTTACATAGGGGACTTTGATCCCAGAGCAGTGAGAAATGAGGGCTAAATGACAGTCCAGTCCGATGTCCTCTTGTCTTTTTATTTCAAAACTACTAGGTATTGGTTCTCTGAGGCTGCACTGTAGCATTGCTTTGCAAACTTGACTCCATGTTGGAATTACCTAAGGAGTTTTAAAATAAACACTAATGCTTGGAGCCTACCTCATACCCTCCCCACTTGTATCGTAGGTGGAAGGTGTTCTTGCACATCTAAGTATTTTTTTAAAGAATTTATTTATTTATTTGACAGAGAGAGAGAGCACAAGCAGGGCGAGTGGCAGGCAGAGGGAGAGGGAGAAGCAGGCTTTCCACCAAGTGAGGAGCCCAATGTGGGGCTCCATCCCAGGACCCTGGGATCATGACCTGAGCTGAAGGCAGATGCTTCACTGACTGAGCCACCCAGGTGCCCTCACATCTAAGTATTTTTTTTTATTTTTTTATTTTTAAAGATTTTATTTATTTATTTATTCGACAGAGATAGAGACAGCCGGTGAGAGAGGGAACACAGGCAGGGGGAGTGGGAGAGGAAGAAGCAGGCTCATAGCAGAGGAGCCTGATGTGGGGCTCGATCCCATAACGCCGGGATCACGCCCTGAGCCGAAGGCAGATGCTTAACCACTGCGCTACCCAGGCGCCCCCACATCTAAGTATTTTTAAACTCCTGAGGTGATTCTAATGTGGAGCAGAGTTTGAGAACCACTGCTCTGTAGGAGCCATAACTTGTTGAATTGTGCTATAGTTTCTGAATCTATAGCTCTTTGTCTCCTACAGTTGGCAGTCCTCATTTTAGCAGGGTAAGTTCTATGTTCGAACCGCAGGTGGAGTGAGTTTCCCAGATGGGCCAGGTGAAAGTTAAATGTGTGGGAGGAGGAGACTGGTGACTGACAGGCTGGGGTGGTGGCCAGGGCTGGGGCGAGTTGGGTATAGTATTGCCACACAACAAATTCCCTCAAAACCTAACCTCGAAATAACCATCATTTTATTATCTCTCACAGTTTCTGTGGGTCAGGAATTTGGAGAGGGTAAGGTGGGTGCCTGTGACTGCAGGTCTCATGTAGTTACAGGCAGGAGGTGACTGGCACTAGATAAGCACAGCAGACTGGGTCGGGCCTGGGCCCCTCTCTGTTTCTGGCAGGTCAGACTCCCTGCAAGGCGAGGGCCTTCCTCATGCCTTTCCCTGTCCTTCCGGGTTGCAGTAATCTTTCCTTCCTCTCACCCCTTCAGGCAGAAGTGCTGTGACAGCTCTGTTGCTGGTAGACCCACAGTCCTCTCTCCCTGTGGTTTTCCCTACACTCTGCTCCAGACTTGACTTTGTAAATATGTTTATGTTGCTTTGAAACATCTTTTTTCTTTCACCTTAAACTTTTTTCACTTGAAGTATAATTGACATACAGTATTAGTTTCAGGAGTATAACATAGTGATTTGATATTTATATACATTAGAAAATATCTTAATCTGAGTATACCCTGTTTCTTTTGGGGGCCTGACTGACAGAAGCAATTGGTACTGGAAGTATCACCAGGAAAGATTCTCAGAATGGGATTCTGGTATTGCATGAATCAGATATTCAAGGAGTACAGGGATGCCTCCTTGCTGGGGGAGGTGGGTGGGACCTGGGGAGTCAATGCTGTGCACTCATGCTGTTGGTCACCAGAGGGATGAGGGTGGCTGGTAGGCATGATGTCATTTGACGTAGGGATCCAGTTTCCTTTCTTTCATACTGATAATTGTCCTGGCGGCATTTAGTGAATGTCTTCCTTTCCCCAATATTTGTAGTGTGGCATTTATCATTTATTAATCCATATATGTCTGGACTGGATTCTAGTTTCTCTGTTCTGTTTCACTGGTCAACTGTCTACCTTTACTAAGCCTTGATAGTTGGTAGTACAGGTTCCTCCACATACCTTTCAGGAGTGCTGTGGCTACTTTTATACTTTTTGCTCGTCTATATAAATTTTAGAACAGGCTTGTCAGTTATTTTAAAAAATGGTGCACTGGGTGTTATACGCAAGTAATGAATCATGGAACTTTACATCAAAAACCAGGGATGTACTGTATGGTGACTAACATAATATTATAAAAAATATTATTATAAAAAATTAAAAATTCTGTTGAAATTTTGATTGGAATTGCATGGGAACCATATAGGTAAATATGGGCAGAATTAATATCTTTTGTGATAATGAGTCGTCTGTGAATACGTGCTTTCTCTCCATTTATTTAGGTCTTTAATGTCTTTGCATAGACCTTCAAATGTTTTTTCATATACATGTTCTACACTGTGCCTTGATTTCATTCCTAGATACCTTATACCTTCAGTTACACTGTGTCTTTTCTTGACCACTCACCTTCAGTCCCAAGCCTGTCTTCCAGTTGGACTCAGAATGATACAACTAATAATATGGAACATCTTTTCATATGCTTATTTGCTATCCAATAGCCTTTTTGGCAACGTGTCTATTCAGGTCTTTTGTCCATTTTTTAAATTGGGTTATCTGTTTCTGTACTTTTTATTTTGTCCTGTTAATCTGTGTGTCTGTCCCTTCTCCAGTATCACGCTGTCATCTTCATTGCTGTAGCATTATAGTAAATCCTAAAATCAGGTAGTACGATTCCTCCAACTGTGTTTTCTTTTTCAAAATTATTTTGGCTGTTCTAGTTCTTTTGCCTTTCTGTGCACATTTTAGAACCAGCTTGTTTGTATATCTGCAAAGCATTCTGCTGGGATTGTGATTTCAGGAACTCTGTAGCTCAACTTGGAAAGAATTGGACATCATTTCAAGTCTTCAATTCCATGTATAGGGCCTGTCTCTCCATTTATTTGGTCATCTTTAAATTCTTCAGCATTTTGTGGTTTTCAGCATGCAGACCCTATAAGATTTTTGTTTAGATTTGTATCTAGTATTTATTTTATAGTTATTATAAATCATAAATTTTATTTCCATTTCCAGTTGCTTCGATTGCTAGCAAAAAGAATACAATTGATTTTGTGTGTTAATCTTACACATTCTGCAACCTTGCTAAACTCCCTTTTTTGAAACTCCCTTTTTTCTTTTTTTTTTATGAATGAGGCAGTTTATTAACCCAGCATTTGTTCTAATGCTTCTTGTTGGCAGCTGCCACCTGTCCAGCAATTCTAACCAGGTCCCTCTGCCCATGAGATGTCAGTTCACGACCCCCATCTTTGTCCTTTTCTACCATTTTCAGCCCCACTAGGGCTTGGAGGACCCTGCGGACCATGCTCTTGGAACCTCTGCTGAAGTGGCCAGGAATGACCCCATTTCTCTGATACCCCCATGGAGCCCACCCCAGCACTGCCCCAGAGGTGCAGGTGCCATGCCGTGGAAGCAGCTCGTGTGTAGAGCCAGTTCTCATCATAGGGAGCAAGCTCTTTATGCTTGGCCAGCCTGACAGTGTCCACCCATTCAGGGAATTTCAGCTTCCCAGACTTTTTGAGGAAGGCTGCCAGAGCTCCCCAGCTTCCCCAGCTGACGAACTCCTGCTGGTTCATGTCTTCTGCAGGAACTGCAGGCATTGTGTGGCCTCCGTGCTGCCAGCCTAAACTCACTGTTTAGATATAGGAGTTCTTGTTCATTTTTTGGTTGAATTCTTTGAGATTATGTAGAGCAGACATGTCTACGAATAGAAAAAATTTGGCTCCTTCCTTTCTGATCTGGAGAAGAATTTCACTTTTTATGAGTAGTAATGTTTTGTTTATTACCTATATTGCAAATATTTTCTCCATCCTGGTTTGGGTGACTAATTAGTTGGTGGTGCCATTAACTATAATAGGAACTAGAGGAAGAGCAACAATGCAGGAGGAGACTGTAGAGAGAAGAGTTTCAGTTTTAGATATTTTGAGAAATTCAGATAGATATGACTTACCAAAAGTTTGGTGGAGAGAAGTGATATTGATAGAAGATTGATTGATGGGCTGTAATGAGTCTCTTCGGTATCTCTTGGATAACATTAATCTATCAGAAAATAACATAATTAAATCAGTTTTATCCTATTCACACATTCTCAGTGAAATTATTTTCACTGAGTTTTAGTGTTTGTGCCTGCTGTCTTCATGAAGGGAAGTGGGCATATTCTATACATATATTTGGATGCGTGTCCCTCAGTACCCCTTATATGAAGTTGCTCCTGAGAAATCTCTGTGGGGCCATGTACTAGAATATTTCTTTTTGAGCCAACAGTGATTATGTTGGCTGTAAGGTTTTTTCACCTTAATATCTTGACTTTCAATTCTGGTTTTCTTCTTACCGTTTTATATTTCTAAGCTAACTTAAAACTTTTGTAGAGAGGGATAAGAGTATAAATAAGAGTGAAAGAATTGCCAGCAGTCATTGAAGGCCAGTCTGTTGATCTGGCATCAGGCATAGGGCCTTACATGTTGGGTGGATACTGAGTAGATATGGAGTGAATGTCATTGTCATGCAATGAACTTGATGGCAAATGTCTCAAGAAATGGAAAGTGAGAATGGTTTTTGATAATGTACTTCAGTGATTTAATCATAATGAACAGAAATAACAAGCCTATGTTTCTTATTTTTTGCTGTCATTATTGAAACTATAGCTTGCAAACCATACTGGGTACATCAAGGTTGACTGGCAGCGAGTAGAGAAGGACATGAAGAAAGCCAAGGAACAGTTGAAGATCCGTAAGAGCAACCAGATATCTACAGAGGTCAAAAGCAAAGCAGAGGAGGTGAGACATATGGGGTAAACACACCAATATGTCAGCCTTGGATGGAATATCTTCACCTTAGAGGCATTTTTTTTAAAGCTGGGTAATTGAAGTATTGGTGACTTTTATCAGTGAGTGAGAATGCAAAATGATACATTTACATATGTGGATTGGTCATGCCTTAAATTAGTTCTTGCAGCAAGTGGGATGTGGATGGTTTTAAATCATACTTTGTCTCTATGCACACGCTCTGAAATGTCCATATTTTACATGTACATATAACTAGCAGGAACGTCTAGGTCAGAGGTTGGCAACATTTTTTTTTTGGTAAGAGGCCAGATGATAAGTATTTCCAGCTTTGTAGGCCCTGTGATGTCTGTCACAACTACCGAAATCCACCATGTAGCATGAAAACAGGCATAGACGGTATGTAGACAAGTGTGGCTGTGTTGCAATGAAACTTTATTTAAAAATAGGCAGCTGGCTGGATTTGGTTTACAGACTATATAGTTTGCTAATCCCTGCTCTAACACATAAAACCAGGTTAGGTTATATTGGCTGGTACTTGGGAGGGACAGGAGAAGTCCTTCCTTTTAAAAAGAATATTGCTACTTTATTACCTTTGGAAATATGTTAAATGTGCCAAATAAATAAGTGCACTGAAGTGGGGAGAAATAAACTAGGATCAAGGTGTCAAGAAGGTAAGGCCTGGAGCAGTGGTGTTCTGGATTAACAGAGAAAAGGATGGAATAAGTGCAGAAGAGGGATTTAGATGTAAATTGAAACAGGCGTTGTCCTTGAAATATTGCCAGATGATGGCAACAAAATAAAAGAGGTTAAACCCATAAGGACCAAGAGAACAGGAGAAAAATACCAGAAGACAAGAAATGTCATCAAGTTTTTGGAAGTTGAAAAGCAGATAGGTAAGTGATAGATGACTTAGCAGATTAGAAAATGTGGAACAGATAAGTCCACCTTGCCAAGTACATAATGGCAGTCCCTCTATGGTGGTGGGTGGCAGGCAAAGCTGGTCCTTTGCCCAGAGTGGAAGGTGGCATCTTTGGGGGCCCAGGAGTGCTGTCCCCATGCCTCAAGCTCAGGGTTATAAAAGTGACTCTCTTTTCATTTTGCCAAAACTTTGACTATTCACATGTTTACAGAAGTAATACATACATGATTGTTGAAAACTTCTTTAATGCCATAGGAAGTATATATAATAAACAGTATATGGTTGATGTTTGAGTAAAACTAACTATTGAGTCACAGAGGGAACTTGTCATAAACTAACCAAAAGGTTTGGAATTGGTTCATTCCACAAAGTTTTGTATTCCTATTCGTGGCCTGGCACTGTCACAGGCCCCAGGGATAGTGGCTGGTTCCCGTCTCAGAGCCCATGCTGTTACTTGGGAAGCCAGGGAATGAGGATGGCAAATTAAGTGTTTAGCAATAAAGTCATTGGTGACCTCATTGACAACAGTTTTAGGGGGGCGGTGGAGTTGAAAGCCAAACTGTAGCAAGTTGAGGAATGAGTAGGAAGTAAGAAAGTAAAGATAATGAATGAAAACAGTTATTTCAGGAATTTGTATGATTTTTTTCATTCCCCCTGATGGTAGATGGCAAAAGACAATACCTCAAGTAGGAAAATGTGGAGTCCAGTCAAGTCAGAGGACCAGTGGAAGTGACATAGGAAGTCATAGGCATAGTGGGAGTAAGGGTGCTAGAGAGTCCCAGGAGGATGAGGTAGTAGAGTGGAGCAGGTCAGGGACGTGAAGTCACTGTGCTTGAGTTCAAGAAATGATTCGGCCAGGATCCTGGATACGTTGTCTAAATGAACAGTGTCTAAGGTGATGGTTGTACTTGGGAAAAAGAAGGAGTCTGACCCACTTAATAAGTTCTCTCTGAAATGGAAATTCAAAGAGCATAATCATAGGAGGCAGGGGTGCTGAGTGCATGTTCTGAACTGCAGATGAGTGGACAGGAGGAGGTGGAAGTTTTTGTGAATTTAAGGTATCTTTATTTTAATGATCCTTTGGTGTGGTGAGGTGTGAGAATGCAAATATATAGCTTCTACTCAAGAGGAGGCCTCAGAGGGTGATGGGTGGGGTAGATGGACAGATGGTCTGATGGATGGACAAGATGAATGGATAGAGAAATTTGGAGGAGAGACTTCAAAATGAGCAGCTTTGATTGGAAAGCGGTGTCAGAGAGAACGAAGGAGTGAAATTGGAAACTGAGAATTGCCTCTGTAACTAGTTTATTGAATACAGCTTTACTCTTTCACCATAACTTCCCCCATGAACTCTGTCCTTTTCCTGTTCCTGAATGATCTCTTAGGCAGATTTCTTAGCTCTCTAACAGACATAACTGAAGACAGATTCCAAGGATTTGCCTTTGGCTTCTCCTCATCCCTCATGTGGCCAGTCATCCAATCAAAGTCCCATTTCAAAAACATCTCTTGAATTTTATCATTTCACACTAGCATCCCTGCTCCCATCTTGACCCAGAGACCCAGCGGTGAGGGGATTGACATTGTTAAGATCGCATAGGTAATAGAGATCTGATTCCTAATAATAATATCCCTAGCAAAATAACCCATTTGTGCTATCTTCTGTTCCTAGGTAGTGTCATTTGTGAAGAAGAACGTTCTAGTCACTGGGGGATTTTTCGGAGGCTTTCTGCTTGGCATGGCATCCTAAGGAGGACAACTTCACTTTCATTATTCCTGTTTTTTTCCAACCAGCAGCCTCTTCACTCCATCATAGGACATCAAGTCTCTCCTGCTTCTCCTCTTCTTCCATGACTTCTGAATGGCTTCTATAGGCATCTGTCGGTACAAGTTGATATGGCCCTATTGTGAACTTGATGGCAACAGAAGACACCATAGACATTAGCTCTTCTCCCAGCACATTCCCCGCTTGACTAATCTGTAGGTCAGCAGAAATGTTCCTTTCCCCCCTCCCATCTAAGATACTTAACAGAGCCTGCTATATAAGATGGCTCGCCTTGGAGGATGAGTGGATCCTCAAAGGTTGTCCCAGACTTGATTTGGAAAAGAAATCGCAAGCATAGAGATACCTTATGTGCTGCATGGGAAGGAACTGAATACATTTGCCTTTAAGCATGAAAGACTTGGTATCTTGGTGTCTACTTTCTTTTTTAGTTGGTTTTAGATTACAGAAAGAGAGCTATTTATATTCCTGCTGTAATTATCCTGACAAAAATGGCAGTATAAGCACTATAATTGAAAAATCTGAATATGGAATGAACTTGTGCTAAAGGTATATATGCTGAGCTAAAGGTATTGTGTTTGGTGGGAAACCAACTAATAGATAACATCGTCGGATGGTCAAACTTAGTAAATCATTTAGGGACATTAACATAGTATCCAGGGATGTTTTCCACCATAAAGCAGCTCATGGCTATTTCCAAAGGGTTTTTTTTCATGGTAGAATAAGTGACTTTAGGTAGGAAAGGGAAGAAGCTCTTGGATTTTTATTTCATAGAAAAGGTTTTAAGCTTTGAAATGTGAAGTATTATTTACCTCTTGTCAAAACATTAGGGGTAGCCGTAGTTCCTCTGTGCCAATTCTCTTTCTTTATCTAGTTGGTATGAAATACCTCACATTTGAGCCAGAGTTTTAAAGAGGTGGCATTCCAGGCATTCATAATTGAGAACAGTAGTGATAGCATGTGTGAAGTAAATTATTTCCATCATCAAATGTTCTGCTGTCTCACAATGGCCCCAACTCTTAGAATTGTTCTTTAAAATAAAAGTTTATAGACACACATACACATGCTTAGAATATTAGCACATTTCGTTGTCATGGCCTGTTACCATGTCTGCATCCTCAGCTAGAATATCTGCTTCTGGAGGGTAAGTCTTCTGTCTTCACCATTACACCTACAGAACTGAGCACTTAATAGGTATTCAGGATTTGTTGAATATATGAATAATGACCTCATAATAATAAACATATCCAGAAAAGAATCCAAAGAATTCTTTGAGACTTTATGAGTTCTGAGAAGGCAGAAAACTTAGAATTAATTCTTAAACTTGCAGGTGATCTCTGCAAAATGTATGTTTTTAAGGCCTTCTTTTAAAATGTTTGCCTTTTAACTTATTTTGGGAAAAATGGATTGAATTTGGAAATTGTAGCTACCAATGGACGTGTGGAACTTTTTAGAATTCATCCATCTGCATTTTTCCCCTCATTTTAAGGCAGCATAAGTTATTTTGCTTATAATATGTATGAACCATCCCCAAATCATAATGGTATGAGTCTCTGTGTTGCATATTTTTGTGTAAGAACTTAAAAAAATGTTTTCACTTTTTATTATGGAAACTTTCAAACATATCTAAGAGAAAAGTACAGTGACCCTCATATATTTATCACCCACCTGCAATGATCATCAAATCATAGCTTGTTTTATCAGTTTTGAAACAAATACAAAATGTATCATTTCATTATATTTCAGTATGTATCTCTAAAAGGTAAGAACTGTTTTTAAAAATCATAAATATAGTAGTCTACTATCATACCAAAAAATTAATAATAGTTCCTTAATCTCATCAACTATTCAGCCAATTTTCAAATTTCCTGTCTCTTAAGTGTTTTGCATTTGGTTTGTTTGAATCAAAATCCATATAAGGTCTACCCACATTGCATTCAGATGGTCTCGTAAGTCTCTTTTAATCTTCTATGTTCTTTTTCTTTTCCTTTTTTTTTTTTTGGCCTGCAATATAGTTATTGAAGACACTGAGTTATTTGTTCCATAGTTTTCTACATTCTTCTGATGCTTGGGTCCCCGGGTTATGTCATATATGGCAATCAAGGCTGCAGCTCTTTGATGACTTGACCCATGTCATTCACCCAGACCAATGGAATGGTGACTGTAAAACCTAACTGACGTGCCCTGTGCCCCTTTGGGGTGCGTGACAGGAAGAGTGGCCATTGGATGCTTCTCTAGTGGGATGGGAGTTGCCTTATGTCCATCTGTTTTTCCTGTGACTATCAGCGATGACAACAGACATTAGCAGGTCATTATAAGCTTTCAGCAGGTTGTAATAGGTAGTAGACTGAAATAAAATCTGTAGGTTCCTGCTGAAGTTTCTTCCAAGCTGGCGCTTCTGGGACCCTGAAGTTTACGGTTAAGGTCAGTATTGCAGATTGGCACCATGCTGCTGTCATGAGAATGGTCCTGAGTTCTGCCCACCAAGTAGGGCCACCACTTGTGGCTGTGTGGTACTAAAAATCAGCCCTTCATGTAAAACCAAGATACCAGGACCAGGCAATTGCACCCATGACTGCACCATTTTCATTTGATTAGCAAGACCTGTTTAGTGAGGCACATATTTTTCTCTAGTACCCAGGGTCCAATAATGTACTGGGCTGCTTTTTTAGTGGTAGGGGTGCTGAAGAGACTCCAGTTTTTCCTTGAGTGACAGAGGTATCCACCTGTTCCGGGGCGGGGGGAGTTGGGGGTTGGCGCCCCCTGCTGACAGGGGTGTGGTAATACCACACTGGGGCTTCTCTACCTGTAGGTTGGCCTGAATTGGGAGAAACTCCTGTGACACTGAGTTGTGTGACGTAACACATCCACACCTGGTGGCTGGAACACCTGCAAGGCTTTTCTCCCCTTTGCCACCCTGCCCCCATGCACCCCACTGCGCCCTTTGTGTCCCCTGCCGGGCCACCACAGCCCCTCCTGTGCCCTTGTGACTCTGGGCCACTCTTTGATCAACTGTTGGCTCCAGTGATGGGACTGGGCAGGACTGGGACATGGGGCCCACTACAGCAGAGCTATTATGCTTGAGTTCCTTCTCCCTGAAGTTCACCCTGGTGTCAGACGACAGGTGAGGGGGGGTCCAGCTTTCAGTTTAGAGCTGCTGCCCTGTCAGGCTCAAAAACTAGACTCCAGTGTTAGGCTCTGTGTCCTCATTGCTGAGCAGCCTCATTGTCATTAGTGTCATTGTCGTTGTCTTAACATACAACATTTTCCTCCTGCTTCGCATCTGGACCTCATGTTTGCTCCAATCTCTTACCACTCAGCCTGGGGACATTCATCAAACAGCAGGGGTCTTGACTTCCCCACCTGTCCTACCACTTGGTAAGAGCCCTCCTTACTGGACCTGGGCAGTTACTGTCTCATGGATGCTGGCAGAAGACAGGACATGAATAAAGTTGGAGAGCAGTATTCTAGAAGGAACGAGCTAACATACTTTTGGGGTGGGTGCTTAAGGTATCAAAATGCAGTTACTGCATAGTTAACTATTTTAAGCATGTTGTCTCCTTCCTTTTGACATTTGTCAGCAAGATGGACATGACTAATGGTTGGACTCTTATTTGAAACCTCTACTTTTCTATAGTTTTGGAAAATACCATAAATCTCTGCTTGAAGAAATGGCATAGAGATGGATTTGAAACTTCTGAGTATCATTAATGTTTCATGATCATCTCAGTTTCTTTTCTGAAGGAAACTCACTTAAGGCCAGTTTTGGACCCTTAAGCAAAATTAGACTGCTACCCTCTCCGCTGCTTCCACCAACTTACCAGCTTGGTTTCTTTGTCATGAAGTCCACGTACAGGGCCTTCTTACTTGCTTACACAATGTTAGTGTGATTTCTTGGAGAATTGGGCAAAAAATATATATCTTATCCTGGACCTCATTTCCCAGAAATCATGTTCTGTGATGTTTAGTTCTTCTTAAGGAATCATGAATTTTAAGAGCACTATTTTTCTAAAGAAAATTGACAGTGTTGCACTTTTTTCACATTTAAAAAAGACCTGTGACTTATTGACTCACCAAAACTGTCTACCTTTCTGAATTTAAAATGGTAAGAAATACTGTTAGGATGATTGAGAGCAGTGGAATTTTACAAACTACTGACATCTGGCACTCATCCTAGAGACTGATTTCACTGGCCTAGGGTGCCTTTGGGCAGCCTGAGTTTTTGACATGCCTCGTATGTTTCTAATGAGCAACCAAGGTTGAGAACCACTGAAGCAGAGTTGGAACCTGGTGCTAAAAAAGTTTTAGTTCTGCTGTTAACAAGTGACTACTTAACAGGCCCTTAAAGCCTTTTAAATTAAGTGCCATACAACTTTAGATGCCTTCCAGATACCAAAGACAAATGTACAGTTTATTAAATGTTAGGAGTTGTGTGGAGTGGATGCAGGGAAGGGAGTTGTCACCATAGCATAATGACAGATCAGGAGCTTTTGTCATCAATGGATGCTGAAGTTTTGGGATGAAAAGTAGTGGGATGTGGCCCAGCATATTACCCTCTCCACTGAGGTCTTTTAGTCGCTAGTTAACCAAGTGAGTAAACTTAGCACCACTAGCTCACTTCCAGAATTTTTAGTCTCTAAAATAGAGGAGATCATAGTTCTCACCTTCCCAGTTCCTCCCTAGAGACTGAGATTCAGTGCTGTGGTCCCTAACCCATAAAAAACACTGGATGAATGTTGAACTTTTCTGATACCTATTTTATTTTTCTGTGTGTCATAATAGCTGAGAAGAATCAGATTTATTTTATTTATTTTAAAGATTGTATTTATTTATTTGACAGAGATAGACAGCCAGCGAGAGAGGGAACACAAGCAGGGGGAGTAGGAGAGGGAGAAGCAGGTGCATAGCGGAGGAGCCTGACGTGGGCCGAAGGCAGATGCTTAACCACTGCGCCACCCAGGCACCCTGAGAAGAATCAGATTTAAATTGATGTCTGCCAATAGATGTTAAGTGAGACAGGACTGAGTTTAAAGATAGGAAGGAACAATTTATTTGAAGCTTTAAAAGTCCTAAGTAAAATAGTATACCCTAGGAAAAAAATTTTAAAATAGTCTGAAATTTGAGTAGTTAACTGAATAAAAATAATTTTGTCAAAAAGCACAGGAAAAGAATGTATTTGATCATATAGTGATTCCTAATGTAAATCCTAGCACTGCTATCAATTGATAATTTTAAATGTAATTTACATTTGTATATGATGTAAACATAGTTGTAAAATGTTTTATTAAATCATTCCACTATTAACACAAGAGTTCATTTAAATGATTTCATGAGAACATAGCATGGTTACCTTGATTTGTGGACCAAACATCTTTAAGGCAGCATTTCTCCAAGTCTCTGGGAAATGTTCACCCTGTGAGGTGCTGTCTGCAAAGTGGGTACCCTTTGGCAAGTACTGCATACAGTAGTCCTTTTCAAAGAATCGTAATTTACAGTAGCATATTGAAAGCTTTGAAGTCTTACAGAAGAGAAACCTGTTAACTTATGTCTAACCTAGCATTCCCCAAACTTATCTGACCACAGAAGCCTTTTGTCTCCCCTTTTACAGCAATTCCTAGAAACACTTTAGGGAGTGCTGCTTAAAAGAACAGTTGGTATCAAATAATGATGGTATTTGAATATCACAGACTATCCTATGTTAGTCCATTAATGGCAACGTAGGCTTTTTCTAGCATGCTGAAAGAGGCAAGGAAGGATCCTCTCTGTTATAGACTGAATGTTTGTGTTCCCAGAAATTCATGTTGAAATCTTTTCTTTTTTTTAAGATTTTATTTATTTATTTGAGAGAGAGGCAGCGAGAGAGGAAACACAAGCAGGGGGAGTGGGAGAGAGAGAAGCAGGCTTCCCACTGAGCAGGGAGCCCGATGCGGGGCTCGATCCCAGAACGCTGGGATCATGACCTGAGCCAAAGGCAGACGAAGGCAGGCACTTAAGGACTGAGCCACCCAGGCGCCCCTCATGTTGAAATCTTAACACCCAAGGTGATGATATTTGGAGGTGGGGTCTTTGGGAGATGATTAGCTCATGGAGGTGGAGCCCTCTCAAGTGGGATTAGTGCCTCTATTAAACAGACCCAGGAAAGCTTGCTCGCTCCACTCCCGAATGTGAAGACACAGCAAGACAGCCATCAGTGAACCAGGAAGCAGGCCCTTATCAGGCATCAAATCGGCTGGTGCCTTGATCTTGGACTTCCAAGATCTGTGAAAAATACATGTCTGTTGTTTATAAGCCTGAATGGACTTAAAGCAGCCTGAATGTACTAAGACAGGGACATATCAGAATTTGTTTCTGCTCATGCTTAGAAAGTCATCTTTTTCGGGGCACCTGGGTGGCTCAGTCGTTAAGTGTCTGCCTTCAGCTCACGTCATGATCCCTGGGTCCTGGGATCTAGTCCCACATCAGGCTCCCTGCTCAGCAGGAATCCTGCTTCTCCCTCTGCCCCTCCCGCTGCTTGTGTTCCCTCTCTCGCTGTATCTCTCTCCGTGTCAAATAAATAAAATCTTTAAAAAGAAAAAGAAAGTCATCTTTTTCTTTTTGGGGCAGGGTGGAGTGATAGTGATTCTAGCACCTGTTTGAGGCAAGCAAATGGCCTGTTTGATACTGTCACTCTGCCACCACTACATGAAGTCAGTGACAACTGTCAACAGGCTTCCTACAGCAGCCTTGTATTAACATCATGAGGATCCACTGTAACGTTTTGATTATAAGGATATAAAGAGTAGATAAGCCACCTAAGAATTCTGTTACTGCCTGACTTCCAATGAAGTATCTTTTTTTTCAGTTTTCTCATGATAAATTAGGGGTTGTTAAACATTACAAGAATCATTTCTAGGCATTTCCTACCACTCTTTGAACAAATACTAAGTGTCTTCTTCTTGCTAGGCACTGTGGTGGGGAGGTAAAAGTGGAAAGAAATGCTCTCCCTGGCACCTGGAAGGACACTTTACTCTGAATTACTGGAAATGCAACAGGTATGGAGTTGGGTTAGAGAAACCTTTGCACTTAGCATGTAGTCTAGGAAAGATATCATAATTGTGGCACTGGAGGGGTGTCTTTTCACCTAACACATGACTAGTTTTATGAATGGTACCAGGAGTCTAAACTCAAATGCTAAAGGCAATTCATTAACATTTATATGTATAATCTTAAGAAGTACATTTAGGGGGCTCCTGGGTAGCTCAGTCGGTTGAGTGTCTGACTCTTGGTTTCAAGCCCTACATTAGGCTCCACGCTCAGCAGAGTCTGCTTCAGATTCTCTCTCCCTTTCCCTCTCCCCACTCACACATGGTCTAATAAATACAATCTTTTTTAAAAAACAAAATACATTTAGTACTCATATGTTTTTTTCTAACACCACCAAGCAATTCTCCAGTTCTCAATGGACACTGACTAGGTGTCCTACAAACTTAATTCAGTTATGATCCTATCTACTTGGAATTAGTGTCAGATCACACAGGTTAAGGGTTCAGTCCAACAAGACTGCCCTTAATTGAAACACCTATTGCTAAGTCCAGATTGTTACCTGTCCTTCTGACTCACTGGCTATAAATCTGAGGTTCCCAAGGACATCCTCCTTGGCTTTGATTAATTTGCTAGAGTAACTACAGAACTCAGAAAAACATTTACTTAAACATTTACCAGATTATTATAAAGGATACAGATGAATACCCAGATGAAGAGGTACAAAGGGCAAGGTCCCACAGACAGGAGTTTCTGTCCAAACTCAGGCCTTTTGGGTTTTTATAGAGGCTTCATTACACAGTCATGATTGATTAAATCATTGGCCATTAGTGACTGATGTAACCTGCAACCCCCTCTCCCCTCCCCAGGGGTGGGAGCAGGGTGGGGGATTGAAAGTTCCAACCCTCTAATCACATGGTTGGTTCCCCTGGCAACCAGTCTCCATCCATAGGTTACCTAGGGGCTTTCCAAAAGTTACCTCATTAATGTGACCTTTATCACTCTTAATCACTTAGGAAGTTCCATGGGTTTTAGGAGCTCTGTGCCAGGAAAAGAGATAAAAACCAAATATATATTTCTTATAAGTCACAATATCACAAATACCAAACCAAAATTTTTCACTTAACAGGTTTATTTTAGCAGCTCAGTTTTATTACATTCTACATATTTAATATACTTATATTTCTATCTGTTCTGCATAGATGGCATATTCATTAACTTTTATAGTGGACTTTTTTGATATTTGCTGCTACCTGGCCTGAAGAAAGAGTCAGGAAGACAAAACTTGCTTGGTGGATACATGGTGCAGCATTTAACTTTTCAGCAGAACTTTACTTTGATGTAGGCTTCAGTGTCAGCTTTTCTTCCTCTTCTTTTTCAAATCCCGAACAGACGAGAGATCTTCCCTTAGGATATCGAGCACAACACTTACGCAGTTCTTGGATGACAGCCTGACACTTAGATTCCATGTAGTTGTTGGCTGAAAAACAGACAGGCAGACCCCAGTCATGATCAGTGCTTCCCACTCCTTTTCACTTTATTGTATCTACAGATCTGGAAGAAAGAGGATGTACCCAAGTCCACTTAATTCTTTCTGATGTACAGACCAGTCAACAGGATAATTAGGGCATGATTTACACAGTGGTTGAAAAGTATTCATATAAATTTCCTTTTCTTTAAGGTTGGGTTAATAGCTTATGTGCCCTTTTCTAGGACAGTGGTGGCTGTGAGACCTCCCTACAAGTCTGTGCAACAGAGGTTGGCAAACTGCAGCCTCTGGATAGAGTTGAACTTTTTTTTACAGCTGAGAGCTAAGAATTTTTCAAGGGTTGCAAACACACACTCGTATACCCACCCATACACTATATAACAAAGACCTTCTGGCCTCCAAAGCCTAAAATATTTCCTATTTGGCTCTCTACAGAAAATATTTGTAGACCTCTACTATACATAGACCTTAAGTCAAGGGGAACTTGACCTAAAGGTTCTAGGTTAGCTGCAGTTGCTCTGGGGTGCATGGGAGTTAGTCCAGGATTAGAAAAAAAAAAACCAATTCGGACTAGAAAGAATATAGTGGAGTGGCTGAGTCCAAGCTTGGAGCCAGACCAAAAGAGTTCAAATCCTCACTGTACCCCTTACTAGTTGTGTGACCCTGGACAAGTTACCTAACTTCTGTGTCAATTTCTCCATCTATAAAATGGGGGTCATAGTAGCATCCATCTCATGGATGAAAGGATTAAATGACTTAATATGTTTAAAACCCTTACAGCTGTGCTTAATGCTAACTCATAGTCGTTCCAGCCCTCAATCCTCCCACACTGTAGCCATGTGTTGCTAATTCAAATAAGGTAAGAATTTATTTGGGAGAAGAAACTGTGAAAATCATTTTCCTTTTTCTTAAATTTGGAGGAAGGAAAGAAAAGGATGAATAAAGTAGCATTATTTCACTACACATTAACATTTTAGATTAAGATTTTTATGAAATATTGCTTACATCATAAAATGAAAAATCTAAGAATGAAAGTTAAAACTCAAAGGAAATATACAAACAAGGGTTTTCTTTAGTAGTGAATCTTTGGGTAAATTCTTAACATTTTTCCTTCAGACCCTTCTATATTTTCATGGGCATCCATCTCTACCACTTTAATAATGAGAAAAGTTATCAAAAACATCAGTTTTGAAGTTCAGAAAACCGTGTAGCTTTTTCTATCTGTTCTTCTGCCAATAATCATTCGCTGATTTTTAAAAAAAATCCTCTAGCATTTGGTCAAACTTATTGGCCAATTTAAAACCAAATTGGGGGAAAAAAGATCAAGTGGACAGATCACATCAAATATGCTTTAGTTGAAGTCTGCTTTTGCCTTTAAGACTGTTGCTGATTTTGACATCCTGAATTCCAAATAGTATTTTTAAACCCCCATTTCTAACCTGATTGCTTTTAAAAACTGGGTTGTCAGCCACAGTGAAGTATAACCAACCCATTTAAAACTAGTCTTTTTAAAAAAGGACTTTGCTCAGCTTATTAATTCTCAACTCTGGCTGTACATTAAAATAACCTGATTAGCTTTTTAGACTGATTCCTGCCCAGAACCCATCCTCAGGAAGTCCGATTTAATTGTTCTAGGCAAGAGCATTTTTAAAGCTCTTCAGGTGATTCTAATATACAACCAGGATTGCAAACACGAAGCTTGGATCATATCACTTTTTATTTTCTGCATCTTTGATGAAACAATGAGAAAAATCTTCAGGATAATTACAGAAATATTACATTTGAGAGGAGCTCATATCATTTGCTGATAAAAAGAAAAATTGGTCTCTTGTAGTTAGTTCAGATAAAGTGGAAAAATATAAAAAAGCATTTAACATACTACCTTGTAAACATTTCTGTATTTCACAGGCTTGTTTCTGGCACGGATCCTTCTGCGGCATATCCAGAAAACTAAAATAAGAAAAATGATTTTTATTTTGTCTTTTATCCATAAAGACTTTAAAGCCCCTCTAGATGGAATTTTCTTCTGAGACAACCAGGTATGCTAGAAAACAATTGCACTAAAAAATACTCTTCCCATTCATAGGATGAATCAACTATATTTTTATAATATCCATTTCATTCAATTTGGAAGACATATATAGCTTTACATGAAAATAAAACCTTGAATTCAATCACCTCATCTTGAATATTGTAAACCAACTGTGGGCTAGAGGAGCCGATGCCACAGCCCAATAGGCCTGCCCACTGCTCAAATCTATCATTCACAGAACCACCCTTGGTAAATGATTAAACTCCTTGAGCCTTTTTCCTTATAATTCATGTGTAAAATGGGGACCATTCCTACCTACCTCAAAGCATTAATGGAAGGATTAGCTGTGATATATAAAGTGCACAGAATAGTGCCTGGAAGGAAGGCAGTAAGGATTCAATACATGGTAGCTATGATTCCGACCATTTTTAAAAAAGTAAAACCTTACTTTTAATGTACATAAACAGTTATGACTACTTTAACTCAGAAAATTCTTTATCAGGTAGTAAATGCTTTCCTAGGAATCAGCAATATTTGGTGCTATTATTACTTCCTGAGAAAGGTGCTAAACAGCTAAAATAATCTTTGGAGCTCTTGCAGAAACCAACTTATTTAAAATATCTGTAACCAGAGAATGAATTTAAGTGCCCACAATTTTGATTAGCAACCTCTAGTAATCTGAAGGCACAATTTCAGAAAGGAAAAAGGCCCAGGAGCCTTTGCAGCTAATTCATTAATTCAAATAACGTCCTCCTTTTTTCAGAGCCCCCTAAGTTCTCGGTAGATCCAAGTTAGGTCAGTACTGGGAGGGGAAACACTGGAGCAAAACCTAGGATATTTACAGGATGGGAGAAGGAAAGGCAGGTGAATTGCTGCAGGGCAAATAAGCGACAAATAGATGTTGATGCTGCTAGGAGCTGCTCTCTTCTCTCTAAATCAGTACCAAGTCCTTGGTGATCAGGGCATCTGTTCTGTAGCAGGTGCTGACTTTTGTGGGATTCATCAGATCCCAGTTCCAGCTGATGATGTCCATTAAAGGTTCTATGGCAATTTCCAAAGGAGTCAATTTCAAGTTACGTATCCTGACTAAGTGCTTTTGTTGACTTGCTTTCTGCCTGTGTAACCCCCTCTCTGCAGTTCCACTTGTGGTGTTCTTCATGACCCTTCCTAAGCTTCTGTGTTCTTGAGCAGTTTTTCAACCCACTCCCTCCCCCCAGGACCACAGGTGGGTGCACTGCAGTGGTGGATGAAGTGATTGCCATATACTGAACAGAACAGAGGATCATATCTTCCTAGAATCCCAGCACCTGGAAAAAAAATAGATCATTAAAATCACCACAACCGAACAGAGTGAAAAAGAAGAAGGGAGAACAGGGGAGAAATAGAAATACATACCAGGTTAATCATCAGGCAAAAGCTTAAGCAACAGCTCCTGTACTCCCCTGACCTGTCAGAAAAAGAAAAGTTTATAGAGTACTCTGTTGTCAGAGCCTCAATACAATGGAAAATGATTAAGCAACATGGGTACCATTAAATGATGCTGGATCTGCCACAAGCGAGAGTTGTTATCCATGTAGCGTTCCTCAGGGTAGAGTTGCCACATGAGAGGTAGCTGGGAGGTAAGAAGGTGACTTGGCCTAGCTGCGTCACCTAAGGGAACCTGAACTTGCTGGACGCGTGCCCTTAGGAAACTCGTCTCCTAATGGGAAAAAAAATGATCAAAAATAAAAAGCAAAGATGTCAGGATTTTGAGACTGGTTAGAAACCAAGTTGCTTGAAAGCAAAATCAATAAAAAAAAAAATAAGCAAAATGTAAACAGTTACCTCTTCCACGACGGCCACCCACGTGCGCTGGTATTCGTCGCGGTAGATACCCTCTTGGTGAACCCAGAGGTGATCGGGTGGAGCCCCCACATCCTCTCCTGCCATTCTGGGCTTTGGGTTCCAATTCTAGCCCTGCTTTTCTCCACCTAAGCCTGCAGCACCCGCGCACAGGACACAGGTGTGACTTTTTGGGTTTGAATGAACTCACCAGTGAGCAAGGTGACCTGGTACTAGCAACCACCAACGAGAACAAAAACTTATATATGTCTGCTTGCACAGCCTAAATAGAGCTGAGGCCATCTGAAGCTCCCTGCAAGACACTGAAGTGACACTCAGCAGAGCCTCAGGTCATGCTAACTGTTGACTGTGAAGCACTCAGCTCCTCAGCTCTGGGGAGTTCTGTGGAAATGTAGGACTAGCACCTCAGGAAGCTGGGCAGTAGTGTCACAGTCTTTGCATTCACAAAGCAGCATCTGACAAAATGTATTAGCAACAGAGTATGCACAGGCACTTATTTGGGCAACAATGGACACGTGTGCCATATTCCCCAGGTAAAAGCCCCTTTCAAGCAAGTCCATTTTAAAGGATTGTGAAGGCTGAATTATGAGCATTTCTTTCTAAATTAAAATTAAAAGTTTGTTTTAAGGACAAATGACCTATTTATCAGCTTACTTAGAAAGGTTACTTATAGCAGTTGGGCATTTCCAGAAGGGGGTTTTCATGTTAAGGAAAATATTTAAGGTAGCTTCATGGAATTTTGAAGCTGCAAAAGACTTTGGGGATCATGGTGATTTGGAGCTGAGAGCAAATGATTGTTATCTATCTAGGTCCTTGTTTCATTTTAATGCTGCAGGATGTCACAGGAACCCATTTTTTCACAGAGGTGTGCATTTAAATTCTGATTTCCCAAGTCAGAAGGCCAGAAAAACCCCTCTGCTGTTTGAGAGGTGTAAAGAAAGCATACCTCCTGGGCAATCTCTTTCCATAACGCAGACTCAGTTCTAACCCCGTAAGGATTTTCAGCCTAGCTCATTTCAGGGCCTCACAATTACTTGACCTGCATTTTGCAGGAATGAATTGTTTGTACCTGGCTGCTAGCATCATGACATGGTTTCACTGTATTTCTACCTTTGACAGAGCAGTTACAGCAGTGGGGCATCTGCCCCACGAAACAAAGGCCTATTCTCATTAGGTGGCCTTTAGGTAGGAGAGGAACTGCAGCACATCTCGGGAGGTTGTTAAACCAATCCTGGAGATTGTCAAGAGCAAATGAGATGCCAGAACACAGTATGATACAGCCCAGGAAAAAACCAGAAAGAACTAATTGAGCTAAACCAAGCCCTCTTCTCAAGGACATTTGATTTATTTTTCTTAACACTGTTAGTTCACCTTCCCTAAAAGTAGAAGAAGAAATCTTTTATAGACTTAAGAAATGGTCTGATTTCAGTGGATAATTTAAGAGCATCATAGTTGCTTCACCCATTGTACCCGAATGGAGTTGACTCTGAGCCCATCATAAGTTCCCATCTTTTAGGGCTCTCTCATTTCAAACTCACCTAAAAGAACCCCTTCTCCACCAAATCCCAATTTCTCTCAGTGGCAACACCACCTCTCCTAATCTTGCGGACTCAAAACTTACGAGTTATCTTGGACTTCTTCCTCTTCTTCAGTTGCTACATCCTATCTGTCACCAATTCCAGCAAGCACCACTACCACTGTATTTGAGACAAACTTTTCCCTAAATACTGGCTCCAAATCCTTGCTGTAGCTTTCTACTTGCCTAAATTGCTTCCACAGGCCATTCTGTCTATCTCAGTACTATTATAGCAGAGTGCAGGTACCTGCCTTCTCTGTGAAAACTTCTTGCCTCTTAGGACTACTGCAGCATTTATGTCTCAGCTCAAGCTCATAATTTGGTCTCTAATTATAAACTGCCTTTTTATATTTGCTCTGCTTATTTCACAGGCCTTGTCTCCCCTCAAATACAGTATTATAAGCTCTTCGATAACAGGAATGATATAGTAGTACTGGGTACCCTAAGTCTCAATACTAGTCAGTGTTCTTGTGAGTGGATATGTATGCTGAGTAGAGCGGGGAAACAGATAAAGACCACATATACATGGGTAGAGATTGATTCTCTAGGTATATTATATAACTATATATTTTTCAAAGCCATTTTTTTCCATTTAGCAGATACAATCCTTCGGCCTCTCCTTTTCCCCAGGGCTTTGGGAAGGAGAGATACAAACAAAAACCAAGTAAATACTAATGTGAAAAAAAATATATATATTAAAGTCTGGATTTTGAGTACAGAAGAAATAAGTATGGCCATTTAAAAAAAATAGAAACCAAGTGTTAAGAGTTTCAGTACCATCTCACCTTCACAGGTCCATTCATGGATAGACAACTAATATATTGACATTTAAATTTGTTTTGAATGAAAAGCAAAACTTTACTGGTTACACTGACATTAAAAAGAAATTATTCCAGTGGTATAGAGGGCAAATACATTGGAGATGATTGTCTGAGTTACTGTGAATTACTACAAAGAGGCCTATGAGTCACTACAAAATATTCTCAGAAGAAAGGCAGTGTGATGTGCTGCTGTGACCTAAAGGCCAATATGCTGGGCATAAGAGGAACAAACTCCAGCACATGACCCTGGACTTGTGTGTGCTACCACTCACTGAGATGCTGCCATATGAACACGAACCAACAACATCCTTACCAGAGAAAAGCAAAGGCTGAATGACTAAGATTAAGATGAAGGACCATAAAATCACAGGTTGTATAAATTGCAAACCACTTCCCTAAAATGTGGTTCTTGGAACACTTGCCCCTAACTTTTTCCTTGGTCAAATAAGTTTGGGAATCTTACAGTCATAAAGCTCATTAGTGTAGTAAAAGCTCTGGCAAGTTACACAGTAAAGAAACTTTATTTTAACATTTCCCAAATTTATTTGACTAGAGAACATTTTTCTGCACATGAAACTTATTCACAAAATTCAGAGCCCCTTGAACTAAGATGAATCTCTTAAATCCTCAAGATAAACTCAGGTACAACATGCAGTATAATACACAACATAAACCTCTTCCGCTCAACTCAAAAGAGTACTACCATTTGCAAATTCACATGGATTCAAAAGCTGTTTATATGCTTTATCATCTATTAAGGCACTAAAGCAGATTGTCCCCGTGGGGGTCACTTTGGTGTCACGGCTAGGGACGATACTGGCCCAGACTATTTCCTGGTAAGGCATTTCAAAAATTATGTTTTAAATGGATGATATACAACACAGAAAGGCTTCCTTAAGAAAAATACAATTTACTCCAATTTCCAGGTGTTTGAACAATTTTTAAACATTAATCAGCTGATTATACTTATTTTCTTTGAAGTGAATTAATAAAGTGATTTAATTACAATGGGTGAAGTTACTAAGAATGCATGCCCTGGAGTCAGCCTGACCTGGGTATGAATCCGATTTTGCCGCTTGGTAGCTTTGTGACTTGGGACAAGTTAACCTCTCTACACTTGTTTTCTGAGGTGTAAAATGAGAAATAAACAACATATTGATCATAATGGTCAGCACTTATTTAGCACTTATTATATGTTTTATGTATACTGACTCTTTTAATCTTCATTATCACCTGATTAGATGGATACTGTTATTACGTCCACTTAAAGATGAGGGAAGTAAGGTACAGAGAAGTTAGGTAACTTGCATGAAGTCACAACACAGGTAGGAAGTTGTACAGTCTGATTCCAGTTGGGGCAGTTTACATATAAAGCTATATAAATGCTTGGTAGAGTGTCTAGCACAAAATAAGCTTGCCATAAATTTTAATAGTCTTTTTCTGTACTCCAATTAAACATTTAGAACTGTAAAATGCAGCCATGAGCATTATAAAAGTTAGAGAATGTTCTGATATTTGAGTTTGACTAACAGCAACAATAAAGAAAATGTGTTTTTTTCTCTTGAAGGTGCCTAAAGGCACTTTATAAACTCAAAATATTCCATTGCTAAATAAAATAATGAGAAGAGCAGCCATCGTTGTCCCATTAATGCAGGGCATACAAGCCATGAACAGTAACTGGAAATAATATATGGTGTACAATTGAAACTTGAGAAAATTTAGGTGGGTCCAATGTAATTGCACACTTGAAGTTTTGCCCAATCTTCATCATTATCAAGATGAATCATGGAAAGAGGTGCCTTGTGATCCTTAAGCATTAGGTAAAAATGGAGGTTGCTGGTATATATGTCACAGATAATTTCAGTGGATGCGGGCCGTATCTGTGGGGGGACTTGGATTGGAACTGAGTTGGGAGAAAAGAGCAAAGCATCAACACCTCTTCAAGTAGCACCTTGGGTATGTTCCCTTTCCAGTACTGCCATGCCTGCCTGGCTTCAACACCGCACAGGGAATAGAAAACCAGATCAAACAAACATAAACACTGATGGGCTGTGGAGGCGGCACGGCATGTATTTTTCTTTGATTTAGAATGGTTTCTAAAATCCACGTGTAATTGCTAACCTTGGGAGTTGAAAGATCTGTACTTTTACCCGTGGCACGTTTGACATTCCTGAAAAGAAAATTACTTTTACATAGAATTTCACCATGTCTGAAATCATGAAGGCAAGGATTGCTGAGGAAACTTATATTGTGGATATCGACTGCGATACATCCGAGACGTTCAATAAAACTGAAGTCCCCCATCCCCTTTCCCTGTATCGAACACATAAGATACCTAAAAGCCTTTGTAGAACACAGCAGTAGCCAAGCTTAAGAGTGATACTTTTTCAGATACAGTATAGCACTGTTTCTGGAAGAGGTTACTCACATGAATATAATGTTTCTTGGGCTAATTAATCCGCCTCAGGAGCAGCGAGGCTAAAACTTCCAGGTCCCCCGCCCTGGGCCACTCAAGCCAGGATCGGGACGTGAGCCTGGGGCGAGCCGAGGGGCATCCCGGGCCGAGGTCACCCGAACCGAAGTTATGAGGCGAGGGCCGGCAACCGGAAGTGGTCCAGGGAGAGTTGTAAAAAATTCAGGGGCCGTAACTTGGAAACAAAACGGAATAAAATAAAACCTGAACTGTCTTAGAACCGAATTTCAAAAGAGCGTCCCCCTGGCTCAGGAGGCCAGCGCGCGCGGCGAGGCCGCCTTAAAGGGCTATCCCCAGAGCGTGTAGGCCGCGTACAGCTCTCTTCAGCGGGCGGGCAAAATGGGCGCGGGCGCTCGAGAGGCGCCGGCCCGGCCGCCCGGGCGCCGCTCACAGAGCACGTCGGCCCGCAACCCGGGAGCGCCGCCTCCCTGCCCACCCCACCACCCGGCCTGACGCCCCGACCGCGGCCGGATACCGCCCTCCGCCCAACGGCCACGCCTGCCCCAACCGGCGCGGGCGTCTCCCAGGTGCCGCCGGGCCGGCCCCGCCCAGCCCCCCGCGCCCCACGCCCCGCCTCCACGCGCCCTCCTCGAGCCCCGCCCCACTCCGCCCGCCCCGCCCCGCCCCGCCCGCACCCCTCAAGCCCCGCCCCCGCGGAACCCGCGCGCCAGAGCACCCGGTTGGCCAGGCCCGGAGTGGGCCCCAGGCGGACGTGAGCAGGGTCGGACCAAGATGGCGGTGCAGGTGGTACAGGCGGTACAGGCGGTTCATCTCGAGTCGGATGCTTTCCTAGTTTGTCTCAACCACGCTCTAAGCACAGAGAAGGAGGAGGTGATGGGACTGTGTATAGGGGAGGTGAGTAGGTCAATTAGCCTGACCGGAACCCTGCTGAGCAGTCGCAGCGTGTCCCCGGGGTGGGTGTTGGCAGCGCCCAGAACTGCGGAGACTACAGGCACCTCTGACCTAGACCCTTGGACTGACCCTTTGGATGGTCAGGTGGTGGGGGCCCCGTTTCCTCTATCTCTGGACGCTTGTTTAGCTTCCCGCAAACCCGCAGCGATCTGCATAATCCTCTGGGTGGGCCTTGCAGTTTTTCTTGTAGTCTGTGGCTTTTCTCTAGATCTGGAGTTACAACCCCGTTGACCAAAACCGCAAGTCAGGCCTAAAGACACTGTACTATAATGAGGACACCACTGTATTAAAAAGCAGCCAACCACGATTAGGGCCCCTGGCCTCGCCTCCAGTCTTCCTTTGGGGAAGCTAAGTGTATCAGAAAACCAAACAGAGAAGAGGGTTTCAAAGACGCAAAGGTTTCCTTCCACTGAGTTAAGTGTTGCAGAGGGGCAAAAGAGGAGGAGGAGATAGACCTTACTTGTTTACAATCCGAAGTAAGAATTCTCCAGTCTTTCATGCTGGTGTACAGGAACACATGACCCAAGTTTCATATAATCTCCATCCATGTACATCAAACTACCATAATGTGATCAATAATGTTTTCTGCTTTTTCCCACTCTAGTTGAATGATGACACAAGGTAAGATTATATTTGTTTACTCATATCTTTTGATCTCTGTGTCACTGTTTACTCAAAATTATGACAAGTTTGCAATATTGTGTACAACTTGTATTTTAAGTTACCATTATGAGTCCGGAGCTCCGTCAATGATACACTTTGAATTCCACCCCAACCCTGAAGGCTGGTTTCCACCTTACTTCCTATTAGGAGAATTTTCAGTTGATATATGTATGACCTTATGTAAAAAATATGGGTAGGGGTACCAAGATCAGGAGTGAACCTGTGAAAGCTCTTAAACATAGAATTTTGTTGACGCATACAGTGCTGTTACTTTCCATTTTATTGCTTGATATGTTTTATGTTCTCTGTCCCCTGAAATGACAATGAAATACAGGTAATTTTCTTTGCAGCAGTTGATAAGCATATTAAGAGCCATTTCCCCCTATTGACTCATTCCTTCATCTAAATTGTCAATGGCTTTCTGCCTCCCCCTGGTGGGCCCTACGGTGATCTCATAGATGCCCAGGAACTTGAATTCTTCAGAAGGCAAAAGCTTTAGGTGACCTTTATTTAAATTTTAAAGCATAGCAGAGTGTGTATTTCTCAAGCCTACCTCCTTAATACCCAGGATTCTAGGAATTTCGATTTGCCACTGAACAGATTATGTACTTAGCCACTCTTTGTTTCTGCCAAGGTTTCATTGCAAAAACTGTGAATCTTGTTACTTTGCTTTAATATCTTTTTATATTCCAAACCTCAGTTCCCTTTCCCCCCCTAATTTATCCCCAAAAGGAGTGACTCCAAATTTACATATACCGGAACTGAAATACGCACAGTTGCTGAAAAGGTACGTGTGCTAGAATTTTGCATGATGGAAACTTTCAGCTGGGGAGGGATTTCGGAACTGAAATTTCTGTCCTCAATTTGATGATCTCAGGGATTAACCTGGTTTGTGCAGGCCCACACTTGTGGCTGGGTACAGTGTTCTCTCTAGTAAAATCAGATTAAGAGTGTACTCACTAGGACTGGAACCTAATTTTTGAATTTGTAGCAAATTCAGGTGAATAATCGCTCTCAGCTCTCCTCCTTGTGGTTGTCTGCCTGATCTCTGATCCTTCTCCCTGCTTCCTTGAGATTTTTGTCTGGTTTGCTTCCTTGACATCTGTGAATTCTTTCACATCACTGTTATCTCCTTATCTCAAGTCCCAATACCTACTTGGGCAACCTTCTCCTATAAGCAAACTATTCATAACTCATAATTCTTAGTCTACCTTGACTTTTTTCCTGTTTACAATCCTGCCTCGTCTTTTCTGGCATGCTCTAGCCTTCATGGTCTAGTATAATGCTTTTCAACCTATACTTTTTGGGATAGGGCCATTTCATTGGTTTTCCAATATGTTGCAGGCCACTGCTTTTGTAAAATACGATAAAAATAAATTATGGCCTCTTCTCTGCCAAGCAGATGATGGACATGATAAAAACTATCAGGCAACAAATCCATCTACTTTTTACCCCTATATCCAAACTTCTCCATGTTAACCACTTTGCCTCCTTTCTTCCCATATCAAGGAAAGAAGTTTACTTCCTGTTCAGAGCTATAGATTCTTCAAAGACATTGCTTATCAAATATCCTCTCTTCTGAGTCTTCAACCTTTTGACAGGCTTTTCCCCCTTAGGATACAAATGTGCTTAAATTACTCTCATTTTCACAAAGGAAAGAAAAATAACTTTTCAATCCTGTATATTCTTGTAGTCAGTACTCTTATATCCTTCTTTTAATAGCCAGATCTCTTAAAAGGATAGGCTACAATCATTATTGTTTCTTTACCTTCAATAGTCACACATACCAAGGTCTGGTTTCCAGTTCTGTATCTCCAGCCACCTCCCCATTGCTGTATCAGTGGATTATTTCTTGGTGCTTATCTTAATCTTTCTCCTCGGAGCTCTGAACTGTCATGGGGTTTTTTGTTTGTTTTTTTTGTTGTTGTTGTATCTCCCTCTTCCACTCCCCTCCCTCCCATCCATTATGGACTCTTCATTCTCTGCATTAAAGTTTCTGGCCTGGCCTCCTTGCCTTCCTGGAATGTCTTCTGGGCAACATTACCTTCCCTATGGCTTTAGCTACAACACTGAAGTTAGATGTGTCTTTAAATCTTTCCTCTGGTACTCACTGTGTGACTTTGGGCATGTTATTTGACATCTGTGACCTTTGATTTCTTTGTCTGTAAAACAGGGATAATAATAGTCACCAACCTCATAGAATTGTTGGGAGAGTTGGATTTGGGTAATGTATGTAAAATGACTCATTTGTAAAATGGACATAATAATAGTACCAATGTCAGTGTGTCACTGGGGAGTTATTTTTATTTATTTAGTTAGTTACTTATTTTTAATTTCAAGTTTTAATTGAAATTCCAGTTAGTTAACATGTAGTATAATATTAGTTTCAGGAATAGAATTTAGTGATTCATCACTTACATATAACACCCACTGCTTATCACAAGAAGTGCCCTCCTTAATACCCATCACCCATTTAACCCATCCCCCTGCCCACTTCCCTCCATCAACCCTTAGTTTGTTCGCTATAGTTAAGAGTCTGTTTTATGGTTTGCCTGTCTTTGTTTTTCCCCCCATGTTCATCTGTTTTGTTTCTTAAATTCCACATATGAGTGGAATCATATAGTATTTGTCTTTCTCTGATGGACTTACTTCATAGTACACTCTAGCTCCATCCACATAGTTGCAAATGGCAAGATTTCATTCTTTTTATGGCTAATATTCCAGTGTGTGTGTGTGTGTGTGTGTGTGTGTATACACACACATACATATCATATACCACCTCTTCTTTTTTTTTTTTAAAGATTTTATCTATTTATTCGACAGAGATAGAGACAGCCAGCGAGAGAGGGAACACAAGCAGGGAGAGTGGGAGAGGAAGAAGCAGGCTCATAGCGGAGGAGCCCGATGTGGGGCTTGATCCCATAATGCCGGGATCACGCCCTGAGCCGAAGGCAGACGCTTAACCGCTGTGCCACCCAGGTGCCCCATATACCACCTCTTCTTTATCCATTCATTAGTTGATGGACATTTGGGCTCTTTCCATAATTTGGCTATTGTTGAGAGTGCTGCTATAAACATCAGGGTGTGTGTATCACTGGGGGAGTTACCAAGTTAATAAACGGAAAGCACTTTTCCAAGTGCCTGACACATGGCAGGTAGCCAATAAATATTGGCCATTCTGACTGTTGTTGTTAATATCCAGTAGATACTAGTTAATATCAATTATCCTAAGCTCTAGTACTTCATAGACTACTGCCTGTTTCAAATTTAGCTAGACACAGGCATCTTCAACTAACATGTTCAAAACTGAACCTTCCCTCTTCCTCAAAGCCACTCCAGCATTCCTCCTGCCACAGTAGTTCCCAAGCCTGGGGGCACCTTGGAATTACCTAGTACTCTTACAAAATCCTGATGCCAACTCCATTGGTCTGGGGTGAGACCTAGGCGGCAGGAGTTTGAAAAACTCCCCAGGTGATTCTAATGTGCAGCCATGTTTGGGAACCACTCGAAGCCATTCAGAACTGTAGATTGCTTTCATATTATTTCCAACACTTCATCCCAACTGCTGCTACCTTATTAGAGGTCCTTATCACTTCTTTTCTTGAATACTCGCTAGCCTCTCCCCAGTCTTCTTGCCTCGAGTCTCTTGCCTCTAGTTCTGTCTTCTGATTGCTTAGGGTATGATCTTTTGAGAACATAAGTCTGACATACCTCTGCTTGAAATCAGTGCATTTCCCTTAATGAGGCCTCGTTAGTTAAGCATTCAGGGCCTTTTTAAGATAAATTTTAAGATAAATTTCTATTTATCTCCAAGTTCTAACCATGGTAAATTATGGCATTTTCCAGGTTATGCTGTATCTGCTGGATATTGTGCTTGGACTGCTTCCCTCTCTTCTGCTTGGTTAACTCCTTACCTCTTGCAGGTGCTGCCTGTCTCCTTTAAGGAATCTGCCCTGACCTGTAGGCTAGGTTAGATAGCCTCCTCTGAGCTATGGTAGCTCCTTGAACATATCTATCACAGTGCATAGAGTTGTTTACTTTCTCTCTTCCTGGACATGACTACTGTATCCTGTTTATCTTTGTGTACTTAGGCCCTCACGTAGGGCCTTATGTATAAGTATATATTCAATAAATATACGTTGTATGAATGAACATACATTCCCTAAAATAGGAAATTAGTGTTTACCTGCCCATGAGCTGTGGAAAGGCATGCCAGGGGGCACAAATTTCTATAAAGGGCCTGATGGTAAATATTTTTAGCTTTGTGGGTCATACATTCTTTGTTGCAGTTACTTAGCTCTGCCACCATAGTGCAAAGGCAGCTACAATACATAAATGAATGAACTTGGCCATATTTTGCCCAAGGGAGGCTGGGCAGGCCATATTTTGCTAGCCCTTGTTCTATACCAAAACGGAGGAGCAAAAACAACTGGGTTTTAGTACTTGAATTCCAAGACTGAAGAGGCATAGGAGCCAATCTAGCTAAGCTGGAATATCTCATGTGGCTATGACTGTAACAGGCTTCCTCAAGCTCATCAGCTACCAGTGGCTTTCAGAGACATCTGTCAGTCTTTTGTGGCCTTTATTTATGCTTGTCTTATTTTGTTTTTCATCTATGTATGGGATGATCTTGCCATCATACCCTGAACTTCTTTTCCTCCTTCCTCTAGGCACTGAAATCTTATCTCACAATAGAGAGAAAAAAGTCACCCTGGGCATCAACTCCTACTAAAATACATTGCCAGTCTTAATGATGTAACTTTATTTTTCAGGCGTCCATGCCCTCATCTGGAATTCTGTATTCTGGATTCTGGAATTTGTGCTGGCCAAATAGATACTAAACTTCATGAGTTCAGTGACCTTATCTTTTTAGTAGATGTTGGCATGGCGTATCTTTTTCCATCCTTTTATTTTTGGTCTTTTTGCGTACTGTTATTTAAAGTGTGTTTCTTATTAGCAGCATACAGTTTTTAAAAAAATCCAGTCTGATAATCTTTTTAATTGGAGTATTTAGTCCATTTGTATTTAATGTAATTATTCATATATATGGGTTATGGGTTTATCTTTTTGCTTTCTGTTTGACCCACTTATTTGCTTTGTCTCTTTTTTTCTTGCCTTCTTTTAAATTAATCAGATATGCTTTATTCCACTTTGAGCCTCCTAGATATGCTTTATTCCACTTTGAGCCTCCTAGTTACAACTTTTTTTCTCTCCTTTTAGTGGTTATCTTACATATTTCAATATGCATTCTTGATTTGTTAGTCTGATACAAGTTACTGTTTTTACCATTTCCTTGATAATGCTAGAACCTTAGAACACTTTAATTTCATTTATACCCTCCCACCTTTTAGATTAGTGTTGTCACATATTTTAATTCTATAGATATTTTAAGCCCTCTGTGGCATTGTTCTTACTGTTTTGTACAGTTAGTACTCATTTGTATTTACTCACATATTTTACCCTTTACAGTGTTTTTCATTTCTTCCTTTGTATCTGGGATTTTCCTTCTGCCTGAAGAGGTCTCTTAGTACTTCTGTGCTGATAATGAATTCTCTCAATTTTTTACATCTGAAAATGTCTTTATTTTTCCTTTATTTTTGAATGATATACTCTTTGAATATAGAATTCTTGGTTGGTAGATATCGTCTTGATGCACTCTAATATGTCACTCCATCCGCTTTAGGCTTTCATTGTTTCTGTTGAAAACTCAGCTTTTTGTCTTGTTGCTCCTTGGGAGGTCAAGGGTCTTTCTGTCTCTGCTTTTGATTTTCTTTATTGTGTGCTTTGTGCCTGCCAGACACTGTACCACTTATGGGGTTAAAAATATAACTAGAACATGTTCCCTGCCCTTCAGAAGCTTATGTTCTAGCAGAGGAGAAAGTTATGTCAACATGATATAAATTGTAGTGAGATATATGTGTATTATAAAAACAGTTGTATGGGAGGGGAGAATGACTGATTCTTTACAGGATGAGCAGGGAATTTAAAGCCGTGAAAGAGTTCACCTGGTGGAAAAAGGCACACAAGGCTACCACATGTGCCTAATGGGTGCTGACTTCAAGAATCTCCTCTGTGATTTCACATCTGGCAGTGCCACACCCATCTTTTCCCATGAAACTCTTGAACCATTTCATTCTTCTGATTTTCACTCCTCTATCTTCCTTTTTGGTTCCTCTTAGTCTACCTCATCCTAAACATGGGTACCTCCCTTAATTCAGGCTTGGACCTCTGCTCCCTCTCCCAACACTATTCCTTGACTCTATTTACATCTTTTCACCCTAGATCAGCTCATTTTCCTTCTTTCCTGATCCTTTTAAAATTTAGATCTGCCTCCTGTGTTGCACTGAGTTTCAACCTTGAAATTTTAGAGGTTATCCTAGACAACTTCCTGTCCTCTATCACCCATGGGCCATTAGCTACCAAATCTTATGGATTCTTCCTTCTTAATGCATCTCAAATCTGTTTCTTCCATCTCTGCCATCCACTTAGCCCAGTATTTTATCATTACCTCACATCCAGCCCATCTGAAACGGTAAGTACCCTTCCTTTCAGTTCATCCTGCATATCATGGTATCTGAGTCCCCATACATTTTTATTCTGATCTTTCTTAGTCTCACTCTCTGCCATTCCATCTCAAGTTCTGTACTTAAACCAGTTGGCCAACCTGTCTCCCAAAAACATCTTACTCACATCCATTCGGCATCTACAGAAATTCTGTGTGTGTACACACACACACACACACTCAGAGCAGCCAGGAAATAGTACACTTGTTGGCCTATGAAGATTTTTTTTCTAATCTAAGTGACTCCTTTCCTCTAAGCTCTTGTAGCAGTGATTTACTATATTATTTCATTATAGTTTCATGTATGATACTTGTTGCTTAACCAAACTGATAGCATTTTGAATGCTTGGATTGTCAGCCTCTGATTGTCAGCCTTGGATTGTCATACTCTGACTTGTATCCTTTTCTGTGCAAGTATCTTGTACATAGATGTAGATCAAATCATTATTAGTTGATCATTCAAAAAGTTCTTCCTTCATCCTTAGTCTTTATGTTTTTGTTTTGAAATGTATATATTGAGGTTGCATGCCTTTTATTTGATATACTCTATTATTCATGAGAAAAATGTCAGTTTTCTAAATGTAGATTTTTTTTAAAGATTTTTATTTATTTATTTGACAGAAAGAGAGAGAGACAGCGAAAGAGGGAACACCAGCAGGGGGAGTGGGAGAGGGAGAAGCAAGCGTCCCGCTGAGCAGGGAGCCCAATGTGGGGCTCGATCCCAGGACCCTGGGATCATGACCTGAGCTGAAGACAGACGCTTAACGACTGAGCCATCCAGGCACCCCCCTAAATGCATTTTTTTAACCTGATAATATAATACAATACACGTGTTATTGGAGAGAGACAGAAGTAAACATTTCTATGGGTTTTCCTTTAGGTTGACACCGTCAGAATTGTTCACATTCATTCTGTCATCATCTTGCGACGTTCTGATAAGAGGAAGGATCGAGTGGAAATTTCTCCAGAGCAGCTGTCTGCAGCCTCAACAGAGGCAGAGATATCCTTACTGGTCAATAAGAAGCTTTTATGTGCTCTGGGACTTCCAGGCCAGGCTTCTCTGTTTGCGGCCTTAGCCTGTTTGAGGAGATCTCACAGGTTTTCTTCCTGGTGACTCTTTCCCAGTTTTCATATTTACCCATCAGATCCAATTGTTTTGTTAATCAGAATTTCTTTCCATTTTTCCTTTTGAGTGACTTTTATTGGAAAAATTAGAAATTTCTAACGTTCCTGCTCTTAAATGTCAAAAGATCCCAGGGTCAAATCCTGTGACAATGAACTCTGTGGGGGAGTTCCCTCCTTCCTTTCATTCCCTCACTGCCCCTCTCCAGTCCCCTCTGCCCCTCTCCAAGTTTTCCTAATAAGATTTCATTTCTAGGCTTTTGACAATCTTGGTCTCTATTTTTTGGAGAGATTCTCTTTTGAGGCTGCCTCTCAAAAAAAGGCATTGCTGAAAACTGAATGCAATATTCCATGTTAAATATAACCAAAAAAGGATCAAATGGGACATTTGCTTCCTATAATCGGGATTCCAGACCTCAGCTATAGCAAGTTAAGTTTGCGTCAATGGCTTTTAGTAATTCATTATTTTTTTTATTGTTTATCTTGTCAATTAAAAAGTAACTTTAAAAAATAGGCAGTTCACATGCATAGTACAAACTTTAAAAGGTACAAAAACATGTACAAAGTAAGTATTTCTTTCCAACCTCTGTGCTCCAGTTTCCTCATGGTCTGTCCCTGGACATAACCAGGGTTATCAGGTTTTCATGTATCCTTACAGGTGAATTCTGAGCATGAAGAAACTTATACAAATATTTTCTATTTAAAAAAAACCTAGTATATGCTAGCTTATGACTTTGCTTAACGGTGTATCTAGACAATTGTTCATATCGGTACATAGAGGTGCCTCATTCTGTTGACTGCAGAATATAGTCCTGGATGACTATCCTGTCCTCATGCAGATGTTTAGGTTTGTAATCTTCTACTGTGCTGCAGCATAACCTTTTACATTACTTGCATTTCACAAATGTGTGCAAGTATCTGTACAGTCTAGTCCTAGAGGTGGAACTGCTGGAGCAAAGGTTATGTGTACGTGTAGCTGTAGCTGTTTAACCAGTTTACTCTCTGGCCGTATGCAAGAGTATCTGTTTCCCTACACCTTCATAAACACTGTGGGTTATCACAGTTTTTTGTTTTTGTGCTACCAGGCCAGGGTATATCAAAGCTATTGATTTTTGCCAATCTGATTGGCAAAAATTGTATCTTATTTCTTGCAATTTTAATTAGCATTTTTCTAATTATGAGTAAATGTGATCAGTTTTTAATTTTTAAGAATCATTTATTTTTCTCAAAATTATCTGGTTATTTCCTTTGCCCATCTTTATTGCTTTGGAAATCTTTTTCTTAATAATTTATAGGCACTCTGTGTTAAGGAAATTAGCCCTTCGTGATAAGGATAATGATTTTTCTCAGCTCATTCATGGTTTGTGTGTATTTCTGCAGTCAAATTGTTTTTGCACTTTTATATAATCACATGTATCAATCTCTTATGGCATGTACCTTTTGCATCTTTTTTTAAAACTCTATTTTGAAATAATTACAGATTCATGAGAAGCTACAAAAATAGTATAGAACGGTCCTTGTACCCTTGACCCAGTTGTCCCCAAATGCTACATCTTAAATAATTGACAATATAATATGGAAATCAGAAAACTGGCATTGATACAACGTGTGTTGTTCTATTGCCTTTTGTCATGTGTAAATATATGTAACCACCACAGTAGTCAAGATCGCAAAATTGTTCCATCACCATGAAGATCTAATTTATGCTCCCCCTGTATAAATCACACCCACTCCCTCAAGCTCCCACTCCAACCCCTGGCAGCCTCTAATCTGTTCTCCATCTCCCAGAATATAATTGTATAAAAGATGTTTATTATTGTGATTATATATTATTATATATTGTAACTTCAAAATGAAACTAGTCCATTCCCCAAATGGGGGATGACTGGAAACACTGTTGCATGTTACTGCACTTTGACAGTACAATGACTATCTGTTAAGCATTTACTAAACATCTTGTGTGAATTACCTTATTTACTCTTCACTGCTGTTGGAAGCGGGATTTCCACAGTCTGCAAGCTGAAGAAATGGGTTTAGAGAAGTTAAGTAACCTCTTTTGGCATTAAAAAATATTTGAAAAGTATCCTTTCTCAGGATTTACTGTATAGTAAGGATTATTGTGTTTTAATGTAAGTAATTTGCAAGAAAACAGATCAGCATTTTATAAGATAACCAGCAGCAGTCCCAATAAGCAGCAAAGAAAGGGATAGCTTCTCATCTCCAAGTAGAGCTCTTATCTCAACTTAGAGCCTCAATAGAATTATGGGAAATTTTTGTTTCTAGAACAAAGGAGGAAAATATTCTTTAGTGGTATATTTCTAGACACATGGGGAGACCAAAGTGGGGGTCTTTGTTCATTTGGTCTCTGAAACCATCCCAATTGCTACTGTTGACACTGGCAGGCTGCCAGAGAGAAATCAAATGAATTTTTAAAATTTTGTGTTTCTTTTTCAAAACTGTGAGTAGGATGGAGCTAGAGAGAGAAGATTACTCAAGTTAATAATGTAAGCGAGTTCCAGAGATTTAGATAAGCTTCTTTTCAGATAGCACAGTGATAAGTATTTTAAGTGATCAAACATTAGCTAAATTGGATTAAGAAGATATAGCTATATACTATAATGGAAGCCAGATGGATTCTATTTTTATTTTTTATTTTAATTAATTAGTTTTTAAAGTAATCTCTACACTCAGCCTGGGGCTTGAACTCACAACCGTGAGATCAAGAGTTGCATGCTCTACCGACTGAACCATCCAGGTGCCCCAAATTGATTCTATTTTTAAAAAGAAATACCTTTGGGTTTAAATGGGAGGTCTGGGAAATTCTGGGTATTGACCTTATTTCATTCTTTTGTTGACATTAAATTGTAATAGGTTTATTTTAAACCTCAGGATGCTTTCTGAGCCCTTATTAGCATCACAGATTTTGTTCCCACAAGTTGAAAATACCTTGACAGACACACAGGTTGGCTGAACTAACAGGTCGCCCCATGAGAGTTGTGGGCTGGTATCATTCCCATCCTCATATAACTGTTTGGCCTTCACATGTTGGTAAGTATTATAGGCTTGCAATGTTTGTTGTTTTTATTTGTCTATTTATTTTTAAAGATTTTATTTATTTGAGAGAGAGAGAATGAGTGGTGGGGAGGGGCAGAGGGAGAGAGAAGCAGATTCCTGGCTGAGTAGGAAGCCCAATGCAGGGCTGGATCCCAGGACCTGGAGATTATGACCTGAGCCGAAGGCAGACACTTAACTGCCTGAGCTACCCAGGCACCCCATGTTTGTTGTTTTTAGAAATCAGTGTCATCTTTCTCCATTACATGAATGATGGTTATTTTAAATCATACTTTATCCTTAAACAGGTGTCCTTATTTTTATTTTGCTATGTTTTAAAAGTAATGATTT
>NW_024423319.1:705646-752794 GCF_017311325.1 Ursus maritimus | reverse complement strand
ACATGTATCAATCTCTTATGGCATGTACCTTTTGCATCTTTTTTTAAAACTCTATTTTGAAATAATTACAGATTCATGAGAAGCTACAAAAATAGTATAGAACGGTCCTTGTACCCTTGACCCAGTTGTCCCCAAATGCTACATCTTAAATAATTGACAATATAATATGGAAATCAGAAAACTGGCATTGATACAACGTGTGTTGTTCTATTGCCTTTTGTCATGTGTAAATATATGTAACCACCACAGTAGTCAAGATCGCAAAATTGTTCCATCACCATGAAGATCTAATTTATGCTCCCCCTGTATAAATCACACCCACTCCCTCAAGCTCCCACTCCAACCCCTGGCAGCCTCTAATCTGTTCTCCATCTCCCAGAATATAATTGTATAAAAGATGTTTATTATTGTGATTATATATTATTATATATTGTAACTTCAAAATGAAACTAGTCCATTCCCCAAATGGGGGATGACTGGAAACACTGTTGCATGTTACTGCACTTTGACAGTACAATGACTATCTGTTAAGCATTTACTAAACATCTTGTGTGAATTACCTTATTTACTCTTCACTGCTGTTGGAAGCGGGATTTCCACAGTCTGCAAGCTGAAGAAATGGGTTTAGAGAAGTTAAGTAACCTCTTTTGGCATTAAAAAATATTTGAAAAGTATCCTTTCTCAGGATTTACTGTATAGTAAGGATTATTGTGTTTTAATGTAAGTAATTTGCAAGAAAACAGATCAGCATTTTATAAGATAACCAGCAGCAGTCCCAATAAGCAGCAAAGAAAGGGATAGCTTCTCATCTCCAAGTAGAGCTCTTATCTCAACTTAGAGCCTCAATAGAATTATGGGAAATTTTTGTTTCTAGAACAAAGGAGGAAAATATTCTTTAGTGGTATATTTCTAGACACATGGGGAGACCAAAGTGGGGGTCTTTGTTCATTTGGTCTCTGAAACCATCCCAATTGCTACTGTTGACACTGGCAGGCTGCCAGAGAGAAATCAAATGAATTTTTAAAATTTTGTGTTTCTTTTTCAAAACTGTGAGTAGGATGGAGCTAGAGAGAGAAGATTACTCAAGTTAATAATGTAAGCGAGTTCCAGAGATTTAGATAAGCTTCTTTTCAGATAGCACAGTGATTAAGTATTTTAAGTGATCAAACATTAGCTAAATTGGATTAAGAAGATATAGCTATATACTATAATGGAAGCCAGATGGATTCTATTTTTATTTTTTATTTTAATTAATTAGTTTTTAAAGTAATCTCTACACTCAGCCTGGGGCTTGAACTCACAACCGTGAGATCAAGAGTTGCATGCTCTACCGACTGAACCATCCAGGTGCCCCAAATTGATTCTATTTTTAAAAAGAAATACCTTTGGGTTTAAATGGGAGGTCTGGGAAATTCTGGGTATTGACCTTATTTCATTCTTTTGTTGACATTAAATTGTAATAGGTTTATTTTAAACCTCAGGATGCTTTCTGAGCCCTTATTAGCATCACAGATTTTGTTCCCACAAGTTGAAAATACCTTGACAGACACACAGGTTGGCTGAACTAACAGGTCGCCCCATGAGAGTTGTGGGCTGGTATCATTCCCATCCTCATATAACTGTTTGGCCTTCACATGTTGGTAAGTATTATAGGCTTGCAATGTTTGTTGTTTTTATTTGTCTATTTATTTTTAAAGATTTTATTTATTTGAGAGAGAGAGAATGAGTGGTGGGGAGGGGCAGAGGGAGAGAGAAGCAGATTCCTGGCTGAGTAGGAAGCCCAATGCAGGGCTGGATCCCAGGACCTGGAGATTATGACCTGAGCCGAAGGCAGACACTTAACTGCCTGAGCTACCCAGGCACCCCATGTTTGTTGTTTTTAGAAATCAGTGTCATCTTTCTCCATTACATGAATGATGGTTATTTTAAATCATACTTTATCCTTAAACAGGTGTCCTTATTTTTATTTTGCTATGTTTTAAAAGTAATGATTTATGTCATACTATTTTTAATAGAGATAAAATTTTAGCACTCCATTTTGACTGTATTCAGGACACCATTACTAACTAAAGCCTGACAATTGGCTAATATAAAAAAAAATTGTAACTGAAACTTGCTGACTGCTGAATACCCCTGTCCAGTACACTCCCATTTGGAAGATTCAAAGGTGTGAGGGGTGAAATTTACAAAATTGAGGTTTAACACATATTCCATCCTAGCTGTTGAGACTCTCAACCTACCTCCTCACCCCACTAATCAGTATAATGTAACAAAATTGTTTTCTCTCTTTTTATCTTTACTGCTTTTCCTGAATCATGGTCATTTGTTGTTGTTTCTACCTGACTCTTGAAAGAAGTAGAATAACTTTGCTTGGGGAAGATGGACTAACATTCTTGAGCACATAACCATTTGCTAATGGTTTATGAATGTTTTCTGCTCTAATCCTCATGGTAACCTGTGAGTTAGAGATCCTCCCCGCAGTGTACTGAGGAGTAAACTGACGCTTACATGGGTTAAGTGCTCTTTCCACTGTGGTGTTCTATTTCTAGTCATAGGGGCTTGAGATGATTGTAAAATCTATATTCATCTACGCCATGGTATGAATGCCAAAAAATCAATAGCAGTGCAGTCTCAGACTATAATAATAGATGAGTGGTCCTCTGTATCTAGAGTAATGGGTGGGAAGGGATACTTCTCAGAATCAGCTGGGAGAGTTTTTGTAAAATGTACCTGTCTTAAACTCATCTTTCTCAGCTCGGATGTGCTATAATAAGCTCTGGGAGTAGGTCCTAGGTGGGTATATTATGAAAAGACTTCTCAAAGAATTCTGGTGCATAGTCCCAGTTAAATACTGATATAGAATAAGGGAGATAGTAGACTTGCTCTGTTTCTTGCTGACAGAAATTTACCTGACCTGCTGTTAACATAAGAGTGCCATGCCTAAGATATCTTGTATTAACAAAAAATATATTATCAAAACAGTTTTTTCAATTGCAAAAGAAAAAAGATTGAAGCTGGAACTTGCAATAACAATAGAGGTGTTTTTAAACCTATGTTTCAGACTTAAAGTTGATAAAATAATACAAAGAATTCCTGATACTCTCCCCCCAGATTTGCCACATTTTCTTCCTTTCTATCTATGTGTGTGTGTGTGTGTGTGTGTGTGTGTATGTTTTTTCTGAAGTATTTGAGAATAAGTCACAGCCAGTATTCACCTTAACTCCTGAATAGTGTTCGGTTTGAATTTCCTAAACTCAAGGATATTCTCTTACATAATCACAGTGTATTTATGAAAATTGAGAAATTAACATTGAAATAATATTATTAAGTTACTGACCTTATTCAAATTCTTTAGCTCACTGATGTCCTAATAAGGGTTGTTTTTATAGCTATAAATGTATTCCTGTAAAACCTTAATATCACTGAATAAATTCAGTGTTTGATTTTATCTAACTTTTACTCAAAAATAATAGTTATTTTTTTCCTGCCACCATTAACACTAAAATCAGATTTGCCTCAAATTTCTCCCATGGTAGTAGCATAGCCAGAAAGAAGTAAGTACCAAGCACTAATGAAAGAAAGGTTGGAGTGTATATATTCCTGAACGATATTGTCACTATGGTAATGAGTAGAATGGAGAATTTTCTGGCAAAAAAAGAAACTCTAAGAACTTAGGGTGAAAAACTTTATCAGTCTCTAAAGTAGAACACCCAAAAAGTGTTCAGAATTCAGAGAACGATTGAATTTTCCTCTCAGGGGCAAAAGATCCAAGATGTTCAACAAGAACCTAGGGAGGCATTTGCAGTGCAAAGTCACTGCAGAATGTAAATGAACAAAAAATAAACTCTAAATAATGAAATGATTAAGGAGCCAAATGAAAATAATTTAACAGAAAATAAATTTGGAGACTAGAGCATTGACATCTTACCTTAAAAAAATAGTAATACCGAACTGGGTAAGGAAAAGGAATAAATAACAAAATGGAATAAAGGCAATAGAAAGTTCAGAGAGTTATTACAGCACGGGAGTTGGGAATAGCAGCTTTGGATTCTGTCAGGGAACAGGTCTGCTAGAATCTCATTTCAGTCACTTACTAGTTGAGAAGATCTTTTTTAACTTTTCTGTGCCACAGTTTCCTCACTGACAGAAAAGGGGAAAGTCTTATCAGAACAGTATATGAAATCAGGTACAAGGCATTCTGTCCCTTGCTTGTTAGCACAATAGCAAAGATAGATACCAAAGCATTTATCTGTACAACTGGACATGGAGAAAGCATGATTAAGTATCTAAAGTTGAAGGGCGGACAACACCGGGAGGATTAACAAGAATACTGAGATCTCAAAACTATAGATAAAACTAAAGAAAAAAAAGAAAAAATCCTCTCCCAACTAAACTGGTGTTCACAATGACTAGATTGTGTGGACTTCCAGAGCCTAAGGAATTTTGTAGATACAGAGTTACATAGCTCATCTCCAAATGGCTGTTTAAGAATTGAGTCAAACAGGCGCCCTGTGTTAGCAAGTCTTAGGAAAAAAATGAGTGATGATTTAAAGTATGTACAGTAATTATGTTTAATAGGAATGACAAGTGAGGAGTGAAAAATGATTATTCAACAAATTTATAAGATACCTGGATGGAACAATGTAGTCACAGTTTCTTGGTTTGCACTTTATGATTTTGTGAGGAAGAAAAACAGTTAAGGAAATAAAGAGTAACAACAATAAGGAAGAAATAAAGAACATTTGCACCAGCAGGTTGAAATAGCAAATGTAAAAATAAAAGCCTTAGGATTAAGAAATAAATAAAAGAATAAAATGTCATTAAAGACAAGCTTTACAGAGAGGCAGACAAACCATAAGAGACTCTTACTCTTAGGAAACAAACTGAGGGTTGCTGGAGGGGAGGGAGTTGGGGGGGGATGGTTGGGTGATGGAATTGGGGAGGGTATGTGTTGTGGTGAGTGCTGGTTGTTATGTAAGATTGATGAATCACAGACCTGTATCCCTGAAACAAATAAGACATTATATGTTAATTAATTGAATTTAAATTAAAAAAAAGACAAGCTTTAAACCTAAAGATTTTAAATTAAAAAAAAGAAAAAAAGGACAAGCTTTAAACCTAAAAAAATAACAGGCTAGGTTAAGCTATATGGAGAAAATAAAAGTCACAGTTACATCATTACCAAAAGGGTAAGCGAGAGAAGATAGGCCATTCTGTAATAAAAGGCACAGTAAATAATGAAACTCTAATGATGTTAAATTATCCACCACAGCAGTAAAATGTACAAAGGACAAAGTTTTACGTGTAAGGAATAAAATGGAAACTGGTTTGGAGTAGAACTTGATAACACACTTTCAGAATCTTATTCCTTCAAGAGTATAATGTGAGTCTTTTAGCTTTGGATTGGGTTTTGCAGTGAAGGAGCGGGGATATAGAGAAAGTATGTGAACAAAGGCAAGGGTGATGTGGGTCAAACACACCTGCTAACACTTTAAAACTTGATTATTAAAGAATTTCAGACTTTCAGAAAAATCGCAAGAACAGTATAAAGAACCACATTCAATAATAGTTAACCTTTTACCACTTTTGCTTTATCATTTTCTGTATACACACACAATTTGAGAATAAGTTTTAGACTTGATGCTCCTTTATCCCTAAATACTAAATTGTATATTTCTCAAGAACATAACCACAGTACGGTTATCAAAATCAGGAAAATTGACGTTGATCTCATCCTTCTAGGTAATCTACAGAACTTATTCAAATTTTGGCAATTCTCCCAATTCTGTCCTTAGTAGCAATTTTTCCTTTCCAGTCCAGAGTCCATTCTCAGATCATGCATGGCATCTTGTATCATGTCCTTTGAGTTTGGGTTTGGATCAGTTCCTTAGCTTTTCTGTCATTCCCAAACCTCTGAACTTACTTCCTCCTTCACGTTCAGCAGATAACACTGCTTCCTACACTATTTATTTACTTTTTAAAAGATTTTATTTATTTATTTGACAGAGAGAGGGAGAGAGAGAGCACAAGCGGGGGGAGCAGCAGGAAGAGAGAGAAACAGGCTGCCTGCTGAGCAAGGAGCCCAATGTGGGACTCGATCCCAGGACCCTGGGATCATGACCTGAGCTGAAGGCAGACGCTTCACTGACTGAACCACCCAGGAGCCCCTGCTTCCTACTTTAATAAAGGAAATGGGAGTCATTAGAAAGGAATTTTCTCCATTTCTCTTTACTCACTGACTTATCACTGGGCTCATCTCCTTTTCCTTCCTCTTAGCTAATACCCATCTTTCCACTCTGGCTCTCAATATTTGCCTCCCATGACTTGAAGAACCTCACACTCTTCATTGTGCTTCTCTCTCTGACATCTCTGTCCCTTTCCACTGTACTGGATTTTCCACATCATTTATTTGTTCCTTCAACAAATAAATTTGAGTGTCTACTATGTGTCCAACCCCCCTCCTCAGGGTGCTGGGGATAAAGCAGTGAATGAGAAAAACAAGGCCTCTGCCTTCATGGAGTTTTACCTCATGTTGAAAAAAAATACTTGCCCGTCTCACTTCTCCTTCAGGTCAAAGACATTTCTCACTTTTCATTCACACTCCTCACCCTGCTCTAGTCTGCCTTCCAGTTCACTGAAAGTCATCAGTGACATCCATGTTGAGAATCTAGTAAACATTAGGGGTGCTTGGGTGGCTCAGTTAAGCATCTGACTCTTGGTTTCAGCTCAGTTCATGAGCTCAGGGTCCTGGGGTCGAGCCCTGTGTCAGCTCTGTGCTCAGTGTGGAGTCTGCTTGAGACTGTCTCTCTCCCTCTCCCTTTTCCTCACTCACATGCATGCTCTCTCCCCAAAAACAGACAAAACAAAACAAAAAAACAGAAAATCTAGTAAACATTTTAAGTCTCCATCTTATGTAGCATTTGATACTACAATGATTCTACTCCTTTAAAACACTTCCCAATTAATGAGGAGTGCTTGGCTCTTACGGATAGAAACTAAGCTGAGGCTGAGAGTTGAAATACCTTGTCTGAAACCAGAGACGGCTCATAACTGGTGGAGTCAGTATTTGAACTGAGATTTGTATGAATCGGGGACCTAGGAATTCTGTTGCATCTCAATTTGGTTAAGTGGGAGTGCGATTTATGAACGTAGGAAATGGAGAAGGAAGTGTAGGTTTGGTGGAGAAAGAGAGATAGTTGAAGTTATGTCATAACCACACCATTAACTGAAATTTTATCTATACACAGTTTGCAAAAGAAAAAGGGAAGTGATTTAAATAGTGTAGGTTATTTCATAAATCTCATGAGACTTGGCATGGTTTAAAGTTATTCTTATATACACTTTACTGTCCTTGTAAGTGTATATGAAAAGGAGAAATTTACCTGTAGCTATGTTTGTAATTTTAAGATCTGCTCAGTTCTTTTTTATGGAGTGAGGTAATTTGCACTGCAACAGTGATGTTAGGTAATTTACCACCAAAGTTGGGTTAAATCAACCTCCTGTGACAGATACAGGCTGCAACTCTAGTTAACTTTACAACCAATCACTGTAACAAATTTCATTTTCACAAACAAGCATTCTGTTCTAGAAGTTACAAGTCAATACTCAGAATCATGATAACCAAATTTTATGAAAAAGTTTTTACTCTACTTTAGGAAGACAGGGGAGAGAAGTCTCAATGTTTAAGAACATACTGCCAGAGTAACTGGGCATAAGTCCCTGGACCGAACCACACCTTTCAGCGTTTTGTTGTAATACCTGATCTTTTATGTCCTTTGTAAACAATGGTCTGAAGACCTCTGATTTTTTAATTTAGCCTCTATTCAGTTTGGGGTAATCTTTTAACTAATCCTTTCAAATATTGTTCTTTGGTACCTGTTCATGATTTCCTTTTCTAAAATTGCATAACCATATAGTGAGATTTTGTTTCTACTCCCTGGAGTGTTGGTTTTAATTTTGTTGCAGTCTCTGTAAGAACTTCCTCCATAATAGTTCTACATTTCCTTTCTTTGTTGTCAGGTCTCATGTATTCACTTCCCTAAAAGATGTCCATCAAAAGGCTTATTTGAGGAAGCTGTGTGTCTTCTTCCAGGGCCTTCCTTTCTCTTTGAGTCCCGTGGAAGAAGTTATCAAGTGTTTGGGGGCCAAGTGAAGAGTTATTAATCTAGCTTTTCTTATTTAATTGCAGACTTCTCATGGTACTCTTCCCTCACCTAGTAAAGTGTTTACGCTTTGACAATCATATTGTCCTTAGGATATATCTCTGTTCTGCCCGTAGAATCTGAATCCTGGGAGGACGGTATGCTGCTATTATCTTTAAATTTCCATGTTTGTGAGATATAGTTTATTGACAGCGTATTTTTATTTTTGTTTATTTGCAGATGTCCGCACGCAAGCCATGTACCAGATGATGGATCAAGGCTTTGTAGGACTTATTTTTTCCTGTTTCATAGAAGATAAAAACACAAAGGTATTTGTGTGTGTGTTTGTGCGTGTGTGTTTACACACACACACAGAATAGAGAAAAATCTTTTTTGCAATTTTAATAGGGTGGCCAGGGAAGGTTTCAATGAGAAGGGTCATTGAGTCAGGACCTGAAGAAAGTGAGGGAGCAAGTCTTGTGGATTTCTTGGGGGANNNNAGGCAGACGAAATAGCCAGTGCAAAGACCCTGAGGTGAGTGTGGCATGTTCAGGGGACATCAAGGAAGTCAGTGTGGCTACAGCAGAATGAGGAAGACCATGGCTATATGTCCCAGTTTGCCTCTGTCAGTTCCAGTTTTACCCCATTATCCCAGTCTACTATTTAGTTAGCACCTTTCCTTCTTGGAAGTGTCCTGTTTGGACAATAACTCATTTGGTCATTCTACAATGAGGTCTGAAAGATAACCAGGGGCCAGATCTCATGAGGCCTTTGATTTGCCTGACTTGGGAAGCCACTAGAGGGTGACCTTATGTTTTAATGGGATCTCTCTGGCTACTGTGTTGATAGTAGACTGGACAGGGGGTGGGGGTGGGTGCACGGGGAAGGAGGGAGTGCAGAATCCATGACATCTGTGAAACCAGTTAGGAAGATACTGCAGTAATCTAGGCAAGAGTTGATGGAGGTTTGACCATGGTGGTAGGCATGGAGGTAATGAAAAGGGGCCAGGTTCTGTATATATTTTGATGACTAATAATAGTAACAAGTGCTGCCATTTATCATCTGTCGTATTAGGTGTTTTACACAAATATGCTCTAACCCTGACAACAGGTCTATGAGGATGATTATTATTTTTTAAGATTTATTTATTTTAGAGAGAAAGAGAGCACTGGGGGAAGGGGCAGAGAGAGAGGGAGAGCGAATCTCAAGCAGACTCTCTGCTGAGCACAGAGGCTGATGGGGGCTCAATCTCACCACTCCAAGATCATGACCTGAGCTGAAATCAAGAGTTGGATGCTTAACTGACTGAGCCATCCAGGTGCCCCAAGGATCATTATCTGCATTTTATGGGTGAGCCAAGCTCAGAGAAGCTCAGTTAAGACAAGTTAAGCAGCCCAGTCAATGGCTAGTCTTGCCATTCTCTATTTAGAGTGTTTCTGTTTGAATTTTATGTTTATGTCAAGAGGTTTGACTATGTGTCAGTTCAAACAAAAAGAATATTACTGTTTAACATCGTAGGAATGAATTTTGCCAAAACTATCAAGTATGCTCTGTCCTTTAGTACATTAATTATATTGTCAGAATTTATATTAATAATGAATATTGTTCATAAAAATCACTCTTTTCCAGAAACAGTAATCTTGAACTTTATATTTCATATGAAATGATTTTAGCTTTGTCATCATAAATTTATTTATTGTCATTATAAATAGTTGAATACGTTTGTCAGCTTCCAACAAAGCAGTTCAAATGCTCTGGTTCTTAGTTTCTTGGTTCTCATGTTTATAAGAAATTCTCATGTTGACTGAGTTGAGTACATGATCCTTTATAGGAATTGATTTATGGCATATTCCATCTTTGGAATCCCTTTTAACCTTCCACTTCTAGAGGATCTTCAGATACCACTCATGTAAGGATATGAGTATTAGGTTTGAATCTACTAAAGTGCTATACCTGTTTCAATATTAATCTTTCTCTGTGTGATCTTTCTTTCTTTCTTTCTTCCTTTCTTTCTTCTTTTCTTTTCTGTTTCTCTCTTTCTCTTTCTCTTTCTTTTTTCTTTTTTTTTCTTTTAGACTGGCCGAGTACTCTACACTTGCTTTCAGTCTATACAGGCCCAAAAGAGCTCAGAGTAAGTATGACAGAGATGTATGTATGTATGTATGTATATATTGATGGGCTAATTTTCATTCCAGGGAATTGATTGTACAGACCCAATTAAATAAATTATGCATCTAAGTAATGGAATAATATGCAGTCATTAAAAATATGAGGAAGTTCAATAGTAATACAGAAATACCTGCAAGAAACATTGTTAAATAAAAAAGGCAAGGTATAAGAATAGTAAGTATAGCATGCTGCCGTTTGTGTAAGGATATGGAAGAGCAATATATACATCAACACACCAGCATACTTGCTGGTAAATACATAAAATATCTGGAAGGAAACACATCAGTCACCTCAGCAGAGAAAAAGTGATGTTTACTTTATCTCTAAATAATATGCTTTTCATACTCTTTCTTGATTTACTAATTTTAGATGTTATCTATTCTTACTATGTTATTTTGAGGATTAAACTCACGTACCCTGCCACATCTCCATTTCCCCAATGTAGTTGTAATACTACTTTTTGTTGTTCTGTTGGTGACTTTTCTATTCTTAAAGTTTGCCCCTTTATTTATTCTGTCACAACAGACAATAGACAATATCTTTTGGCTCCCTGCTGTTACTTGTATTTATACTATAAACCTTTATATTTTCACAGTTGCAAATATCTGTGTTATGTGTTGTAACCATAGTTGCATATTCTGTGCTTTCTCTACTAGTTGACTTTAAGAGTAAAAAATAAAGTGTTTATGTTATTAGGATTATGTAAGTATTATTCCATGTACAACCAAGCAGTGTAAAGTAGTATATTATGATTCCATTTCCTTTCTTGAATAGCTTTTTGCTTTTTCATGGGTTTTTTTAATGGCTTTTCTCTCCTTATTTTTATTCCTTTATCACCTCCCTGAGTTCCAAATTCTTAGGAGTAATATAGAAATCTTTGGAGTCCCTTCTTTTGCTAGGATCACTCCCTGAAGCCCTCCATCTTCCTACGTTAGTCAGGTCTTGGCTGACATCCTGGAACTTTCCTTCATTATTCTCCTTGGTTAGATCCACTGATTTCAGTGGATTTCATTTCATTTCAATCTACTCTCTGGATTTCATGTCCATCTTTCTTGGTTCACTCTAAGAAAGGTATGCATTTGAGTCTTTTACCAGTCTAATTCTTGTTCTTTTATAGGGTACTTTTTTTTCTTTGACAGCTTTTGGGAACTTCTCTATTCTTGATGTTGTGAAATTTTATATGATATAATCAGAGTGTGGATGTTCTATGATTCAGACTGCTGGCAGTCAGACAGCACTTGTCCTTCAACTCTGGGAAGTTCTATGCTATCATTTTCTTTTGTCCTCAGATAAAACAATCCATGTATACCCAGTTCCTGTGAAGAAAAAAATCGTATTTAAAATTCAATCCAATCCCATCATTTAAAGCTTTTTCAAGTGTAACTCAGTCTTTGGGGGATAATTTCTCATTCTTTGAGTTACTTCCCTTTCTCTCCATTTTGACTCTAAGATGGCATTTGAAGTATTGGGCAGATGAAGTAAATGAACTTATGCTGTAGGGAAAGNNGACTTCCTGATCTCCTGCTGGTTTTGGGATTCAGGGCATGAATCCTCTTATTCATGGTTAATGCCCACCTTCATTTGCCCAATGTATTTCTCCTCTCCCATGGAGTTGAAGCCCCGACATAGATACCTTAACAGTTTCCTCTCCTATGACTACCTCATTCTCCCCATAGGTTAGTAGGACAGGTGTGTCATATCCTTTTCTCTATTCTTTGATAAATCTTTACCCTGTTTTCCCTTTCTCTTTGTAGAACTCCTGTTAGTCAGATATTAAAGGTCCTAGATCGACAGTAGTGACTCTTTTAACTCATATTTTCTGTCTCTCTCTTTTTTTATTGTTCTGATTTCTCAAGTATATTTTACAGTTTATCTTCCAGCCCTTTCATTTAGCAATTTTTTATATTTTTAATTTATAAGAGATTTTTCCTTGTTCAGTGCTTATTCCTATTTCACAGTATCCTATTCTTGATTTGTTGATATGATAGTTAAATAGGAAATGTTAAATTTTTGTCTGTTTTTTCAGTTACCTGTTTCCTCTGTGGTAATTTTTCTGCTTATTTTTTATTATATTTATATTCATGTTATATTTATAATATAACTTATTTTTAAAAATATTTATTTTCCATCCTCTTTTAAGAACAAGCCAACAAAAACATGAGTGATAGCTCATTATATGTGGCCTTAGTTTGTCAACAGGAGGCTTTATTTTAGGGTGAATGAGTTGAGAGCCATCCACTTTTCTCAGGGATCACTAAATGGTGGACTTCAGGTATCTTTCTTGGGATACCAGTCTTAACAATTGCTGCAATCCCAGACAGTTTATTCTATTAGTTAGGAGAACTTTTACTGCTGCTGCTGTTGTTGCTAATGATGATGATGGTGATTTTGGCTTAAGAATGGAAGGCTAGTTACTAAACATTCTGTGTATACAGAGGACCAGTTGTCGAAGAGCACAAAACAGATTAACTAGAGTCCAAAATTTCTGGCAGGAAGACCAAAAAGGGTAGCCCCCAGCAAGTTACACAAAGGGAAGAGTATGTTAAAGCCAACTTCATAAAGTTGTTTATAAATTTCTAGGCCCACTTGTGAGCCATGTGTATATGGACCCGATCCTAATTAGCATAAATGATAACTGAATTAACTAGTAGACCACCACATAGGTCCCATACTAACTACTGGGTGGTGTACATGCAGGAAAGATCTGAAGAACACTAGAAACACTCTGAAAATTGAACTGACATTGGAACCACAGCCCACTGTGGAAATTTCAACCTGAACCTAACTAGGCAGATGGCCTGCTAAAACAAAAACAACAACATTCTCTGTAGAATATAAACAAGACATAGTATATCTTTAAAAATATTCAAAATACACAGGATATAATTCAGAATTGCTTAGCATGGGGAGAACCACAAAAGTCTCAACTTGCATGGAAAACAATAATCAACAGATGCCAACACTGAGGTGACAATGATGTAGAAATGATCTGATAAAGACTTTAAAGTAACTATTATAAAAATGTTTTTAAAAATCACAAATACTTCTGTAACAAATATTTAAATAGAAAGTCTCAGCAAACAAATGCAACACTTAAAGAACCCGGTGCAAACTTTAGAACCAAAAAATACAGTCACTGAAATACAAGACTCACTGGATAGACTCCCAGGAAGTTCTCCATAGAAGCAGTGAATAATCTGGCAGAAATTGTCAGAATCAACTTTATTAGAACTGTAGAAACTAATCAAAACTTTATAGCAATCAGGCAAATGCTTAGTCAAAAAAAAATCACAATCTCACATTTAAGGAAATCTCTGTTGACTCTCTATATGGCCACTAAGCTAGTGGGACAGAAATCTCAGTGGCCCCACATGACAAAGAATATAGATTATGAAAAATTAGTTCAAAAATCAGATAAAATAAGAAACTACAACAAACCCTAGGGTGGCGTAGAGCCTGATTTCCACTGTTAGAGTGTTATAATATTCAAAACATCCAGTTCTAACAACAACAAAAAAGACATTCAAAGAAACAAATTTTGGGCCATAAACAGGAAAAAGGAATTAATAAAAACATTCCTGGAGGAAGCCCAGACATTGGAATTACTAGACAAAGACTTTTAATCAACTATTCAAAATATTCTCAAAAAGCTAAAGGAAAACCATGAAAATGACAGAGGATATCAAATAGAGGATATTGGTAAAGAGGTAAATTATAAAAAGGAACCAAATAGGAATTCTGAAATGAGAAGTATAATAACTGCAGTGAAAAATTCACCAGAGAGGTTCAACAGCAGATTTGAGAAGACAAAGAATCAACTGATATTACTGTCTGAGGAGCAGAAAGTAAAAGAATGAAGGAAATTGAACAGAGCCTAAGAGACCTGTGGGACACTTTGAAACATTATCAATATACTCAAAATAGGAGTCTCAGTGCAAGATGAGAGAGAGAGAGAGAAAGGAGCAGAAAATGTATGTAAAGGAATAATGGTCAAAAAGTTCCCAAATTTGATAAAAGGCATGAAACTACACATCCAAGAATCTCAACTCCAAGCAGGATAAACTCAAGGAGATTGACATTGATACATATTATAATCAAAGTGTTGGAAGCCAAAGGCAAAGAGAGAATCTTGAAAGCAGCAGGAGAGAAGTGACGCACTACACACAAGGGATTCTCAATAAGATTGAGAGGCAATTTATCGTCAGAAACCAGGGAGGTCAGAAGGCAGTGGGATGAAATATTCTAAACGCTGATAGGAAAAAAAAAAGAACAACAGAACTACTAAGGAAGAATTCTGTATCTGGCAAAATCATCCTCTAAAAATGAAAGAAATTGACATTCCCAGGTAAACAAAAACAGAGTATTGTTACTAGTAGTTCCACCAAACAGCACCTGAAAACACATTTTTCTCAAGTGCACATGGGGTGTTCTCCAGGATAAACCACATGTTAGTCCTGAAAGCAAGTCTCAATAAATTTGAAAAGTTTGAAATAATATAAAACATCTTCTACAAATATAGAATGAGATCTGAAATCAGTTACAGAAGGAAATTTGGAAATTTCACAAATATGTGGAAATTAAATAACACAGTCTTAAGCAACCAATGGGACAAAGAAAAAATTACAAAAGAAATTAGAAAATACTTTGAGACTGAAAATAAAATCACAATATACCAAAATTTATGGGATACAGAAAAAGTAGTACTCAGAGGGAAATTTATAGCTGTATGTTAAAACCAAAATCAGCCAGGAGCGCCTGGCTGTCTCAGTTGGTAGAGTGTGTGACTCTTGATCTTGGGGTTGTGAATTCCAGCCCCAGGTTGTTTGTAGAGATTACTTAAAAAATAAAATTAAAAAAATAATAAAATAAAAAAGAAATAATCTTAAGTCAATAACCTAACTTTACACTTTAAGGAACTGGAAAAAGTATCAGCTAAATACAAAGCAATCAGAAGGAAGGAAATCATAAATGTTAAAGTTGAAGACAAATATGGAATAGAAAAACAATAGATAGGGCACCTGGGTGACTCAGTCAGTTAAGCATCTGCCTTTGGCTCAGGTCATGTTCTCAGGGTCCTGGGATTGAGCCCCATATCGGGCTTCCTGCTCAGCCGGGTGTCTGCTTCTCGCTCTCCCTTTGCCCCTCCCCCTGCTTGTGCTCTCTCACTCACGCTCTGTCAAACAAATAAAATCTTTTTTTTTAAAAGAAAAACGATAGAATCAAATATGCCAAAAATTAGTTCTTCGAAAAGGTCAACAAAATTGACATATCTTTAGTTAGAATGACAAAGAAAAATGAGAGAAGACACATATAATTAAAATCTGAAATAAAAGTAGGGACACTACTACTAACTTCCAGAAATAAATGGATTATAAGGTAAAACTAAACAGTTGCATGCCAACACATTAGATAACCTAAATGAAATGGAAAAATTCCTAGAAGTACACAAACTGCCAAAACTGGTTCAAAAAGAAAACTAGAATAGACCTATAAAACATAGATTGAATCAGTAGTCAAATCCTCCTGACAAAGAAAATTCTAAAACCACATGACTACACTGGTTAATTCTGCCACACACTAAAAGAAGAATTAATACTAATCCTTCTCAAATTCTTCCAGAAAATAGAAGAGGAGGGAGTACTTCTAACTCATTCTTTGAGTCCAACATTACCCTGATACCAAAGCCAGACAAAAATGTCATAAAAAAAGAAAAGAAAAAAAAATTACAAAGCAATATTCCTTATGAATACAGATACAAAAATTGTCAGTAAAGTCCTAGCAAACTGAATCCAACAGCATATTAAAAGAATTATATGCCATGACCAAGTGGGATTTATCCCAGACACATGAACAAGTTTTAAGATAAAATCCGTTAATATAATATGAAGGAAAAAACCCACATAATTACCTTAATTGATGCACAAAAAGCATTTGACAAATTCCAACACAGTTTCATGATAAAAACACTCAAAACTAGGAATTTAGAGGGCATTCCACAACATTTATGGACATTTAAGAGAATCCACAGCTAACATTTTACTCAGTGGTGAAAGAGTGAAAACTTTCTAAGATCAGGAACAAGACAAGGATGCTCACTTTCACCACTGCTATTCAACACTGTACTAGTAGTTCTAGCCAAGACAATTAGGCAAGAAAAGAAATAAAAGGCATCCAAGTTGAAAAGAAGTAAAACTACCTGTATTTGAAGATGAAATGATCCTATCTATATAGAAAATCCCAAGGAAGTCCCCCAAAGCTATTAGAGCTAATAAATTCAGCAAAGCTGTAGAGTTCAAACTCACTATACAAAAATCAGTTGTGTTTCTACACATCAGCAAGGAACAATCCAAAAAGGAAATGAAGAAAATAGTTCCATTTACAATAGCATCCATAATAATGAAATACCCAGGAAAAAATTTAACCAAGTATGGGAAAGACTTGTAAAGTTCAATATATTCTATTTTTTATATAGAATATACTGCTGAAAGAAATTAAAGAACACCTAAGTAAATCAGAAGACATCCCATATTCATGGATCAGAAGATTCAATATTTTTAAGATGACAGTACTTCCCAAAGAGATCTCCAGATTCAGTACCATCCCTGTTAAAATTCTAATGGCCCTTTTTGGGGCACCTGGGTGGCTCAGTCGATTAAACTTTTGCCTTCTGCTGAGGTCATGATCCCAGGGTCCTGGGATTGAGCCCTACATCAGGCTCCTTCCTCAGGGGGAGCCTGCTTCTTCTCCTGCTCCCCCTGCTTGTGCTGTATCTCTCTCTCTGTGTCTTACAAATAAATAAAATCTTTAAAAAAATAAAATTCTAATGTCCCTTTTTACAGAAATGGAAAAGATGATCCTAAAATTTTTCTGAAATTGCAAGATGCCCTGGATAGCTGAAATAATACCGAAAAAGAACAAAGTTGGAGGAATCACACTTCCAGATTTCAAAACTTACTACAAATCTTCAGCAACCAAAACAGTGTGGATCTGGCATAAGTATAGACATATAAACCAGTGGAATAGATTTGAGAATCCAGAAGTAAACCTGTATATTTATGACCAATTGATTTCAACAAGGTTACCAGTGTCATTCAACGAGGAAAGAATAGTCTGTTCAACAAGTGGTGCTGGAACAACCAGATATCTACATCTAGTATAAACAAAAATTAACTCAAAGTAGATCAATAACCTAAATAGAAGAGCTGAAACCAGAAAACACTTAGAAGAAAACATAGGGATAATCATGACATTGGATTTTTTTAAAATTTTAATTTCTGTTAACTTATTTTTTAAGTAGGCTCCACACCCAGTGTGGAGCTCAACACGGGGCTTGAACTCATGACCCTGAGATTAAGACCTGAGCTAAGATCAAGAGTTGGATGCTTAACTGACTGAGCCACTCAGGCACCCCCTGACGTTGGATTTTAGATGGAATCTTAGATACGACACCAAAAGCATGAATAACAAAAGAACATAAAGTGGACTTCTAAAAAATTAAAAACTCTTGTGCCTCAAAAGACTATCAGGAAAGTGAAAGGACAAGCTACAGAATAGGAGAAAGTATTTGCCAGTCATATATCTGCTATGGCTCTAGTATTTAGAATATATAAGGTACTCTTAAAATTCAACAGCAAAATGACAAAAAACTCGATTTAAAAATGGGCAAGGAATTTGAATAGACCTTTCTAAAGAAGATGTACAAATGGTCAACAAGTATGTGAAAAAATGTTCAACCTCAGTCATTTGGAAAATGCAAATCAAAGCTAAAATGAGACACCACATCACATTTGATAAGTTGAACATAATTTTTTAAATGGAAAATAGCAAGTTGGCAAAGATGTGGAGAAATTAGAAACTTCAGACATTGCTGGTGGGAATATAAAATGGTGTGGTCACTGTGGAAAACAGTTTGGTGGTTCTTCAAAAAGTTAAAATAGAATTTTCTTATGATCTAGTAATTGTATTCCTAGGTACATATCCAAAAGAATTAAAAACATATACTGAAATGCTTGTGCATGAATATTCATAGCAGCAGTATTCCCAATAGCCAAAAGAACCCAAATGTTCATCAACTGATGAATAGATAAGCTAAATATAGTACAGTTGACCTTTGAACAACATGGGGGCTAGGAGTGCCAACCCTCCATGCAGTAAAAAAAATCCACATACAACTTTTGACCTCCCCAAAACTTAACTACTAATAGCCTACTGTTGACCAGAAACCTTACTGATAACATAATCAGTCAATTAACACATATTTTGTATATGTATTATATACTGTATTCTAATAAAGTAAGCTATGGAAAAGAAAGTGTTAATAAAATAAGAGAAAATACATTTATAATACTATTCTGTATTTATAAGAAAAAAATCTGTGTATAAGTGGAGTCACACAGTTCAAACCCATGTTGTTTAAGGATCAACATATATCCATTGAATGGAATATTACTCATTCATAGAAAAGGAATGAAATGTTAAAACCTACTACAACATGGAGGAATCTTGAAAACATTATGCTAAGTGAAGGAAGCCAAACACAAAAGGTCACATATTTGTATTATTTCATTATATAAAATATTCAGAATAGCTAAATCCATAGAGACAGAAAGCAAATTGGTGGTTGGCATGGGCTGAAGAGAGGGAAGAATGGGGAGCAGCTGCTTAATGAATATGGTGTTTTATTTTGTGGTGATAAAAATGTTTTAGAACTAGTTAGGTGTTGTGGTCCCCCAACATTGTGAATGTACTAAGTCCTACTGAATTGCTCACTTTAAAATGGTTAATTTTATATGAATTGCTTCTCAATTTTTAAAAATGGGCAAAGGATTTGAGTAGACATTTCTCCAAGGAACATATATAAATGGCCAGTAAACACATAAAAAGCTGCTCAACATCATTATTCTTTAGGGAAATGCAAGTAAAAACCATAATGATTGCATGCTACTTCCCACCCACTAGGATAGCTATATTTTTTTTTTAAGGAAAATATGTTGCTGAGGCTGTGGAGACAGTGGAACCCTGACTCATTGCAGGTGGGAATATACATTGCTTCAGTTGCTGTGGAAAAGTTTGGTGATTCCTCAACAATTTATATATAGAATTAACATATGATTCTACCCTTAGGTAAAACCAAAGACAATTGAAAACAAGTGTTCAAAGAAAAACTTGTACTTGAATGCTGGTAGCAGCATTTTTTATAATAGCCAAAACATGGAAACAGCCCATATGTCCATCAGCTGATAAATGAATAAACAAAATGTAGTGTATCCATACAATGGGAATATTCAGTTATAAAAAGGAATGAAGTACTGATAAATGCTATAACATGGATGAACCCTGAATACATGCTAAGTTAAAGAAGCCTGATATAGAAAGCCACATATGGAATGAAATACCAGAATATACCCTATAGTATTTCTCATTAAATTCATACTTTTTGTTGCTTTTCTAAATATGATTTTTTCCTTTTTCTATTTTAAATTCTTGATGGTTATTCTTGCCATATAGGTGTGATGTATTTTTCTAGATAGATGATCATTATCTGCAAACAATCAGGAGTATTCTTATTTCATTGGTATGGACCTACATATAAAAGTTGAATAGCAGAGTTGGGTGGCAAACGTCACTGTCTTTCTGACTCTAATGGGAATACTTCTGATGTTCGATCAAGTATGGGTGTTACGATTTTGTGGCAGACATCCTCTATTCCTTCATTAACTTAAGGAAGTTTCTTTCTAGTTTACTGAGAATTTTTAATCATGAATGTCTCTACTTTTATCATATGCCTGCTTGTCATTTCCTGAATTGATAATGTGGCTGTTTCCCTTTTCATTAGTAAAGGTAATGATTTACATTGAAAACTCTTTAAACTGAACTGTTGTTGCATTCCTGAGATAAACCCTACTTTCCCATGATGTATTGTTTCTTTTTTAATACAAAGTAAATTCTATTTGCTAATATTTGGCTTAAGATGTTACATCTACGTCCATAAATGAGATTAGCCTAAAGTGTTCTTGGTTTGGACTTCTCTTGATTGGTTTTGGTTTCAGGATTATTTTATTAAGTTATAAAATGAGTTGGATTTTTTCCTCTTTTCTGGAAAGACAATATAGCATAATAAATAAGAACATAGCTCCGTAGCCAGATGCTTTTGTTGGAATCCTGATTTTCCACGATCTTATCTTCTAACACTGTTGGTCACTTACTCCTGTTTTTCAACTATATATAAATGGAATCATACAATATGTACTCTTTTGTGTCTCATTTCTTTCAATCAGTATTATGTTTGTAGGTTTTATCCATGTTGTTACAGGAAGCAATAGTTTAGTAATTCTCACTGCTGCGTAAGTATTCCATTGTATAAGCATAGTACAGTTTATTCATTCTATTGAGAGAGTGTCCCAGTTTTTAAAAGGCTTTTATAAATTGTGCTGCTATGAATATTCTTGTGAACATATGTACATTTGTTGGGTATTTTTGTTGGGTACCTACCTAGGAGTAGAATAGATAAGTATATGTGTATATGTGTTCAGCTTTAATAGATAATGCCAACAGTTTTCCAAAGTGTCTGTACCAATTTTCACTCCTAACAGCAATATTGGAAAGTTGCTTCTTCCACATCCTTGCCAATACTTGGTACTATCTGTCTTGTTCATTTTTGCCATTCTGGTGAGTGTGTGGTAGTATTGCATTGTGGCTTTAGTTTGCATTTTGTTGATCACTAATAAAGTTGAAAACGTTTCCATGCATATTTTTAGGTCTAGCCTTTTATTCTATAGGAATAGCACCTGTCTTATACATGGGTATAACCCTATGTTCATAGCCCTAAAATTAAAGTCAAATAATCAGAATGTTTTTATTTAGGTTCATAATATGTGTCTAACAATTTACTAGGTTGTATTAGTTAAAATTACATTTGGTTGAGAACTAAGCAAAAACTCCAAAAATAGTACCTTAAGCAAAGTTAAATTCTCCATCACAGAAAAGAAACAGTAAATGACTGTTATTAAAGGAAATAGGCATCTTCTATCTTGTTACTCCATTTTACAAGGTCTCCAAATAGCCCAAGATGGATGATAAACTTTCAGACCTACCATGATATTCTAAACAGCAAATGAAAGGAAGTTTTTAAAAAGATGCCCCTCTTTTTAAGGAATCTTCCAGGTAGTACATATAACTTTTTAATAAATATCTTATTAGCTAGCAAGTATACAGTAACAACTAGCTGCAAGAGATGCTAAGAAATATTTTAGCTTAAGGGGAGGGGGGTGGGGGAATGGGATAGGCTGGTGGTAGGGAGGGCACATATTGCATGGTGCACTGGGTGTTATACGCAACTAATGAATCATTGAACTTTACATCAAAAACCAGGGATGTACTGTATGGTGACTAACATAATATAATAAAAAATATTTTTAAAAAAGAAATATTTTAGCTTAGAATCAATGCACCCAGCTAAAATTAGGGCTTTTGTTTACTACAAAAGATACTTAGGGGATATTTGGAGCAGTTTCTTTTATACAGGATGTGTTGGGGAGAAATCAAGAAGTAAGAGCTGCAGTCCCTACTCCTACATAGATTCTCAAATGTATTGAGTAGTAAATACTGTAATGCAGCATTCAGCATTGTGATAGGCAATTTAAGGGACCTAAGAATCCATAAAGGAAAAGGGCAACCTGGACAGAAACAGAGAAAATATAAGATAGGAACAGAAGAAACATTGAATGAATGCATGACTAAATAATGGAAAGACTAAATGAGCATTCTGTTTTTTTTTTTCAATTGAGAACAGCTTAAAATTACACAATAATGTGAGGGAGTTACTTTAACATTTAATTGATTGTAATGATGGGTTTCACTCTTGGGGCTTAGTGCAAATATGTGTGTGTGTGTGTATTGCAAATATATAGATAGCGTGTGTGTGTGTGTGTGTACACACACTTGTATACCTTGCATTAGTAAACACCCTCTTTGAAGTTTATACTCCTATCTTTCTCAAAAGGAATAACAGTGGGATGTCCTCAGTTATCTTAGGAATGTTCTAAGCCATTAGTTGAAAAAAAAAATGTCCCAATTGCACCAGATCCTCCCATCCTTAAGTGGAACATTCCTAAAGCTTATAGGTATTACATATCTAGAGATAAAGCTAACCTCCCACCATGTAAAAACAATGAAAAAATAACTTTAAAAACAATACTCATTCATCTTTGTGATATATCCATAAGGGAAGTAACTACTAGCATAAACTGTAAATTACATGCAGAGTGACATCTGCAAGATGACAGACTAGGAGAAAAACCCCAAGACCAGATGGCTTCACAGGTAAATTCTACCAAACATTCAAAGAGGAATTAATACCAATCTTTCTTAAACCCCTTTAAAACAGAAGAAGGGACACTTCCAAACTCATTTTATGAGACCAGCATTACCCTGATACCAAAGCCACATAAAGCTACTACAAGAAAAGAGTACTACAAGCAAATATCCATAATGAACAAGGATGCAAAGATCTTTAATAAAATACCAGCAAAATGAGTTCAACAGCACATTAAAAGGATTATACACCATTAACATGTATACAAATGTGATTATCCCTGGGATATAAGGATGTTTCAACATATGCAAATAAATCAATTTAATATACCGTATTAACAGAGTGAAAGATAAAAACCACACAATCACCTCAGTTGATGCAGAAAAAGCACAAAAATTCAACAAAATAGGTATAGAAGGAACTTAATGCAATAAAGGCCACACATGAAAAACCCACAGCTAATCTTATAATCAATGGGGGGGGGAAACTGAAAGCTTTCCCTCTAAGATCCAGTGAAAGGCAAAGATACCCACTCTTGCCTCTTCTATTCAACATAGTACTGGAAGTCTTAGAGCAGTCATACAAGAAAAAGAAATAAAAGGCCTCTATATCAGAAGTAAAATTTATCTTAGATCTCAGATGACATGATCACATATGTAGAAAACCCTAAAGACTCAATAACAACAAAAACTTAGAATTAAAGTTGCAGAATACAAAACAAATATATAAAAATCAGTTGAGTTTCTATACACAAACAACAAACTACCCAAATTGGGAATACAATCCCATTCACAATACTTAGGGATAAGTATAAAATACTTAGGAGTAAGCTTAACCAAAGTTAAAGACTTGTACCCTGAAAATTATAAAATATTGATGAAGGAAAACACAGAATGGAAGGATATGCCATGTTCATGGATTGGAAGAATTAATATTGTTAAATGACCATACCACTGAAAGTGACCTAAAGAGTCAATGCATTCTCTATTAAAATCCTAATGGCATTTTTAAAAACATTTATTTATTTGAGAGAGAGAGAGGAGAGGGGCAGAGGGAGAGGGAGACAAGCAGATTCCCCACTGAGCAGGGAGTCCAACGTGGTTCTCAATCCCAGGACCATGAGATCATGACGTGAGCCAAAATCAAGAGCTGGACACTTAACCGACTGAGCTACCCAGTTGCCCCCCAGTGGCATTTTTTTTACATGAATAGAAAAAACAATCCTAAAATTCATATGGTCTCACAAAACACCCCAAATAGCTAAAGCAATCTTGAGCAAGACCGGAGATGGAGGCATCACACTGATTGGTTTCTAAATAATATTACAAAGCTACTGTAATCAAAAAGTATGATAGTGGCATAAGAAATTGACATCTAGACCAATGGAACAGATTTGAAGGCCCAGAAATAAATTCACATATCTATGGTTGATTGATCTTCAACAGGAGTGCCAAGAATCCACAATAAAATCAATACATGATTTTGGAAAACCTGAATAGCCACATGTACAAAAATGAAATTGGACCCTTTACTCACACCATATACAAAAGTCAACTCAAAATGGATTAAACTGAAACGTAAGACCTAAAACCATAAAACTACTAGAGTAAAATGTAGGAAAAAGGCTTTTTGAAGAACTTGGCAATGATTTTTTTGGATATGGCAACAAAAGCAAAAATAGGCAAGTGGGATTTCATCAAACTGAAAGTTTCTGCAGAGCAAAGGAAATAATAGAGTGAAAAGATAGAGCCTATGAAATGGGAGAAAATATTTGCAAACCACATATCTGATAAGGGGTTAATATCTAAAACATATAAGGAACTTGATATCAAAAGCCCAAGTAACCCAATTAAAAAATATATGAAGGATCTGACTAGACATTTCTAAAAAGAAGACCTACGAATGGCCAACAAGTATTTGAAAAGGTACTCAGCATCATTAATTATCAAGAGTGTATATATATATACACACACACATACACAATGAATATTATTGAGCCTTGGTACAGACAGAAATCTTGCCATTTGCAACAACATGGATGAACCTAGAGGACCTTATGCTAAGTGAAATAAGCCTGACACAGAAAGACAGATACTGCGTTACCTCACCTATATTTGGAACCTTAAACAGTCAAACTCATAGAACCAGAGAGTAGAATGGTGGTTGCCAGTGGCTGAGAGGTGGGTTAAATGGGGAGATGTTGGTCAAAGGATATGAAGTTTCAGTTATGCAAGATATGAATAAATTCTGGAGAGCTAATATACAGCAATGTGACTATAGTTAACAATACTGTATTTTATACTTGAAATTGGTAAGAGGGTAACTCCTAAGTGTTCTTATCCCACCCACAATTATATTTCAATAAAGTTATTAATTGAAGTACAAAGCACTGATTTTCTCTGAACTTTGGAATGATTTAATAGAAACATTTTAAGTATTAAGAACACATTTATTTATTTTTTAAATAATTTTTTATTATGTTAGTCACCATACAGTACATCATTAGTTTTTGATGTAGTGTTCCATGATTCATTATTTGCGTATAACACCCAGTGTTCCATGCAATATGTGCCCTCCTTAATACCCATCACCGTCTTATCCCAATCCCCCACCACCCTCCCCAAGAACAAATTTATTTTTGTAGGATGGTGAAGATTAGTGGTCTGAAAAATGTATTTGGGAGTGCACTGTTGGAGGGAAAACTTTTTAGCTGGAAATTAATCCTCCATGTAAGTGCTACCAGAGTTTCAGAATATGTTTGTCACTGTGTTCTCAATAAATGGTGCAAATGCTATAAAAGAGTGCTACTATAATGGAAGAAAAGAGAAGAATTGGATTCTCAGTCACTAGAGACAGTCACTAGTGCTTTAAAAGGTCGAAGAGTGTCTTTCAGAAATTTGAGTCTGTGGAAATAAAGTGGCTCATCCAAGACCATGTGGCTGGGCAAGTGCAGGGCCAGTGCTTACTCTGTGTCTCCTTTTAAGAATGTCATGGCCCAGGGACTCCTGTGTGGCTCAGTCAATTAAGCATCTGCATTCTGCTCAGGTCATGATGCCAGCATCTTGGGATTGAGTCCCGCATTGGGCTCACTGCTCAGTGGGGAGTCTGCTTCTCCCTCTCCCTCTGCCCCTCCCTGCTTGTGCTTCCGCTCTCTCTTTCTGCCAAATAAATAAGTAAAATCTTTTAAAAAAAGAAATAGATTTTGATTGGTCTAGAAGCAGATGATACTTCTCTTCCTCTGTTGTTTGAATTCCTGAGCCTGTTTTCCTTCTGACTTTATTGGGTTGCAAATGATCTAGAACCTACATATGAACAATGAAAATTATGGCACCCATTGACTGTTCTGGGTTTTTTTTTAACCATCTTAATCTTCAAGACCTTATTTTGGCTGCATAGTGCTATTTTTTCTTGCTTGTTTATTTTTTAAACAGCTTCGTTAAGGCATAATTTATAAACAAAGATCTACACATGTTTAATATATACAATTTGATGAGTTTGGACATATGTAAATAGATGTGATACCATCACCACAATCAAGGTAATAGACATTTCCAGTACCTCCAAATTTTCCCTGTGTCCTTTGTGGGTTTTTTGTTTGTTTGATTCTTTTTTTTTTTTTTTTTTGTGGTAAGAAGAGAACATGAGATCTACCCTCTTAACAAATTTTGAAATGCACCATACCTTACTGTTAACTAGAGACACCATGTTAAACAGTAGATCTTTAGAATTTATTCATGTAGCATTACTGAAGCTTTATGCCCATTGAATAACAGCCCCTTTATATCTTCCCCCATCGCCTGCAGCCACTACTGTATTCTCTGCTTCTATGAGTTTGACTATTTTAGATGCCTCATATAAGTGGAATCATGTAGTATTTGTCAGTTATGGTAATTTATAGTTTCCTAGAAAATTATCCATTTCATCTGTTTTCTATTCTTTGGGTTTGAGGATATATGTATTAACATATAAAAAAATTTTGGGGGGGGCACCTGGGTGGCCTAGTGGGTTGAGCACCTGCCTTCTATTTGGGTCATGATCCCTGGGTCCTGGGATCAAGCCCCACATCGGGCTGCCTGCTCAGTGGGGAGTCTGCTTCTCCCTCTCCCTCCGCCCCTCCTCCCTGCTCATGCTGTTGCTCTCACTCTCTCTCAAATAAATAAATAAAATCTTTTTAAAAAATTTAAAAAACCTGTTTTATTTTCTTTGTATCATTTATCACTAATGTAAATTAGTTATTTGTTTATTATTTACAGTCTCTTTCCCCCAATTAAATTGTTGTCTCCATGATTGTGGGGACCTTGTCTGTCTTGTTGACTAACAACTAGAGCAGGGCCTGCCACATGGTAGCCATTCAGTAAATATTTTTGAGTGGATGATTGTGTGATCTATTTCTTTAAGTATGTCCCCTTTTCCATTGCTAATGCTGTTTACTTGTGTTTTCTCCTTTTTTCTTGATTCTGTTGCCGGAGGCTTGTATATTTTGTTGGTTTTTTCAAAGGACCAGCTTTAAGTTCTGTAGATTAATCCAGTTTCTTACCTTTTTAAAAAAAATTTGCTTTTTTTCTTTATTTCTTCCTTCTGTTTTCTGTATGTTTTATTGTTGCTGTGTTGTTTTCATTGTTATCTTCATTCTAAGTTCTTGTGATAACGGACGCCTGGGTGGTTCAGTTGGTTAAGTGTCTGCCTTTGGCTCAGGTCATGATCCCAGGGTCCTGGGATCGAGCCCCCATGGGCTCCCTGCTCAGTGGGGAATCTGGCTTCTCCCTCTGCCTGCTGCTCCCCCTGCTTTGTGCTTTCTCTCTCTCAGGTAAACAAATAAAATCTTTAAAAAGATAAATTTTTGAGATGAAAACTAAGTTTATTTTCTGTCTCCCTTGTTTTTTGATAAATACTTTTAATGCTATAAATTTTCCTCCTCACTTTTGCTTCATTCCGTAGGTTCCAGTGGCTTTTGTTTGTTTGTTTACTTCTGATTTATATTTTTCAGTTTTTATTTTCTCTTCAACCCGAGTTATTTAGAAGTGCATTTAAAAATTTCCAGATGTATAGGTCTGGGAGGGGGTAGATTTTATTTACTTATTTATTTTGCTATTACATTAATTTTTTTATTTTTTTAAGAGAGAGTGAAAGTGTGGGGCAGAGAGGGGCAGAGGGAGAGGGAGAGAGAGAATCTTAGGCAGGCTCCATGTCCAGCACAGAGGGCGCTGCAGGGCTTGATCTCATGATCTGAGATCATGATCTGAGCTGAAATCAAGAGTTGGATGCTTAACAGACTAAGCCACCCTGGTGCCCCATAATTTTTAACATGTTATGGTAACTGTGGCCCAGGTGATATCAGCTTTATGGAAATTTTTGGATATTTCCTTTGTTACCTAGAAAAAGAGGTCCACAGACTACATCCTATAGGCCACAAGGGCCCTGTGCCTATTTTGGAAATCAATTTTTATTGGAACACAGCTACACTCATTTTATTTACCAGTTAAAATTGCACAACTGGGTGGTTGTGACAGAGACCCTGTGGCTCACGCAGCTGAAAACATTTACTGTCTGGGCTTTTCATAAAAAGTTTGCTGACCCCTGACTTAAAACATGGTCAAGTTTTGTACTTTTCATATGCATCAAAAACTATGTATATTGTCTCTTGGGTACAAGTCCCTTATATCCTTATTAGAACAAGCTTGTTAAGTTATGTTATAGTGATCCTTATATCCTTTCTCATAGTTTGTGGTTTTGATTATACATATCTGAGAGAGATGTATATAAACCTCCCATCCACTTCTATGTTTTAGTCAGGGTTAGGTTTATATATTTTGAAGCTGCATCGTTATTACATAAGGAGTTTATAAAGGTTCGTAACTATTATATTGTCCTGTTGTGTTTTCCTTCATAAAATATGAAATAGCCTTCTTTGACCATTTACACATTTATGTATGTATGCCTTAAAATATTTCTAAAGATTATTATTGTTCCTGTCAGGTTTAGGTTGAACTATGTATATTAGGGGGAAAATTAAATAATAACAGTTTAAACAAGAAAGATTATTTCTTTCTTGGGTAGAAGTCTGGAGATATGTATTCCAGGGCTCTGTTATGTCATCAGGGACCCAGGCTCCTATCTTCTGCTTCACCATCTTGGTATATGGTTTTCATCCTAAGGTCCCCTCATGGTCCACGAGACTTCTGGAGTTCCAGCCAGCACATCTCCATTGAGGGCCAGAAGGAAGAGGAAAGGTAGGAGGGCAAAAAGGGGCCCATCCTAGCTCAGCCAATTTCTAGTAAATGACCTCAGAAATCCCAGAAAACTATTCCATTTCCATCTCAATAGCAGAACTTAGTGAAGTAGCCACACCTAAGCAGGGAGGCCTGTCAGGTAGCTTTGCCTTGACTAAAAATTGGCATTCTGTTACCAAGGAGGAAGGTGAGACTGGACATTTGTGTCTGCCACTGCTTGTTGCATGTTGCTGTTTTTGTTAGTAGCCTTTTCCTTTTATAACTTTTTCCATTCCTTCATTGTCAGCCTTCCTCAGTTACTTTGTTTCAGGTATGTCTCTTGTAAATAGGATATAACAAGATCTTGAGTTATTTGGTTTTAAACAATCAGAACATCTGTCTTAATAGGTGAGTGTAATGCATTCATTTTATTATCATTGTTGCAATTGTGTTTTTTGCCTTCTGTTTGCCATGCTTTCTATTTAATTCTTTTTACTTTTCCTGCCATTTGTTACACTGAATTTTCTGGGTTTTTTTTCTTTCTGTTTTAGAAGTTGTGTGTACTGTTTTAATTCTTTTAGTTATTATTCTTAGTGTTTTTTAACATCGTTTTAAAATCATTTCAAATTTACAGAAAAGTTGCAAGAATAGTACTAAAGGATTCCTGTGTGCCCTTTACCCAGATTCCTCAAATGTGAGCATTTATCATATTTCCATTATCATTTTTTCCTTATACCTACGAATAGTGTTTCCTGAACCATTTGAGAGTAAGTTATATCTACGATGCCCCTTCAGTGGACATTTCCTAAAGAACAGGTACATTCTCTTATGTAACAACAATAAAAGAATCAATTTCAGTACATTAAAATTCATACAATTCTATTACCTAGTCCATAGATAGTATTCAAATTTCACCAGTTTTCTTAATAACAGCACTTTATTTTGGTCCTGGTTGCAGGTTCACACATTGCATATCATGATCATGACTCTGTAGTCTCCTTTGATCTTCTGTGAATGTACTACTTTTGAAGACTGTAGGCTAGTTATTTTGGAAAATGTCCCTCATTTTGGATTTGTTTATATTTTTCATGATGAGATGCAGATTACTCACTTTTGGCAAAGCTACCACAAAGGTGATGTTGTATTCTTCTCAGTGATTTGTATCAGGAGGCATATGGTATCAATTTGTCCCATAACTGGTGGTTTCAACTTTGACTGGATGCTTAAGGTAGTGTCTGTGAAGTTTTCCACTATAAAGTTACTCTTCTTCCCTTTGAAATGAATAAGTATATTGTGGGAAGTTTTAGCATTCATCAGCGATTCTTTCCTAAATTATTTATTACTAAGATGATTATCAAAGGCAAGTTTCTAATTCCATCATTCCTTTTACATTTACCAGTTGGCACTCTACTCCCAGGAAGGGCTTTTCCTGCCCATTTCTTTATTTTTTTCATTTATTTATTTATATTTGTGTGTATATTTGGATTCTTATTTTATTCAGTGGATAATCCATTATTATCATTAGCTATTTTGAGGCACACATTGTTTCAGAATCAACCAGTGGAAGCCCCTTCCATGTTCTTTTGATATGTTCTCATTATTCTTTGAGTACTACTTGATTTTCTGGCACAAGAAGATGTTCCATTTTCATCTTCTTCTTTTCTGGATTCAGCATTTCTCCAAGGAGGCTTGGTTCCTTTTATTTTTTAACAGCATAATTGAGGTATAATTGGCATACAATAAACTGCATGTGTTTACAATAGACAATTTGATAAGTTTTGACATGTACATACCTGTACATACCATCACCATAATCAAGATAATGAAAATATCCATCACCCTCAAACTTGTCTTAGTGCCCCTTTGCAGTTTTCCTTATCACTCCCTGTCCCTCCTGCAACCCCAGAAGCCCTGATATTTAATCACTGTAGAGTAGTCTGCATTTTTTTAGGGAAAAAATATACATATATGTAGAATAATAGACTATGTACTTTTTGTCTGTCTCATTTCATACACCAGAATTATTTTGAGATTCATGTATATTATAGCATGTATCAATAGTTTACATCTTTTATTATGGAAAAGTATTAAATTATATAAATATTACCACAATTTGTTTTTTCATTTGCCTATTGATAGACATTTGACTTACTTGCAGTTTTGGTTTATCACAAATAAAGCTACTTTGAACCTCTGTGTACAAGTCTTTGTATGGATATGTGCTCTCTCTTCCCTTGGGGAGATACCTACAGACAGACTGGTTGAATTATACGGCATATGTATATTTAAGTTTTTAAGAAATTGCAGACTGTTTTCCAAAATAGCCTGAGATTTTTTAAAAAATATTTTTGTATTATTTCATGTTAGTCACCATGCAGTACATCCCTGGTTTTTGATGTAAAGTTCGATGATTCATTAGTTGCGTATAACACCCACTGCTCCATGCAACATGTGCCCTCCTTAATACCCATCACTAGCCTATCCCAATCCCCATCCCCCTCCCCTCTGAAGCCCTCAGTTTGTTTCTCAGAGTCCATAGTCTCTCATGTTTCATTCCCCCTTCTGATTACCCCCCCATTCTTTATCCCTTTCTTCTCTTACCGATCTTCCTAGTTCTTATGTTCCATAGATGAGAGAAACCATATGATAATTGTCTTTCTCTGCTTGACTTATTTCACTTAGCATTATCTCCTCCAGTGCCGTCCATGTTGCAGCAAATGTTGAGAATTCGTTCTTTTTGATAGCTGAGTAATATTCCATTGTATATATGGACCACATCTTCTTAATCCAGTCATCCGTTGAAGGGCATCTCGGCTCCTTCCACGATTTAGCTATTGTGGACAATGCTGCTATGAACATAGGGGTGCGTATGGCCCTTCTCTTCACTACATCTGTATCTTTGGGGTAGATACCCAGTAGTGCAATGGCTGGATCATAGGGTAGCTCAATTTTTAACTTTTTAAGGGACCTCCACACTGTTTTCCAGAGTGGCTGTACCAACTTGCATTCCCACCAACAATGTAGGAGGGATCCCCTTTCTCCACATCCTCTCCAACAATTGTTGTTTCTTGCCTTGTCTATTTTTGCCATTCTAACTGGCGTAAGGTGGTATCTCAGTGTGGTTTTGATTTGAATTTCCTTGATGGCTAATGATTTTGAACATTTTTTCATGTGTCTGTTAGCCATTTGTATGTCTTCATTGGAAAAGTGTCTGTTCATATCTTCTGCCCATTTTTTGATTTGTTTATTTGTTTCTCGTGTATTGAGTTTGAGAAGTTCTTTGTAGATCTTGGATACCAGTCCTTTATCTGTAGTGTCATTTGCAAATATCTTCTCCCATTCCGTGGGCTGCCTCTTAGTTTTTCTGACTGTTTCCTTGGATGTGCAGAAACTTTTAATCTTGATGAAGTCCCATAAATTCATTTTATCTTTTGTTTCTCTTGCCTTTGGGGATGTGTCATGAAAAAGGTTGCTTTGGCCGATGTCGTAGAGGTTGCTGCCTATGTTCTCCTCTAGAATTTTGATGGATTCCTGTCTCACATCGAGGTCTTTCATCCATTTGGAGTTTATTTTTGTGTATGGTGTGAGATAGTGGTCAAGTTTCATTCTTTTGCATGTAGCTGTCCAATTTTCCCAGCACCATTTATTGAAGAGACTGTCTTTTTCCCACCGGATGTTTTTTCCTGCTTTATCAAATATTAGTTGCCCAAAGAGCCGAGGGTCCATTTCTGGGCTCTCTATTCTGTTCCATTGGTCTATGTGTCTGTTTTTGTGCCAGTACCATGCTGTCTTTGTGATCACAGCTTTGTAGTACAGCTCGAAATCCGGCATTGTGATGCCCCCAGCTTTGTTTTTCCTTTTCAACAGTTCCTTGGAGATTCGGGGCCTTTTCTGTTTCCATACAAATTTAAGGACTGTTTGTTCCAGTTCTTTGAAAAATGTCCTTGGTATTTTGATCGGGATAGCATTGAAAGTGTAGATTGCTCTGGGTAGCATGGACATTTTAACTATGTTAATTCTTCCGATCCATGAGCATGGAATATCTTTCCATCTTTTTATGTCTTCCTCAATGTCTTTCAAGAGTGATTTATAGTTTCTAGAATATAGGTCCTTTACGTCTCTGGTTAAGTTAATTCCAAGGTAACGTATGGTTTTTGGTGCTATTGTAAATGGGATGGATTCCCTAATTTCTCTTTCTTCGGTCTCGTTATTCGTGTATAGAAATGCAACTGATTTCTGAGCATTGATTTTGTATCCCGCCACGTTACTGAATTGCTCTATAACTTCTAATAGTTTGGGAGTGGCTTCTTTTGGGTTTTCCATATAGAGTATCATGTCATCTGCAAAGAGAGACATTTTGACTTCTTCTTTGCCAATTTGAATACCTTTGATCCCTTTTTGTCGTCTGATTGCTGTTGCAAGGACTTCTAGTACTATGTTGAATAATAGTGGCGAGAGTGGGCATCCTTGTCGAGTTCCTGATCTTAAGGGAAAGGCTTCCAGCTTTTCCCCATTGAGAATAATATTTGCAGTAGGCTTTTCATAGATGGCTTTTATGAGATTGAGAAATGTACCTTCTATTCCTACACTCTGAAGGGTTTTAATCAGGAAAGGATGCTGTATTTTGTCAAATGCTTTTTCGGCATCGATTGAGAGGATCATATGGTTCCTGAGTCTTTTCTTGTTGATATGATGTATCACGCTGATTGATTTGCGAATATTGAACCACGCTTGCATCCCAGGTATGAATCCCACTTGATCGTGATGGATAATCCTTTTAATGTACTGTTGGATTCTATTAGCAAGTATCTTGTTGAGGATTTTGGCGTCCATATTCATTAGGGAAATCGGTCTGTAATTCTCCTTTTTGATGGGGTCTTTGCCTGGTTTGGGGATCAAGGTAATATTGGCCTCATAGAATGAGTTTGGTAGCTTTCCTTCTGTTTCTATTTTTTGAAATAGCTTTAGGAGAATAGGTATTATTTCTTCTTTGAATGTTTGGTAGAATTCCCCAGGAAAACCGTCCGGGCCTGGAGTTTTGTTATTTGGAAGGTTGTTTATCACTGACTCAATTTCTTCATAATTAATTGGCCTGTTTAAGGAATCAATTTCTTCCGGTTTCAATCTTGGTAGTTTATAGGTTTCCAGGAAGGATTCCATCTCTTCCAGATTGCTTAGTTTATTGGCATATAGCTGTTGATAAAAATTTCTAATAATCCTTCCAATTTCAATGGTGTTCGTCGTGACCTCTCCTTTTTCATTCATAATTTTAATAATCTGGGTCCTTTCTCTTTTCTTTTGGATAAGTCTTGCCAGTGGTCTGTCAATTTTATTGATTCTCTCAAAGAACCAGCTTCTAGTCCTGTTGATCTGCTCTACTGTACTTCTGGTTTCTGCTTGATTGATTTCAGCTCTAATTTTGGTCAACTGCTTTCTCGTGCATGGATTAGGCCTGTCCCTCTGTTGCTGTTCCAGCTTCTTGAGGTGAGAATATTAAAACTGCGTTTTAGATTTTTCTATTCTTTTGAGTGAGGCTTGGATGGCTATGTATTTTCCCCTTAGGACTGCCTTTGCAGTGTCCCATAGGTTTTGGACTCTTGTGTTTTCATTCTCGTTGGTCTCCATAAATTGTTTAAATTGATTTTTGAATTCCTGGTTTATCAAATCATTCTTGAGCAGGATGGTTCTTAGTCTCCAAGTGTTTGAGTTTCTTCCAAATTTTTCCTTGTGGTTGAGTTCCAATTTCAAAGCATTGTGGTCTGAGAATATGCAGGGAATACTTTCAGTCTTTTGGTATCGGTTGAGACCTGTTTTGTGACCCAGAACATGGTCTATTCTTGAGAATGTTCCATGGGCATTAGAATAGAATGCGTATTCTTTTGTTCTGGGGTCTAGTGTTCTATATATATCTATGAGGTCCAACTCGTCGAGTATGGCATTCAAAGCTCTTCTTTCTTTGTTGATTTTGTGCTTAGGTGATATGTCTTTTGCTGAGAGCAGAGTTTTGATGTCCCCTACTATTAACGTTTTTTTATCTATATGTCTCTTTATTGTGGTTAAGAGTTGGCTTGTGTATGTTGCTGCTCCCCTGTTGGAGGCATATAAATTTATAATTGTCATATCCACTTGTTGGATACATCCTTTAAGAATAATATAGTGCCCTTCTGTATCTCTAACTATAGTCTTTAGTTTAAAATCCATTCTGTCTGATATGAAAATTGCTACCCCAGCTTTCTTTTGGGGTCCATTGGCATGAAAGATGGTATTCCATCCCTTTACTTTCAGTCGGGATGTATCTTTAGGTTCAAGATGAGTCTCTTGTGGACAGCAAATGGATGGGTCATGTCTTTTTATCCAATCTGCAACCCTGTGGCGCTTTATGGGAGCATTTAGGCCATTTACATTGAGACTGATTATTGAGAGATATGATTTTAATGATGCCATGTTGCCTGTAAAGTCTTTGTTTCTATAGATTGTGACTTTCTGTTCTGTATCACTCTTGGGGCTTTTTTACTTTTATAGAACCCCCCTTAATATCTCCTGTAGGGCTGGTTTTGTGGTTACGAAATTGGTCAATGACTGGCGTTTCTGGAAGGTCTTTATCTCTCCATCAATTCTGAATGACAGCCTTGCTGGATAAAGGATCCTTGGCTGCATGTTTTTCTCTGAAAGAGCTTTAAAAATGCCCCCCCCAACCCTTTCTCTCACTCCAGGTCTGTGTAGACAGGTCTGACGTAATTCTGATACCTTTGCCTTGGTACATGAGAAATTTCTTTGCCCTGGCCGCTTTCAATACTGTATCCTTGGATCTAATATTTGCGAAATGCACTATGACGTGACGTGGTGTAGGTTTGTCGTGGTTGAACTTGGGAGGGGTCCTCTCTGCATCTTGGACACGAATACTTGTTTCCCTTGCTAGATTAGGGAAGTTTTCAGCTACAATTTGTTCAAATATCTCTTCTAGACCTCTGTTTTTCTCCACCCCCTCTGGGATGCCAATGATTCTGACATTGGATCATTTCATTGAGTCAGTGATCTCCCATAATGTACATTCGTGGGCGTGGATTTTTTTTAAGTCCAGATTCTATTTTTGCTTTTTCTTCTACTAACCCATCCTCCAATTTGCTAATACGTTCTTCTGCCTCAGTGACCCTGGCCATCAGAGCCTCTAGTTTTGACTGCATTTGGCTCATAGAATTTTTAATTTCTGCCAGATTCGCTCTCATTTCCGCCCTTAGAGATTCTATATTCTCATTAACATTTTCGTTAATACTTTTTTCAAGTCTACACATCATATTGACCATTGTTACTCTGAACTCCATTTCTGATAATTTGGTTATATCCATATCCATCAGTTCTGTGGCAGAGGCCACAGAGTCATTGTCTTTTCTTTGCTGGGGGTATTTCTCCTTCTCGTCATTCTGATGAGGAGAGGTTGCAGGGTTGTCCACAGCCCAAATTATTGACCGGGACCCAGGCAGTGTGCTCTTGTTTTATAGGGACCTTAGGGATGTGGGCTTCTTGATTTTTCAGCCTGCCTTCTGGGGGAGGGGCCTGCCGCGCTGATACTCAGGCAACCCTGTTTGGGTAGAGTCTCCATGTCCCCTGCGAAGGGGAATGGGGATGGGCATGCTGTGAGCCAGTATTTCCAGGCTTTTGTTCTCTGGCGGCTTTCCCTGGCGGTTTGCTGTGCCTCTTCTGAGAGTCAGAGCAGCAGTGGCCGAATCTCAGCCTCTGTCTCTGAACAGACGGATCGCAGACCTTCTCCTACATTCTCCACTGATGTTCTGGCCACTTTAACTCTGTTTCTGTTGGTGCTGCTCAACCCTGCAGCGTCCGGGGATGTGCACCCCACAGCCGGCGTCCCAGCCCTCACTTCCAGGGCCGGTGCGTCTCTGTCCTTCGTGTTTCTAACACCACCAGCAGCTCCCGCGCGCTCCAGAGCTCTGTTTCAGTGTGGTTCGCGCGCACTCCGGAGCTCCAGTTTTCAGTCTGGTGGTGCGCGTTCCCCGGCTCACGGTCTCAGTCCGCTCTCTCTCTCGGGTGCCAGTCTGCGAGTCCACCCGATCCCTCGTGCAGGTGGCTACCGCTTCCCGGCGCCCGAACGTGGCGGCTTTCTCCCCCTTCCATTTCTCTTACAATATCTGTGCGCGGTTTCACAGTTCCCGGCTTCCTACCTCAATACTCATCGCTGGAGATGTTCGTTTGTAGAGATCCAGATGTATCTTCCTGCGTCTCAGGTTGATTCCATGGGTGTTCAGGATGGTCTGGTACCTATCGAGCTCGACTCAGGGGACCAGCTGAAAAAGGGGTCCCCTACTCCTCTGACATCTTAACTCCTCAGCCTGAGATTTTTTATTCGGATTATATTGAATATGGATCATTTTGGGGAGAATTGACATCTTAATAATATTGAGTGTTCCAATTTATGAACATGTTATATCTCTCCATTTATTTTGGTCTTTAATTTTCTCAATAATGGTTTGTACATTTCTGCATACAAGTCTTGCATATCTTTTGTCAGATTCATCCCTACACATTTCATATTTTTATCCATTGTAAATGCTTTAATTTTAATCTCAATTTCCTATTGCTCATTGCTACTGTATAAAAATACAATTGATTTTTGTATACCGAGTTTACATCCTACCTTTCTAAATTCAATTGTTAATTTTAGTACCTTTTTTGAAGAGTCCTTGGATTACTCACATAGGTTGTCATTTGTGAATGACATTTACTCCTTTCTTTCCAATCCGGATGCCCTCTGTTTATTTTTCTTACCTTACTGCATTCATTGGAATCTCTAATAAACTGCTGAATACAGCTGTTGGGAGAGTTTTTGTAGAATTGATAGTCTTTCTTCCTTAAGTATTTGGTAGAATTCACCAGTCAAGACTTCTGGGCCTGAAATCTTCATTGTGGGAAGCTTTTCAACTACCAATTTGATTTATTTAATAGATATAGGGCTATTCAGGTTATATATTTCTTCTTGAGCGAGCTTTGGTCATTCATATCTTTCAAGGGACTTATTCATTTCATCTAAGTAGTTGAATTTATTGGCATAAAGTTGTTAGAATAATATCTTTTATTGTTTATTATCTGTAAAATCATTGTAATGTCATCTCTCTTGTTACTATATTGGTAATTTGTTTCTCTTTTCTGGTAAGTCTGGCTATATGTAACAATTTTATTGAATATCTCAAAAAATCACTTTTGTTTCATTGGTTTTCTCTGTTGATCTGTGTACTGTTCCATTTATGTCAACTCTGATATGTTATTTCTTTCTCTTTGTTTACTTTGTTCACTTGTTCTTTTCTCTATTTCTTCTCTTCTATTTGTTTTAAGGTGTGTGAAAGCTGAGTTCATTTGTTTGAGATCTATTTTCCTTTTTTATAGAAATTTATTTAAATTTCCAAGTACTCCTTTAGTTGCATCTTATACATCTTGCTGTGTTTTCCATTTTTATTCAGTTCAGAATAATTTGTAACTTTCCTTTTGACTTCCTCATTGATCCATAGGTTATATATGTATGTATTAATCAGTTTTATTAAGATATAATTACATAAAACATTGTATAAGTTTTAGGTGTAAAGCATAATGATTTGATACATGTATATATTGCAAAATAATTGGCACAAGTTTAGTCAACATCCATCATCTTTCATAGTTACAAATTGCTTTTGTGTGTGTGTGTGTGTGTGGTGAAAACTTTTAAGATTTATTCTCTTAGTAACTGTCAAATACATAATACAATATCGTTAACTATAGTCATCATGTTGTACATTACACCCCCAGGACTTACGTCTGTTTTAGTTAGATGAATTTACATATTAAAGAAAATTATTTTAGAATTAGATAGCAAAGGAAACCCAATTCTGTGCTCTATGCAAGAGTCAAACAAAACACAAAGATTCAAAATGGCTAAAAATAAACAGATGGACAAAAATATATCAGGAACATGGGAACAGTAAGAAAGCAGGGGTGGCAATCACAGCAAGATCAAGATCAAAGGCAAGGAAGCCCACTATTTTTTTTCTTTATTTCTTCTTTTTCTTTGGGTGTATTTTCACTGAGATACTTTTTCCATATTTTATTTTATTTTTTTAAGTTTAAGTTTTTATTTTCACTCCAGTTAGTTAACATACAGTGTAGTATTAGATTCTGGCGTACAGTATAGTGATTCAACACTTTCATACAACCCCTGGTGCTCATCACAAGTGCCCTTCTTATTCTCCGTCACCTATTTCACCCATCCCGCACCAACCTCCCCTCTGGTAGCCATCAGTCTGTTCTCTATAGTTAAGAGTCTTTTTCTTGGTGTGCCTCCTCTCTTTTTTCCCCCCTTTGTTCATTTGGTTTGTTTCTTAAATTCCACACAAGTGAAATCACATGGTATTTGTCTTTCTCTGACTGACTTATTTCACTTAGCATAATACTCTGTAGCTCCATTCATGTCATTGCAAATGGCAGGATTTCATTCTGTTTGATGGCCAAATAGTACTCCATTGTGTATATATACCACATCTTCTTCATCCATTCATCTGTCAGTGGATACGTGGGCTGTTTCCATACTTTGGCTATTGTTGATAATGCTGCTATAAACATCAGGGTCCAGGTTTCCCTTTGAATTAGTATGTTTGTATTCGTTAGGTAAATACTTGGTGCAATCGTGGGATTGTAGGATAGATCTATTTTTAAGTTTTTGAGGAACCTCCATACTGATTTCCACAGTAGCTGTACCAGTTTGTATTCCCACCAAAAGTATAAGAGGATTCCTTTTCCTCCACATCCCCACCAGCACCTGTTGCTTCTTGTATTTTTTATTTTAGCAGTTCTGGCAGATGTGAGCTGATATTGTAGTTTTGATTTGTATTTCCCTGATGCTGAGTGATGTTGAGCATCTTTTCATATGTCTGTTGGCCATTTGTATGCCTTCTTTGGAGAAATGTCTATTCAGGTCTTCTGCCCATTTTTCTAATTGGATGATTCATGTTTTGGGGTTGAGTTTTATAAGTTCTTTCTATATTTTGGATACTAACCTTCTATCAGATATGTGATTTGCAAATATCTTCTCCCATTCAGTAGGTTACCATTTCCAGTGCTCTTCATTTCTTTGTTTCTGTCTGTTACCATTTCTTTCTTCTTGAAGAATGTCCTTTAATGTTTTTGGTAGTGTAAGTCTTCTGGTGAAGTACTCTTTCAACTTTCATATGTCTGAAAAAAGTCTGATTCCATCTTTAAAAAATATTTTAAAGAACTCTGGGGTAGCCATTTTTGTCTTTCAGAACCATAAAGATATTTCTCAACCATCCAATGAGAAACTGGCTATCATCTTTACCTTTGTTTCTGTTTACTTAATATGACTTTTTTTCTGACTTCTCTTAAGATTTTCTCTTTTTCACTAGTTTTAAGCTATTTGATTATAGTGTGCCATGGTGTAATTGTTTTCATGTGTTCTGTACTTGGGTTTCATTGTGCTTAGACATGTGGATTTACATTTTTCATCAAATTTACAAAAAGCTATTATTTCTACAAGTTTTTTTTTTCTTTTCCACTCTCTCGTTTTCTTTGGATATTCCAATTATACACATATTTGGCCACTTGACATTGTCTCACAGTTCTCTGATGCTCTGTTCTTTGTTTTTTGGTCTTTTTTTCTATCTGTGATTTATTTTATATAGTTTCTATTGCTATGTCTTCAAGTTCACTAATCTTTCCTTCTGTAATGTTTAATTTCCTGTTGATCCTATCCATGTTCAATTTTTCCTCTACCTTCCTGAACACACACAGAGTATTTATAATGATAATGGTTATTTTAAGAAGCTTGTCTGCTAATTCTTTCATCTTTGATATTTCTAGCTCTGTTTCGGTCTGCTAATTCTTTCATCTTTGATATTTCCAGCTCTATTTCAGTTGACTTATTTTTTTCTTGTGTATGGGTCAGATTTTTCTGCTTCTTCCTATGCTTAGTAATTTTATATGAATGCTAGATACTGTTAATTTTACTAAATGTCCCTTTGAGGTTTCATATCTAGCCAGAAAGCACTTTGCTTATCAGCTTTCTTTTATTGTTAGAAAGAAAACTCATGTATCTGACCTTAGTTTTTTTCTTTCTAAAGAAAAGTTAATAGGCTTCTGAAACTCTAAGGAATGTTTTCTCACCAAAAATTAAGAAATGTTTAATTGAATAGATTGGGAGGTGTGGAGAAAGAAAAATGAGTTAGACCACTCATTCCTGGAATTGGAATCCTGGATTCCTTGGAATCACCTGAGTAGTTTAAAAAATGCACTGAGCCAATCTGAAAAGGCTATGTACTACATGATTCCAAGTATAAGACATGCTATAAAAGGAAAGGAAAAACTATGGAGACAATTAAAAAAAGATAAGCGGTTGCCAGGGGTTAGGGAGGAGAGAGGGTTGAATAGGGAGCATAGGGGATTTTTTAGGGCAGTGAAATTAATCTGTATGATGTTATAATGGTGGATACATGCCATTATATATTTGTGAAAACCCACAGAATGTACAACCCCAAGAGTGAATCCTTTTTTTTTTAAAAAAGATTTATTTATTTATTTATTTGAGAGAGAGAGAGAGCAGGAGGGAGAGGAAGAAGGTGAGAGAATCTGAAGCAGACTCTGTGCCAAGTACAGAGCCCGATGTGGGGCTTGATCATGACCTGAGCTGAAACCAAGAGTCAGACACTTAACCAACTGAGCCACCCAGGTGCCCCAGTATATGTGAATTTCTTACCTGTTTCCCCTGAGGGGAGAGAATGGAAACTGAGGGCCACTGGTGAACACTAAGTTAGAACAAGTGAGCATTTCTATGAGTAATCCCATCTACATCATGAATCTGATGGAATCACTGAAAAGTCTGCAGCTACGCTTCCCCAGGCTTTGTGATCAATGTGTTCAACCCCAATGGCAACTTCTCAACCAAAACCAGCATCAATTAGCTATTCCCCTTGTCTGGGGGAGTGAGTGTAAGGACCTGGAGCTCCGAAGACCTCCATTAAGTTTATGAAAGTGGCCTCACATTTTCTAGGAGAGTAGGGAATATTGGCTCTGCAAATGGGCTTCTAATTTGCTCCCCAGAGGAGCTCAGTTTTAATTCAGTCAGCTTTGAAGTTGAGCTACTAAATGAATGACAGAAATGTCTAATCTTTGAGTATTGTATCCCAAAATTTCTATTAAGATTATAGAAAACTTCTGATTATGACAACTCGACATTAAGAACTAACCCACTTCTTGGTACACAGCCAAAGAAAATAAAATATGGATCTCAAAATGATATCTGTACTCCAATGTTCCTTGCAGAATTATTCACAATAGTCAAGATATAAAAACAACCTAAAGGTCTGTCAGTGGATGAATTGAAATAAATAAAAATAGTCAAACTCATTGAAGCAGAGAGTAGAATGGTGGTTGCCATGGCAGGAGTGGTGGAAGGGAAAATGAGGAAGTGTTGGTCAAAGGTACAAAGTTTCAGGATGAATGAATTCTGGAGATCTAATGCACAACATGGTGACTACAGTTAACAGCACTGTATTATATACTTGAAATTTTCAAAGAAGGTAGATCTCAAGTATTCTTACCACACACACAAAGAATGGTAACTATGTGAGGTAATGGATATATTAATTGGCTTGAGTGTGGTGATCATTTTACTCAAAATATCAATATAAAAACATCAATTTGTACACCTTAAATATATATAATTCGTTTTTGTAATTATATCAAAATAAAGCTAGAAAGCAAACATAAAACTAACCTGAATTGATTGTCCTGCAGGTATGAGAGGATTGAAATCCCAATCCATATTGTACCTCATGTAACCATTGGGAAAGTATGCCTTGAATCAGCAGTTGAGCTGCCCAAGATCCTGTGCCAAGAGGAGCAAGATGCATATAGGAGGATCCACAGGTAGAGCCTTCCCTCCTCTCTCATCTTTACTTCTCAGGGCCTGGTCCCTCTTTTCCTCTTCTTGAGTCCCCTTTCCTTTCACCTCTCTGTGAGAAAGTGTGTAAATAATCTATTTAACATTCATTTCTCTCCTGCTACACTTGGGATTCTTCAAGGACAATGGTACTTTTTGGTTGTTAAAAAGACAAAAAACAAAAAACAACTATATCTTAGTAGCCCTATTGACAAGCACTGGGTCTTGCCCAAGAAATGTGTACTATATGAAGTGAGAGACAGTAATTTCAAATTATCTCTTTGAATTATCTTGAGGTTCTGAATAAAATTACATACTCCAAATCATGAAAAATTTAACTGTAAGGGAATTTAAATTATACATGTTCATCTAATCCAATTTGCAAAGGTCTGGTGCAGTTTATCATTTTGTTACATAGACCATGACCATTTTGTTTTCCCTTCACTGCTGCTTTGCTACTAACCTAAACTATTTTATCCCTTTAGCCTTACACATCTGGACTCAGTAACGAAGATCCATAATGGCTCAGGTAAGATTTTTTTTCTAGAATATAGACAGTGATATCTGAAATACTCAACTGACAGAAACAAATTTAGTTTAAGTGCTTGAAGTAATAGGTTCAAGTTCTCCTTGAATTTCCTTTTCCAAGAGCTTTGCCATTCATTAATCCTGCTCCCAACTTCTCTTTTGAACCCTGCAGACCCTTTACTATATATGCTACCCAGAATAAGGCTGGAGGAAAGACTAGAACGAACTTTATGATCGACTTTCTCGGTGGTATGCTGGTACTTGTTTAATACCCAGTTCTCAGGGAGGAGGAAGGGCCCTGGTTTTTTGTGTTTGCCAGTTTCCATGGTGTAATATTCCTACCATGGCTGATTTCAAATAACTAATGTGGCCTCAGCCAGCTCACAGACTTCTGAAATTTCAATAGTTGGCTTTTATGAGCTGATCTAAATTGGTCCCAGCACACCACTACCAGCCTATTATGGTGGGAGTTGAAAGAGATGGATAGACAGATAAAAGGGAGGGTATTAAAGAAGAAATCTTTTCATGTCAATAGACACAGAAAGAATTCGTATACAAGGCCAAGGAGCAGAAAACTCAGTACAATATACATACTAAATCACTTTTCTCCAGCATACACACCTACCCTACCATACCTTCTCTTTGAATAACCTTGATTCCCAGGCCATTTTGTGTAGTCTTTCCCAGTGACTGGCAAAGTCACCAGTGAGGAAGAAAGGGAGGCTTTCAAGTTATAGGCCATTAGTTTGAGAGGAAAAGAAGATACGTCTTGGTATATCTCTCTCATCATTTCTATCTGGAGGTAAAATATGACAAAGAATTAAAAGTTGGTAGCGTATGACATGTAGCCATATTCTAAAGCCACAGTAATTTAAATAGTATGGTAATAACTAAAAAATGAGCAAATAAATCAGTAGAACTGAATAGAGCCCACAGATGGGCCCATGTGTATATAGGAATTTATATTTAAGAAAGATATTACTTCAAATCAATAAAAAAGTATGGATTATTCACCAAATAGTGTTGGACGGTTCCTTTGTTTGATAGTTTATTCATTCAGGAAGTATCTGAGTGTCAGCTAGGCACTATTCCAGGTAGTGGGGTTCAGTGCTGAACAAAAGAGACATTCTTAACTTTCATGGACTTTTCTCCTTCTATTTCCATTTGGGGGAAAATAGATTCCTAACTAACATCATACACAAAAAAGAAATTCCAGATATATTTAAGCTTTTAAAAAAATGTTTAAGTTTGTTTGTTTGTTTATGTAATCTCCATACCCAATGTGGGGCTCAAACTCATGACCCTGAGATTGAGAGTTGCAGGCTCTTCTGACGGAGCCAGCCAAGTGCCCCTATATTTAAACTTTTACTATTAAATGTGGGATAGCCACTTTGGAAAGGAGTTAGCAATTACAATTACCAAATGTTCCACCAGTTGTACATACATCCCAAAGAGTTGAAAATAGGTGTTCAAACGAAAACTTGCATAGGAACATTCATAGCAGCATTATTCACAATAGCCAAAAGGTGGAAACAACCCAGTGTCTGTCAGTGGGTGAATGGACAAAGTGTGATCCACCCATACAATGGAGTACTGCTCAAAAGAAAAAGAACTACTGATACATGAACCACTTGGATGAATCTCAAGAGCAAGATTACACAAGATGCTACATACTTTATTGTTCCGTTTATTTGCAATTCAAGAATAGGCAAAGGTAATCTGTGGTGACAGTAAGTAGATCAGCAACTGCTGGGGCCAGAAGTGACTGCAAAGGGAACTGCAGAGGGGCCTCTGGGCTGATGGAAAGGATCTGTTTCTTCACTAGGGATTGTTACTACAGGTATACATTTGTCAAAACTCAATGAACTGTACACTTTAAGTGGGGTCGTTTTATTGTCTGTAAATTATACCCTTTATAGCTCATTTTATTTTATTTTTTAAAGATTTTATTTATTTATTTGAGAGAGAGAGAGAGAACACTAGCAGGGGGAGGGTCAGAGGGAGAGGGAGAAGCAGGTTCCCTGCTGAGCAGGGAGCCTGGTGTGGGGCTTGATCCCAGGACCCTGGGATCGTAACCTGAGCTGAAGGCAGACGCTTAACTGACTGAACCATCCAGGTGCGCTCCCCCACCCCGACCTTTATAGCTCATTTTAAAAGTTAAAAAAATATAGGAGGAAAATACAAGAGGATATTTTTCAAACTCTGGGAAGACTTGGCCTAAATATAATCTGAACTCGGAAAAAGCTGACTAAGTAAGAATGAAAGACTGGGGCACCTGGGTGTCTCAGTTGGTGAAGCGTCTGCCTTTGGCTCAGGTCATGATCCTGGGGTCCTGGGATTGAGCCCCACTTTGGGTTTCCCTCCTCAGTGGGGAGACTGCTTCTCCCTCTGCTCCTCCCCCCACTCATGTGCACACTCTCTCTCTGAAATAAATAAAATCTTTTAAAAAAAGGAATGAAAGACTTTTATAGAAAAATCAAATTGTTCATAAATATCTTTAGAAGAAGTATGGATTAAGATGGCAGTTTTTCACCTTTTTTTTGGCAAAGATTAAATTGAGAGGTAACTAGGTGAGGATGTGGGGGAAATGAACACTCCCATATACTGTTCCTGGAGGTATAATTTGGCACAATCTGAAAAATACTGGCTAATCCATTTTAAAATATGCAGTAGGGGCGCCTGGGTGGCACAGCGGTTAAGCATCTGCCTTCGGCTCAGGGCGTGATCCCAGCGTTGCGGGATCGAGCCCCACGTCAGGCTCCTCCACTGGGAGCCTGCTTCTTCCTCTCCCACTCCCCCTGCTGTGTTCCCTCTCTCGCTGGCTGTCTCTATCTCTGTTAAATAAATAAATAAAATCTTTAAAAAATGAATAAATAAATAAAATATGCATGTACTTGAATCTAGTATTCCACCACTAGAAATGTATCCTTCAAAAATTTGTAGGACAAGTATGCAAAAATAAATTTAAAGGGATATTAAGCACAATCGTTATAGTAGCAAAAAAAATGGATGCCACTGAATTGTCCATCAGTAGAAGACTCATTAAATTGGTACATCCATGGGGCACCTGGGTGGTGCAGTTGGTTAAGTGTCTGACTCTTGGTTTCAGCTCAGGTCACAATCTCAGGCTCCATGCTCAGTGTAGATTCTGCTTGGGGCTCTCTTTCCCTCTCCCTCCCCGTCTGTCCCTGCTCTGCTCTCGTGTGCTCTTTCTCTCTCTCTGTCTCTCTAAAATAAATAAATAAATCTTTAAATAGGTACATCCATTTTGATGAATATTGTGCAGCCCTTAAGAAGGAAAGCCAGATCTTTACTGACACAGAAAGATGTCATTGTTATGTGGTAAAAAAGTAACATCCAAAATCATACCGTTTTTATCTAAAAGAATACATACAAATGCACACATGTACACACATATGTCATATACATATATCTTGGAAGATATACCCCACAGTATTACAATGGTCATTTTCAATAACATAACATAATAAAAAATTACTGTTAAAAAAATCAATGTCATATATATTTTTTAAAGATTTTGTTTATTTATTTGAGAGAGAGAGAACACGAGCAGGGTGGAGGGGCAGAGGGAGAAGCAGGCTCCCTGATGAGCGGGGAGCCTTATACAGGGCTCTGTCCCAGGAATCATGGCCCAAACCAAAGGCAGATGTTTAACCAACTGAGCCACCCAGGTGCCCCTCAGTAAGTCATGTATCATGAAGGAGAAAAAGGTATTTCCATTAGGCAGAGTTTGTTTTAGAATGAGTGCTATAGAGGCTCCTGGGTGGCTCAGTTCGTTGAGCATCTGCCTTTGGCTCAGGTCATGATCCTGGGGTCCTGGGATTGAGCCCC
>NW_024423319.1:659721-705636 GCF_017311325.1 Ursus maritimus | reverse complement strand
TCTGCCTTTGGCTCAGGTCATGATCCTGGGGTCCTGGGATTGAGCCCCACTTTGGGTTTCCCTCCTCAGTGGGGAGACTGCTTCTCCCTCTGCTCCTCCCCCCACTCATGTGCACACTCTCTCTCTGAAATAAATAAAATCTTTTAAAAAAAGGAATGAAAGACTTTTATAGAAAAATCAAATTGTTCATAAATATCTTTAGAAGAAGTATGGATTAAGATGGCAGTTTTTCACCTTTTTTTTGGCAAAGATTAAATTGAGAGGTAACTAGGTGAGGATGTGGGGGAAATGAACACTCCCATATACTGTTCCTGGAGGTATAATTTGGCACAATCTGAAAAATACTGGCTAATCCATTTTAAAATATGCAGTAGGGGCGCCTGGGTGGCACAGCGGTTAAGCATCTGCCTTCGGCTCAGGGCGTGATCCCAGCGTTGCGGGATCGAGCCCCACGTCAGGCTCCTCCACTGGGAGCCTGCTTCTTCCTCTCCCACTCCCCCTGCTGTGTTCCCTCTCTCGCTGGCTGTCTCTATCTCTGTTAAATAAATAAATAAAATCTTTAAAAAATGAATAAATAAATAAAATATGCATGTACTTGAATCTAGTATTCCACCACTAGAAATGTATCCTTCAAAAATTTGTAGGACAAGTATGCAAAAATAAATTTAAAGGGATATTAAGCACAATCGTTATAGTAGCAAAAAAAATGGATGCCACTGAATTGTCCATCAGTAGAAGACTCATTAAATTGGTACATCCATGGGGCACCTGGGTGGTGCAGTTGGTTAAGTGTCTGACTCTTGGTTTCAGCTCAGGTCACAATCTCAGGCTCCATGCTCAGTGTAGATTCTGCTTGGGGCTCTCTTTCCCTCTCCCTCCCCGTCTGTCCCTGCTCTGCTCTCGTGTGCTCTTTCTCTCTCTCTGTCTCTCTAAAATAAATAAATAAATCTTTAAATAGGTACATCCATTTTGATGAATATTGTGCAGCCCTTAAGAAGGAAAGCCAGATCTTTACTGACACAGAAAGATGTCATTGTTATGTGGTAAAAAAGTAACATCCAAAATCATACCGTTTTTATCTAAAAGAATACATACAAATGCACACATGTACACACATATGTCATATACATATATCTTGGAAGATATACCCCACAGTATTACAATGGTCATTTTCAATAACATAACATAATAAAAAATTACTGTTAAAAAAATCAATGTCATATATATTTTTTAAAGATTTTGTTTATTTATTTGAGAGAGAGAGAACACGAGCAGGGTGGAGGGGCAGAGGGAGAAGCAGGCTCCCTGATGAGCGGGGAGCCTTATACAGGGCTCTGTCCCAGGAATCATGGCCCAAACCAAAGGCAGATGTTTAACCAACTGAGCCACCCAGGTGCCCCTCAGTAAGTCATGTATCATGAAGGAGAAAAAGGTATTTCCATTAGGCAGAGTTTGTTTTAGAATGAGTGCTATAGAGGCTCCTGGGTGGCTCAGTTCGTTGAGCATCTGCCTTTGGCTCAGGTCATGATCCTGGGGTCCTGGGATTGAGCCCCGCATCAGGCTCCCCCACTCAGTGGGGAGCCTGCTTCTCCCTCTCATGCTCCCCCTGCTTGTGCTTTCTCTCTCTCTGTCAAATAAATAAATAAGTAAAACCTTTTTTAAAAAATGAGTACTATAGAATCTTTGTCTCACCATCAAGCTGAACATGAAAGATGGTAAGTCCCTTGCTTTTCATCTCTCTGTTTTTTCCTCATTTTAAAAGAGTAGCTTTCAGGTGAGTTCAATTAACGTATTTATTTCTTAAATATACAAAACATTTGAGTAATTTTCCTAGTGGACTTGTGGAAAACTAAGTTGCAGAAAGCAGAGTTCTAGCTCACTAAGGTTTATGGTCATTTGTCATGTACACTGTGCAAAGGCCTAAGGGTTGGGGAAAGAAACCTATAGTACTTAGCCCTTTTGCATAAGGGAGTAAAGAGCTGGTTATCTTTCTGCTTTCTGCATAGCCAGGCTTCCCTCTGGCTTATGGATCTAGGGATATTCAGGATGGCCTCAAAATAGGTGTCTTCTTTGCTCAGCATTCCTGTCTTTCTCCTGGCTAGTGATATAAAATCATCTGCTAGTACTACCTCCTGCTCCAACTCCTTCTTTATGTGCCCACAGTTGCGGGGGGGAGGCATTGGTGGTGGAGTGTTATCTTATCTGTGTTTTTCCTATTGAAGTGTTTACCAAGAATCTGTGCAGTCAAATGTCAGCAGTCAGTGGGCCTCTCCTACAATGGTTGGAGGACAGACTGGAACAAAACCAACAGCATTTGCAGGAGTTGCAACAAGAAAAGGAGGAGCTTATGCAAGAACTTTCTTCTCTAGAATAAACAATGGGGTAAACAAACTTTTTTTTTCAATTTGTATATTAAGCATGGTCTAAAAATTCACCCACCTCATTTGTAGTTGGACAATGGAGCAGCTCTCTTTATCTCCCAGTGGATGAATTTTTAATAATGCAATAAACACAAGGTGTCTTCCTGAAAAAAAAAAGTTTCATTAGGACTCAGTGAATCCTCTTACCTGTAACTGGCCTACAAAGTGCATATAAAGATTCTTTAAGTAGAATATTAAAGTTTTTTTTATTAAAGTTTTCTTTTAAGGGCTATGGAAGGTATGTTGGCAAGGACATCTTGTAATAAAATGTCCTAGGAGCATATTTTATTTTATTTTATTTTATTTTATTTTAATTTTTTTAAATTTTTATATTTTTATAATAATATTTTTATTATATTATCTTAGTCACTATACAGTACATCCCTAGTTTTTGATGTAAAGTTCCATGATTCATTACTTGCGTATAACACCCAGTGCACCATGCAATATGTGCCCTCCCTAATACTCACTAACTTTGAAGTCTTCTTGATCTCTAAAATATTAGGTATTCTAAGATACCTATCAAAGGTTGAATCTATGTGGGTGCCCTTTCTAACCAAATAGATGAGTTCTAGCATACTTGACTCTGAAGCAAATTCCTGTTGAGCAGATCCTATTTACCTAGGAACTTCCATTATAATATAAGTATGTTTTTCCAGAAACATTAAGGACCTAGGATGTAACAAAAATCATGTTTTAACAAGTTCTGTTGCATTATTCTTTCCATGTATAAGGTAAGTGTGTCTTTAGAAAAGAGAGTGTGTGTCTTTAGAAAAGAGTCAAGCCTATTGCATACTGGAAATTAAAGTGGGCATTGGAGGAGGTGGGAAGAAAACAATCCCAACAGTAGTGACAAAGGGTTGGGTTTTGTTTTTTCTTCTTGTTTCTCCCTAGATTATTGTTTTTCACATTTCAGTGTGTAGTCCACCTGCATGAGTATCACTTGGAGGTCAGACTTTATCTCTGGGGGTGGAACCTAGAAATCTTCATGAACTCCCCAGCTGATTCTAAGGCATACTGAAGTTTAAAAACCACTACGATAGGGCATGTGGAGTGTAAATGCTGTATTTTCCTTAATTTCCCACAGCCACAGTTCTTTTCTATTCTTTTCTTTCCCTATAGGGAAAACGAAAATATCCAGGTATAAAATTAATTACGCTAAATCAATTTTGGAGAAGTTGGAAGACTCACATTACCTGACTTCAAGACTTCCCATAAAGCTACAGTAATCAAGACAGTGTGGTTTATGCCCAACTAATTTTGCCAAAGGTGTAAAAGCATTTCAATGGAGTAAGGATAGACAGTCTTTCCAACAAATTATGCTGGAGCAATTGATACCCATAGGCAAAAAAATGAACTTTGACCTAAACTGCACGCCTTAGACAAAAATTAACTCAAAATATATCATGGACTTAGATGTAAGATGTAAAACTTTAAAACTTTTAGGAAAAAAAACAGAAAAATCAGCAGGATCTTGGGCTAGGCAACAAGCTCTTGGCCTTCACTACAAAAGCACAGTCCTAAAAGGAAAACAATATACTGGACTTTATCAAAATGAAAAACTTTTGCTCTGTAAAAATTTAAGAGGAGGAAATCATTGAGGGAAGTTATCTGCAAACCATATGTCTGATCAATCTAGACTATATAAAGTCAACAATAAGAAAACCATCCAATTGAAAATGAGCAAAAGACATGAATAGACATTTCACTAAAGAGGATATATGGATGGCAAGTAAGCACATGAAAATTTGATGTTGAACTTCAGTAGTCATCAGGGAATGCAAATTAAAACCACAATGAATTATGATTACATACTTATTGGAATGGCTAAAGAAAAAGTAGTGGAAATACCAGACACTGTTGAGCATACAAACTGGATCTCTCATACATTACTTATAGGAATGTTAAATGGTACAGCTACTCTATAAAAGAGTTTGGGAATTTCTAATAAAAAACATCCATGTATCATACAACCCAGCAGTTACACTCCTGGATGTTTATCCCAGAGAAATGAGAAGCTGTGATGGCACAAAAATTTGTACACAAATGTTCTTAGCAGCTTATTTGTAAGAGCTAAAGACTGGAAATTACCCAGATGTCCTGCAGTTGAATGAGTGATTAAACCAAACATCTGTACCATGGAATACTACTCTGCAATGAAGAGAAACAGACGACTATTGATATACACAACTTGGGTAGACCTCAAGGGATTTTGATAAATGAAAAGGCCAGTCTCAAAAGGTCACATAGTATATGACTGCATTCTTGAAATGACAAAATTATAGAAATGAAGAATAGATTAATGATTGCCAGGGATAGGGACTGGAGGGGGTATGGGATATGCATGACTATAAAGGGATAACACAGGATGTTCCTTTGTGCTGATGGAATAGTTCTGTATCTTGATTATGGTATTGATTACATTATCTATGCTAAAACTACATAGACCTACACACACCCACAAATGAATGCATGTGAAATCTAGTGAAACTGAATAAGGTCTGTAGTCGAGTTACCAGTATTGTGCCATTGTCAATATGTCGGTTTTGAAGTTATACTATAGTAATGTAAGATCTTGCCACTGGGGGGGAACTGGGTAAAGGGTACTGGGACTCACTGTACTATTTTTGCAACTTCCTGTAAATCTATAATTATTACAAAATAAAAAGTTAGACATATTAAATAAGGAACTAGGAGGAATGGTACTTAGTTTATGAAATAAGAGTGATGAAAAGAAAATCCAAGGGGAATAAAATGATTTGAATGTTTTTATAGGCCAACATTGAGCACATGTCCCTTTCCTTTTCTGGGCTTCATTTTTTTCATTTATAAGGTTAGAGTGGATCACCACCAAGGTTCCTTTTAGCTCAGTGTTCAGTCTTTAAAAGTGTTCAGCATCACAAGGAACAGTGATGTAAAGAAGATGTATCATTACTTTCCCACCTGCACCAATTGGTCTTACTTTACACAAAATATGGCACTCCTTGTGCAACCTTGTATCCCCCTTCTGGTCAGTAGATTCTCTATTTTCAATCATAGCCAAGACTCTGATGGGAACAATATATACACTTGCCTTCTCTCTCCATTTTGTCATTTCCTATTCATTCAGGTCATTGAGTTCTGACCTCTGTCCATATCACTCCATTCAAACCACTCGGGCTAATGTCACCAGTGACCTCCAGGACATAGTGAATGTCAATAGATGCTTTTCATGCCCTTAATGAACCTCTCAATCTTGACACAATTGGCCACACTTCTTTGAAATCTGCCTATCTTGCCTTCTGCTATTTTCTGGTTTTCCTCTTCTCTAGCTATTCCTTCTCATATTCACTCATAGGCTTCTCTATTGTTGCTTACCTATATGGAGTTGACAGACAAATCTGTGTGAGTCTAGATCTACATTTCCACCTGCCTTCTACACATTTCCACTGACTCTCTTAATACATCTAAATCTGAACTTGTGGTTTTCAATCTAAACCTTATTTAGGGAATATTTCTTACCAGTGTTTCTTACCTCAGTGAATTGGACAACCATTTGCACAAATCAGAAATTGAATAGACATCTTTAACATCTCTCTCCATCACCTTCTAAACTATTTACACTAGAGTTATGGCAGTTTGAAATTGTTTTTCTAACCTGATAATCAAGTTACTTGATTGTGCAAATAATGAGGAAAGTGGGAGCTAGGTTTCTCAGAAAAATAACTTACAAACATGAAAAGGGGGAAGGGTAAAATGAATCTCAAGAGATTGGATTGAAATTAGAAGTATTAATATGGAGTTTTTTCAAAGGAAAAAATTTTTATATGCACAGATAGTGATATATGTTGTATGTATACTTATATACATACATTTCTTCCTTCTATCCACTGACAGAGATTAGAAATAGCTATGAACACATCTATCACCTAGATGTTGGTTCTCAAATACTGTCCTTCACTAAAGGTAAACAGCGACCCCTGGAAGAAATGGCACATTCCAGGGCTGGGGCAGAGAAAGTATGTTGCATGCCCAGACCATCTTTTTGAACCATTTAAGTAAGCAAATTGGTCCAGCCTGAAGGGGCTTCCATTGGCCAAATCTGGGACAATTTGCACCGCAAGATACAGTAAAGGATTGTAATACTTTGAATAATATAATGATGTAAGTCCACACTGATAAAAATGAATAGGTGGGTCAACTAATAAATATAGAAGGAATGATGAAATTAGAAAATTACCATTGGGTAATCATCATAGTAGTGGTTGATTCAGGTGAGGGTCATCAGTGGAGGCTAAGACAGGTTGATGGGTGGTTTAACTGTCAAGGACATGAAAAATAGGTTAAAGCCAAGGAGTTTCCCTGAACAAAAAGACGTTTAAGACATGAGAACTAAGTATAATGTGTGTTTCTATATTGGATTCCGGGCCAGAAAGGAAAAAGAAATTGTTAGGACAGTTGCAATATTTTAATGGGGTCTTTAGATTGGATTGTAGTGTTGTATTCCCTGATTTGGGGGGATATACGAATAGGGTAACAGCTCTGCCATGGTGCCCTGGTACCTGTATGGTCTCCACATATGCCACATAGTTAAGGCTTGAACTACAGCTAATCTGGGTCTTTGCAAAGCAGCTTGAGATCCTCCTGTTAATGAGAGGATGGAGGCCTATAAAGAACTTCTCTGAGGCCATTTGCCACCCATCTCCCTAGCTCCCCTGGAAGATTGTCGTGAAGCAATTTGTCATTGCCTCCTTGGTATGAGGCATGAGGATCACTCACTGCCTGACCCCTCTCAGTAGAAATGCTTAGCTGCAGCATAGCAGGGGCTCCTTGGCAATGGGATGTCTCACAATTCACACTGCAGTCATCCAGCCCCTTTCATTTCGGTTTTTATCCATTTTGGTGTGTGGGACAAGGACCACAAGGAGCTGGTACTTTTGATTTCTCTTCCTTCTGCTGACAATGTAAGTAATAAACTGTCTGAATCTAAAAAGGGCTTGGGTGGCTTAACCCAACAAATCTGTCAGTCTTGGTCTTGTGCCTTACAGATTTGGTGCCCAACATGAGGCTGGTGAACTTAAAATGCCCTTTTAAAATACAAACAGGGCCAGTTTAAGGGATAAGATAGACTCCTCAGGATCTGGTAGCACAGCTCCCACTGTCCTACATGTTCAGGGATTGCACGGTGTAGGTTAGAAGATACACATTTGGAAGTTAAGCAGCAGAAAGTAGGACTGAAATAAGCCACATGTTTGGTGCCTTAGCTGTCATTAAAAGTTCAGATTGTTATAGCTGACAAAAAGCCACTTAAAACCAAAAGCAAATTCAAAGCAGTGCTTATTGGTATGAGCAACTCGACAGCCTCCCCCAAATCCCTCCGTCCTTTACCCGAATTTCAGCTGCTTTAAGAGAAGAAACTTCCATCAACTTCTAGCACCACAGTGTGAGGAGGTCTGCAGACTCACTCCCCAGTGGAACTGGTGAAAATTATTTTTTAAAAATTGAAGTCTCTGGAAGTGGTCCTAAGGGCAAACAGCAAGTCAAATGTCTATTCTAGAGAATCTACAAAAATTTGGTAAGAATCTCTAGTTTTTGAACTGAGATCTGCTACCTCCTTCCCCTCTTCCAGCTCAGCAAGGAGGAGACTCCACTTCAGACTGGTGCAGCCAAGAAAATAGGGTTCCCTTCCCCCCAACTCCCAGTTGGAAGACTTTCTTCCTAGGAGGAGCAGAACTTCAGTGTTTCTCATCCTGCTCCCCACTACCTGTTGCTGAGACTAAGTAAGTGCAGGTAAGTGCAGTTGAGAGATGGGGGCTCCCTTCTCCTATCCAGCCCCCACTCATTGGATGGAGGCTCTAATTTGGGCGTGATGCACTAAGAATACTGGGTACCAAGGAACTGTTGAAAAGGAAAAACAAAGCTGGGGGCATCACAATGCCGGATTTCAAGCTGTACTACAAAGCTGTGATCACAAAGACAGCATGGTACTGGCACAAAGACAGACACATAGACCAATGGAACAGAATAGAGAACCCAGAAATGGACCCTCGGCTCTTTGGACAACTAATCTTTGATAAAGCAGGAAAAAACATCTGGTGGGAAAAAGACAGTGTCTTCAATAAATGGTGCTGGGAAAATTGGACAGCTACATGCAAAAGAATGAAACTTGACCACTCTCTCACACCATACACAAAAATAAACTCCAAATGGATGAAAGACCTTGATGTGAGACAGGAATCCATCAAAATCCTAGAGGAGAACATAGGCAGCAACCTCTACGACATCGGCCAAAGCAACCTTTTTCATGACACATCCCCAAAGGCAAGAGAAACAAAAGATAAAATGAATTTATGGGACTTCATCAAGATTAAAAGTTTCTGCACAGCCAAGGAAACAGTCAGAAAAACTAAGAGGCAGCCCACGGAATGGGAGAATATATTTGCAAATGACACTACAGATAAAAGACTGGTATCCAAGATCTACAAAGAACTTCTCAAACTCAATGCGCAAGAAACAAATAAACAAATCATAAAATGGGCAGAATATATGAACAGACACTTTTCCAATGATGACATACAAATGGCTAACAGACACATGAAAAAATGTTCAAAATCATTAGCCATCAGGGAAATTCAAATCAAAACCACACTGAGATACCACCTTATGCCAGTTAGAATGGCAAAAATAGACAAGGCAAGAAACAACAATTGCTGGAGAGGATGTGGAGAAAGGGGATCCCCCTACATTGTTGGTGGGAATGCAAGTTGGTACAGCCACTCTGGAAAACAGTGTGGAGGTCCCATAAAAAGTTAAAAATTGAGCTACCCTATGACCCAGCCATTGCGCTACTGGGTATTTACCCCAAAGATACAGATGTAGTGAAGAGAAGGGCCATATGCACCCCAATGTTCATAGCAGCATTGTCCACAATAGCTAAATCGTGGAAGGAGCCGAGATGCCCTTCAACAGATGACTGGATTAAGAAGTTGTGGTCCATATATACAATGGAATATTACTCAGCTATCAGAAAGAACGAGTTCTCAACATTTGCTGCAACGTGGACGGCACTGGAAGAGATAATGCTAAGTAAAATAAGTCAAGCAGAGAAAGACAATTATGTGATTTCTCTCAACTATGGAACATAAGAACTAGGAAGATTGGTAGAAGAAAGGGATAAAGAAAGGGAGGGTAATCAGAAGGGGGAATGAAACATGAGAGACTATGGACTCTGAGAAACAAACTGAGGGCTTCAGAGGGGAGGGGGATGGGGATTGGGTTAGGCCAGTGATGGGTATTAAGGAGGGCACATGTTGCATGGAGCAGTGGGTGTTATACGCAACTAATGAATCATCGAACTTTACATCAAAAACCAGGGATGTACTGTATGGTGACTAACATAATATAATAAAAAACATTAAAAAAAAAAGAATACTGGGTACGTGATCACCCATCTCATAAGGCAGTGGTTCCATCCCTGGAGAGGCAAACTGGAAGGATCTCAGACTGTTGCAACCCCCCCCCCCAAACGGATCATTTAACACCTAGAGCAGGTTGTCCATACAGAGAGAAACTTGCCATTGTCCCTATCTTCAGCTCCGGAGCCTTGGCTCAGAGATTTTCCCTAGGGAGAGAAGCAGTGCATAAAACAGCAACTCCTAATCTCTTCCGGGTGGAACTGACTTCATTTGCAACAGAATGTGGAACAGTTCAAGCCTAAGGGCACTTGTACAAATGGTTGAGATTATGGTGAAAGCCAATGTGTGGAAGTGAATAGCCAGAACAATCTTGAAAAAGAAGAACAAAGTAGGAGGAACACACTAACTGATTTCAAAAATTCAGACAAAGTGATGGTAATCAAGGCAGTTTGGTACTGTCACGAGGGTAGACATATAGATCTCTGGAATAGAACTGAATGTCCAGAAGTAAACCCACACATCTATGGTCAATTTATTATCAATAAGGATAGCAAGACTATTGAATGGAGGAAAATAATCTTAACAGCTGGTGTGGGGACGATTGCATATCCACATGCAATAGAATGAATGTGGACACCTACCCAACGCCATATTCAAATATCAACCCAAAATGTGTCAAAGACCCAAATATAAGAGCTAAAACCATAAAAACCTTAGAAGAAAACATAGTAGTAAATCTTCATGACCTAGGTTTTGGCAATGGAGTCTTAGATATGACACCAAAAGCACAAACAACAAAGAAAATGTAGATGAATTGGATTTCAAAAAGTGAAAACACAGAGTGTGAGAAAATATTTGCAAATCATAAAAATAAGAGTCTAGCATCCAGAATATGTAAAGAACTTTGACAACTCACAAAAAAATTTTTAATGGGCAAAGGATATAAATAGGTATTTCTCCATAGATAAGCAAATTGTCAATAAGCACATGAAAAGATGCTTGACATTATTAGTAATCAGGGAAATGCAAATCAAAACCACCATGACATACCACCTCTCACATGCTAGAATAAAGAAGTATGATAATTACAAGTGTTGGCAAGGATATGGAGAAATTGGAACTCTTGTACACAACTGGTGGGAATGTGAAATGGACAATAGTGGTTCCTCCAAAAGGTAACTCCACTCCTATGTATACATCCCACAGAACTGAAAACAGGTATTCAAACAAGTTATACATGACTGTTTATGTCAGAACTATTCAAAATAGCCAAAAGGTAGAAACAACCCAAATATCTACAAACTGTAATGGATAAAGAACATGCAGTCTTTCCACACAATGGAATATTATTCAGTCATAAAAAGAATGAATTACTGGCACTTCCTATAACATAGATGAACCTTGAAAACATTATGCTACATAAAAGAAGGCAGATACAAAAGGACACATATTTTATAATTCCATGTATATGGAATGTTCACAATAGGGAAATCCACAGAGATAGCAGATTCATGGTTGCCAGAGGCTGGAGGGAGTGAGGACACAGGGATGATAGCAAAAAGGTATTGGATTTCTTTTTGAGGTGATGAAAATATTCTAAAATTAACTCTGGTGATGGTTGGATGACTCTGTGGCTATAATAAAAACAATTGACTTGTACACTTTAAATGGGTTGTATGGTCTGTAAATTATGTCTCAATAAAGCTGCTTATAAAAAATGAAAAAAAGAATCTTTCGTGCAGCTCCAGCCAACCCTGCAGGCTGGCCTCTTTCTCTCTACCTTGAACTCCCTAAGCTTCCAGCTGATGAGATAGGATGTAGTATCTCTTTTTGTTAGAACAAAAACAAAAACGAAAAAAATTCTTCTTAGAGTTTGGACAAAACTTGCAGTGAAGAGAAAAAAAGTTTAAAGTAAACTTGTGATGTGAAAGAGGCTTGGGCCAATTAATTGTATGTATTGTAAAATGTGTAATTGGTGTTAAAATATGTTACATGTTTAAACTACACATATTTATAAAGTGTTAGAAACTTTCTCTGATGTCCAAAATTTTTACTCTATAAATAATGTCTTGGTTGCGGCAAGTTGAAAGTTTCAATCTCCATGGTTGTGGAGTGACTGATAATCCCCAACAAAATCCTGATGCCTGCCTGCTAGGGAGCATTTCTTGAAACAATGGGGTGAATTCCAAGGCTTACTCTTTCTGTCAGCATGAGAAAAACAGCTTGCTGTCTTTCACAAGATAAAGAACTTCATGTTCCTGATTAAAAAAAAAAAAAAAAAGCTGTAACTCCTGCCAAAAATTGTCCCATTTGTTCTGTGGTAAAAGAAGCTGCATCAGACTTTTGATCCCCTCTTGGGCTGTTGTTGGTAAGACCTATTTGGGTTATAGTGTTATTTCAGTGCAGTCAGCTGACTATGGTCACCCCACTGAGGTCCTTGAAGTTAATTTCTATTCTGTTTTTTTTTTTTCATGGACATTCCTCATACTCCTGTGCTTATGGCTGATACTGCTGTATGTACCATAGGACTAGATGTGTTGAGAATGTTTCATACTTCTTCAAGTTGTGAGGGAGTTTCCACAATTAGAATGGTGATGGTGGGGTAGGTGCACACAGCAGTGTGGCACAAGGGAAGTAGTATAGGATACCAGGACAAGGGGGGTGGGGATCACTATCCTAATGAAGGAGCCAATAGAAACAGGAGCTGCTAAGGAAACTATTCAGCATGAAGTCTACAGCCTGAAGCACGCCTGTTTCCACAAGCTCCTTCATTAGTACAGTGATCTTTACCCCAGTGCCTTCCCTTTCCTTGAGGCCTTTGGTACACTAAGGTTCCTGAAGATGCCTAGGCCTAGCTCAAAGATATATCAGCTCACTTAAGGCCAAAATGGGTTTCTCACCCCCTCCAACCCCCAAATTAAATATTTTTATTTAAATTGGAGGTACCTTTCCAGGGAATTGACACATTTACAAACCAAACCGCCGCCTTAAGTGTGTGTTGCACCAGGACCGAGCCTCAGTTATCCAGTGATTGTTTTCAGTACTGGGCTGCTGCAGTTGTGCACCCCCCCCAAAAAAAGGCTTAAAACTGTACGTGAGTGAATTCTACCAAACATTTAATTAAGAATTTATATCAATCCTTCTCAAACTTTTCCAAAAAATTAAAGAGGAGGGAACACATCCAAATTAATTTAGTAAGGCCAGCATTACCTTCATACCAAAGCCAGATGAGGACACACAATAAAATGAAATTATAGGCCAATATCCCTAATGAATATAGATGTAAAATTCTCAACAAAATACCAGCAAACCAAATTCAACAGCACCATAAAAGGATCATACATCATGATCAAATGGAATCTATTCCAGGGATGCAAGGATGGTTTAACATCGACAAACCAATCAATGTGATACACCACATTAACAAAATGAAGGTTACAAATGTACCTCAACATAATAAAAGCCATATCCAACAAGCCCACACCTAGCATCATCCTCAATTGTGAAAAGCTGAAAGCTTTTTCTCAAGGTTCAGAAAATAAAACAAGGTGGGGCGCCTGGGTGGCTCAGTCATTAAGCGTCTGCCTTTGGCTCAGGGCATGATCCCAGAGTCCTGGGATTGAGCCCCACATCAGGCTCCTCCGCTGGGAGCCTGCTTCTTCCTCTCCCACTTCCCCTGCTTGTGTTCCCTCTCTCACTGGCTGTCTCTCTCTGTCAAATAAATAAATAAAATCTTGAAGAAAAAAATAAAACAAGGTGCCAACTCTCACTACTTTTATTTAACCTAATACTGGTAGTCCTAGGCAGAGCAATTAGGCAAGAAAAAGAAAAGACATCCAAACTGTAAAAAAAAAAAAGAAGAAGAAGAAGAAGTAAAATTATCTCTGTTTGCAGATGACATAGTCTTATATGTAGAAAAACCTAAGGACGCCACCAAAAAATTCTTTAACAAATTCAGTAGAGTTGCAGGATATAAAATCAACATACAAAAATAAGTTGTGTTTCTATACATTGGCAATGAACTATCTGAAAAAGAAATTAAGAAAACATCCCATATACAATGGCATTAAAAAATAATCAGAATACATTTAACCAAGGAGGTAAAAGATCTGTACCACTGAAAACTATAAGATACTGATGAAAGAATTTGAAGAAGACACAAATAAATGGAAACACATCCTGTGTTTATAGGTTTAATATTGTTATTATTAAATATCATTAAATAAGTATCATTAAATTAATATCATTAAAATGATTATCACTACCTAAAGTGATCTATAGATTCAATGCAATCCCTATCAAAATTCTAATGGCATTTTTCACAGAAATAGAATAAAATATCCTAAAGCTCCTAAGGAACCACAAAAGAGCCCAAATAGCCAAAGCAATCCTGAGCAAGAGGAACAAAGCTGGAGGCTTTGTTCAAATGGTATTACAAAACTATAGTAATAAAGCATGGTGGTACTGGCATAAAAACAGACACATAGACAAATAGACCAGAATAAAGAGCATAGGAATAAACTTGCATATACATGGTCAACTAATCTTTGACAAGAGCACCAAGAATACACAATGGGGAAATGATAGTCTTCTCAGTAAATGGTGTTGGGAAAACTGGATATCCACACACAAAAGAGTGAAAATAGACCTGTATAATACACACTACACAGAAATTAACTTGAAGCAGAGTAAAGACTTAAATATAAGACCTGAAACCACAAAACTCCTAGAAGAAAACACAGGGAAAATATCCTTGATATTGGTCTTAATAATGATTTTTTGGATATTATACCAAAAGCACATAAAACAAAAGCAAAAATAAACAAGTGGGACTACGTCAAACTAAAAAGCTTCTGTACAACAATGCAAAGCATCAACAAAATGAACATGTAACGTACAAAATGTGAGAAAATATTTGCAAATCATATATCTGATAAGAAGTTAGTATCCAAAATATATAAGGAACTAATACAACAGTAGCAAACAAAACAAAACAAAAACAAATAACCTGTCAAAAAATGGGCAAAGGACTTGAATAAATATTTTTTCCAGAGAAGACAAATGGCCAACATGTATATGAAAAGCCAGGAAATGCAAACCAAAACCACAAAATATCACATCACACTTGTAAGGAAGGCTATTATTAAAAAGACAAGAGATGAGGCATCTAGTTGGCTTAGTTGGTGGAGTATGCAACTCTTCATCTTGGGGTCATGAGTTTGGGCCCCATGCTGGGTGCAGAGTTAACTTTTAAAAAATCTTAAAAACAGACAAGAGATAAGTATTGGCAAGGGTGTGGATAAAAGGGAACACTTGTACACGGTTAATGGGAATATAAATTGGTTTAGCCATTATGGAAAACAGCATGGAGATTCTTTAAAAAATTAAAAATAGAACTACTGAATGATCCAGCAATCTCATTTTTGGGTATATATCCATAGAAAATGAAATCAGGATCTCAAAGAGATATATGCATTCCCATGTTTATTGCAGCATTATTAATGATAGCCAAGATATGGAAACAATCTAAGTGCCCACTGATAGATGAATGGATAAAGAAAATATGCTGTATATACAATGGAATATTATTTAGCCACAAGAAAGAAGGAAATGCTGCCATTTGTGACAATACGGATGAAACTGCAGAACATTATGCTAAGTGAAAGAAGCAATGTACAGAAAGACAAATAATGTGTGATCTCATTTTTATGTGGAATCTAAAAACATTGAACTTATATAACCAAAGAGTAGAATGATGGTGGTTGCCAGGGGCTGAGCATGGGGCAAATGGCGAGAAGTTGGTCAAAGGGTACAAACTTTCAGTTATGAGAGATTAGTTAATGTATAGTATGGTGACCATAGTTAATAAAATTGTATACTTGGAATTTGCTAAAAGAGTAGATTTTAATTGTTCTCACCACACACAGTAAAACTGTAAGAATGTGTTTACATATATTAAGTCCTTAAGCGAACTCAAGAGCCCAGCAATGGGGTGGAAAGTAGCTTTTACCCAACCCCATTTTATCTGTGGCTGCACTTCCAGGAGTGGTGGCATGAAGTGGGCTGTGCTGAGGGGAACCCAGCAGGAACTGGAGCCATCAGAACCACCACCATGACTGTGGGCAAGAACAGTAAGATGCTGCAGTATGTTAATTACAGGAGGAGGTACAAGCATATGAATTTGATCCTCTGTGACTGTGATGAGTTCAGGAAGGTCTAGCCGAAGAACTCAAAACAAGCAGAAAGAGAAGAGAAGTGAGTCCTTGGTCTGGTGCTGCTTGGGGGGGGAACCTAGTCTGAACGACAGTTAGAGGGATCTCCTCCCAAAAATACTGGCATTGCCTGAGTGCCACTTGCTGGAGCTGCCAGAGACCCAGGGATTGGAAAAGCTCCTGGCAGAAAAATCCCAGCTGGTGTTCCAATGCCCTAGGCTCCTACAAGACTTGCTGGGCCAGTCTGCAAGTCTGAGGGGTTGGTGGGCCATACCAAAAGGTGATGACCACACAAGGAAGAGGCAATGTTGCAGCCACTGCAGCTGCTGCCACAGCCAGTATTGCAAGGGCCCCCACCCAGTATCCACCTGGCTGTGCGGGCCCTCCCCTACCTATGGGCTGAGGGCACCCCCTCCAAGCATGATGGGCCCACCACCTGGCATGAGGCCTCCCATGGGTCCCCCAGTGGGGATCCCCGTCTGGACGAGGAACTCCAGTGGACATGCCCCCTCCAGGAGTGTGGCCCCCTCCCCCAGGGATGTGAGGCCTTCTTTGACCCTTGGCTACAGATTTATGGAAGAAGCTCCACAGAGGCCTGGTCCCAATCCCCCAAGGCCAGGTTACCACCGACCTGTTTGTTATGCTGTTGTTCTCAGAGTCTCCTGGGATTGTCTGGTTTCCCTTTCAGGGCCCCCTCCCCCTGGAATGCACCCACCAAGGCCCTGGACTCATCTTGGCCCTCCTCAGCACCCTGCGTGTTTCCCGTAAGGCTGTACATAGTCCTTTTACTTCCTTGTGGCCTGTGAAACTAGTTTATAATAAACTATTAAGAATATTATAAATGTAAAAACTAAACCCTCATATCATAACACCTTAAAAGAAAAAATGACATTGTACAGACTAAATATATAAAAAACTTTTATTTGTTAATCATACCTCAATAAAACTGAAAAAAAATTACTCAATTTAAAAATGGGCAAAGGGGGCCTACCTGGGTGGTTCAGTTGGTTAAGCATCTGACTCTTGATTTCAGCGCAGGTCTTGGTCTCAGGGTCATGAGTTCAAGCCCTGCATTGGGCTGCACGCTGGGTATGGAGCCTACTTAAAAAAATAAAAATACACAAAAATGGGCAGAGGATCTGAATAGACGTTTCTTCAAAGTAGATACACAAATTGCCAATAAGCACATGAAAAAGGTCCTCTAAATCATTAGTCATCAGGGAAATGCAAATGAAACCTCAAAGAGATACCACTTCCCACACGATAGAATGGCTATAATCAAACAAATGTTGATGAGGATGTGGAGAAGTTAGAGTCCTTATACACTGCTTATGGGGTTGTAAAATATTTCAACCACTGTGGAAAATAGTTTGGCAGTTTCTCACAAAAAGTTCAACATAGAATTACCATATGACCATGCGATTCCACTTGTAGGTATATACCCAAAACAACTAGAAACAGGTATAGAAGCAAATACTTGTGAAGGAAGTAGTATTCACAATAGTTCAATAGGAAAACAGCCCAAATATCCATCACTGAATGAATAGATAAATAAATTTTAGTATACCATGCAATAGAATATTATTTGGCCATAAAAAGAATGAAGTATTGATACATGCTACAATATGAATGAACCTGGAATATATTATGCTAAGTGAAAGAAGGCAGTCCCAAAGGCCCACATATTGAATGAATTCATCATATGAAATGTCAGAAAAATCTTTAGAGTCATAAAGTAGAAAAATAGTTACTTAGAAATCCATGGTTTAGGGGGAGATGGGAAGTGACAGTTAATGACTCTGGGGTTTCTTTTCAAGGTGGTAAAGATGTAAATTGATCTTGGTGATGGTTGTACAACTCTGAATATACTAAAAGCTACTGAATTGTGGAGTAAATGGGCGAATAGTATGATATATGAATTAAATATCAATAAAGCTGTTTAAGAAAACATGTCCTGAAAGGATACAGGTGATATGAAAGTAGTGTATGTGTCTATCTAAACAAACCTCAACATTCTTTAATGGAATACATCAAAATACAAGACTCAACAAAGTAGAATTAACAGTGTCCAGTATTCATACAAAATTACTAGGCATAGGAAAAAGCAGAAAAATGTGACTCATGGATAAGAAAAAAAAATAAGTCAACAGAAACAGAGCTAGAATTATCAAAGATGAATTAGCAGACAAGCATCTTAAAATAACCAATATAACCATTATCAATATCCTCAAGGGTTTAATGGAAAATGTGAACATAATGAGAAGAGCAATGAAAGATATAAAAAGAACCAAATGGAATTGCTAGGGATGAAAAATAGAATATTAGAAATGCAACCTGTCCTGGACAGGATTAACAGAAGATTAGACTGCAGAAGATCAGTGAACTTGAAGAGATACCCGAAGAAACTCCCCAATTTTTAAGCGTGGTGGGGAAGGGGAAGGCTCCAAAAATAAAAATGAATAGTTTCAAGTCACTCGTGATACAATATCAGGAAATATACTACACATTTAATTCGAACATTGCACCTAATAGTAGAAAAATACGCATCTTTTCAAGGGTACACAGAACATTGACCTTGATAGAGTATATTCTGTTTCATAAAATAAATCTCAACAAAGTTTAAAAGATTGAAATCATAAGAAATATATTCTTTGACAAAAAAAGCAATACTTAGGTCTAAATGCTTGTATTATAATAGAAGAGGCATCTCAAATAAGTTATCTAACCTACCTTAAGAAACCAGAAAATAAAGAGCAAAATAAATGAAAAGCAAGTAGAAGGAAATAATAAAGAGCAGAAATCAATGAAATAGAAAACAGAATATAGAGAAAAGCAATGAAACCATAAGTTGGTTCTTTGAGAAGATCATTACACCTGATAGCTCTCTACCCAGAGCTAAGAAGAAAAAGAAGAGAGACAATGGTAACATCCCTACAGATTCCACAGATATTAAAAGGATAATAAAGGCATAGTATGAACAACTCTATGGACTTATATATCTGAAGCTGGGTGAAGGATAGGAGGACATGCCCTCAAGCAGGAAATAGCCCTCATAATATGTGAACTTCTCAAGACCTGAAGATCTGCAGACCTTTCATCTAGAGTCCCCCACATGTCCCCCTTCATCATATTCAATCGATGGTTGTTTATTTTGTTATGGAGTATCTACTACGCGAAGGATCTGCCCTCGCTCCCCTGGAGATGCCCTGCCCCAAGCTCAATCTTGTCCTCGAACCTGCTTCTTGGCCTGCAGCTATCTTTCCCAGCACTCTTGCAGAACACCCTGGTGCCTCGCAGCTTCAAATCCCACTTCATAATGCTGCAGGTCTGCGTCAGGCTGCAACGCGAAAAGGTTGCCTAGTGAAGGCTAGCTGCAAGGTCAGGCCTTTCTTCCGTCACCTCAGGAGCTCCACCTGCTGCCTGCGGTGCTATCCGTGCTCAGTCCGCTGGTCCGGAAGGGAAGGGACCACAGTTTGGAGCCATCACCCTCGTGGCTGGCAGTCTGCGACGCACACATGGGGTCATCTGCGTCCAAGGCTGCCCTCGGGGCGACCACCGATGAACCCACAGAACCCGAGGCGAAACATCTGGCGGGTGAGTAGGAGGCCTGGTACAGACAGCCTGTGAGGCTTAGGTGCCTCTAATGTCGGCACCACGTTCCCCTCCCCCAACCCCATTTTTCGGGCGGCAACATTGAGGGGGTATTTATTGAATTCTCATCCCTAGTCATCTTGGAGTGAGCCTGGAAGAGAACCACTGGCCTTTTGAAGTCCAAACTCTGAACTATTTACAAGTTATTCCAATAACTTAGGACACATGAAGTGGTGGAATAACAACCCAGCCTTCCGAAAAAGGTCTAATTCCAAAGTCCATCCCAGCCCCCTTATAAATCATTACATTCAGCAAGTCTTGTGAAATGAAGGAAAAGTCTGTAGAGCAGATCATCCCATAAACAGTCCTAACCTAAGGTCAATGAATAGGCTTTAGAATGTCCAACAACATTTTTGGTGCCCCTGTGAATGTTTCCAGGGGACCGAATTTTGATTCTTGAAGTTATCTGTTGCTCAAAGATGGAAAAAACTCTCAGGTAGCCCTGCCCCCTATTGTCTGAGTTCACATCAAGCACTGACTTCATAAATAATATGTACTTTTGCCAGTATACATAAATCCCACTGCTTTCGAAATCTTCATAGCCAATTCACTCCCAAAGGTTCAGTTCAAAGGCTGTAATAGTGGGAAAGTGGAAACAAAAAACTTGCAGAGGAAATGTCCCAGAAAGAGGAATGAAGCCGACTTAGAGAAAAAAAAACACAAGAGAAGTTCATTCTTCACAACTTTAACCATGGCATAGCCACTGGCATGTAGTATATATACTTGAATAAATGGATCTGGGTAAAGGTCAGCCTATTGCTCCACTAGCATATTTGCTAAGCACCCTCCTCAGTACATAGCCTCGTGCTACGCATGTGAACATGCTGATTAGCAAGTGCTAGGGAGGAAGTTGTTTTATAATGATAGTTTACAGGGCCTTTTTTTAGATTTTATTTATTTATTTGACAGAGAGAGAGCACGAGCAGGGGGAGTGGGAAAAGGAGAAGCAGGCTCCCCATGAGCAGGGAACCCAACGTGGGACTCGATCCCAGGACCCTGGGATTATGATCTGAGCCGAAGGCAGACACTTCACAGACTGAGCCACCCAGGCGTCCCAGATCACAGACAGTTTTGAAACCAAAGAGGATTTTGAAGTGATAAATAGTAGGGAATCATTGCATGTTGTTGAATGGAAAAACGAAGTTAAGAAGGTTAGCTTTTGAGGGGTTGTATGAAGTAAATTGATGGATGGTTATAATCCTAAGCAGGAAATTGGGCAGCTGTTTTAGTAAACCAGGTATAAGGCTATGTGGAAGTGGACTCAAGAAGAACAAGCAATAGGGGCCCCTGGCTGGTTCAGTCGGTAGAGAATGTGACTCTTGATCTTGGGGTCGTTTGGTTTGAGCCCCACATTGGGGTAGAGTTTACTTAAATTTTTTTTTTAAAAAAGAAGAAGCAACAAAAGGTTAAAGGATACAAGCAAAAGGGTCAGACATGGGGTGACACTACAAGGAAAACTCCTGACTGAACCTTCATGTAATGACACTTTTTTTGAGGGAGGCAGTATGACATAATGGTTAATATCTTGTTCAAACAAGTCTGATTTCAAATACCAGCCCTGCCACTTAACTACCTGTATGACATTGTGTATGTTACCTTCTTGAGTCTTATTCATTCATTTGACAACTATTTATCATAACTCATTGTATGCCAGCTATTGTGCTGGATCTTGGGGCAGCCTGGTGACCAAAATGGACACAGTTCCTACCCTCATCAAGTATACAGGACAATAGCATAGATGGGCATTAACCATCATGTAACATGTATCAGTACAAACTGTAATACCTGTAATGAAGAAAATGTTTGGGATTATTCCCTTTGTCATTTCTGACATTTGATTGCTCTATATTTAAGTTAAATTTACCAATTTTGATTTTGAAAATTATTTCCCAGTCTGTGTTTTAATACTTGTCACTGTCTCTCATTCAGACCTAATACAATACATAAATGGAACAAATATGAGTGTTGAACATTTGGCTGATGTTCTTTCTGAGAAAACTGGGAGCAGCAGCTGGGTGGTAGTATTCAAGGCCCTGGTTACTGTACATCACCTTATGGTGCATGGAAATGAGGTGAGCATGCTGTATATTCAGATGGTAATCATTTCCTTCCTTTTGGTACAAAGGACTGTCAGTACACCACTGCAGAATATTCTTGGTTTGTCAAGGCTTATTATCTTTTACTTTGTGACAAGTGGGGGAAGTGAAGAGCAGTAGGTACTAAAAGGCTGATTTTTGCATTTTTACTTATGAGAGTATTTTTGCAATCATTATTGAAAGTATACTGTTTTAGCCACTAGATAATAAAGTGGGTAATAGAGTGCACATTTCTCTCAATTCTTTAGATCCTTTAGACCAAAGAGAGCAAACCCTCAAAGATGTATTGCTTTACTATACCAGGAGAAATCATGTGCCTGAGTGGATTACATCGTTACCTGTCCACCTCTCCCCACATACACTCTTTGTATTTTACAGAACTGAAATATTGTTTAATATCGAATTACTTATGCTACTTTAACATTTTGTCTCAGTAAGCTTTGCATTAAAAAATTAGGATTTAGAAATTGACTGGCTTTTGAAACTTATTATAAAGCAACTAATTATACAGTATGGTATTGATAAAGATTGAACATAATTGTGAGCTTGGAAGTAGAACTATGTACTTATTTGTGGGCTTGGTGACACAAAAAATGTGGGGGAAAGTATGGAATTTAAAATAAAGCCTTTTGGAGAATGAAATATTTCCATTTGCAACGACATAGATGGATCTAGAATGTATTATACTAAGTGAAATAAATCAGTCAGAGAAAGACAAATACCATATGATTTCACTCATATGTGGAATTTAAGAAACAAACCAGATGAACATAGGGAACAGAGAAAAAAGAGAGAGAGAGGGAAACAAACCATAAGAGACTCTTAAAGATAGAGAACAAACTGAGAGTTGATGGAGGGATGTGGGGGGGGGGAAGGGCTAGATGGGTATTAAGGAGGGCTCTTGTTGTGATGAGCACTGGGTGTCATATGTGATGGATCACTGAATTCTACTCCTGAAACCAATATTGCGCTGCTTTTGGTAGAAATAACATTCTTGGGAAAAAATAGAATGAGATCTTAATCTTCCCCCAATATACAAAAATAAATTCCGCATGAATGAAACACCCATAAATGCAAAAACCTAAATTTTAAAATTGAAGAAAATGTAGGAGAATATGCTTATGACATTTGAGTAGGGAAGACACCATAAAGTTGGAATAAGATATTTCCAACACATATATTACAGACAAAAGATGAATATTCAGGATAGATGATCAATAAGAAAAAAGCAGTATAATGGAATAGTGCACAAGACAAATGAACAGAGAATTCATAGAAAAGGAAACCAGAATGGGTTATAACCGTATGATAACGTGCTCAGATAAACATTGTTTGCCGATGAAGGAACTAGTTGCAGAATGACATTTAGATATATTATTATTTATGTAAATTTAAAAATACATAATATTTGTCCATGGAACATATATATCTGAAACTGTAAAGAAAATAGACTGTAAAGATTAAAATTATGATAGCAGTTACTTCTAGGGGAGGAGAAGGAAATGGAACTTAGGAATGGGCAAAGGGCACTTAAAACTTTATCTATAAAACTTTATTCCTCTTATTTTAAAAATAGACTTGAAGTAGTTATGTTGAAAAGTTAGCTGTTATCATTTCTGAGTAGGGGGGTACCCAGATGTATCAAATTATTTTAGTTTTTCTGCAAATTAAATTATTAAAAAGTTTAATATTCACTATTGAAATAGTTCTGTAATTAATTAAAACTTCTCAAAATCAAAAAGGGGAGAATGGCTAGATAGAAAGTCCTGGGAGCAAAGAGTGTATATTCACATGAGTTTTAATGTTTAAACCCTTTTTTCTTTGGGAGATACATAGACAGAGGAGAGTTGACAACGCTGCATATTCCTATGTTGAGTAACCCAGGATATGATCATGCTCACCTTAATCAATCCTCCTGAAATAGATAGAAACTATATGATAGAATTATGTTAAATATGCATTCACAATGATAAACTCATTAAAGAGCTCTATTTGTGGACAGAAGCTAATTTTATAATTTGGCACATTTGACAGCGCTTTATCCAACATCTTGCATCTAGAAACTCTTTGTTCACTTTACACAACTTCCTGGATAAAAGTGTCATAGAAGGTAAGATGATTCTTTGATGGAAATATTCCATGTGGCAAGGAGGGTAAAGCTCTGTTTTGAAAACCATGCCTGGATAAAACATGGGAGGCTTGGGAAGGGATGGTGAGAGTGAGATGGGGAGTTTCAGGAAAATGTTAAGAATTGACAATAGTTTCTGTGGAAATGTGAAAGAAACTGATAAAGTTCAGTTATTTCCTCTATTCAGGAATGTTACCATCAACACTACATCACGAGGTGATTTCATGGCTTTGAGGAAATAAGAAATAATCTTTAGCAGAAAGTGTGAGGAATGTTGGACTAGATAATTAGTAAGTCCATTCTAGCTTTTTGCTTCAAAAACATGCTGAGCTATATGGGTGACTGTGAAATGATAAGTCTTTATGTTTATTGACATATATTGTAAATGGTTAATATTGGTTAAATTGGAAATAATGAAGTATTTCATTTTTAGGCTATACTATGTCAACCTTCATTAGACGATATAGCAGGTACTTGAATGAGAAGTCACTCGCATATAGACTGATCGCATCTGACATCACCAAAACCAAGAGAGGGTCAGTAAATATCATTAGTTTGTAAGTAAGAAATACTGAAATATGTAAGTGCTCCGATATGTAGTTGACCAAAAACACAGCTTTATTTCAAGATGCTGATGTCACGGTGCTTCTTAAACTCTTAATTACTGATATCATGAATCTCTTTTTTATAGGATGGATGGTATGATGAGAACTATGGATACAAAACAGCTGCTAAACACTCTTCCAGTTATTCAAACTCAGTTTGATGCTCTTCTTAATTTTAATGTAAGAGCTTTATGAACCCTTTTTAAACATACCGGTAAATGACATTGTTTAGCAGTAAGTGGGAGAAGGAATTGTTTTAAACTGTGGTGGTAATTGATTACTCTTTTATTTAATTTCCAGGCAAATCCTGATGAACTAACGAATGGTATAATACATGCTGCTTTCATCCTCCTCTTTAAGGATTCTCTTCGCCTCTTTGCAGCCTATAATGAGGGGATCCTTAATCTGCTAGGTAGGCTAAAGAATAAACATTGCTTAAAAAATAAACTGGTAAAAACCTTTTATCTCTATGTTTAGACTAATGTAGACTACATTATAAATATATATATATATTTATAAATATATATATATATATATTTACTATTATGTTATGTTAGTCACCATGCAGTACATCATTAGTTTTTGATGTTGTGTTCCATGATTCATTGTTTGCGTATAACACTGGGTGTTATATACACTTGTTTTAGATTCAAAATAGAAGATCCTTTTAAGGTCATATATGTTTTAAGATAATGAGACATTATATTGCTTTTTTGGATAAAATTTCTTGGCTGATTAGCCACAGAACTGTATAGCTTTTGTATAAGTGCTAATTGATATTTCTGGGAAATTTCTGTCCTAATTTAACCCTCATGAATGATTCATTTCATGGGAAGTGTTCTCCAAGCCTCATTGATGAGAATTTGAGATTTTTTTTTTACACTGAAGGAGTATCTAGTACATTTGTAGGAAACAAAAAGCTTCAGATCTTAATGTTAGTAAATAAGATTACAGACTGGAAGTTGTAGATATTAAACTAAACTAAACTATCTGTGTATGCTATTAAATTCTAGATATCTTCCCAGCATCAGTGTTTGGCATGTCAGACTTCATAAAAATTTGTTGATTATATGGATTGAATGGTGTTGTTGCTTGCTAAGACAGAAAATAACTGGATTAAAGCTATAATTGTTTTGAACAAGTTAAAATCATATACAGATTCAGCTTAAAATAGAATGATCACAATGGAGTGAAACTGGAAAATTGCTGAGATATTGGCTTCTTCATGGTATTTTTTTTTATTTTTAGACAAATATTTTGATATGAGGAAAAACCAATGCAAGGAAAGTTTGGATATTTACATCAAGTTCCTTGAAAGAACAACCAAATTGGCACAGTTCCTGAAAGTTGCAGAGGTACAGAAATCAATTTCTATCCAAGGCTTTTCTGCTGTTTTCTGCATTAGTTCAGTAGCTGGTATAACTGTACCACCCCACCCCGCCACCACTGCACAAACACAGAAATTGTTAGTATTTTTAACAATTTTATAAACAGTAAAACTATACTCTAAAATTAAGTAGTTGAAGGATTTTTGTTTGTAGCCATGAAGATAACTGTTGCCAAGCTTATCCTCCCACCAGAAACAACTCTACAATTGGACCAAATTCATATGACATATGTCTTTCCAGGCAGTGGACAATAGGTAGCACAGGTCTGTGATCAGTTGAAGAAGGAAACACATGAGGTGACCCCCACATTTCCCCTGACACTAAGAACAAACCAAGCAGGACAAATATGCCTATGCAAACAGTAGTTGAACTTCCGAAAAACAAAGCAAACAAAACACAACACAACAAAAACAAAACACGACACACAGGAACACAACAATATGAATAACAGCTGACTTCTGAGTACTTGACAAATTAGAACACATTTGTGTAATATCCAAAATGCAGCTTAGCTCTTTCCAGAACAGCATAATTCAATATCTGGCAAGTCTTTTCTTTTATAGGTTTATCCTTAGGATGACTATAAGTTTGTGTTTAAGTATACAAGGTACACCTTAGCTTGACATGGTTTTCTTGATCAGCTAGGTACTAGCCCAGCAAGGCATTCATGCTCGAGGGGTATTTTCTCTTTTGTGTGCACATTGGTCTCACAGTTACTTTTCTTTGTTGCCACTCCCTATTGTAATGTGTACTTTCCCCCCACCTTGTTTGTGAATTCAGCAAGTTGGAATTGACCAGAACGACATTCCATATCTTACACAGGTCAGTGTGTCTTTCCTATGTGTTTAAATGACTTTTTTTCTTGTTACGTATATGTGTTTATTGTATTACTCATCATCTGCGACTCTATCCTTTGCCATAAACTTACACATATATTTTCATTTTCCTCATGACTAACATACATACATGTGTATATACATAGACAGGTGTTTTCTGAATAGGTTTTTGAGCTGTTGATTCTATAAAAGAGGCCATTCCCTGCTGAGTGTTAAATGGTGACTCACAGTATAACAACTAGGCCATGCTTTTTAAATGGACAGAACTGATCAGTGGAAACAGCAGAATGTTTGGAATCTCAAGCGACTCATTTCCATTCTTCATGGCTCATTTACGCAACTGCAAAATGGGTATAATACTATTGCCTTTCTCATAGCACTGTTGTGAGAATCAAATGAACTCAGGCTTTTTCCTTTCCTAGAAACCACTAATCAAGAATCTCTCACACGGCAATAGGTGGGATAGGAGGTAGAGGTGTGGCTGAAATGAAGGTTTGGCAACCTGCGCATGCAGTCTGCTTGTGCCTTTTGGACTTGCTTGTGCTCTGTCCCACATGCACCATAGGCCTTGAGCAGCAGGGCTGCTGGCCTAGCCTGGACCTCCTACAGAGCCTTTTCCTGCTCTGGGCCCCAAACTAATGTGGCAGGCTTTTAGGTCATCTGGGATATGGGGCAAAGCATTCTTTCCCTCGTGTGGGAACATGCTGTCTTCAGAACTCAAAGAGACCTACCAGGTTCTGTGTTTCCTTTTTGATGGTGGGAGGTGCAAGATGCACTACATTATCTTCTATTTTGGATGGAATTTTCTGGTAAACCCCTGGCCACTGGAACCCTAAAAAATGTTACCAAAGTAGAAGGCCCCTGAATCTTTGTAGGGTTTATCTCCTACCCTCTGGAACACATGTAGCTTTCCAGGTCTCCATTATACTGGCCACTTCCTGCTCATCTGATCCAGTTAGCATGCCATCATTGATGTAAGCGGATCAGTGTGATTTTCTGAGGGATAACCAGATGATCTAGACTTCTAACCATAGTATGGCAGAATGTTGAGAGATTTAACACACCCTGGGTCAAAACTGTAAATGTATACTGTTGTCCATTCCATGCCTGCAAACTCTTTGTGATTCACACTTTTGATAGCAATGGGAAGCAGAACATTCATGCATACCATGTATCTGAGACTACATTAATCCACCTGTACCAGAGGAACTGTTGTACCTGACACATGGCTACAACTGGATTACTACTTGATTGATTATGATGTAGTTTGTCATTCTCCAGGGCCTGACTGGTTTGGGGGCCATAATGGTGAATTCCATGGAGATATGATCGGGACCATCACCCCTGCATCCTTTTTATCTTTAAGATTGGCACCAATCTCTGCCATCCTCCTGGAAGGCGATTGTTTTATTTACTATTTTGCCTGGAGGGTAGGTGGAGGCTGTTTAAGATACGGAGATCTCCACCCCACAAGTTACACGCCCCATTAGGATTTTCCCCCACCCACTCCTGGCCTCTAGGCCTCTAACTACAGTAAAGTCACAGCATATCCCAGAGACTCAGGACTTTCATGGCCATCCCCTTCCACCCGGCTGTCCCCATCCCATAAGTTAGGGCTTAAAAGCCCAACCCTGACCTTGGTGTGTCAGGCCTGCTTGGTTGGGACTGGAGGAAGGTGAATTACTCAGACAGTACTTGGCACAGGTGGTAGTCACATGAAGAGGGAGAGGGTGAAGATGTAGGGGGAGACAGGAGTAGTAGATTGAGGGTCCCCTCAGGAATTATAGGACATTGGATCCAGAACACCGTGGATGTAGCAATGGCCTCCAGTAAGAGGATGGAGGAGGCAAGGATAGGATGGTGCAAATGCAAATAAATGTTAGGTTTGGTGGCAGAGAAGGAGGGAGTTTCTGTCTGATGTCTTCTCATAAATCTTTAAAGAAATGTGTCTTCTAACATATACACAGCACAAGCATTCCTTCATGTACAGATAAGTACAAAGGGGACTTGTGCACAGACATTGAACCCCACTGTTGGATGAAGTAATTCACAGCTTCCTGAATGAGAATAACCAGAACACAGAAAAAGTGAGAATGCCTGGGTGAGTAGGGGAGAAGATGGGATTTCATTGTCCAAAGGCACCATAACTGGTGGATATCAGTCAACAGTCATTCACAAACACATGCTTGACCCCTGTCAGGAGGAAGGAGCTATAATGAATGAGACACAGTCCCCACTCCTGAGTTCCTGGAAGACTACAGAAGCATGCCTAGATATCTCCCAAAATGTAGTCCTCCCTCTGATTCTTCTCCACATTAACCTCAGTTCCTTCTGGTAGGTGGTAGAGGTGGGAAGGGTTCCTTCACTGAGAACTGCAGTTTGGCAATCACGAGGGCACAGAGAAGCATTAACTAAGCTGGACCTGGCATCTTGGCCTTGGCCTCCTTCACTGCTCAGTGCCTGTGGTCAGAGCTTCAAAGGGACTGTCAGACAGAAGGAGTCCCAGGATGGGGGTCCACATTTCCCATTGGGCCACCCTCTCTCCTCCTTACCTCAATTCTGGTTCCAAAGATCTCTGAATCAAAAACAAAGTAGATGGCTATGGGAGACGCTGTGGAAGACAGGTGAGGCTCTTTGTTGCTAAACTTTCTTGTAGAGCTTCATTCCTTCCTCCGTAAATGAACCCCTTCTACTGGGAGAGCTTGCTTATCAGTACGCCAGCCCCTGGCCCTCAGTCAGTACAGAAAGTCATTTGTCATGGCATAGGGTTGGCAGAGCTGCTCCCATGACATGCTTTCTTGGGTGCCCTGGAATGGAGTGGAATGCTGTAGGTTGGCCAGCTTCTCCTTGGTGCTTCCATCAGTCTTTACTTTATGGGAATGGATGCTAAACTGTTAGGTGCAGACTCACCATTTTAAGGCTCGCCCAAACCCTTGTGTTTTCTTAAAAGAAAATCTCCCTCATTTCCCCAGCTAACCCGTTCTGCCTTGATCTTGACATCGTCTGGGGCTCACAGAGGCTCCTCCTGTAAGTGACTGTCTGGTGCGTCCATGTCTCTCCCTCACCTTTCTGCCATTCTGTGCCGTTTGTGCTCGGTGTGACCCCCAGGAACTCATGTGGCAAGGTCTGCTCTGTCTGCAATCGGATGCGTCTTTATTGTACACCAGCATAGTTCAAACACACATCTCTGGGCCACATCCCTCATCAGAGCTCCAGGAATACAAACTCAAAAGACCTACCAGATGGTTCCACCCTCATGTATACCTGGATGCATTTTCCTCATTTCACCAGAGTGTTTCTGTGCTTTTCGTGGGTGGAGGGTACCTGTGTGCCTCACAAAAGAGGTCTTGCAGATTCATATCTACACTTCCATTGTACAGCGCCTTGGTGCATTTTAAGTTTTCAGCAGAGTCCTAATCGCTAATCACATCTGCTAACCTTGGGCAGCAGCATTTCCACAGATTTATAGCTGTCAGTGAATTGTCTGAAAACAACGCAGAGGAAAAGGATTCTTTCCAGTGAACATCGTTCAAATTTACTGATAACTGTTATTTTGTTATTTTAGTTATTCTTTGGTAGTTACTTTGTTATATAGTTACTGAATGACTGAATGAATGAACCAGAAATACTCTATCCCTTTTGCAACCGTGTGTTTGCCCTAATCAAACTGGCAGTCCCATGATCATTTTTGGGTGTCTCATTGCCCCTTCTTCCCCATCTTGTATGCTTGAACCTTTAAGGTTCATCCTAGGCTGCAGATGTCTTGGTCTTTCCGCTGCTGAGGTGCCTGTTGGTTTGTGAAGCGACAGATTCTCTAATTCTTCTGTACTCAGGGTGCCCACATTGTTAAGGGGCATTCCTGGGCAGGTCTTCTCCTGGTCGCCACATTTGGTCCAATGGGAGAACCCCTCTCAGCAGATCTCTGCTTGTCTGTGTCATTCTGTCAGCCCCTCTACACTGAGTGGCATACAGGTTCCTCTGATTATTTTCAGGCCCATGGGTTCGTTGCCCTTCTTTATACCTGTTGTGCCATTGTAATCATGAATAGCACTCCCCTTTTCTTGCAGTATTGTCCCTTAGCCCTGCCTACACCTCTGTAAACAGTTCCTTCATTAAACCCTCTTCCAACTGCCATTTCAGTGGCATCTGTGTCCATCTCTGCCACTACACCATCATCCATCATCCTAGCTTAAACTTCCATCATTACTCACTTCCATCCCGTCTGCTGCCTGCTGTTTGTTTTACACAATGCAACCAGAATGCTGATTTGGTAACTTGGAAAATACAAATCTGATCACTTCACCCCTCACTTAAAAGTCCTCCTGTGGTCACCCAGTGTTCTTAAGATAAAGTCCATACTCACCCCCATTGCCTTTAATGTAAGGTTCTGTACTGTTGAATCCTTACCTACTCTTCAGCTTCATGTCCCGCACTTTTCCCTTTGCTCTCTGCTCTAGCAACAAGGTGCATCTTTATTCTTAGTCTACATCATATGCCCTTCCCAGGGCCTTTGCACATGTTGTTCTCCTACCTGCAATTCTCATTCTTCTCCTACTATCCTACTTATCTTCTTTATATCCTTCAGATGTCAACTCACCTGTCGCTTTCTTTGGGAAGACTTGTTTCTCTGACCTCCCTGACACGATCAGATTGCTTAGCTTAAACACTATCTGAATATCATGTACACCTCTTTCATAGTACTCCTCAAAATTTTGATTTTACATTTATTCATGTGATTATTTGATATTTCTCCTCCCCCAGACCCATAGACTGGACCTTCCCAGATCATGAAACCCGGGACCAGGTTGTTTTTGCTCATGGAAACAGAGAGAGAAAGAAAACCTGGTGACTCATGAAGGAGTCAAAAATAATGAATGATTTCAAGTCCAAAAGAGATAGATGTTTTAGCAGTCCTTTGGCCATTTAGAAAAATGTACATGAAAGCATAGTTTGAAAATCTGATTTGATATCAATATGCTACTTTTCATAATGAATTTATTTGTAGCAATTGCAGTTGACCCTTGAACAACATGGGTTTAAACTATGCAGGTCCACTTATATGTGGAATTTTTTCAATAAATATATTGGAAAATTTTTGGAGATTTGCGACAATTTGAAAAAACTCACAAATGAACTGTGTAGCCTACAAATACTGAAAAAATGAAGAAAAAGTTAGGTATTGTTGTAAGAATACAGCACATAATACATATAACATACAAAATCTGTGTTAATAGACTGTTTATGTTATTGGTAAAGCTTCCCAGTCAGTAGTAGGCTATCAGTGGCTAAGTTTTGGGGGACTCAAAAGTTACACATGGATTTTCAACTGCTCAAGGGTCTGTGCCCCTAACCCCCATGTTGTTTGAAGGTCAACTGTATTTACCTTTAATGCCTTTGCTATATAGGTATCTTAATTTTTGTTCAGAATCTTTTTATAATGTAGGAGTGTATGGATTTGCTAAGAACTATTGGAAAATATGTCTTTCACAATAACTTTATGTTCAGGCACCCCACAGTTTACTTGAAGCACTAAAACAACATTTAGCTTCTTTGGAAGAGAAAAATAACAGTTTGCCTCCTTACAGGTAAGTTAATAAATGTCTTAATTTAGATTAATTTTGTTTCTTTCTAAATAATTTCCCTAATTTTAACAATATGAGAGTGACTAAGTAAATAATGGGCTTTGAACATGCTGGAACACATTTTAATGATAATATGGAACAGAGGTTTTCAATCTTTTCTGGGGTCCCATACTCTCCACAGGGGTAATATGCTTCCAAAGGGAACATCTTTTATTATGTCAAATGATTCTCAAATGATTCTCAAAGTCAGAAGTTGGGACATGGAATAAACCCTCTTTTGAAGAATTTGATTTCTTCTCTTAGAGGCTCCTCTAGTGAGAATAACTGTTGTAGATGATTATTTAATATTTCTCCACAAAACAGTGTGCATAGTAACATTCAAGATCTGTGTGTATACACATATATATTCACATACATACATACACTCTTCTATATAAGAATATGTATACACAAATTAAATAATACAAATTTTGAGGTATATCACTTCAAAATGTTCATGTTAGCTATTTCTGAGTGGAAAAATTATGGTTGATTTCAATTTTTTTTAACTTTTCAGTATTGTTCAAAATTTCTATAAGGCTCATGTATTATTCATTCATTCCACTGTTTAAGTTATATTGATTATAATTGACTTATATTATCATGTTCTATTAGACAACAAATCTGTTGACTGTTTCTTTTCTTTATCACAGGTAGATGTGTAGTTAGCGTATAGTTGGATGGGTGGATTAATGGATGGATAAATGGTTGAATTAAGGAAATGCAGGCTCAGCTGGGTAGGATATATGTGATTCTATTTATTCTCCAGTGTATCTCATTTTTCTTGTAATTTTTTAAGTCTCCGGCATGCACTGATTCCTTCCATCCCAAATAATCCAGTTGTGAAAGCTTCAGCAAGTAGAGCTTGGTTTGCAGGTAACATAACTCAATTATGTGATTGTATCAGTAATCATTGAAAGCAGGATTAGTCTTTAATCCTTCCACTGCTTCACCACCTACTGTGTCTGCTGCCACTTCCTGAAGGAGTCTTTTACCTAGTGATTTCATTTATAGAAATTTATCTAATGTATATATTCAGGATTGTGAAATGATATACGAACAGGGATATCCGTTACAATGTTGAGATAGTAAAATGACTATCAATAAGGGGCTTGTTTTTATGTACTGAAATGGAATGATCTCCAAGATATATTGTTAAATAGAAAATAAGAAAGGTGTGAAACAAAGTATATGCTCCCATCTTCATTTTTAAAAACAGAAAAAAGAATATACATGTTTGTTTAATTTCTTAAAGAGTACTTATGGAAAGGTATACAAAAAATGAATAAATTCACTGCCTCCAAGAAGAACTTGGTTCATGGAAAGGGATGGGTGGGAGAGTACTCACTGTATACCATTTTGTAACTTTTGAATTTTATACTTGCCAATAATTACTAATTAAAAGATAAGTTTAACAAAGAAACACATACACATACAATGTGATACTTTGTTACGCTTAACATGGAAGTCCTTTGTAACCTCTTAAGGTTAGTTTGCCTCATACTTGGGTAGTGTGCTGAATTTTCAGGAATTTTGCAAGCTGGTCAATGTCACATTGGTAACTTGAAATTGACCAGGATGAAAGTATTTACACCACAGAAATGGACAAACACTATAAGACAGGCCTTTTGTTTTTCTTGGAGAGCTGGTTGTTACACATTTCCTGGCACATGACAGCTCATCATCAGTCATATTTTGTTTTTTAATGGGTGATTGTGTTTCAAGGATGTCACTTGATCCTCTAGACACAAATCCATGTAGTAATACTATATTACCATAGGGTTTATATGTGTTGGAATTAAAGTTTGTTCTTAATTTAACTTGAAGACTTAAACTGTATCTATTTTAAATGTTTTTACTTTTCTTTTGTACATATTTTCTCAATGGACACATCTGCATTTTCAATGGATGAGTTTGACCAAAACTTTGAGGAACATAAGTCCTTTGAGTGAAACCATACTATATAAAAACTGCACATTTGCTTTGTTTCCAAAAGAATGACTACTTTTCTGAGTTCCTGTGGTTTGGGAATCATTAGTGCTTGCAACAGATATTACAAGAAGGGTAAATATAGTATTTGATTCAGTCTGACGTGAATGTGAATTCCAAGCCAAATACAGGGGAATGGGGAGGTACTTACTATGCTGTTATAAAGGCCTATGGGTTGACTTACCCTCATTGCTTGAACGAATTCTGTTGACAATCCTATGACCAGCTGAAACCACTTTTCTTAAATCACTGATTTAAAAGTACCTACTGTGAAGCCAGAGTGCTTGGGTTCAAATTTCACTCTACCTTTCCTGGATGGTCGGGCAGACCACTTAACCTCTCTGTGCCTCAGCTTCCTGATCCTCATAAGGTTGCCCTCAGGATAAATGAATCAATACTTGTAGAGTGCTTAGAACAGGGCTTGACCCATGTGTTACTTAGAAGTGCATTTTAAAATTTCATGTATATGAGGAATGGGGATCTTTTTATTTTAATTTTTATTTTAATTCCAATATAGTGAACATGTTGTGTAATACTAGTTCCAAGTGTACAATATAGTGATTCAACACTTCTATACATTACTCAGCACTCATCAGGACAAGTGCCCTCCTTAATCCCCATCACCTATTTTACCCATCCCCCCACCCACCTCCTCTCTGGTGACCATCAGTATATTCTCCATAGTTAAGAGTCTATTTCATCTCTTTCTTCTCCCCACCATGATTGTTTGTTTTCTTTCTTGAATTCCACATATGAGTGAAATCATATGGTATTTGTCTTTCTTCGACTGACTTATTTTGCTTAGCATAATACTCTCTTGCTCCATCCATGTCATTGCAAGTGGCAAGATTTCATTCTTTTTGATGGTTGAGTAATATTTCATTGTGTATATATACCACATCTTGTTCATCCATTCATGTATCAGTGGACACTTGGACCATTTCCATAATTTGGGTATGGTCAATAATGCTGCTATAAACGTAGAGGTGCGCATATCTGTTTGCATTAGTGTTTTTGTATTTTTGGGGTAAATACCCAGTAGTAAGATTACTGGATCATAGGCTAGTCCTATTTTTAACTTTTTGAGGACCCTGCGTATTGTTTTCCACGTGGCTGCCCCAGTTTACGTTCCCACCAAGAGGGTTGCTTTTTCTCCACATCTTTGCCAACATCTGTTGTTCTTGTGTTGATTTTAGCTATTCTGACTGGTGTGAGAAGATATCTCATTGTGGTTTTGATTTGTATTAACCTGATGCCCTGTGATGTTGAGCATCTTTTCATGTATCTGTTGGATATATGGATTTCTTCTAATGATCTTTTTTGCCGTCAAATTCTAGCTTACTTGCACTATGTCAAAGAACCTTCTCTATAATTTCAGTCCTTTGGAATTTGTTGATACTTGCTTCATGGCCCAGCATATAATCATTTTTTGGTGTAAGTTTTATGTGCACTGGAAAACTGTATCCTCTTACTATTGGATAAGTGTTCTGTGTATGTCCATTAGGTTGAGGTTGTTAATTGTGTTGTTCAAATCTTCTGTATCTTCATTAATTATTTTGCCTGCTTGTTCATGGAGTTACTAAGAAAGGTCTGTTAACATTTCCCTTGTTTCCTCATAAGCTATGTTAAGCACTATTTTTACTCTCCACACCACTAAATAACTCTTGTCAAAGTTATCAGTCATCTCCATGTTGCAAGATCTGACAGTAATTACTTGGTCTTCATCTTATTAGACCCCCTAGTTTGCTACTCCCACTTCCTTCATACACTTTCTTCAGTTCGCCTATTGGTTTTCTTCTTACATAACTCTTGGCTCGTTTTTAGACTTATTTTTTTTTTACTGATTTTCCCTCATTTCTCTTCTTTATGTATACTTATTCATTGCCTAGATGGTATCATCCAGACTCAAGGCTTTAAATACTGTTTACATGATAAGGACTCCTAAATTAGTATCTCTAGTTACCAACATTTCTCTTGGACTCCAGAATTATATATCCAAGTGTCTATCTAGTGGTTTCACTTGAATTATCTAATAGGGTTCTACAACTCAATATATCTAAAACTAAGCTTCTGATATTCCACCCCAAACTTGTTGATTTTACCTTCAAAACATACCTAAACGTTGACCACTTTTCACTATCTTCAGTGCTACCACCCTTGTTCAATTTACCATCATCTCTTAGCTTCCTCCCTTGCCCTCTACAGTCCATTCTTTTTTTTTTTAAGATTTTATTTTTATTTATTTGACAGAGAGAGAGAGACAGCCAGCGAAAGAGGGAACACAAGCAGGGGGAGTGGGAGAGGAGGAAGCAGTCTTCCGGTGGAGGAGCCTGATGTGGGGCTCGATCCCATAATGCTGGGATCATGCCCTGAGCCGAAGGCAGATGCTTAACGACTGAGCCACCCAGGCGCCCCTCTACAGTCCATTCTTTACATAACAGAGTGATCCGATTAAAATACAAGTCAGATAAATCATGTCTGTACTCTGTTCAAATCCCTCCAGTGGCTTCCCCATCTCAGAGAAGTTGGCCTAAGATGGTGGCCTCAGAGTAAAATGCAAAGTCCTTACAAGGCCCTCAGTTGCCTTTCTGACTCCTTTGATTACTTTGACTCCAGACACTTTGGCCTTCTCACTATTCTTCAGATATACTTCTTCCTGAGGGCCTTTGCTCATGTTGTTCCTTCTGCTGGAGCTGCATGGTTCACTTTCACATACTTTAGGTCTTTACTTAAAAGTCTTCTTCTCAGTAAGCCTTTCCTATCTAAATTTACATACACCCACCCCCACCAACATATCATACCTCTTTCTTTGATATTTTTCCTTCAGCACTTATCACAATCTAACATAAACTTCATTTATCTTGGTTATTTTCTGTCTCCAGTGGAATGTAAGCTACATGAAGGCAGGGTTTTTTTAATCTTTTTTCTTCCCCCTGCTATATCTTTAGCACCTAGTGTGGTGTCTAACAAATGCTCAATTAAAATGTACTTAATGAATAATTTTACGTGACTTTATTTATACGCATTAATCTAAGAACTTGATGTGTTGTTAGTTTGTAATGGGAGGTACATGTATATCATTATTGATATAAATTTGGTTTAGTTTTTCATCTAATTCTCTTATTTTCAGGTTATCGTCCCTCTATGATATGTTATAACCAACATTACCTTCACAAGCCCACAAACCTTTTGGAGCCAGACAGCAATGTAGAAAAGTCATAGCAGACAATCTGGATGGCTCACTTGCTAGCCTTGTAGGAAGTAAGCATCTATTTTAAAATCAATATTTAAATAAATATTTAAATATTATTATTTAATATATTTAGTATATTATATTTAATTAATATATTTGATATAAAATAAATTATTGATTATTTAAATATTTAATATAAATATATTAAATAAATATTAAATAAGTATTTAAATGCATTTTAAGAAAAAGTACACAAAAATAATGTAAAATTTGTTTGTTTTATGAAACAGATCTTAACCTTGGAAAAAGCTCAGTCAACAAGTAAGTTTTATTATTTAAAAAGGACAGCCAATAATACATAAATGTTAGAGGAAGAGACTCATGAGAATAACAACTAGAAAATAATTATTTTAAAATTCAATATAGGAATCATTTGTTACAAAACTCTATAATATGTGAATTTTTTCCTCCAAAAATTAGAGAATTTACTCTTTATATACTATCCCAGTTTTTGTAGGTGAAGTTCTTGGTTAAAGTGTAATGTATTATGTATTGCATAGTTCTCCTCTTACCCCTCTGACAGTCCCCTCATAGTTCATCCGAAAGATCTTCTTTTTCTAAGCATGTCTTAAATATTGGCATTTTTCACTTTTTGTACTTTTGGTTCTTTTCTTACTTTATTATATAGACTGTATTAATGAATAATACTTTTTTATTTTATTAAACAAAGACAATAAAACCACCAGTTGGAGCTCCTCAGCATCTTAAGATATTCAATGTTACTTCAGTGTGTGAATCCCTACATTTTCAGCCAAAAAACCTCCAAAAAGCAGGCAAATGGAAACCAAAGGAAGGCAGAAGTGATAATATTAACAACAAACACTGTGGAATGTAAGTTTAAAATCACTAAACAGAATAAGGAAAGGTATCATACAATGATAAAAGACACTTCTTATGGAGGCACTATTTTGTGTATACACAGATTTAAATATATAACGTAAAAATTATTAGAAATACATGGAGAACTTAAGAAAAATACAATTATAATCTGTGATTTCAAATCACCTCTTTCATTATTGGACAGATCTAGTAAGCAAAACATAAGTAAGGATGTAGAGGAATTTGAAGAATACATAATAAATAATAAACCTGAGTGTGTGTGTGAGAACACACACACACATACACACGTGCGCGCACACAACGTTTATTTTCTTCAAAGCAATCACAAAGAAAAACTTGACAAAAAAACTAAAGAATTTTACAGGCTACATTCTGTCATAATCTAATGAAATTAGAACTTATTAATAAAAAGTTGAGCATGAAAATCTTATTTGTAAGTTTAAAAATGTAATCCTTTTGCCAAAGAGGAAATCCATAGTTTGATAACTATTGAAAGCGAAACTTGGAGGAAAATTTCATTATTGTTAAAAAACAGAAATTAATAATTTAGTTTTTATCTTAAGAAATCTATATAAAATTATAAAAAATAAATTAGATAAAATTTATAAAGATAAAAGCTCAGATGATTAAAATTGCAAACAAAAACAAATGCAAACCTTATTTCTTTGTTAAGTCCAATAAAAGAAGCTCCTCTGACTAAGCAGAAAAGAGAGTGTGAAAGTATAACAACGTGAAGATTAAGAGGGCTGACAAACTGAGGATTTTAGGGGGGAGTGGGGGGATAGGCTAGCCTGGTGGTGGGTATTAAAGAGGGCACGTATTGCATGGAGCACTGGGTGTTATACACAAGTAATGAATCATGGAACACTACATCAAAAACTAAGGATGTACTGTATGGTGAATAACATAATGAAAAAAAGAGGGCTGACATAATGACAGGTGTAGGCGAGACTAAAATAATAGAAGGAAATATGCAACAGTTTGGCAACAACATATTTGAAAATTGGTAGTAAATTGATGATTTCCAAGCAAAATATAAACAATATAATTCATCCAAGAAACATGTGTGGACCAAATATCATGTAAGTTTATAAAAAACAATTATAGATCTGCTGATGTATCATGGGTTCCCGGTTGAGCTCACAAATACAATGCAGGAAAGTATTTAATAAGTACACTACCTGTACAGACTGCTGCTTTTTTTCTTGGAATGTGCCATATGAAACACTTCATCTGAGATGGTAGTAGTAGAAGTGGTATAATAAAAAGCAGATGCATCTGAGGCATGTTTTAAGGTAGAGTTGATAGCACCCGCTATTAGAGGTGAGGGAAAAGGATTAAGGATGGTGCTTAAGTTTTTGGTTTGAGCTACTACATGGATGGTAGTATCACATATCTTGATGGGAAAGATTGAAGGAGAAATAGTTTGAGTTGGTAAGTTGAATTAAGCATTCTGTTTTGACATGTTATGTTTCAGACATCTAAGAGGTAGACACAGGAGTCTGGATTTTAGAGCTGGAGCTAAAAACTGTGATAGTTAAAGCCATAAGGGCTTGATCACTTCATCTTGGTAGAGAAAAAAGAGGATAATGGTAGGTCCAGAATTTAAGTTTGAAACATCATAATATTGTAGGGATTGAACAGAAAAGGTTAAAGTATCAAGAATTGAGGAAAACAAAGCACAAACAATAGATCAGGAATAAATGTAACTTTGGATCCTTAAATAATAGCACTGGAAGCTAGAAGACAATACTTCAATCTGTTAAAAATTCTTAGTGAAATTTTCAGTCTTAGAATTTTGTACTCAGACAAGCTCTCAACCAAATGCAAGAGTTAAATAAACATTTTCAAAATTCAAAAAAATCTAAAAAAATTACCAACATGCGCTTTTGCTCAGGAAGCTCCTACAGGGTATGCTCTAAGAAAAGAGAGAAGTAAACTGAGAGAGAGAAGCACATGGGATTCAGGGAAAAAGAGAGCCCTACTAAAGCGAGAGGTGGAAGGAATTCCCAATATAGCAACAATGGAAATCGCAGGGTGACATTGGTACAACTGGCCTAGAGAGCAGTGCTTTAGATTGGAACAGAAGGATATAGAGCTCCAGGAGAGATGTCTCCAGGAAAAAATCCTTCAACTTGAGATAGTTATTATTTCCACTAGATCATAAGCTCCATGAAGGCAGATATTTTCATCTGTTTTACATATTTTAAGCACCAAGAATAGTGTCTGGCACCTAGTAGATATGTAATGGGTATTTGTTGAATGAATGCAATGAATCCACATTTCACATGTGAGAAAACTGAGATATGGAGATTCTGTAACTTGCCCAACCTTACACAGTTATTAAGCAGCTGAAGTGGGATTTGAACCTAGGCAGTCTTGCTCTAAGAGTCATGGCTATTAATGTCTCTCTCTCCTCACCCCCCACACATAAACTAGTTTTAAAGATGTAGATGTGGAAAGGTAGGAGGGGAAGTAGGATACGGTGTGAGTGATAAATCTTCCAAAGGAAATCAGTAATGTCTTAAACTTAAAGAAAAGAGTGGCTACCTTTGGAAAGGGGAAGTGGTAACTGATGTTTTTGGTTTTGGATCTTTTAGCATTATTTGACTTTTTAAACTCTGTATCACATAGATAAAACTTAAATTTATCTAAGTCAAATGACAAATATGGAATAAATAGAAGCTTTTAGAGACAAGAACCATGAATTTGTTTCCTTTTCTATTTATTCTCATATTTATATATTTTCTATCTAGTATTATTTATTCTCCCAATAACTTTAATTCTATAAAGTGGATAGGTAAAACGTTTTTTATCCCCATTTTACAAATAAGGAAAGAAGTTACTTAATCAAGGTTACACAGCTAGTGAATAGCCTTGTGGGGCTCAGAATGTAATAGTTTTGCCTCTTACCCTCGTGCCCCTTGACCTACTACCATGGAGTATACTAGTTTTTTTCCTCCAGATACAGTATTAAGATAGTTTAGAATAAAACGTGTTTGCTCAAGTCACTTTATGGGAAACTGCTACTATTGAATTATTTCTATGAACTCTCAAACTGTGTTAGTGAGGAATTTAAATTTGGCATTATCTAGCAAAACCCAGTAGAAATTTTAGTTTTCTAATGATAACTTAATTTCATATACAAAAACAGCCAATAGTCTTTTCTTGGCATTGTTTTGTGATTCCTTTCCTCTTATGTGTTGAGAAACATGAATATTGTCTCAAGGGCTATTTTCTGGCTTTATGTTTAAATGGTAGATTTGTCAATCTCCAAAATGGGCTGATATATAAATCCCATCTTAGATCTGACATGAAGTGGCCTCAGCCTTCAGAGATGGAAATTGCTGGTGGAATGAAGTGGCAGCTGAATACCTACACCTGTACATCAACCATCTGGAAACATATTTCTATTCCTCCTGTTCCCCGCATGGTAACATTTATTGTGTATTATTACCTAGAATGCTAGAATGGTGGCAGTAGATAAAAAGAAAGAGATTTGAGGGATAGAAATGAGAGGAGTTCCTAACAGATTGAAAGTCGAAATATGGGTCCCCAAGAAATTATCTGCAATTCTAAAATTCAAAAAGCTCCAGAAAACAAGGATTTTTGTTGTTGTTGTTAAGTTTGCAAGAAACTCTTTTGGCTGCAAAACTTTATTTGAACTCTGATGAAGCTGTAGTTATTATTTATCTAAGTGTAAATATTCATAAACATGAATTTTGCATTTGTGTTTTGCTGCAGAGATATTAATGTGTTTGATTAACAGGGTGCCATTCCAACCCCCCCCCTGGGGTGTTACTAATATAGTCTTCGTGTAATTTCTAAATTATTTTTCCAAAATACAAAACATTTTGAATTCTAAAACACATTTGGCTCTGAGGGCTTAAGGATGTGGACCTGTGCTATTTTTATATGATTTTGCTTTAAAACCTCATTGATCCAATGATAGAACAAACTGCATATTAACTATTGAGTACACAGTGACTTTGTTTTCCTAATATGCACCTGAGGTACGTTCTAGGAATGAGAATTTTGAGAGGATTTGGGAAACAGGAATAAGTAATTTCAAAATGTACTGAGGAGGGGCGCCTGGGTGGCCCAGTGGGGCGCCTGGGTGGCTCAGTCGTTAAGCATCTGCCTTCGGCTCAGGGCGTGATCCTGGCGTTATGGGATCAAGCCCCACGTCGGGCTCCTCCGCTAGGAGCCTGCTTCTTCCTCTCACACTCTCCCTGCTTTGTTCCCTCTCTCGCTGGCTGTCTCCCTCTCTGTCAAATAAATAAATAATCTTTAAAAAAATGTACTGAGGAAATGTGTGGCTGTGCTGCTTCATAGTGGAAACAGATGACTAAGAACCTAGAAAGGTTATAGCAAGGAAATTTTGGGTTTGGAATAAATAGGAAGAAGTGTAGAAACAACATAACAGTTGGGGTCAAATTTATGTTCAAAAAGGTATTAATATTATTCCCTTATTTTCCTTTAAATGGCTACAAGATCTAGTGATTTCCATTCTTTCATTCTTGATATTGGTGATTTGTGTCTTCTGTTTTTGGCAATCTTGTGACAGAGATCAATTTTGTTGATCATATCAAATAACCAATTTTTAGCTTTATTGAATTTTCTCTATTGGTTTTCTGTTTTTAATTGTATTGATTTCTGCTTTTATCTTTGTTATCTCCCTCCTTTTGCTTGATTTGAGCTTGTTTTGCTCTTAGTTTCTGAAGATAGAAGTTTGGATTATGGATTTGATACTTTTCTAATATATTGTTGAATGGTATAAAACTCCCACTAAGCCCCTGCTTTAGATGTTTTATTTTCATTTTTGTTCAGTTCAATGTATTTTTAATTTCTCTTTAACTCAGAGATTATTTAGAGGTATGTTCTTTAAATTTTAAGCATTGGAAGATTTTCTAGTTATGATTTTATTATTGATTTCTAATTTAATTCTTTTATGATCAGAGAAAGTATGTTGTATGCCTTAAATTATTTTAAATTTATTAAGCTTTTATTTATAAACCAGGGTATGGTCTATCTTGGCAAACATTCCATGAGCACCTGAAAACACGTGTATTCTGCTGTTGTTGGGTGGAATGTTCCATAAATGTCAATTACGTCCTGATGTATTTATGTTTAGGGCTACCATTTTGTTATTTTCTGTTCGTTCCCTCTATTCATTGTCATTGTTGTTCCTCTGTTTCTTCTTTCTTGACTTCTTTTGGGTTTTTTGAATATATTTTGGAATAGTATTTCATTTTAACTTATATGTTGTGATTTGGACTATATCTCTCTGTATGGTTTTTTAGTGTTTGTTCTAGCAGGTACAAAATACATACTTTTCACAGTCCACTTAGAATAAAAATTTTACTATTTCAATTGGAGTGTAAAAGCATTAACACCATATAGGTCCCCTTACCTTCCTCCATTTATGTTATAGTTGTCTATACATATGTTACATTGAAAAGACTGATCAGACAATCTTACACTTTTTGCAGAACTAAAGAATGGGAGAATAGCCTATTACATCTACGAGATATTAACCATTTCTGTTGCTCTTCCTTCATTTCTGATACTCCAAATCTCCATTAGCAATTCTGGCTATGAATTCTCTTATTTTTCCTTCATTTGAGAATGGCTTCATTTCACCTTTAATCCTAAAGCAATTTTTACTGGATGAAGAATTCTGGAGTAACAGTTCTTTTCTTTCAGCATTTGAAAAATGGGCCACTTTATTCTGGCTTCATGGTTTCTGGTGCAAAATCCAGTCATCTGAATCATTTGTTCCCCTATAGATATTGCATACTTTTTTTCTGTGGTTGCTTTCAAGATATTTTTCTTTGTTTTTCCTTTTCAGAAGTTTGAATGTGATGGCATGGATTTGGGGAGTTTATTCTGTTCAGGTTTGTACAGCTTCTTGAATCTACATTTTTATATCTTTTGCCAAACTTGGGAATTTTTCTGCCCTTAATGCTTCAAATGGTTTTTTTTTCCAGCACTATAGTTATACTCTCCCTTTTGTGACTCTAATAACACAAATATCAGACCTTTGGATTGTTGTTCCACTGGCCTCTGAGGCTCTTTTTGTTTCTTTTAAATCTTTTTTTTTTCTGCTCTCCAGAATAAATAATTCTATTGGTCTGTCTTCAAGTTCAGTGAATCTTTCCTCTGTCATCTAGATTCTGATATTGGGTATCTTTATTTCAGTTATTGCATTTTTTAGTTTTTTTTAATAACAATTTTTTATTATGTTAGTCACCATACAGTATATATCCTTAGTTTTTGATGTAGTGTTCCATGATTCATTATTTGCATGTAACACCCAATGCACCATGCAATATGTGCCCTCCTTGATACCCATCACTGGCCTATCCCAGTCCCCCACCTCCATCCCCTCTGAAGGCCTCAGTTTGTTTCCCAGAGTCCACAGTCTCTCATGGTTCATGCCGCCTTCTATTTTTTAGTTCTGAAGCATCCATTTGTCTTTTCCTATATCTTCTGTTTCTTTGCTGATGTTTTCTTTCTTTTTTTTACCTTTCTTTTTTTTATTATAATAAATTTTTTATTATATTATGTTAGTCACCATACAGTACATCCCTGGTTTTTGATGTAAAGTTCGATGATTCATTAGTTGCGTATAACACCCAGTGCACCATGCAATACGTGCCCTCCCCACCATCCATCACCAGCCTATCCCATTCCCCCACGCCCCCCCCTGAAGCCCTCAGTTTGTTTCTCAGAGTCCATAGTCTCTCATGCTTCATTCCCCCTTCTGATTACTACCCCTTTCTTTATCCCTTTCTTCCCCTACCGATCTTCCTAGTTCTTATGTTCCATAGATGAGAGAAATCATATGATAATTGTCTTTCTCTGCTTGACTTATTTCACTTAGCATTATCTCTTCCAGTGCCATCCATGTTGCAGCAAATGTTGAGAAATCGTTCTTTCTGATAGCTGAGTAATCTTCCATTGTATATATGGACCACAACTTCTTAATCCAGTCATCTGTTGAAGGGCATCTCAGCTCCTTCCATGATTTAGCTATTGTGGACAATGCTTCTATGAACATTGGGGTGCATATGGCCCTTCTCTTCACTGCGTCTGTATCTTTGGGGTACATACCCAGTAGCGCAATGGCTGGGTCATAGGGTAGCTCAATTTTTAACTTTTTAAGGGAACTCCACACCATTTCCCAGAGTGGCTGTACCAACTTGCATTCCCACCAACAATGTAGGAGGGATCCCCTTTCTCCATATCCTCTCCAGCAATTGTTTCCTGCCTTGTCAATTTTTGCCATTCTAACTGGCGTAAGGTGGTATCTCAGTGTGGTTTTGATTTGAATTTCCCTGACGGCTAATGATTTTGAACATTTTTTCATGTGTCTGTTAGCCATTTGTATGTCTTCATTGGAAAAGTGTCTGTTCATATATTCTGCCCATTTTATGATTTGTTTGTTTCTCGTGTATTGAGTTTGAGAAGTTCTTTGTA
>NW_024423319.1:658340-659711 GCF_017311325.1 Ursus maritimus | reverse complement strand
TTCCATAAATGTCAATTACGTCCTGATGTATTTATGTTTAGGGCTACCATTTTGTTATTTTCTGTTCGTTCCCTCTATTCATTGTCATTGTTGTTCCTCTGTTTCTTCTTTCTTGACTTCTTTTGGGTTTTTTGAATATATTTTGGAATAGTATTTCATTTTAACTTATATGTTGTGATTTGGACTATATCTCTCTGTATGGTTTTTTAGTGTTTGTTCTAGCAGGTACAAAATACATACTTTTCACAGTCCACTTAGAATAAAAATTTTACTATTTCAATTGGAGTGTAAAAGCATTAACACCATATAGGTCCCCTTACCTTCCTCCATTTATGTTATAGTTGTCTATACATATGTTACATTGAAAAGACTGATCAGACAATCTTACACTTTTTGCAGAACTAAAGAATGGGAGAATAGCCTATTACATCTACGAGATATTAACCATTTCTGTTGCTCTTCCTTCATTTCTGATACTCCAAATCTCCATTAGCAATTCTGGCTATGAATTCTCTTATTTTTCCTTCATTTGAGAATGGCTTCATTTCACCTTTAATCCTAAAGCAATTTTTACTGGATGAAGAATTCTGGAGTAACAGTTCTTTTCTTTCAGCATTTGAAAAATGGGCCACTTTATTCTGGCTTCATGGTTTCTGGTGCAAAATCCAGTCATCTGAATCATTTGTTCCCCTATAGATATTGCATACTTTTTTTCTGTGGTTGCTTTCAAGATATTTTTCTTTGTTTTTCCTTTTCAGAAGTTTGAATGTGATGGCATGGATTTGGGGAGTTTATTCTGTTCAGGTTTGTACAGCTTCTTGAATCTACATTTTTATATCTTTTGCCAAACTTGGGAATTTTTCTGCCCTTAATGCTTCAAATGGTTTTTTTTTCCAGCACTATAGTTATACTCTCCCTTTTGTGACTCTAATAACACAAATATCAGACCTTTGGATTGTTGTTCCACTGGCCTCTGAGGCTCTTTTTGTTTCTTTTAAATCTTTTTTTTTTCTGCTCTCCAGAATAAATAATTCTATTGGTCTGTCTTCAAGTTCAGTGAATCTTTCCTCTGTCATCTAGATTCTGATATTGGGTATCTTTATTTCAGTTATTGCATTTTTTAGTTTTTTTTAATAACAATTTTTTATTATGTTAGTCACCATACAGTATATATCCTTAGTTTTTGATGTAGTGTTCCATGATTCATTATTTGCATGTAACACCCAATGCACCATGCAATATGTGCCCTCCTTGATACCCATCACTGGCCTATCCCAGTCCCCCACCTCCATCCCCTCTGAAGGCCTCAGTTTGTTTCCCAGAGTCCACAGTCTCTCATGGTTCATGCCGCCTTCTATTTTTTAGTTCTGA
>NW_024423319.1:636186-658315 GCF_017311325.1 Ursus maritimus | reverse complement strand
AGCATCCATTTGTCTTTCCTATATCTTCTGTTGTTTCTTTGCTGATGTTTTTTTTTGCCTTTCTTTTTTTTTTTTTTTATTATAATAAATTTTTTTATTATATTATGTTGAAATGCCATACAGTACATCCCTGGTTTTACATTGCGGGATTCCGATGATTCATTAGTTGCGTATAACACCCAGTGCACCATGCAATCGTGCCCTCCCCACCCATCCATCACCAGCCTATCCCATTCCCCCGCCCCCTGAAGCCCTCAGTTTGTTTCTCAGAGTCCATAGTCTCTCATGCTTCATTCCCTTCTGATTTACTGCCTTTCTTTATCCCTTTCTTCCCTACCGATCTTCCTAGTTCTTATGTTCCATAGATGAGAGAAATCATATGATAGTGTCTTTCTCTGCTTGACTTATTCACTTAGCATTATCTCTTCCAGTGCCATCCATGTTGCACAGCAAATGTTGAGAAATCGTTTTGTTCTTTCTGATAGCTGAAGTAATCTTCCATTGTATATATGGACACAACTTCTTAATCCAGTCTCATCTGTTGAAGGGCATCTCAGCTCCTTCATGATTTAACTATTGTGGACAATGCTTCTATGAACATTAGGGTGCATATGGCCCTTCTCTTCCTACGTCTGTATCTTTTTGGGGGAACATGCCAGTAGCGTAAGCTGGGTCATAGAAACAACTCAATTTTTTAACTTTTTAAGGAACTCCACACCATTTTCCCAGAGTGGCTGTACCAACTTGCATTCCCACCTAACAATGTAGGAGGATCACTCTCCATGTCTCTCCAGCAGGTGACACGCATCAATTTTTGCCATTCTAACTGGCGTAAAAGGTGGTATCTCAGTGTGGTTTGATTTTGTTCCACACAAGCGGCTAATGATTTTGAACATTTTTCATGTGTCTGTTAGCCATTTGTATGTCTTCATTTGGAAAGTGTCTGTTCATATATTCTGCCCATTTTATGATTTGTTTGTTGTTTATATTGAGTTTGAGAAGTTCTTTGTAGATCTTGGATACCAGTCTTTTTATCTTTTTGTGTAGTATCATTTGCAAATATATTCTCCATTCAAGAGTGGGCTGCCTGCTTAGTTTTTTGACTGTTTCCTTGGCTGTGCAAGAAGCTTTATCTTGATGAAGTCTAAGTTTCATTTTTCTTTTGCTTCTCTTGCCTTTGGAGATGTCATAAAGAAAAGGGAGTTGCTGTGGCGATGTGTAGTAGAGGTTGCTGCCTATGCTCTCCTCTAGGATTTTTGATGGATTCCTGTCTCAAATCGAGGTCTTTCTCATCCATTTGGAGTTTATTTTTGGTATGGTGTGAGAGAGAGTGGTCAAGTTTCATTCTTTTGCATGTAGCTGTCCAATTTTCCCAGCACCATTTATTGAAGACACTGTCTTTTTTCCCACAGATGTTTCCTGCTTTATCAAAGATTAGTTGTCGAAGCCGAGGGTCCATTTTCTGGGTTCTCTATTCTGTTCCATTGGTCTATGTGTCTGTTTTGTGCCAGTACCATGCTGTCTTTGTGATCACAGCTTTGTAGTACACCTCGAAATCCGGCATTGTGATGCACAGCTCTGTTTTTCCTTTTCAACAGTTCCTTGGTGATTCAGGGCCTTTTCTGGTTCCACTAATTTAAGGACTATTTGTTTCCCAGTTCTTTGAAAAATGTCATTAGTACTTTGATACGCGATAACATTGAAAGTGTAGATTGCTCATAGGTGGCACATGGTTGAGCACAACACTATGTTAATTCTTCCAAATCCGCTGAGCATGGAGATATTTTTCCATCTTTTTGTGTCTTCTTCAATGTCTTTCAAGAGTGATTTGTAGTTTCTAGAATATAGGTCTTTTACATCTCAGTTAGAAGTTAATTCCCCCGAGATAGCATATGATTTTTGGTGTGATTATGTAAATGGGATGGATTCCCTAATTTCTCTTTCTTCAGTCTCACTGTTTTTGTGTATAGAAATACAACTGATTTCTCTGAGCATTGATTTTATATCCGCCACATTACTGAATTGCTCTATAACTTCTAGTAGTTTGGGGTGGCTTCTTTTGGATTTTCCATACAGAGTATCATGTCATCTGTGAAGAGAGACAGTTTGACCTCTTCTTTGCCGATTTGGATACCTTTTATCCCTTTTGTTGTCTGATTGCTGTTGCAAGGACATCTAGTACTATGTTGGAATAATAGTGGCAGTGGGCATCCTTGTCGTGTTCTGATCTTAAAAGAGGCTTCCGGCTTTTCCCCATTGAAATGATATTTGCTGTAGGCTTTTCAGCCCAGATGGTTTTTATGAGGTTGAGGAATGTACCCTCTATCCCTACACTGAAGGGTTTTAATCAGGAAAGGATGCTTTTGTATTTTTGTCAAATGCTTTTTCTGCATCAATTGAGAGGATCATATGATTTTTGGCTTTTTCTTGCTATTGAAGTAAAGTCTATGGCACTGATAATAGATTTGCGAATGTTGAACCACCCTTGCATCCCAGGGATGAATCCCACTTGGTCATGATGGATAATCCTTTTATGTGCCCTGTTGGATTGTATTAGCAAAGGATCTTGCTGAGGAGAATTTTGAAATCCCATATTCATCAGGGATATGTCGGTCTATACAATTCTCCTTTTTTGATAGGGTCTTTGCCTAGTTTGGGGATCAAGGTAATAATGCGGCCTATAGAATGAGTTTGGTAGCTTTCCTTCTGTTTCTATTTTTTGAAATAGCTTTAGGAGAATAAGGTATTATTTCTTCTTTGAATGTTTGGTAAAATTCCCAGGAAAACAGCCAGGCCCTGGCGTTTTGTTTTTGGAAGGTTTTTAATCACTGTTTCAATCTCTTCATAATTAATTGGCCTGTTTAAAAATCAATTTCTTCCCTGTTTCAGTCTTGGTAGCTTATAGGTTTCCAGGAAGGCCTCCATCTCTTCCAGATTAGCAATTTATTGGCATAAAGCTGGTGATAAAAGTTTCTAATAATCCTTCCAATTTCATTGGTGTTGGTTGTGTGATCTCCACTTTTCATTCACTTAATTTTATTAATTTGGGTCTTTTCTCTATTCTTTTGGATAAGTCTTGCCAGTGGTTTTGTCAATTTTTGTTTATTCTTTTTCAAAGAACCAGCTTCTAGTTCTGTGTTGGTGTGCTCTACTGTGCTCATGGTTTCTAATTCATTTGATCTCTGCTCTAATCTTGATCGCTGCTCTCGGTGCATGGATTGAGCCTGTGTCCACTCTGTTGCTGTTCCAGCTTTCTTGAGGTGAGAATATTAAAACTGCATTTTTGGGTTTTTCTATTCTTTTGGTGAGGCTTGGATGGCTATGTATTTACCACACTTAGGACTGCCTTTGCAGTGTCCACTGGAGTTTTGGACTCTTGTGTTTTCATTCACCGTTGGTCTCCATAAATTGTTTAAATTGATTTTTGAATTCTGGTTCATCCAAGTCATTCTTGAACAGGATGGTTCTGGTCCTCCAAGTGTTTGAGTTTCTTCCAGAATTTTTCCTTGTGGTTTAAGGTTCAATTTCAAGCATTGTGGTCTGAGAATATGCATAGAGGCCAGCAGTCTTTTGGTATCGGTTGAGACCTGTTTGTGTGACCCAGAACATGGAGGCTCCTACCTTCTTGAGAATGTTCCATGGGCGTGCAGAATAGAATGTATTCTTTGTTCTGCTGGGGTCTAGTGTTCTATATATACTATGAGGTCCAACTCTGCGTCGGTATGGCATTTCAGCTCACTTCTTTCTTTGTTGATTTTGTGCTTGGGTGATATGTCTTTGCTGGGAGCAGAGTTTTGATGTCCTACTATTAGCGTTTTTGTATATGTCTCTTTATTGTGGTTAAGAGTTGGCTTGTGTATGTTGCTGCTCCTGTTGGAGGCATGAATTTATAATTGTCATATCCTTGTTTCGGATGCATCCTTTAAGAATAATATAAATTGCCCTTCTGTATCTCTAACTATGGAAGTCTTCAATTTAAAATCCAATCTGTCTGATATAAAATTGCTACTTTAACTTTCTTTTAGGGTCCATTGGCATGAAAAGATGATATTCGCATCCTTACGCTTTCAGTCAGGATGTATCTTTTGAGTTCAGATGATTACACCGCTTTGTGGACCAACCGGTAGTTGGAGTCATATCTTTTTCATCAATCTGCAGCCTGTGGCGCTTTATGGGAGCATTTAGGCCATTTACATTGGAGACTGATTATTGAAGACCTATGATTTTAATGATGCCATATTTGCCTGTAAAGTCTTTGTTTCTATAGATTGTGACTTTCTGTTCTGTATGTGTATCACTCTTGGGGCTTTTACTTTTATAGAACCCCCTTAATATCTCCTGTGAGGGCTGGTTTGTGTGGTTGCAGGTGGTCGTGACTGGCGTTTCTGGAAGGTCTTTATCCTCTCCATCAATTCTGAATGACATGGCGCCCCCTTTCGGATAAAGGATCCCTTGGCTGCATGTTTTCCCTGAAGAAAGGCTTTAAAAATGCCCCCAACCCTTTCTCTCATTCCAGGTCTGTGTGAGCAGGTCTGAAGCGTAAATTCTGATGCCTTTGCCTTGAGCCACATTGAGAAATTTTTGCTGCCTGGCGCTTTTTCAATCACTCATATCCTTGGATCTAATATTTCTCGAAATGCACTATGACATAATGGTGGTACATAGGTTTACATCATTGATTCTTGAACTTTGGGAGGGTCTCTCTGCATCTTGGACACGAATACTGCTTTGTTCCCTTGCTAGATTAGGGAAGTTTTTCAGCTACAATTTGTTCAAATATCTCTTTACAGACCTCTGTTTTCTCCACCCTCTGGAGTGCAATGATTCATATTGGATCATTTCATTGATAAGTGATCCTACATAATGTGCATTCGTTGGGCGTGGATTTTTTAAAGATCCAGATTCCTATTTTTTGCTTTTTCTTCTACTAACTTGTCCTCCAATTTGCTAATACGTTCAACTGCCCTCATGGTGGCCACCGGCATCAGAGCCTCTAGTTTTGACTGCATTTGGCTCATAAATTTTTCAATTTCTGCCAGTTTGCTCTCATTTCCGCCCTTAGTGATTCCCATATTATAATTGTACATTTTTTAAGTTAAAGCCAAAAGCTTTTAGATCTAAGTATATTGACCATTGTTACTTTCCTCTCCAGACTCCATTTCACATTAATTTGGTTATATCCATATCATCAGTTCTGTGGCAGAGGCCACAGAGTCATTGTCTTTTCTTTGCTGGGGAGTATTTCTCGCTTCTATGCCGTGCATTCTGATGAGGAGAGATTTGCAGGGTTGTCACAGCCCAAGTGACTGGGACCAGGCAGTGTACTCTTGTTTTATAGAGACCTTAGGGATGTGGGCTTTGCTTGATTTTTCAAGCCTGCTGGGGAGAGAGGGAGCCTGCAGCGCTGATACTCAGGCAACCCTGTTTGGGTGGGAGTCTCCATGTCCCCTGCGGGGGTGAGGATAGACACCAGCTGTGACCGGTATTTCCAGGCTTTTGTTCTCTAGTGGCTTTCCCTGGCGGTTTGCTGTGCGCTCTTCACGAAGTACCAGCGGCCGCCTTCATTGGCCGAATCTCAGCCTCTGTCTCTGAACAAGGCGGATATAGCCGTTCTCCACTGATGTTCTGGCTTCCACTTTAACTCTGCTTTTTCTGTTGGTGCTGCTCAACCCTGCAGCATCAGGATCATTAGCCCCTGGCAGCGTCCCAGCCCTCATTTCAGGGCCGGTGCATCTCTGTTCTTGTGTTTCCCTAGCACTGGCAGCTCCGGCGCGGCTCCGGAAATCCCATTCAGTGTGGTTGCGTGCACTCGGAGCTCAGTTTTCAGAGTCTGGTGGTGCGCGTTCCCGGCACCAGTGCCAAATTAAAACTATCTCTCTCGGGTTTGCCAGTCCGTGCAGGTCCACCCGATCCCCATGCAGGTGGCTACCGCTACGGGCGCTGAGCGTGGCTTTCTCCCCCCTTCCATTTCTCTTCCAATATCTGTCTTGTAGGTTTCACAGTTCCCGGCTTCCTACCTCAATACTCATCGCTGGAATGTTCGTTTGTAGGGAATGCAGATGTAACATGCATCTCAGGCTGATTCGATGGGTGGTCAGGATGGTCTGGTACCTATCCAGCTTGACTCAAAGGGGCCGGCAGAAAAAAAGGGACTACTCCTCTGCCATCTTAACTTTCCTTCCTCTATATCATTACCTTTTCCGATTTAAAGACTTCGCTGATGTTTCTGTTTGCTTGTTTCAAGAGTGTTCATGATTACTTATTTAGCAAATTATGGCGCTGCTTTACCATTTGCCCGAATAATTTCCAACATCATGCTGCATCTCGTGATTGGTCCCATCTTGTTGATTGTCTTTTTCTCATGCAGTTTGAGATTTTCACCGTTTTTAAATGTGCCAAATAATTTCAGTTGTGTCCTGGACATTCTTGACTATTACTCTGTCTTTGAGGCCTTATTAGAATTTGATGGAGAATGTTGGTATTTGTGTTTGGGGACTTGTCCTGGCAGGTTTAAGCTCTTCATGTTCTGCCTCCTTCTCTGGCCTGTGGTTCCAGCCGGTGTCAGCTTGCTTTCTGCAGCCTTTGTGCTGCTATTCGGGCCAGTCCTGCTTTGTGTGTGCCACCGCGATGGTCAGCCTGGATCTGGGTGTTGGTCTCTCCCTGTAATCATTCTTTGGTATGTTCATCAAGATCAGATCTACCGTTGTGCTTTCATTTTTCACATTTGTTTTTTTATGTAATTTTGATTTATTCTTTGATTTCTTCTTTGACCTATTCATTGTTTGTGGCATGTTTTGCTTCCATGTATTTGTGGGTTTTCCATATTTTTCCTGTGGTTGATTTCTAGTTTCATAGTGTTGTGGTCAGAAAAAATTGTAATTATGACTTCATCTTTTTGAATTATTTTGTTTGAGACCATTTCAATGTCCTAATATGTGATCTATTCTGAAGAATGTTCCATGTGCACTTGAAAACAATGTGTATTCTGCTGTTTAGGATGGAATGTTCTCAATGTGTATCAATAAATCCATCAGTTCAGTGTTTCATTTCAAGCCACTGTTTCCTTGTTGATTTTTTTGTTTGGGTGATCTGTCCATTGATGTGAGTGGGGTGTCCATGATTCCCTACTATTATGTATTACTGTATCGATTAATTCTTGTGTTTGTTAGTAACTGTTTTATGTGTTTGGGGTTGCTCCTATGTTGGGTGCATAAATATTTACAATTATTTATATCTTCTGGTTGGATCATCCCTTTTATGATTATATAGTATCAGCCTTCTTTGTCTTTTTATTTTTAGTCTTTGTTTTATTTTTTATTTTTTAAAAAAGATTTTATCTATTATTTATTTGTCCGAGAGAGAGAGAGAGAGCACAAGCAGGGGAGCAGCAGGCAGAGGCAGAGGGAGAAGCAGTTTCCCTGCTGCACAAGGAGCCCAATGTGGGACTCGATCCAGGACCCTGGGATCATGGCCTGAGCCAAAAGCAGTTCCTTAACTAACTGAGCCACGCAGGCATCCCTTTTTATTTTTTTAAATTTTATTATTTGTTTGAGAGAGGGAGAGGGGCAGGAGGGAGGCCAAAGGGGAGAGGGGAGAAGCAGACTCCCCGCTGAGCAGGGAGCCTGACACAAGGCGCAATCCGGGACCTGGGTTTACCATGACCTGAGCGCTGAAGGCAGATGTAACTGACTAAACCACCCAGGTGCATCTACAGTCTTTGTTTTAAAAGTCTACTTTGTATTATATAAATATTGCTACACCTTGGCTTTCTTTTGACATCCATCTCCTGAGGCAAGGAAGTAAAAGCAAAGGGCAAGCTATTAGGACTACATTAAAATAAAAAGCTTCTGCACAACAAAGGAAACAATTAACAAAACTAATAGGTAACTTATGGAATGGGAGAAGATATTTACAAAAGACATATCCAGTAAAGGGTTGGTATCCCAAATCTATAAAAGAACTTACCAAACTCAACACCCAAAGATGAATAATCCAATTAAAAAATGGCCAGAAGACATGAACAAGACATTTTGTCAAGAAGACATACAGATGGGTGCCTAGGTGGCTCCAGCTGATTAAGAAATGTCTGCCTTTGACTCGAGTCATGATCCCTGGGTCACAGGATCTAGCCCCACCAGGCTCCTGCTCAGTGGGAGCCTGTTTCTGCTCCTCCCCTACTTGTGCAATCTCTCTTTCGACAAATAAATGAAAATATTTTTTTAAAAGAAGACATACGATTGGCAAGCAAACACACATGAAAAGGTGCTCACATTATACTAATCATAGGGGAAATGTAAATCAAACCCACAATAAGATATTCCCTACCTGTCAGAATGGCTAAAATCAACAACACAGGAAACAACAGGTGTTGGTACAGGGAGAAAGGGAACCCTCTTACACTGTTGGTGGGAATGCAAACTGGTGCAGCACTGTGGAAAACAGTATGGAGGGTCCTCAAAAGAAATTAAAAATAAAGACACCCTATGATCCAGTAATTGCAGTGAATATTTACCTAAAGAATACAAAAACCCTAATGCAAACAGATACATGCACCCATATGTTTACTGAGAGTATTGTTGACAGCAGCATTATTGACAGTATGGAAACAGCCCAAGTGTCCATTGATAGATGAATGGATGAAGATGTGAATTTATATATTTATAGTGGAATATTATTCAGACATGAAAAAATGATCTTCCATTTGTGTGACATGGATGGAGCTAGAGTATTCCTAATTGAAAACCTAACCCTCACAGCCAAATCCTAGCTCTAACCCCTAACTGTTAACCACTAACCCCTAACCTAAGCTCTCCGCCCTGACTATAACCCTCTACCTAAACTCACATCCCTCTGTAGAGGCCTCTGAGCTACAGGACAGTGACCCATTCCCTTACCCCAGCCCTAACCCTCTTCCTTATCCTTATGGCAGACCTACCACCCCAAACCCTACTCAAGATCTTTGAGGGAAAGAGAAAGGATTTGGTGTATATATGCAATGGTATATGACTCAGGCATGAAGAACAAGGAGATCTAGCCTTGTGTAATGCCATGAGTAGGAGAAAGGAGTAGAGGATTTTCTTCTAATTGAGAAACCTAATCCTAAGCCAAACCTTAACCCTAACCCCTAACCACTAACCCCTAACCTTACCTAACCCATCAATCTGACTGTTACACTTGTCCCCTGGCTATCCCTCTGTAGAGGTCTCTGAACTACAGAACAGTAGGTCCATACCCTCACTACAGCCTAACCCTAACTCTGACCCTTATTCCAGCCCTACACTGAACTGTACTCCATGATCTGAGGAAAAGAAAAGATTTGGTGTGTATGCGCATCTTCTTGTATGGCAGCCACACACACACACACACACACACACACACACACACAGAGGAGGAATGAGTCAGCCATAAAGAAGATGAAATCTTGTCATTTGCAATGACATGGATGGAGCTAGAGTATAATGCTAAGCGAAATAAGTCAATCAGAGAAAGACAAATATCCCTTATAATGATTTACATGTAGTAAATTAATTCTCACTGTCCACTTATTGACTCACATGTGGAATTTAAGAAAACAAAACAAACAAACAAAGGAAAAAAAGAGGCAAACCAAGACACAGATTCTTAACTACGGAGAAGTACACTGATGGTTCCCAGAGGAGGTGTGAAGGATCAGGTTAAACAGGTGATGGGGATTAAAGAGGGCACTTGTCTGATGAGCAGTGGGTGCTGTATAGAAGTGTTGAATCACTACATTGTACACCTGAAACTAATAATACACTCTGTGTCATCCTAACTGGAATTTAAATAAAAAATTAAAGAAGATTAAATCTACCCCTGCACAGATGGAGGAGAGGCACCATGAGCCCAGGAGTTCCTACTTCAGCCAGCCTTCCTGTGTTTTTCTATCTGCTCTCTCTCCAGTACTTTCCTCAGGCCCCAAACCCAATCACTTCTTTGGTGGAGATGAGTCAAGGGTTCCAAATGGTGTTAGGACAGGAGAGAATAAAAAAAAACTTTGTCCACCTCCTCATGGAGCACAACTCCCCTAACTGGGGAGAAGCTTTCTCGCTTGGAATATTTGCCACCTTTTTTGCCTGATAGCACTGCTTCAAGACTGCCTGGGAGCTGGGGTGTGAGGAATATAGAAAAAAAGGAGAGAGAGAGGAAAAACACTGGGAGACTTTCTGACTTTCTCTGAGCTTTAAGAAGTTCTCTTTGAGCTACTCAGGTCGAGACCTAGACTTCTGGAGTTTTCTCTCATCTGTGCAATAGTGATCTTTTCCAGGTTTCAGGCTGCTTTCAGTCCAGCGTGGAGGAGGAGGATAATGGAAGGAAAAGGATAAATTCACTGCCAGTTCAGTGGTACTTTTTAATTCTGGTGTTTTTTCTAATCTACTTGCTTTGATGTTTACTTTTCGGTTTTCCTAATAGCTGCCCAGGTGTCCTATCCAGGTTTTTATATATAGGTGTTCCTTGGGAAGAAGTAGGTTCTCTATGCTGACTAGATTTTAGCTGCAATTAAACCCAATCCTTATCTCTTGAGGGTTTCATTAATATTTTTATGTGATTGTAGATATATTTATGGATATTTCTATTATAGGGCATTCCCCCATTTTTGGTCTTCCTTTGCAATGATTAGATTTCCTTTTTTTCTCACTTTTTTTCCCCTATTAACTTTTTGAAGGTCATACCTTCTTTTGCTATTATTTTGATGTTACTGAAAGAGAGACTACAACATGCATAGTGAAACTATGAACGTGTAAAAGAAGCTAATGAGTAATTTCTTCTGGAGAGCAACTTATAAGAAGCTCAGACAACTTTAATTTGATCCACTTACTCTCTGCTGACTTACTATATGCTATTTTCTATGGTACTTTGATATTATCTATTTAAAACTTTTTTTTTATTTTATTGTTAGATACATATAATATAAAATGTACTATACTAACCATTTAAGTGTACAATTCAGTGACACATTAAATACTTTCAAGATGTTGTGCTTAACCATTACCACTATGTATTTCCAGAATGTTTCATCATGTCAAGCAGAAACTATACCCATTAAAAATAACTCCTGCATTCCTCCACCGCCCACAGCCTCTTTTCTTTTATGTGCTACATCAGTTTGACTATTATGGGTACTTTATTATAAGTGCAGTCATACATTATTTGTCTCTTGTGTCTGGCTTATTTCACACTTAGTGTAATGTCTTCAAGATTCATTCATGTTGTAGCATGTCTCAGAATTTCATTCTTTTTAAGACTTAATAATTTTTTCCATTGTATATATATGTACAACATTTTTGTTAATCCATGCATCCATTGATGGACATTTGGGTTGTTTCCCTCTTTTTGATTTATTGTGAATAATGCTGTTATGAACATTTGGTGTACAAACATCTGTTTGAGTTTTTCACCTTTCAATTCTTCGGGTATATATACCTGGAGGTAGAGTTGTAGGATCATATGGCCAATTCTATGGTTAATTTTTAAAGGTGTCATGCCACATTTACCCCAGTAGCTAAAGCACTTTATATCTCTACCAGCAATGCAAGAGGGTTCAACTTCCCAACACACTCACCCAACACTTGTTTTCCTGGATTAAAAAGATTATTATAGCCATAACGGGTGTGAATTAGTATCTTATTGTGATTTTTTCATTCTCATTTCCCTAATGTTTAGTGATGGTGAAATACTTTCATGTGATTTTTGCCTTTTTATTGTATTTTCTTTAGAAATGTCTATTTAAAACCTTTGGCCATGTTTGAATTTGGTTATCTGTTTTGTTGTTGTTGTTAAATTGTAGGTGCTCTTATACATTTTGGATATTAATCCCCTATCAGATATATGATTAGGAAATATTTTTCTCCTATTCTCTGGGTTGTCTTTTACTGCCTTACGATAGTATTCTTAAATACACAAAATTTTTAGAGTTTTCATGAAGTCAATTTATTTTTTCTTTTGTTGCCTGGACTTCTGATTATTCCTATTGAAGAATTCATTGCCAAAATCCATGGTATGAAATTTATCCCTATGTTTTCTTCTAAGATTCTTTTTTTTTTTTAAAGATTTTATTTATTTATTTGACAGAGATAGAGACAGCCCCAAGAGAGAGGGGAACACAAGCAGGGGAGTGGGAGGAAGGCAGGCTCTTAGCAGAGCCTGATGTGGGGGGCTCGATCCCAGACGCCGGGATCACGCCCTGAGCCGAAGGCAGGCCGCTAACCTTTGTGCCACCCAGGAGCCCCTTCTTCTAAGATTCTTGGAAGTAACTTTTGCTCTTAAGTTTTAGGTCTGGTTTGCTGCTGGTTTTCCTCCCTTTCTGCAGGGATTTTGTTGTTATTTCATTTTGTTTGTTTGCTTGTTTTTGCCATTTTGTTGTTTGGGATCATTTCCCTCTCAGCAGGTAAAAAAGATGAAATTTAATAAGCTGAGGATTTTGTTTCTTATTGTTCAAGACTTGGAAATGGGAGAATTGTTAATACAAACCCAAGAATATCTAGAATTTTTCTGATTTCAAGCTTTTATCCAACCTTTTTCTAACTCATTTTTAGTCTGTTATTTCTGTTCTGCTATTTGGCAATGTTTTCATGACTTAATATTTTTCTTTACTTAAGTTAAAAAAACTATTTGCAATCAGTTATTTTTATAAAAGCAATGCATTACTACATAAATTTCATGTGATATAATACAGTTAATGGAAACTCTGAAGTCATTCATTCTACACAAGCCTCACCACCAGATTCATTCATGTTTTTTTTTTTTTTTTTTGTTTTCTTCATTTGGAAAAATGTTAAAAATACAGGAAAGTACGAAAATAAAGTGGTAATATTTTGTCATAATTTCAGGTCATTTAAATAAAATTTACAAATAAAACTTCAAAATAATCTTGGCACACCCCTAATTAGCTGAATGCACCTCCACCTCTCCAGAGACAGCTGACTGGCGATGGTATAGCATAGGCATTTTCCAGAACATTTCCATTCCTTTAATATGGGAGAATATGTGAGAAGAAGTATTATTTTCGATTTAAAAGCCTTGAGTTATAAATGATTATCATTTCCTACTTATGTTTTGAGATCTATATAGTTTGGTGCATATTAAATTATAATGGCTCAGTGACATCCTACATAGGAATATGCTACCATGTAGTATTATGTTTTGTCCCTTTACTGAAAATTCCTCCGAAACGATTATATGCTATGTTACTTTATGCTTTTCCTCTCGGAGTCTCTCTTGAACCTATTTCAATAAGGACCCTGCCTGCCCCCATTCTTCTTATCTCAGTCACTTGGTGACATCCATATTATGATAACCAATGGCCCACTTTCCATAAAGTCTTCACGTCATATGCTTTTCAATGGCGTTTGATACAGCTGATCAAATCCTCGCCCAGATTTGCTTTTCACCGCTTCCTAGCATATCATACTCTCAACCTGTTGTTCCTTCTCAAGTTTCTCTTTCCATCTCACTACATGTGGGCGAATCTAATCTATCTGGATCCCGTCTCTAGTACCTTCTCTATCAACATTCATTCCCTTGGTGATTTCATCACACATCATGGCCAGCTTTGTGCCTCATTTATGTTCTGATGGCTTCCCAAAGGGGTGTATCACCAGTCTACAGAAGTCTTCCCTGCTACCAATTTGTATATCCAGCTACCTAGCTTGACATCTTCACTTGAAAGTATAATAGCAGCCATCTCAAACAGTATGTGACCAAAACTGAATGGATCTCCTCAAAACATTTATCCGGCTCATCCAGCACAGCTGATAGCAACTTTTGTGCTCAGTTGCTCAGGCCCGGAAGCCTTGGGAGAAGTCCGCCTTGATACCTCTCTTTCTTTTTGTCCACATGAAGTGATTTGGCTTACAATGTCACGTTGGTCCCAGCTGCTTCGAGAATTTTGACTTCCTGCCCTCCCATTTCCTCTGGTAAAGCCAGGAAGCTCTCCATGCTCTCTCCTCTGTCATCATAATCGCGGCTTTTTGTTTTCTGCTTAGTTCATTTCCTAGGCTGTTCTCTTTGGTACACCAGGCAGCCTCCCCCAGCTCAGAGGCATTTGCAACTTTCTGTGCCATGGCCTTGCGGCACTATTTTTCTTAGATACCCGTTTGCTCACTACCTTACTTCTTCAGGAGTAGGACCAATGAGTCCGTTCTTGACTACCCCATATAAATGGCAGCCCACTATTACCCAACGGTTACTTTTCTATCCTTATCTTATTCAACACTTCCATATCACTCAGCCGGCACATATTCTTTTTATTTTTTATTTATTTTTATTTTTATATTTTATTGTTTTTATTACATTATGTTAGTCACCATATGGTACATCCCTGGTTTCGATGTAAGTTCCATGATTCGTTACTTGCGTGTAACACCCAGTGCCATGCAATACGTGCCCTCCTTACACCAGCATCACCGGTCCTATCCCATTCCCCACCCCCTCCCCTCTGGGGCCCTCAGTTTTGTTTCTCATGAAGAAGTCCATAGTCTCTCATGTTTCATTCCCCCTTCTGATTACTTTTGCTGTTTTTATCCCTTTCTTCTCCTACAGATCTTCCTAGTTTTTATATTTCCATAGATGAGAGGAAATCATATGATAGCTGTCTTTCTCTGCTTGACTTATTAGCATTATCTCCTCCAGTGCACCGTCATGTTGTAGCAAATGTTGAGAACTCATTCTTTCTATGATAGCTGAGTAATATTCCATTGTATATATGGACCACGACTTCTTAATCCAAGTCATCTGTTGAAGGGGCATCTCGGCTCCACTTCACGATTTAGCTATTGTGGACAATGCTGCTATGAACATTGGGTGCATATGTCCCTTCTCTTCACTATGTCTGTATCTTTGGGGTACATACCCAGTAGTGCAATGGCTGGGTCATAGGGTAGCTCACTTTTTCTTAGCTTTTAAGGGACCTCCACACTGTTTTCCAGAGTGGCTGTACCCGCTTGCATTCCCACCAACAATGTAGGAGAGAGGTCCCCTTTCTCCACATCCTCTCCAACGGGGAATTTCTTGCTGTTTCTTGCCTTTATCAATTTTTGCCATTCTAACTGGCGTAAAGGTGGTATCTCAGTGTGGTTTTGATTTGAATTTCCTGATGTGTATTAACACAGTGATTCAACATCTCTATATGTTATGCTGTGCTCAGCACAAGTGTAGCTACCATCTGTAACCATACAACACCATTACAATGCCATTGACATCTTCCCTGTGTTGTGCCTTTTATTCCCATGACTTATTCATTGCATAACTTTAAACCTGCTTATCTCCCACTTCCACTTCACCTATTACCATTCCCCTTTCCCCTCCCCTATGGCAACCATCAGTATAATTCTCGGTATTTTTAGGGTCTGTTGATTCTGATGCTTCTTTTTGTTTATTCATTTACATTTTGCTGTTTTAGATTCCACAAGGCCGGGTGAAATCATGTGGTATTTGTCTTTCTCTGACTGACTTATTTCACTTAGCATAAGCACCCTCTAGAGTCCATTCATGTTGTTGCAAATGCCAGAGTCTCATCCCTTTTTATGGCTGCATAATAGTCTGTCTTCCTTATCCACTTGTCTATCAGTGGACACTTGAGTTGCTTCCATATCTTGTGGCTACATTGTAAATAAATGCTGCCATAAACATAAGGGTGCATATATCTGTTGGATTAGTATTTTCAAAGATGTCTTCTTTGGAAAAATGTCTATTCATGTCTTCTCATTTTTTTAAATTATGGATTGTTTGTGGGGTTTTGGTGTTGAGTTTCGTAAGTTCTTTGTATATTTGTGGATATTAACCCCTTATCATATAAGTCATTTTCAAATATCTTCTCCCATTCAGTTGGTTGTCTTTTTTGTTTTGTTGATGCTTTCATTTGCTGATCTCACAGCTCTTTTTCCAGTCTTCATTTGGACTTCTCTGTGCAGCTTCTATAATAATTAACTATATTTGCCAGTTAACCCCCAAAAGAGAGTTAAGGGAGTATTATATGATCCTAGGTGTGTCTATATGCTTGAGGCTAAGTTTGGCCTCAAGTGTGGAGAAAAGTAGACTTAATAAAGAGTATAAGGGAATAGGGTAGAGCTGAGATACTCTACAGGAAAGGATAGACAGTTAGGGTCAAGTCCCAAAAAGGTAATTCCAGTTGAGATCCCCTAAGTAACCAAGATGGCACCTATTGTTAGTATATAACGGGGACTGAAGCAAAAATCTGTGGATTGAAGAGCTTGAAGGACTACAAAAGAACCAGGTTATATCACAGATTCTTTCCAAACAAAGTGAATAGAATAGGGCCCATTTCCTAGGGGTTACAAGAATCAGATACAAAGTCGTCCCTAGCATTGGCTGGACTGTAGAATGGGGATCCGACTCCTCAGACGCGGAAGGTAACTACAGACCCAGGTGGACTGAAGGGAGCATACACACCTAGGTTTCCTAAAAGGATTAGGTTCTCCATCTAGTCACTGCATGGGGGCTATTCCGGGCACAATATCATTAGTGTCATGTAATTGGACCAAGATCTCAATCCTTGGGCTAAAGAGCAATTTTGATGATTTCTAAGCAGCACTGTTTGTAAGGCAAGAAGTCTTTTTTTTTAAGATTTTATTTATTTTAGAGAGAGAGCACAAGAGTGGTGGGAAGCAGAGGCAGAGGGAGAAGCAAACACTCCCACTGAGCTAGAAGACCCCATGGGGCTTAGACCTATTGAAGCTGAAGAAGACAGACACTTCACGACTGAGCTACCAGGCGCACCACCGTAAAGGCAGGAAGTCTTATCAAGCCCTTTGTTTGTCCTGCAGAAGTGGCAGCCTGTACACTGAAGATAGCTGGGAGCTGCTTCACAAATTGCTGGCATAAGCTAAGACAACAACAGGAGGGGCTCTAGGTGGCTCAGTTGGTTGGAGTGTCTGACTCTTCTTTTTGGAGCTTAGGTCGTGATCTTGGGTTGTGAGATCAAGCCCCACATCAGGCTCTTCACCCAGTGGGGGAGTCTGCTGGAGACTACCTCTCACTCTTCTCTCTGCCCCTCTCTCCACGGCTGTTGCACATGTGTACATTCTCTCTCAAATAAATACATGTTAAAAAAGAAAGAAGGACAGGAAAACTTGCTAAGGCTTAACATTGTTATCAACTAAAATTCTATTTAGTCTTTTTCACTTCTCCCTGTTTCTTCTACCAATACCCCCATGGGAATTTTGGAATCAGGAGCAAAACTGAACAATTTTCTCTGTGAAACCAAATCTATTCACTTGGGGATCCTATCTCTAGCCTGGCAAGCACGGTGACACAGGTCTATTTAATATGTTTATTATCCTTCAATATAGCAGTTATTCACATGTTCAATGCACATGTGTCTACATTTTTCTCATTAATAACTTAGATAAAGAGGTAATCTGTAAGACTAAGAACCTTACCGGGGTGCTGCAGCATATCATAGAAACACTCTCCAGCAAAGGCCAACACATTAATCATTAGTCTTTAGATGAGTCATTTCCAAGTTTCTAATTTACCCAGTTTTCCTTAACTATAGCTCATACTGCCACGCACTCCTTGGCGTGGGGAAAAAGTGCAATAGGTACAAAGATTGAGAAGCAGTAGGCTTGGAAAGTCATGCCAAGGAGTTTCACACTGTCTACACTTAGTGAGGATCCATTTAAGAGGTTTAAACAGCAGGGGAAGGAGATGGTTAGAGTCTTAATGAGTCTGTGCAACCTCCTTATATTGGTCTTTCATTAAAATGTCCTTCTTTCACCATCTTTTGAATATATTTAAAAATCTGTATACAAATGCCAAATCATAATGTTGTACACTTCAAACATATACAAGATTTCGTGTTTATCGTTATACCTCAATAAAGCTGGAAAAAATCTGAGGCTATCGGGTGCACTGGAAAGATAATACAAACTAGAGAGAGATGTCAACTTGGGAATTGATGGTGTGCCTGCCTGCCTTTTTCTCCATTCCTTTCACCGGGAAAATTTCACCATATATCTTCACATTTAACATTTGAAATAAATGTATCAAAAATCACATACTTGTACTGAAGTATTTAAATAAAGATACATACACATCTACGTATATTTAACATGTTCCATGTCTACCTACAGACTTTCCTTCTCTTTCCCATGAGGATTATTGGCCTTGAGATGGCAGGAGTTCTTTTTCTCATAAAAGAGTCCTTTGTAAGGCCTTATTTGGCAGTTAATTCATTCCTCCTTTTCCCAAGGACTATTTTTTGAGTCTTTTTCCTTCACACTTTATTACCAGCAGCTCCTTCACAGATCTATATTTCTTTCTAGCATTTGGCAATTTCCTTTCAGTTGACATTCATTAAAATGTAATATTTACTGTGGGGGACTATACATCTTAGTACTATTGTATGAGGAGAACAATTAAATAATGTAATGAAGTCTTCACTTTTTTGTTTTCTTTTCATTTGAATTCATAGGTTTCAAACTCAATGGGAGCTCCTTCCCTGATGGCACATCAACCATGATTTCATACGCAGCCGAGCTTAAAGGACCAACAATTCTTCTGCTCCATCCACAAGAAGCAATGTATGTTTGAACTTCTGTTGCTTAGGGCCTTGGCAGAGATGTGTACATAATCACTGGAGGCAGAACCAGTGCTAGAACAGTCTTACAATCTATACATCTTTCGTGTACTGTTGGTCTCTCATAGAAGAAAAAGAAACTAATTCTAACATTTTTCAGCATTATAAAAAGACAGAAAACCTGGTATTCTACAAACTTGTGTTGTTAAGCCTCAACTGGGTTCACTGTACCTACTCAGTTTTATTCATTCATTCAGCAAGGCCCAAATGTCATCAATGCTGGAGAGAATTTGGATAACTCAGCCTGGAGATTTCAGGGAACAACTTCCCAGTGATACACCCAAGTTTGATCGTAAGATTTAAAAAAATGAGTAGCCAGATAAACATATAAACAGATGGGAAAGCACAAAGCACCATGAGGAGATCAAAGGGAGGGAATGATTAAGATCAAGGATGGGGGAAGTTGGGGTAATGAGTATCCAACCAGTACATGTATAGATAATAGAAGTTTTGTATAGGCAGGAAGGCAGTGTGGGCAGAGAAATTGGTTGCAGGAAGTGAAGTGGATGAATGTAACCTGAAGCATATGGCTTCAGAGTATTGTTTGTGAGAAGTCTTTACAATGTTTCTTCCTTCAGTCTTTAGGTATTGTTGATGTATTGGAGCCCGAGGTTCCTGAATGCTTGTTTTAGGAGGCCTGACAAGCTTCGGGCATTAGATAAAAAGATTGACCAGAGATTTATGTAAAAATATTTGTAATTGATTTTATAACCACAAGAAAAAATATGTAGAAATGATAAAATATTTACATATCTGTCTTTTCTTTCATGCAGACACAATCCACGTAGAACTACCAAAGCAAAAGGTTCGAATTCAGAAGAAGGAGGGTGAACAAAGGTGATGATCTCTCTACAGCCTGAACTGAATCATCCACATCTTCAAGTAAAATAAACATGCATTTTGAACATTCAGTACTTTTTGAAGATTTCTTCAATTAAGTGTTTTGGAGGTGATACATTCTACTTCTCTTGTTTAATAGTTATCCTTGAAATGTTACCCTGCAAAATTATTAAAAACTGAAGTTAGTATTTGTCTCCCTCCCAAATAACTTAAAGGACCTTAGAACACTTTAAAGCTACAAGGACATTCCTCCCAAACTTACATACTTTGGTGGTCCCATGTTTTTTGCCCTACCCCATTTTGTTAACCCCAAATTAAAAGTATTAGTTTGGCTCAGTTTATGGAAGCTTTGCAATTCTTTTTTTTTTTAAAGATTTTTATTTATTTATCTGACAGAGATAGAGACAGCCAGCGAGAGAGGGAGACACAAGCAGGGGAGTGGGAGGAAGCAGGCTCCTGTGGAGGAGCCGGATGTGGGAGCTCGATCCCCGCCGCGCAGGGATCACGCTGGGCCGAAGCAGGCGCTTAACTGCTGTGCCGCCGAAGCCCAAGCTTGCAATTCTTGATCTGGGGTCGGTGAGTTCCGAGCCCCCACATTTGGGCATAGAGCTTACTTAAAAAGGATTAGTATTTATATGGAAACAGTTTTTGCTTAGATTTTAGCCACATGTTTACCAATTCTTTGTTTGCTATCCACTTCCTGCACTTTAAGATCCATTCCTTCTTTCTTAAGTACAACATTTAGAGGATTTCATTTAGTATAGTTATGCTTGTGATAAACTCAGTTTTTGTTTATCTGAAAATATATTTCTTGTTAATCATTGTTTTTAAACCAGATTTTAAATTGATATATACACATACAAGTTCTATAAAGACATGCTTGGCACAAATCTTTTTGTGGACAAATGTATGGATATATCGTCTTGGATAAATACCTAGAATTGGAATGGCTGGGTCATAGAGTAGGTGTTTGTCTAAAATTAAAACTACCGAAGAAGTTTTCCAAAAAACGAAGCTGTTCACTTTATCCTGCTGGCAATGTATGAGTATTCCAGGCACTCCAGATTCTGGCCAACAATTTTTGCTATCGCTTTGTTTTAATCTTGCCTATTTATTGGGTTTTGTAATAGCTTTTATAATATTCGTAGTTTAATTTATCTCTCTCTGATGACTGGCTTTAACTTTTTAACATATATTCCAGTCTGATTCCAATCTTTTTGAGTGAAATGTCCAACATATCTCGCCTTGTTCATTTTATTATGTTTTCTTTGTAGCTGATTACTTATTTGTAGTTATTTTATACATTCTGAATATTTAATTCTATGTTAGATATATATTTTACAAAATGAAATCCTAATGTCTGATCTGTGGCTTGCGCAATTTTAAGAACTGTAATGGTATCATTTGGTGAGCAGGTGTTTCCTAATTTTGAAATCTAATTTGTGGGGAGTTTTTTCTTTGCTGATTAGTGCTTTCTGTGTCATCAGAAATATTTGATTCTCCACTGCATCAGCTGAGAGAATTTTCCTCCTGTTTTTTCTTTATGAGAAGATTGTAGTTATGATTTTTTTATGTTTAGATCTGTGATCCATCTAAAATACATTTTTATGTTTGAGTGACAGGTAAGGGTAGGGAGTTTATTTTTCATATAGTTATGCAGTTGTTCCTGGAACATTTGTGGAAGAAAACAATTCTTTCCCCCTTGGTGCCTTGGTAGATCTCAAAATCAATTGACAACAAATTTATGGCTCTATTTTTTTTACTTTTTGTTTCCAGTTTCACTGGAGTCATATCTCTATCAACCAGACCAACAACACACTGTCTTGATTACAATAGTTTTTGTAGGTCACAAAATCAGGTAGTATTAGTCTTCCATGTTCATTCATATTTTCAAGGTTGTGTCAGGTATTCGGGTTCTCTTTGAAAATCCCATGAAGCTATTACAATCAGCTGATCAATTTCTTGTTTTTTTAGGCTCTGAGAATGCTGATTGGGGGACTATACCACGGAGAGTCTATGATTGGAAATTTGGAGAAAATAGACATATAGAAACGTCAGCAATATCGGTGCTTCCAAATCATGAACATGGCATAAGTCTCCATTTATTTATTCAGGCACTCCTTTAAAATTCTCTCCGTTGATTTGGAGTTTTTTTAATGGTAACTAAGTATTTCATTATCTAGCTATGAAGTACTTTATATTTTTAATAATTAATCCATGAGCATGGAATATTTTTCCATCTTTTTGTGTCTTCTTCAATGTCTTTCAAGAGTGATTTGTAGTTTCTAGAATATAGGTCTTTTACATCTCTGGTTAAGTTAATTCCCAGATAGCATATGATTTTTGGTGTGATTGTAAATGGGATGGATTCCCTAATTTCTCTTTCTTCAGTCTCACTGTTTGTGTATAGAAATACAACTGATTTCTGAGCATTGATTTTATATCCCGCCACATTACTGAATTGCTCTATAACTTCTAGTAGTTTGGGAGTGGCTTCTTTTGGATTTTCCATATAGAGTATCATGTCATCTGTGAAGAGAGACAGTTTGACCTCTTCTTTGCCGATTTGGATACCTTTTATCCCTTTTTGTTGTCTGATTGCTGTTGCAAGGACATCTAGTACTATGTTGAATAATAGTGGCGAGAGTGGGCATCCTTGTCGTGTTCCTGATT
>NW_024423319.1:616183-636161 GCF_017311325.1 Ursus maritimus | reverse complement strand
TGATCTTAAAAGAGGCTTCCGGCTTTTCCCCATTGAAATGATATTTGCTGTAGGCTTTTCAGCCCAGATGGTTTTTATGAGGTTGAGGAATGTACCCTCTATCCCTACACTGAAGGGTTTTAATCAGGAAAGGATGCTTTTGTATTTTTGTCAAATGCTTTTTCTGCATCAATTGAGAGGATCATATGATTTTTGGCTTTTTCTTGCTATTGAAGTAAAGTCTATGGCACTGATAATAGATTTGCGAATGTTGAACCACCCTTGCATCCCAGGGATGAATCCCACTTGGTCATGATGGATAATCCTTTTATGTGCCCTGTTGGATTGTATTAGCAAAGGATCTTGCTGAGGAGAATTTTGAAATCCCATATTCATCAGGGATATGTCGGTCTATACAATTCTCCTTTTTTGATAGGGTCTTTGCCTAGTTTGGGGATCAAGGTAATAATGCGGCCTATAGAATGAGTTTGGTAGCTTTCCTTCTGTTTCTATTTTTTGAAATAGCTTTAGGAGAATAAGGTATTATTTCTTCTTTGAATGTTTGGTAAAATTCCCAGGAAAACAGCCAGGCCCTGGCGTTTTGTTTTTGGAAGGTTTTTAATCACTGTTTCAATCTCTTCATAATTAATTGGCCTGTTTAAAAATCAATTTCTTCCCTGTTTCAGTCTTGGTAGCTTATAGGTTTCCAGGAAGGCCTCCATCTCTTCCAGATTAGCAATTTATTGGCATAAAGCTGGTGATAAAAGTTTCTAATAATCCTTCCAATTTCATTGGTGTTGGTTGTGTGATCTCCACTTTTCATTCACTTAATTTTATTAATTTGGGTCTTTTCTCTATTCTTTTGGATAAGTCTTGCCAGTGGTTTTGTCAATTTTTGTTTATTCTTTTTCAAAGAACCAGCTTCTAGTTCTGTGTTGGTGTGCTCTACTGTGCTCATGGTTTCTAATTCATTTGATCTCTGCTCTAATCTTGATCGCTGCTCTCGGTGCATGGATTGAGCCTGTGTCCACTCTGTTGCTGTTCCAGCTTTCTTGAGGTGAGAATATTAAAACTGCATTTTTGGGTTTTTCTATTCTTTTGGTGAGGCTTGGATGGCTATGTATTTACCACACTTAGGACTGCCTTTGCAGTGTCCACTGGAGTTTTGGACTCTTGTGTTTTCATTCACCGTTGGTCTCCATAAATTGTTTAAATTGATTTTTGAATTCTGGTTCATCCAAGTCATTCTTGAACAGGATGGTTCTGGTCCTCCAAGTGTTTGAGTTTCTTCCAGAATTTTTCCTTGTGGTTTAAGGTTCAATTTCAAGCATTGTGGTCTGAGAATATGCATAGAGGCCAGCAGTCTTTTGGTATCGGTTGAGACCTGTTTGTGTGACCCAGAACATGGAGGCTCCTACCTTCTTGAGAATGTTCCATGGGCGTGCAGAATAGAATGTATTCTTTGTTCTGCTGGGGTCTAGTGTTCTATATATACTATGAGGTCCAACTCTGCGTCGGTATGGCATTTCAGCTCACTTCTTTCTTTGTTGATTTTGTGCTTGGGTGATATGTCTTTGCTGGGAGCAGAGTTTTGATGTCCTACTATTAGCGTTTTTGTATATGTCTCTTTATTGTGGTTAAGAGTTGGCTTGTGTATGTTGCTGCTCCTGTTGGAGGCATGAATTTATAATTGTCATATCCTTGTTTCGGATGCATCCTTTAAGAATAATATAAATTGCCCTTCTGTATCTCTAACTATGGAAGTCTTCAATTTAAAATCCAATCTGTCTGATATAAAATTGCTACTTTAACTTTCTTTTAGGGTCCATTGGCATGAAAAGATGATATTCGCATCCTTACGCTTTCAGTCAGGATGTATCTTTTGAGTTCAGATGATTACACCGCTTTGTGGACCAACCGGTAGTTGGAGTCATATCTTTTTCATCAATCTGCAGCCTGTGGCGCTTTATGGGAGCATTTAGGCCATTTACATTGGAGACTGATTATTGAAGACCTATGATTTTAATGATGCCATATTTGCCTGTAAAGTCTTTGTTTCTATAGATTGTGACTTTCTGTTCTGTATGTGTATCACTCTTGGGGCTTTTACTTTTATAGAACCCCCTTAATATCTCCTGTGAGGGCTGGTTTGTGTGGTTGCAGGTGGTCGTGACTGGCGTTTCTGGAAGGTCTTTATCCTCTCCATCAATTCTGAATGACATGGCGCCCCCTTTCGGATAAAGGATCCCTTGGCTGCATGTTTTCCCTGAAGAAAGGCTTTAAAAATGCCCCCAACCCTTTCTCTCATTCCAGGTCTGTGTGAGCAGGTCTGAAGCGTAAATTCTGATGCCTTTGCCTTGAGCCACATTGAGAAATTTTTGCTGCCTGGCGCTTTTTCAATCACTCATATCCTTGGATCTAATATTTCTCGAAATGCACTATGACATAATGGTGGTACATAGGTTTACATCATTGATTCTTGAACTTTGGGAGGGTCTCTCTGCATCTTGGACACGAATACTGCTTTGTTCCCTTGCTAGATTAGGGAAGTTTTTCAGCTACAATTTGTTCAAATATCTCTTTACAGACCTCTGTTTTCTCCACCCTCTGGAGTGCAATGATTCATATTGGATCATTTCATTGATAAGTGATCCTACATAATGTGCATTCGTTGGGCGTGGATTTTTTAAAGATCCAGATTCCTATTTTTTGCTTTTTCTTCTACTAACTTGTCCTCCAATTTGCTAATACGTTCAACTGCCCTCATGGTGGCCACCGGCATCAGAGCCTCTAGTTTTGACTGCATTTGGCTCATAAATTTTTCAATTTCTGCCAGTTTGCTCTCATTTCCGCCCTTAGTGATTCCCATATTATAATTGTACATTTTTTAAGTTAAAGCCAAAAGCTTTTAGATCTAAGTATATTGACCATTGTTACTTTCCTCTCCAGACTCCATTTCACATTAATTTGGTTATATCCATATCATCAGTTCTGTGGCAGAGGCCACAGAGTCATTGTCTTTTCTTTGCTGGGGAGTATTTCTCGCTTCTATGCCGTGCATTCTGATGAGGAGAGATTTGCAGGGTTGTCACAGCCCAAGTGACTGGGACCAGGCAGTGTACTCTTGTTTTATAGAGACCTTAGGGATGTGGGCTTTGCTTGATTTTTCAAGCCTGCTGGGGAGAGAGGGAGCCTGCAGCGCTGATACTCAGGCAACCCTGTTTGGGTGGGAGTCTCCATGTCCCCTGCGGGGGTGAGGATAGACACCAGCTGTGACCGGTATTTCCAGGCTTTTGTTCTCTAGTGGCTTTCCCTGGCGGTTTGCTGTGCGCTCTTCACGAAGTACCAGCGGCCGCCTTCATTGGCCGAATCTCAGCCTCTGTCTCTGAACAAGGCGGATATAGCCGTTCTCCACTGATGTTCTGGCTTCCACTTTAACTCTGCTTTTTCTGTTGGTGCTGCTCAACCCTGCAGCATCAGGATCATTAGCCCCTGGCAGCGTCCCAGCCCTCATTTCAGGGCCGGTGCATCTCTGTTCTTGTGTTTCCCTAGCACTGGCAGCTCCGGCGCGGCTCCGGAAATCCCATTCAGTGTGGTTGCGTGCACTCGGAGCTCAGTTTTCAGAGTCTGGTGGTGCGCGTTCCCGGCACCAGTGCCAAATTAAAACTATCTCTCTCGGGTTTGCCAGTCCGTGCAGGTCCACCCGATCCCCATGCAGGTGGCTACCGCTACGGGCGCTGAGCGTGGCTTTCTCCCCCCTTCCATTTCTCTTCCAATATCTGTCTTGTAGGTTTCACAGTTCCCGGCTTCCTACCTCAATACTCATCGCTGGAATGTTCGTTTGTAGGGAATGCAGATGTAACATGCATCTCAGGCTGATTCGATGGGTGGTCAGGATGGTCTGGTACCTATCCAGCTTGACTCAAAGGGGCCGGCAGAAAAAAAGGGACTACTCCTCTGCCATCTTAACTTTCCTTCCTCTATATCATTACCTTTTCCGATTTAAAGACTTCGCTGATGTTTCTGTTTGCTTGTTTCAAGAGTGTTCATGATTACTTATTTAGCAAATTATGGCGCTGCTTTACCATTTGCCCGAATAATTTCCAACATCATGCTGCATCTCGTGATTGGTCCCATCTTGTTGATTGTCTTTTTCTCATGCAGTTTGAGATTTTCACCGTTTTTAAATGTGCCAAATAATTTCAGTTGTGTCCTGGACATTCTTGACTATTACTCTGTCTTTGAGGCCTTATTAGAATTTGATGGAGAATGTTGGTATTTGTGTTTGGGGACTTGTCCTGGCAGGTTTAAGCTCTTCATGTTCTGCCTCCTTCTCTGGCCTGTGGTTCCAGCCGGTGTCAGCTTGCTTTCTGCAGCCTTTGTGCTGCTATTCGGGCCAGTCCTGCTTTGTGTGTGCCACCGCGATGGTCAGCCTGGATCTGGGTGTTGGTCTCTCCCTGTAATCATTCTTTGGTATGTTCATCAAGATCAGATCTACCGTTGTGCTTTCATTTTTCACATTTGTTTTTTTATGTAATTTTGATTTATTCTTTGATTTCTTCTTTGACCTATTCATTGTTTGTGGCATGTTTTGCTTCCATGTATTTGTGGGTTTTCCATATTTTTCCTGTGGTTGATTTCTAGTTTCATAGTGTTGTGGTCAGAAAAAATTGTAATTATGACTTCATCTTTTTGAATTATTTTGTTTGAGACCATTTCAATGTCCTAATATGTGATCTATTCTGAAGAATGTTCCATGTGCACTTGAAAACAATGTGTATTCTGCTGTTTAGGATGGAATGTTCTCAATGTGTATCAATAAATCCATCAGTTCAGTGTTTCATTTCAAGCCACTGTTTCCTTGTTGATTTTTTTGTTTGGGTGATCTGTCCATTGATGTGAGTGGGGTGTCCATGATTCCCTACTATTATGTATTACTGTATCGATTAATTCTTGTGTTTGTTAGTAACTGTTTTATGTGTTTGGGGTTGCTCCTATGTTGGGTGCATAAATATTTACAATTATTTATATCTTCTGGTTGGATCATCCCTTTTATGATTATATAGTATCAGCCTTCTTTGTCTTTTTATTTTTAGTCTTTGTTTTATTTTTTATTTTTTAAAAAAGATTTTATCTATTATTTATTTGTCCGAGAGAGAGAGAGAGAGCACAAGCAGGGGAGCAGCAGGCAGAGGCAGAGGGAGAAGCAGTTTCCCTGCTGCACAAGGAGCCCAATGTGGGACTCGATCCAGGACCCTGGGATCATGGCCTGAGCCAAAAGCAGTTCCTTAACTAACTGAGCCACGCAGGCATCCCTTTTTATTTTTTTAAATTTTATTATTTGTTTGAGAGAGGGAGAGGGGCAGGAGGGAGGCCAAAGGGGAGAGGGGAGAAGCAGACTCCCCGCTGAGCAGGGAGCCTGACACAAGGCGCAATCCGGGACCTGGGTTTACCATGACCTGAGCGCTGAAGGCAGATGTAACTGACTAAACCACCCAGGTGCATCTACAGTCTTTGTTTTAAAAGTCTACTTTGTATTATATAAATATTGCTACACCTTGGCTTTCTTTTGACATCCATCTCCTGAGGCAAGGAAGTAAAAGCAAAGGGCAAGCTATTAGGACTACATTAAAATAAAAAGCTTCTGCACAACAAAGGAAACAATTAACAAAACTAATAGGTAACTTATGGAATGGGAGAAGATATTTACAAAAGACATATCCAGTAAAGGGTTGGTATCCCAAATCTATAAAAGAACTTACCAAACTCAACACCCAAAGATGAATAATCCAATTAAAAAATGGCCAGAAGACATGAACAAGACATTTTGTCAAGAAGACATACAGATGGGTGCCTAGGTGGCTCCAGCTGATTAAGAAATGTCTGCCTTTGACTCGAGTCATGATCCCTGGGTCACAGGATCTAGCCCCACCAGGCTCCTGCTCAGTGGGAGCCTGTTTCTGCTCCTCCCCTACTTGTGCAATCTCTCTTTCGACAAATAAATGAAAATATTTTTTTAAAAGAAGACATACGATTGGCAAGCAAACACACATGAAAAGGTGCTCACATTATACTAATCATAGGGGAAATGTAAATCAAACCCACAATAAGATATTCCCTACCTGTCAGAATGGCTAAAATCAACAACACAGGAAACAACAGGTGTTGGTACAGGGAGAAAGGGAACCCTCTTACACTGTTGGTGGGAATGCAAACTGGTGCAGCACTGTGGAAAACAGTATGGAGGGTCCTCAAAAGAAATTAAAAATAAAGACACCCTATGATCCAGTAATTGCAGTGAATATTTACCTAAAGAATACAAAAACCCTAATGCAAACAGATACATGCACCCATATGTTTACTGAGAGTATTGTTGACAGCAGCATTATTGACAGTATGGAAACAGCCCAAGTGTCCATTGATAGATGAATGGATGAAGATGTGAATTTATATATTTATAGTGGAATATTATTCAGACATGAAAAAATGATCTTCCATTTGTGTGACATGGATGGAGCTAGAGTATTCCTAATTGAAAACCTAACCCTCACAGCCAAATCCTAGCTCTAACCCCTAACTGTTAACCACTAACCCCTAACCTAAGCTCTCCGCCCTGACTATAACCCTCTACCTAAACTCACATCCCTCTGTAGAGGCCTCTGAGCTACAGGACAGTGACCCATTCCCTTACCCCAGCCCTAACCCTCTTCCTTATCCTTATGGCAGACCTACCACCCCAAACCCTACTCAAGATCTTTGAGGGAAAGAGAAAGGATTTGGTGTATATATGCAATGGTATATGACTCAGGCATGAAGAACAAGGAGATCTAGCCTTGTGTAATGCCATGAGTAGGAGAAAGGAGTAGAGGATTTTCTTCTAATTGAGAAACCTAATCCTAAGCCAAACCTTAACCCTAACCCCTAACCACTAACCCCTAACCTTACCTAACCCATCAATCTGACTGTTACACTTGTCCCCTGGCTATCCCTCTGTAGAGGTCTCTGAACTACAGAACAGTAGGTCCATACCCTCACTACAGCCTAACCCTAACTCTGACCCTTATTCCAGCCCTACACTGAACTGTACTCCATGATCTGAGGAAAAGAAAAGATTTGGTGTGTATGCGCATCTTCTTGTATGGCAGCCACACACACACACACACACACACACACACACACACAGAGGAGGAATGAGTCAGCCATAAAGAAGATGAAATCTTGTCATTTGCAATGACATGGATGGAGCTAGAGTATAATGCTAAGCGAAATAAGTCAATCAGAGAAAGACAAATATCCCTTATAATGATTTACATGTAGTAAATTAATTCTCACTGTCCACTTATTGACTCACATGTGGAATTTAAGAAAACAAAACAAACAAACAAAGGAAAAAAAGAGGCAAACCAAGACACAGATTCTTAACTACGGAGAAGTACACTGATGGTTCCCAGAGGAGGTGTGAAGGATCAGGTTAAACAGGTGATGGGGATTAAAGAGGGCACTTGTCTGATGAGCAGTGGGTGCTGTATAGAAGTGTTGAATCACTACATTGTACACCTGAAACTAATAATACACTCTGTGTCATCCTAACTGGAATTTAAATAAAAAATTAAAGAAGATTAAATCTACCCCTGCACAGATGGAGGAGAGGCACCATGAGCCCAGGAGTTCCTACTTCAGCCAGCCTTCCTGTGTTTTTCTATCTGCTCTCTCTCCAGTACTTTCCTCAGGCCCCAAACCCAATCACTTCTTTGGTGGAGATGAGTCAAGGGTTCCAAATGGTGTTAGGACAGGAGAGAATAAAAAAAAACTTTGTCCACCTCCTCATGGAGCACAACTCCCCTAACTGGGGAGAAGCTTTCTCGCTTGGAATATTTGCCACCTTTTTTGCCTGATAGCACTGCTTCAAGACTGCCTGGGAGCTGGGGTGTGAGGAATATAGAAAAAAAGGAGAGAGAGAGGAAAAACACTGGGAGACTTTCTGACTTTCTCTGAGCTTTAAGAAGTTCTCTTTGAGCTACTCAGGTCGAGACCTAGACTTCTGGAGTTTTCTCTCATCTGTGCAATAGTGATCTTTTCCAGGTTTCAGGCTGCTTTCAGTCCAGCGTGGAGGAGGAGGATAATGGAAGGAAAAGGATAAATTCACTGCCAGTTCAGTGGTACTTTTTAATTCTGGTGTTTTTTCTAATCTACTTGCTTTGATGTTTACTTTTCGGTTTTCCTAATAGCTGCCCAGGTGTCCTATCCAGGTTTTTATATATAGGTGTTCCTTGGGAAGAAGTAGGTTCTCTATGCTGACTAGATTTTAGCTGCAATTAAACCCAATCCTTATCTCTTGAGGGTTTCATTAATATTTTTATGTGATTGTAGATATATTTATGGATATTTCTATTATAGGGCATTCCCCCATTTTTGGTCTTCCTTTGCAATGATTAGATTTCCTTTTTTTCTCACTTTTTTTCCCCTATTAACTTTTTGAAGGTCATACCTTCTTTTGCTATTATTTTGATGTTACTGAAAGAGAGACTACAACATGCATAGTGAAACTATGAACGTGTAAAAGAAGCTAATGAGTAATTTCTTCTGGAGAGCAACTTATAAGAAGCTCAGACAACTTTAATTTGATCCACTTACTCTCTGCTGACTTACTATATGCTATTTTCTATGGTACTTTGATATTATCTATTTAAAACTTTTTTTTTATTTTATTGTTAGATACATATAATATAAAATGTACTATACTAACCATTTAAGTGTACAATTCAGTGACACATTAAATACTTTCAAGATGTTGTGCTTAACCATTACCACTATGTATTTCCAGAATGTTTCATCATGTCAAGCAGAAACTATACCCATTAAAAATAACTCCTGCATTCCTCCACCGCCCACAGCCTCTTTTCTTTTATGTGCTACATCAGTTTGACTATTATGGGTACTTTATTATAAGTGCAGTCATACATTATTTGTCTCTTGTGTCTGGCTTATTTCACACTTAGTGTAATGTCTTCAAGATTCATTCATGTTGTAGCATGTCTCAGAATTTCATTCTTTTTAAGACTTAATAATTTTTTCCATTGTATATATATGTACAACATTTTTGTTAATCCATGCATCCATTGATGGACATTTGGGTTGTTTCCCTCTTTTTGATTTATTGTGAATAATGCTGTTATGAACATTTGGTGTACAAACATCTGTTTGAGTTTTTCACCTTTCAATTCTTCGGGTATATATACCTGGAGGTAGAGTTGTAGGATCATATGGCCAATTCTATGGTTAATTTTTAAAGGTGTCATGCCACATTTACCCCAGTAGCTAAAGCACTTTATATCTCTACCAGCAATGCAAGAGGGTTCAACTTCCCAACACACTCACCCAACACTTGTTTTCCTGGATTAAAAAGATTATTATAGCCATAACGGGTGTGAATTAGTATCTTATTGTGATTTTTTCATTCTCATTTCCCTAATGTTTAGTGATGGTGAAATACTTTCATGTGATTTTTGCCTTTTTATTGTATTTTCTTTAGAAATGTCTATTTAAAACCTTTGGCCATGTTTGAATTTGGTTATCTGTTTTGTTGTTGTTGTTAAATTGTAGGTGCTCTTATACATTTTGGATATTAATCCCCTATCAGATATATGATTAGGAAATATTTTTCTCCTATTCTCTGGGTTGTCTTTTACTGCCTTACGATAGTATTCTTAAATACACAAAATTTTTAGAGTTTTCATGAAGTCAATTTATTTTTTCTTTTGTTGCCTGGACTTCTGATTATTCCTATTGAAGAATTCATTGCCAAAATCCATGGTATGAAATTTATCCCTATGTTTTCTTCTAAGATTCTTTTTTTTTTTTAAAGATTTTATTTATTTATTTGACAGAGATAGAGACAGCCCCAAGAGAGAGGGGAACACAAGCAGGGGAGTGGGAGGAAGGCAGGCTCTTAGCAGAGCCTGATGTGGGGGGCTCGATCCCAGACGCCGGGATCACGCCCTGAGCCGAAGGCAGGCCGCTAACCTTTGTGCCACCCAGGAGCCCCTTCTTCTAAGATTCTTGGAAGTAACTTTTGCTCTTAAGTTTTAGGTCTGGTTTGCTGCTGGTTTTCCTCCCTTTCTGCAGGGATTTTGTTGTTATTTCATTTTGTTTGTTTGCTTGTTTTTGCCATTTTGTTGTTTGGGATCATTTCCCTCTCAGCAGGTAAAAAAGATGAAATTTAATAAGCTGAGGATTTTGTTTCTTATTGTTCAAGACTTGGAAATGGGAGAATTGTTAATACAAACCCAAGAATATCTAGAATTTTTCTGATTTCAAGCTTTTATCCAACCTTTTTCTAACTCATTTTTAGTCTGTTATTTCTGTTCTGCTATTTGGCAATGTTTTCATGACTTAATATTTTTCTTTACTTAAGTTAAAAAAACTATTTGCAATCAGTTATTTTTATAAAAGCAATGCATTACTACATAAATTTCATGTGATATAATACAGTTAATGGAAACTCTGAAGTCATTCATTCTACACAAGCCTCACCACCAGATTCATTCATGTTTTTTTTTTTTTTTTTTGTTTTCTTCATTTGGAAAAATGTTAAAAATACAGGAAAGTACGAAAATAAAGTGGTAATATTTTGTCATAATTTCAGGTCATTTAAATAAAATTTACAAATAAAACTTCAAAATAATCTTGGCACACCCCTAATTAGCTGAATGCACCTCCACCTCTCCAGAGACAGCTGACTGGCGATGGTATAGCATAGGCATTTTCCAGAACATTTCCATTCCTTTAATATGGGAGAATATGTGAGAAGAAGTATTATTTTCGATTTAAAAGCCTTGAGTTATAAATGATTATCATTTCCTACTTATGTTTTGAGATCTATATAGTTTGGTGCATATTAAATTATAATGGCTCAGTGACATCCTACATAGGAATATGCTACCATGTAGTATTATGTTTTGTCCCTTTACTGAAAATTCCTCCGAAACGATTATATGCTATGTTACTTTATGCTTTTCCTCTCGGAGTCTCTCTTGAACCTATTTCAATAAGGACCCTGCCTGCCCCCATTCTTCTTATCTCAGTCACTTGGTGACATCCATATTATGATAACCAATGGCCCACTTTCCATAAAGTCTTCACGTCATATGCTTTTCAATGGCGTTTGATACAGCTGATCAAATCCTCGCCCAGATTTGCTTTTCACCGCTTCCTAGCATATCATACTCTCAACCTGTTGTTCCTTCTCAAGTTTCTCTTTCCATCTCACTACATGTGGGCGAATCTAATCTATCTGGATCCCGTCTCTAGTACCTTCTCTATCAACATTCATTCCCTTGGTGATTTCATCACACATCATGGCCAGCTTTGTGCCTCATTTATGTTCTGATGGCTTCCCAAAGGGGTGTATCACCAGTCTACAGAAGTCTTCCCTGCTACCAATTTGTATATCCAGCTACCTAGCTTGACATCTTCACTTGAAAGTATAATAGCAGCCATCTCAAACAGTATGTGACCAAAACTGAATGGATCTCCTCAAAACATTTATCCGGCTCATCCAGCACAGCTGATAGCAACTTTTGTGCTCAGTTGCTCAGGCCCGGAAGCCTTGGGAGAAGTCCGCCTTGATACCTCTCTTTCTTTTTGTCCACATGAAGTGATTTGGCTTACAATGTCACGTTGGTCCCAGCTGCTTCGAGAATTTTGACTTCCTGCCCTCCCATTTCCTCTGGTAAAGCCAGGAAGCTCTCCATGCTCTCTCCTCTGTCATCATAATCGCGGCTTTTTGTTTTCTGCTTAGTTCATTTCCTAGGCTGTTCTCTTTGGTACACCAGGCAGCCTCCCCCAGCTCAGAGGCATTTGCAACTTTCTGTGCCATGGCCTTGCGGCACTATTTTTCTTAGATACCCGTTTGCTCACTACCTTACTTCTTCAGGAGTAGGACCAATGAGTCCGTTCTTGACTACCCCATATAAATGGCAGCCCACTATTACCCAACGGTTACTTTTCTATCCTTATCTTATTCAACACTTCCATATCACTCAGCCGGCACATATTCTTTTTATTTTTTATTTATTTTTATTTTTATATTTTATTGTTTTTATTACATTATGTTAGTCACCATATGGTACATCCCTGGTTTCGATGTAAGTTCCATGATTCGTTACTTGCGTGTAACACCCAGTGCCATGCAATACGTGCCCTCCTTACACCAGCATCACCGGTCCTATCCCATTCCCCACCCCCTCCCCTCTGGGGCCCTCAGTTTTGTTTCTCATGAAGAAGTCCATAGTCTCTCATGTTTCATTCCCCCTTCTGATTACTTTTGCTGTTTTTATCCCTTTCTTCTCCTACAGATCTTCCTAGTTTTTATATTTCCATAGATGAGAGGAAATCATATGATAGCTGTCTTTCTCTGCTTGACTTATTAGCATTATCTCCTCCAGTGCACCGTCATGTTGTAGCAAATGTTGAGAACTCATTCTTTCTATGATAGCTGAGTAATATTCCATTGTATATATGGACCACGACTTCTTAATCCAAGTCATCTGTTGAAGGGGCATCTCGGCTCCACTTCACGATTTAGCTATTGTGGACAATGCTGCTATGAACATTGGGTGCATATGTCCCTTCTCTTCACTATGTCTGTATCTTTGGGGTACATACCCAGTAGTGCAATGGCTGGGTCATAGGGTAGCTCACTTTTTCTTAGCTTTTAAGGGACCTCCACACTGTTTTCCAGAGTGGCTGTACCCGCTTGCATTCCCACCAACAATGTAGGAGAGAGGTCCCCTTTCTCCACATCCTCTCCAACGGGGAATTTCTTGCTGTTTCTTGCCTTTATCAATTTTTGCCATTCTAACTGGCGTAAAGGTGGTATCTCAGTGTGGTTTTGATTTGAATTTCCTGATGTGTATTAACACAGTGATTCAACATCTCTATATGTTATGCTGTGCTCAGCACAAGTGTAGCTACCATCTGTAACCATACAACACCATTACAATGCCATTGACATCTTCCCTGTGTTGTGCCTTTTATTCCCATGACTTATTCATTGCATAACTTTAAACCTGCTTATCTCCCACTTCCACTTCACCTATTACCATTCCCCTTTCCCCTCCCCTATGGCAACCATCAGTATAATTCTCGGTATTTTTAGGGTCTGTTGATTCTGATGCTTCTTTTTGTTTATTCATTTACATTTTGCTGTTTTAGATTCCACAAGGCCGGGTGAAATCATGTGGTATTTGTCTTTCTCTGACTGACTTATTTCACTTAGCATAAGCACCCTCTAGAGTCCATTCATGTTGTTGCAAATGCCAGAGTCTCATCCCTTTTTATGGCTGCATAATAGTCTGTCTTCCTTATCCACTTGTCTATCAGTGGACACTTGAGTTGCTTCCATATCTTGTGGCTACATTGTAAATAAATGCTGCCATAAACATAAGGGTGCATATATCTGTTGGATTAGTATTTTCAAAGATGTCTTCTTTGGAAAAATGTCTATTCATGTCTTCTCATTTTTTTAAATTATGGATTGTTTGTGGGGTTTTGGTGTTGAGTTTCGTAAGTTCTTTGTATATTTGTGGATATTAACCCCTTATCATATAAGTCATTTTCAAATATCTTCTCCCATTCAGTTGGTTGTCTTTTTTGTTTTGTTGATGCTTTCATTTGCTGATCTCACAGCTCTTTTTCCAGTCTTCATTTGGACTTCTCTGTGCAGCTTCTATAATAATTAACTATATTTGCCAGTTAACCCCCAAAAGAGAGTTAAGGGAGTATTATATGATCCTAGGTGTGTCTATATGCTTGAGGCTAAGTTTGGCCTCAAGTGTGGAGAAAAGTAGACTTAATAAAGAGTATAAGGGAATAGGGTAGAGCTGAGATACTCTACAGGAAAGGATAGACAGTTAGGGTCAAGTCCCAAAAAGGTAATTCCAGTTGAGATCCCCTAAGTAACCAAGATGGCACCTATTGTTAGTATATAACGGGGACTGAAGCAAAAATCTGTGGATTGAAGAGCTTGAAGGACTACAAAAGAACCAGGTTATATCACAGATTCTTTCCAAACAAAGTGAATAGAATAGGGCCCATTTCCTAGGGGTTACAAGAATCAGATACAAAGTCGTCCCTAGCATTGGCTGGACTGTAGAATGGGGATCCGACTCCTCAGACGCGGAAGGTAACTACAGACCCAGGTGGACTGAAGGGAGCATACACACCTAGGTTTCCTAAAAGGATTAGGTTCTCCATCTAGTCACTGCATGGGGGCTATTCCGGGCACAATATCATTAGTGTCATGTAATTGGACCAAGATCTCAATCCTTGGGCTAAAGAGCAATTTTGATGATTTCTAAGCAGCACTGTTTGTAAGGCAAGAAGTCTTTTTTTTTAAGATTTTATTTATTTTAGAGAGAGAGCACAAGAGTGGTGGGAAGCAGAGGCAGAGGGAGAAGCAAACACTCCCACTGAGCTAGAAGACCCCATGGGGCTTAGACCTATTGAAGCTGAAGAAGACAGACACTTCACGACTGAGCTACCAGGCGCACCACCGTAAAGGCAGGAAGTCTTATCAAGCCCTTTGTTTGTCCTGCAGAAGTGGCAGCCTGTACACTGAAGATAGCTGGGAGCTGCTTCACAAATTGCTGGCATAAGCTAAGACAACAACAGGAGGGGCTCTAGGTGGCTCAGTTGGTTGGAGTGTCTGACTCTTCTTTTTGGAGCTTAGGTCGTGATCTTGGGTTGTGAGATCAAGCCCCACATCAGGCTCTTCACCCAGTGGGGGAGTCTGCTGGAGACTACCTCTCACTCTTCTCTCTGCCCCTCTCTCCACGGCTGTTGCACATGTGTACATTCTCTCTCAAATAAATACATGTTAAAAAAGAAAGAAGGACAGGAAAACTTGCTAAGGCTTAACATTGTTATCAACTAAAATTCTATTTAGTCTTTTTCACTTCTCCCTGTTTCTTCTACCAATACCCCCATGGGAATTTTGGAATCAGGAGCAAAACTGAACAATTTTCTCTGTGAAACCAAATCTATTCACTTGGGGATCCTATCTCTAGCCTGGCAAGCACGGTGACACAGGTCTATTTAATATGTTTATTATCCTTCAATATAGCAGTTATTCACATGTTCAATGCACATGTGTCTACATTTTTCTCATTAATAACTTAGATAAAGAGGTAATCTGTAAGACTAAGAACCTTACCGGGGTGCTGCAGCATATCATAGAAACACTCTCCAGCAAAGGCCAACACATTAATCATTAGTCTTTAGATGAGTCATTTCCAAGTTTCTAATTTACCCAGTTTTCCTTAACTATAGCTCATACTGCCACGCACTCCTTGGCGTGGGGAAAAAGTGCAATAGGTACAAAGATTGAGAAGCAGTAGGCTTGGAAAGTCATGCCAAGGAGTTTCACACTGTCTACACTTAGTGAGGATCCATTTAAGAGGTTTAAACAGCAGGGGAAGGAGATGGTTAGAGTCTTAATGAGTCTGTGCAACCTCCTTATATTGGTCTTTCATTAAAATGTCCTTCTTTCACCATCTTTTGAATATATTTAAAAATCTGTATACAAATGCCAAATCATAATGTTGTACACTTCAAACATATACAAGATTTCGTGTTTATCGTTATACCTCAATAAAGCTGGAAAAAATCTGAGGCTATCGGGTGCACTGGAAAGATAATACAAACTAGAGAGAGATGTCAACTTGGGAATTGATGGTGTGCCTGCCTGCCTTTTTCTCCATTCCTTTCACCGGGAAAATTTCACCATATATCTTCACATTTAACATTTGAAATAAATGTATCAAAAATCACATACTTGTACTGAAGTATTTAAATAAAGATACATACACATCTACGTATATTTAACATGTTCCATGTCTACCTACAGACTTTCCTTCTCTTTCCCATGAGGATTATTGGCCTTGAGATGGCAGGAGTTCTTTTTCTCATAAAAGAGTCCTTTGTAAGGCCTTATTTGGCAGTTAATTCATTCCTCCTTTTCCCAAGGACTATTTTTTGAGTCTTTTTCCTTCACACTTTATTACCAGCAGCTCCTTCACAGATCTATATTTCTTTCTAGCATTTGGCAATTTCCTTTCAGTTGACATTCATTAAAATGTAATATTTACTGTGGGGGACTATACATCTTAGTACTATTGTATGAGGAGAACAATTAAATAATGTAATGAAGTCTTCACTTTTTTGTTTTCTTTTCATTTGAATTCATAGGTTTCAAACTCAATGGGAGCTCCTTCCCTGATGGCACATCAACCATGATTTCATACGCAGCCGAGCTTAAAGGACCAACAATTCTTCTGCTCCATCCACAAGAAGCAATGTATGTTTGAACTTCTGTTGCTTAGGGCCTTGGCAGAGATGTGTACATAATCACTGGAGGCAGAACCAGTGCTAGAACAGTCTTACAATCTATACATCTTTCGTGTACTGTTGGTCTCTCATAGAAGAAAAAGAAACTAATTCTAACATTTTTCAGCATTATAAAAAGACAGAAAACCTGGTATTCTACAAACTTGTGTTGTTAAGCCTCAACTGGGTTCACTGTACCTACTCAGTTTTATTCATTCATTCAGCAAGGCCCAAATGTCATCAATGCTGGAGAGAATTTGGATAACTCAGCCTGGAGATTTCAGGGAACAACTTCCCAGTGATACACCCAAGTTTGATCGTAAGATTTAAAAAAATGAGTAGCCAGATAAACATATAAACAGATGGGAAAGCACAAAGCACCATGAGGAGATCAAAGGGAGGGAATGATTAAGATCAAGGATGGGGGAAGTTGGGGTAATGAGTATCCAACCAGTACATGTATAGATAATAGAAGTTTTGTATAGGCAGGAAGGCAGTGTGGGCAGAGAAATTGGTTGCAGGAAGTGAAGTGGATGAATGTAACCTGAAGCATATGGCTTCAGAGTATTGTTTGTGAGAAGTCTTTACAATGTTTCTTCCTTCAGTCTTTAGGTATTGTTGATGTATTGGAGCCCGAGGTTCCTGAATGCTTGTTTTAGGAGGCCTGACAAGCTTCGGGCATTAGATAAAAAGATTGACCAGAGATTTATGTAAAAATATTTGTAATTGATTTTATAACCACAAGAAAAAATATGTAGAAATGATAAAATATTTACATATCTGTCTTTTCTTTCATGCAGACACAATCCACGTAGAACTACCAAAGCAAAAGGTTCGAATTCAGAAGAAGGAGGGTGAACAAAGGTGATGATCTCTCTACAGCCTGAACTGAATCATCCACATCTTCAAGTAAAATAAACATGCATTTTGAACATTCAGTACTTTTTGAAGATTTCTTCAATTAAGTGTTTTGGAGGTGATACATTCTACTTCTCTTGTTTAATAGTTATCCTTGAAATGTTACCCTGCAAAATTATTAAAAACTGAAGTTAGTATTTGTCTCCCTCCCAAATAACTTAAAGGACCTTAGAACACTTTAAAGCTACAAGGACATTCCTCCCAAACTTACATACTTTGGTGGTCCCATGTTTTTTGCCCTACCCCATTTTGTTAACCCCAAATTAAAAGTATTAGTTTGGCTCAGTTTATGGAAGCTTTGCAATTCTTTTTTTTTTTAAAGATTTTTATTTATTTATCTGACAGAGATAGAGACAGCCAGCGAGAGAGGGAGACACAAGCAGGGGAGTGGGAGGAAGCAGGCTCCTGTGGAGGAGCCGGATGTGGGAGCTCGATCCCCGCCGCGCAGGGATCACGCTGGGCCGAAGCAGGCGCTTAACTGCTGTGCCGCCGAAGCCCAAGCTTGCAATTCTTGATCTGGGGTCGGTGAGTTCCGAGCCCCCACATTTGGGCATAGAGCTTACTTAAAAAGGATTAGTATTTATATGGAAACAGTTTTTGCTTAGATTTTAGCCACATGTTTACCAATTCTTTGTTTGCTATCCACTTCCTGCACTTTAAGATCCATTCCTTCTTTCTTAAGTACAACATTTAGAGGATTTCATTTAGTATAGTTATGCTTGTGATAAACTCAGTTTTTGTTTATCTGAAAATATATTTCTTGTTAATCATTGTTTTTAAACCAGATTTTAAATTGATATATACACATACAAGTTCTATAAAGACATGCTTGGCACAAATCTTTTTGTGGACAAATGTATGGATATATCGTCTTGGATAAATACCTAGAATTGGAATGGCTGGGTCATAGAGTAGGTGTTTGTCTAAAATTAAAACTACCGAAGAAGTTTTCCAAAAAACGAAGCTGTTCACTTTATCCTGCTGGCAATGTATGAGTATTCCAGGCACTCCAGATTCTGGCCAACAATTTTTGCTATCGCTTTGTTTTAATCTTGCCTATTTATTGGGTTTTGTAATAGCTTTTATAATATTCGTAGTTTAATTTATCTCTCTCTGATGACTGGCTTTAACTTTTTAACATATATTCCAGTCTGATTCCAATCTTTTTGAGTGAAATGTCCAACATATCTCGCCTTGTTCATTTTATTATGTTTTCTTTGTAGCTGATTACTTATTTGTAGTTATTTTATACATTCTGAATATTTAATTCTATGTTAGATATATATTTTACAAAATGAAATCCTAATGTCTGATCTGTGGCTTGCGCAATTTTAAGAACTGTAATGGTATCATTTGGTGAGCAGGTGTTTCCTAATTTTGAAATCTAATTTGTGGGGAGTTTTTTCTTTGCTGATTAGTGCTTTCTGTGTCATCAGAAATATTTGATTCTCCACTGCATCAGCTGAGAGAATTTTCCTCCTGTTTTTTCTTTATGAGAAGATTGTAGTTATGATTTTTTTATGTTTAGATCTGTGATCCATCTAAAATACATTTTTATGTTTGAGTGACAGGTAAGGGTAGGGAGTTTATTTTTCATATAGTTATGCAGTTGTTCCTGGAACATTTGTGGAAGAAAACAATTCTTTCCCCCTTGGTGCCTTGGTAGATCTCAAAATCAATTGACAACAAATTTATGGCTCTATTTTTTTTACTTTTTGTTTCCAGTTTCACTGGAGTCATATCTCTATCAACCAGACCAACAACACACTGTCTTGATTACAATAGTTTTTGTAGGTCACAAAATCAGGTAGTATTAGTCTTCCATGTTCATTCATATTTTCAAGGTTGTGTCAGGTATTCGGGTTCTCTTTGAAAATCCCATGAAGCTATTACAATCAGCTGATCAATTTCTTGTTTTTTTAGGCTCTGAGAATGCTGATTGGGGGACTATACCACGGAGAGTCTATGATTGGAAATTTGGAGAAAATAGACATATAGAAACGTCAGCAATATCGGTGCTTCCAAATCATGAACATGGCATAAGTCTCCATTTATTTATTCAGGCACTCCTTTAAAATTCTCTCCGTTGATTTGGAGTTTTTTTAATGGTAACTAAGTATTTCATTATCTAGCTATGAAGTACTTTATATTTTTAATAATTTTTAATCAGGAAAGGATGCTGTATTTTGTCAAATGCTTTTTCTGCATCAATTGAGAGGATCATATGATTTTTGGCTTTTTTCTTGCTGATAAAGTCTATGGCACTGATAGATTTGCGAATGTTGAACCACCCTTGCATCCCAGGGATGAATCCCACTTGGTCATGATGGATAATCCTTTTTATGTACTGTTGGATTGTATTAGCAAGGATCTTGCTGAGAATTTTGGCGTCCATATTCATCAGGGATATCGGTCTGTAATTCTCCTTTTTGATGGGGTCTTTGCCTAGTTTGGGGATCAAGGTAATATTGGCCTCATAGAATGAGTTTGGTAGCTTTCCTTCTGTTTCTATTTTTTGAAATAGCTTTAGGAGAATAGGTATTATTTCTTCTTTGAATGTTTGGTAGAATTCCCCGGGAAAACCATCAGGCCCTGGCGTTTTGTTTTTTGGAAGGTTTTTAATCACTGTTTCAATCTCTTCATAATTAATTGGCCTGTTTAAAAAATCAATTTCTTCCTGTTTCAGTCTTGGTAG
>NW_024423319.1:612776-614402 GCF_017311325.1 Ursus maritimus | reverse complement strand
TTTAATTTCTGCCAGATTTGCTCTCATTTCCGCCCTTAGTGATTCTATATTCTCATTAACATTTTCGTTAATACTTTTTTCAAGTCTACACATCATATTGACCATTGTTACTCTGAACTCCATTTCTGATAATTTGGTTATATCCATATCCATCAGTTCTGTGGCAGAGGCCACAGAGTCATTGTCTTTTCTTTGCTGGGGGTATTTCTCCTTCTCGTCATTCTGATGAGGAGAGGTTGCAGGGTTGTCCACAGCCCAAATTATTGACTGGGACCCAGGCAGTGTACTCTTGTTTTATAGAGACCTTAGGGATGTGGGCTTCTTGATTTTTCAGCCTGCCTTCTGGGGGAGGGGCCTGCCGCGCTGATACTCAGGCAACCCTGTTTGGGTAGAGTCTCCATGTCCCCTGCGAGGGGAGATGGGGATGGGCACGCTGTGAGCCGGTATTTCCAGGCTTTTGTTCTCTGGTGGCTTTCCCTGGCGGTTTGCTGTGCCTCTTCTGAGAGTCTGAGCAGCAGTGGCCGAATCTCAGCCTCTGTCTCTGAACAGACGGATCGCAGACCGTTCTCCACTGATGTTCTGGCCACTTTAACTCTGTTTCTGTTGGTGCTGCTCAACCCTGCAGCATCCGGGGATGTGCGCCCCACAACCGGCGTCCCAGCCCTCATTTCCAGGGCCGGTGCATCTCTGTTCTTCGTGTTTCTAACACCACCAGCAGCTCCCGCGCGCTCCAGAGCTCCATTTCAGTGTGGTTCGCATGCACTCCGGAGCTCCAGTTTTCAGTCTGGTGGTGCGCGTTCCCCGGCTCACGGTCTCAGTCCGCTCTCTCTCTCGGGTGCCAGTCCGTGAGTCCACCCGATCCCCCATGCAGGTGGCTACCGCTTCCCGGCGCCCGAACGTGGCGGCTTTCTCCCCCTTCCATTTCTCTTCCAATATCTGTGCGCGGTTTCACAGTTCCCGGCTTCCTACCTCAATACTCATCGCTGGAGATGTTCGTTTGTAGAGATGCAGATGTATCTTCCTGCATCTCAGGCTGATTCCGTGGGTGGTCAGGATGGTCTGGTACCTATCCAGCTTGACTCAGGGGACCGGCAGAAAAAAGGGACCCCTACTCCTCTGCCATCTTAACTCTTCCTCCTATCATTACCTTTCGATTTAAAGACTTCGCTGATGTTTTCTATTTTAACTTGTTTCAAGAGTGTTCATGATTACTTATTTAGCAAATTATAATGACTGCTTTAAATTTGCCAAGTAATTCCAACATCTGTACCATCTCGTGATTGGTGTCTGTTGATTGTCTTTTCTCATGCAATTTGAGATTTTCACCGTTTTTTAAATGTGCCAAATAATTTCGGATTGTGTCCTGGACATTCTTGACTATTACTCTGTCTTTGGGCCTTATTAAATTTGATGGAGAATGTTGGTATTTGTGTTTTAGCAGGGACTTGTCCTGGTTGGGTTTAAGCTTCATGTTCTGCCTCCTTCTCTGGCCTGTGGTTCCAGCCAGTGTCAGCTTGCTTTCTGCAGCCTTTGTGCTGCTATTCGGGCCAGTCCTGCTTGTGTGCCACCCGATGGTCAGCCTGGGATCTGGGTGTTGGTCTCTCCCCTGTAATCATTCTTTGGTAT